>NC_058088.1:167017377-167617377 GCF_014858855.1 Bufo gargarizans | reverse complement strand
TTTTTGCGGAACAGATCTGGACCAGATCTGGACCTATTCATTTTCAATGGGTCCTGGAAAAAATCGGACAGCACAATGTGTGCTGTCCGTTTCCGTTGTTCTGTTCCGCATGTCCGTTTAAATATAAAACATGTCCTATTCTTTTCCGCAAAATTCGGATCCTGGTACAATACAAAGTCAATGGATCCGCAAAAAACGGAAGACATTCGGATGTCATTACGTATGTCATCCGTTTTATGCGGATTCCGTTCCTGGAAATTACATTTAAATGTTTTATTTATTTTTTTCAAAGAAATCCAAACAACTTTATTTGCTTATTAACATTTATACATGTTTCCGCAAAAAACGGATGACATACGGATGACATACGGAAACATTTTCAGGAACAACGGATCCGCAAAAAACTGACCGAAAATCGGGATATAGAAAAATACTGACATGTGAATGTAGCCTAAGGAGGGTGATGAGGGACTGTTGGTCCCCCTTCCCCCTCCCCTTATGTTTCCCTGGTTAGGGGTAAAGACTAGGCCCCCGGTTTGTGGTTGGAACAAAGGTTTGAACAGAGAATACGAAATTCAGAGTCTGCTATAATTTATCTTGATACATCTAGTCGAATATGTAATAATAACCCTCTCTCTTTTCCCTTCACAGGCTTATTGACGATCCGGGACCCCTCCTAATGCCGCATAGTATCCTTTGACACTAGTCCAGATTGTTCTTTTTTCTTTTTCCTTCTTTTTCCCCTTTTTCGCTCTTTTTTTCCCCTTTTCTTCTCTCTTTCTTTCTCTCTTCTCTTAGTCTTTTCCCGTTTATCATCTCTCACTCTCATTTATTACTATTAGTTATATCCAGCCTTCTTATTCTTCTAATATTCCATTCTTCTTCTAATATTCTCATATCTATGTCTCAGTTTTTCCACATCCCTTCCCAGCCCCACCCCCTTAGTATTATAGTCTAATTTGAATAATATATAAAAAAATAAAAATAAAATAATGGTGATATGTGGTTGCAAGACCAGTTCGGTTCATTATGTCTCTCTTTTGAGGTTCGGTGAGAGGTGGAAAAAGGAAGTCACAGCTGGCGGCTTTGAAAAGGAAAGTTTGTGGTGAAGAGTTATTGGCGTACGTACACCCTGGGGAGCCAGGGTGGTATACCACATCGGAGGAATGGTTCGTGGAGGAGGTGGTGTTTTTTTATACCGTTTTGTTAAAGAAAATATTAGCTGTGGCCGATCATCACCCAGTAAAGGATTGGTTGATGAAACTAAGTTGTCGGAGTCTTTTTTGGGTTAAGTTGGAAGGGGCCAGTGGTCCTCCCTTCTTTCCCTCCTTGCCCCATCCCCAGGTTAGTACCAGCAGTCTCCTATGACTGTGGAGTATTCGCAATAGCCTTTGCCTATGAATTTTTGGCAGATGACGGAAAACCCACAACAATTTACCAATACCACATGATGAGAAATCATCTCATATCCTAAAATATATATCAATTGGGTGGCTCTACAAAATAGGCAAGATGTATGGGTGCTCTATCAATAGATCCCCCCTATCAGTGAATAAAATATCCATCTCATATCCTGCCTGAAAAATGGCAGGATCACCGCATTTTCCAAAAATACTTAATTACTGACTCTGTTTCTTCTAAGATACGTAGGGTTTTGGGAGGGCCAACAGATCCTCCCTACCTACCTACCGGATCATGTATCAGCTACAGTCCACACCACCCCAGATTACTACCAGTCATCCATGACATAGATGGGTCCTTGGCACACAGACCTGTAAGCACCGGTAAGAAACCATTGCCTTTCCTGCTGTTTTTAGTCAGCTCAGTAACCCTAATATACTGTTTATAATATTTGCATAGAGGGAAAGGGAGTTATTCCAGGGAGATGTCTGAACTTCATTCCTTTTACTTTCTTTGCAGAAAAAAGCATGAAGCCATGGTGTCGCTGTCTATACCCTGAACCTGAAAAGGGGGTCTTGGAGTTTGGCCAATCAGCAGATGAAGATGCCACCATAGGTCCATACAGAGAAAACAGAACAAAAAATGGTTTTTACCCCTTTAAAAGGCGCCACAATCCTTCAGATAGAAATATATACCGTGTAGGTCCACTGGTTGGAACGTAACCCTCGATAGATTGAAGTATCCAAAGTATTTCTTTGTATATATGTATATATATATATATATATATATATATATATATACGTATACAGACTTATAATGTGCACATTTAAAAACTCATTTAGAGATCAATTGGAAAATGTCATAGTATAGATTAAAAGAAAAAGCAAATTTAACTCACTTCACCCAGGAGGCATCGGATGGGATAAACTCAAGACACCCTCCGAATTACCCCCTGCGCCTGGGTAGCCTGTAAGATCTCACGGAATGACAGCAGTCCAATCGTACTTCTTGCCAATCGTCTTTATTGAACCATAGGGTAGGGGTGAAGATATCTGCTCCTGATGAAGGGGTCTTTCCTATACCCCGAAACGCGTTGAGCAGATACCTTCACCCCTACGAGCCCTGGAATTGACATAAAGAAAGTAGTAATGACAATGCTTGATGTTTCTATATACATGGAAGCTGATAAGACAGGGGTGGGAAGCATTCTTGGAGAACTTGTAGCAGGACCTCAAAATGTGTGATCACCTTCAAATTAAATTCGTAGGACAACATCCTGTGTCAGTAGTAGAGTGGCCATGAACTGAGGTTGGGAAAATTATTCTCATGGGAATCTGTCACGGTCCCTCAGGTGACTGATGTTAGGAAATCAAGGAGATTGGATGAGCGTGGAGGAATCTAACAGCCTCCTTGATTTCTCTTGATTCAGTGTTGATAGGGATAATGACCTCTTCCCTTTTCTCAGCTGTTGCTCAGTGGTCATCACTTCTATCTTTTATAGTCTGACCCCACCCTTCTGACTATGCGGTAGATAGCTTCATTCATACTGTATGTATTTTGCAACCTGCAAAACACGAAAAAAATAAATAAATTAATGATATCACTGTGACGTCCTCGTTGCACCCTTTTGCGGATCCATTGTAACAAAGCGGAACGAGCTTGCAGACATACAGAGTTATTTCTGTTTTGTTTTTTTGCAGCCCCATTGAAATGAATTGTTCTGCATACGGTCTGCAAGGGACCACCAGAGCTGTCCCAGGGAGAAAAACAACCAAGTGGGCAACTTCTACAACCCATGGAAATTGCTGAATGCACACACATGTCTGCCGACAAAAAGATAGGTGTGGCCGATACCAGCAGAAAACAGCTGCAGCGCAAGTTAAGCTCTGCCGTGGAGCCATTTCTTGTCCAGAATTCACAGCCTGCTAAACTAAGACTGAAGAGAAAACTAAGGAGATCCATCTTGAAAAGTTTTCCAGTCCAAAAGTCTATAGCAGGGAAGGGTGAGGTCTTGTCTTTGCCTGGAAGAATAGAGATTAACCCCCCCTTCCTTTTTTATTTCCTCTACCATAGGTCCATGACATGGTGGCTACCAGCTTCACACCAGGATCGGAAACTTCAAGAAGAAGAGGCAGGTTCCTCCGTCTCTTCTCACTACTGGACATGGCGTTACCGGACTCTTCGCAGTCAGATATATCATCTGCTGCATCAAAAGGCAGATTCCGGGCTCAGTATCTGATATCACCTTTTAACAGACTTTCCGCAGTCAGACCCGCCTGGGTAGCCTGTAAGATCTCACGGAATGACAGCAGTCCAATCGTACTTCTTGACAATCGTCTTTATTGAACCACAGGGTAGGGGTGAAGGTATCTGCTCCTGATGAAGGGGTCTTTCCTATCCTCCGAAACTTGTTGAGACACACATGTCTGCCGACAAAAAAAAAGGTGTGGCCGATACCAGCAGAAAACAGCTGCAGCGCAAGTTAAGCTCTGCCGTGGAGCCATTTCTTGTCCAGAATTCACAGCCTGCTAAACTAAGACTGAAGAGAAAACTAAGGAGATCCATCTTGAAAAGTTTTCTAGTCCAAAAATCTATAGCAGGGAAGGGTGAGGTCTTGTTTTTGCATAGTGAGACAATGACGAAAATCCTTCAAATCTTGGACATGAAAGTGGCTTATTAGTTTCATATTGAAGCACAATGTGTTTCTGTTTGATGGCCGAATTTTCCACCAGCTCAGGGGGGTCGCGATGGGCAGTCCCTGTGCCCCGACTTTTGCGAACCTCTACCTGGGCTGGTGGGAGAGGGAGGTCGTGTTCTGTGAGGAGATGGAGCATTTCACCTCTGCCATCCCCCTTTGGATCAGATATATCGATGATGTGCTGATCCTCTGGGGGGGTGACAGAGATTTGTTCCAGGAATTTGTTGCAGCCCTGAATATTAACACACTGGGGCTATTTTTTGCATCGGAGATTGACTCCACTGTCATTTCCTTCTTAGACCTCACCATTTCACTCAGTGCTGATGGGCACATCAGCACCAATGTGTTCAGGAAGCCGACGGCTACCAACAATTTGTTAAAATTGGAGAGTGGGCACCCTTTGGCTCTCAAAAGAGGGATCCCAAAAGGCCAATACTTAAGGGTAAGGAGGAATTGTTCAGATTTTGGAGCTTATAAAGTGGCTGCAAAGGATCTTCAATACAGATTCCAATATCGCGGGTATCCTCAGCGATATCTGAAACAGGCCTACCAACATTCATTGAGTACAAACAGGGACCTTCTGTTATCCCCTAAAAAGAGAGACACGAGTGACAGTACGCTCAGGATCATCGGCACGTATGATAGTGCCCATGAGGCTGTATGTCAAGTACTCGTTGAACACTGGGATATACTCAAATCGGATCCCGACATTGGGAGCATGATTCCATCCAGACCCTTAGTCACCTATCGGCGTAGCAACAATCTACGGGATATGCTGACGCACAGTTTATATGTGGGTCCCAAATCACAGTCTTGATTGCGGAATTCGCTCACAGGGACTTTTCCCTGTGGATCGTACAAATTCTGTAGATTTATAGACAAGACCAAGAGTTTTGCCAGCAGCACCCTAGAAAGGACCTTTTTTATCAGGTCATTTTACAACTGTAAGTCGGTTGGGGTTGTTTACCTCATGACATGTGGTTGCGGTATCAAATACGTTGGCAAAACCATCAGAGAGCTCAGGCGTCGCATTGGGGAACATATCTTGGACATCACGAAGTTAAAAGATACCCCGATTGCACGCCATGTATTAGAATTTCATAATGGCAATGCATCATCGGTTAAATTCCAGGTAATTGACTCTGTGAAGACGTCATCCAGAGGTGGTGATTGTGACCGGATTTTGCTACAAAAAGAGGCAAGATGGATTTTTCTGTTGAAAACCATTAAACCATCCGGCCTCAATGATGCCATTTCATATGTCCCTTTTATATGAATATACATCAGAAGTTTGTGATTTTTTCTAATTATATATGAGCCTCTGTCTACATATGTTTACTGTGTGTCGGCGCTCCTTAGGAGGATCCTTGTGTGTGGGTTCACTCCACTGTATATTTTGTTTTGTAATCTGCAGTGACAATGCATATCGAACCGCTATGAATTTCCCTGGTTACTATGCGGTGCATCGCGCTTTCCCTGAGACCAACATAATCCCTCCCGCTGCTTTGCCATTGGTGTTTCCTGTACCGAGCCTCCCGGCCGGATTGGCTGGCAGGCGGGGGGAGTGTCTAGCAGGGCGGGGTTTACCCTGTAAATTCCGGCGTTCTGAGGGCCGCTTCGCGGCCATTACAACGCCGGCTAGTCTGCACGCCAGCACGCTGCGCCTCAATCTAGAGGTTGTCAGCTTAGGTAGGGCAACAGAGCACAAGTGATACATCATATCTCACACTAGAGAAAGTTTGGTGCTAGTGAAATCACTCTGTTACTGCCTTCTGTCCGACATCACTGATGGTGGATGCCCTTAGCCTCGGTTAAATATACAACCTAGAGGTCTGGGTCTACACTGTCTGTGGTGTTTATGTTCACGGCCTCTGCCAGACATTAGTGTCAGAGGTTTTTGGGCTATATCATTGACAGTATATGCTTACAGCTTCGGTTAAATATACAACTGAGAGGTGGTGGCATATATTATCCTTGGTGCACTTACTCCTGATGAAATGCATATTTAATGCATAGAAACGCGTAGAGCTTATACTATCTAGGACAGGGGAGGGCTATCACAGCTCCAGACACACCTAGTGGAGCGATTTGTTGTTTGCCTGTACCTTATCCTGCACCTGTACTATATTAGTGCAGTGAATGTCTGCGTGCTGACATTCACTGTTAGGCAAGATACCTGGTTCTGTACCAGGCATTTACCTTGTTAGTACTAGGTACCCAGGTTCAACATCCTATACCTGTGGTATCTTAGCCCCCTTAGTGTTGGTGGGTTTTATTGTGAGATCCACAGTGGCTGTGTGCCGCCTGTGCGGTCGGCTTAGGTGAGACCCACTATTGTATGTAGATCTGTTGCTGCGGCTGCAGTGATTCAGCATTGACCCCTTATTCTAACAAAATAAATTAATATACATTTATTATTTTGTTTTAGCGTCCTACCTCCACTTATATTTGTTCATGAAAGTGGCTGAGCCTAAAAAAGATGATATGAAGGCGTCTGGTGAAGCTCTCATAGTGAGCCGTAAATGGAGAAGACCGACCTCCATGGAGACATGAACCAACTGTCTGCAGAGCACCTATCCATCCTGTGTAGCAGCGGGGAGAGAGGTATGCTGGACGATGACATCATCAACATGGCCCAAGATCTCCTGCAGATTCAGTTTCAGGACTTCCATGGCCTGCAGCCCGCCGCTGCTCTTCTAGTGCCCTGGTACAGCCTACAAAGAAAGGCTGTACAAATCCACTATGATGAGAACAGGGTGCACTGAATCATAACATGCTTCAGTAATGGTAGAATCCTGGTGGCCAACAGTATCAACACCAACAGACTGTCACGATCTATCTGTGAGCTGATCAATAACATCTATGGTCAAGTGCTCCTAGACCCTCTCAAACATGTGCAGTTTCTCCAAGTAGACCAGCAGAGAAACTGGAGAGCACCCGACAGGTTAGGAGGGTGATGAGGGACTGTTGGTCCCCCTTCCCCCTCCCCTTATGTTTCCCTGGTTAGGGGTAAAGAATAGTCCCCCGGTTTTGTGGTTGGAACAAAGGTTTGAACAGAGAATACGAAATTCAGAGTCTGCTATAATTTATCTTGATACATCTAGTCGAATATGTAATAATAAACCTCTCTCTTTTCCCTTCACAGGCTTATTGACGATCCGGGACCCCTCCTAATGCCGCATAGTATCCTTTGACACTACTCCAGATTGTTCTTATTTCTTTTTCCTTCTTTTTCCCCTTTTTCTTCTCTCTTTCTTTCTCTCTTCTCTTCGTCTTTTCCCGTTTATCATCTCTCACTCTCATTTATTACTATTAGTTATATCCGGCCTTCTTATTCTTCTAATATTACATTCTTCTTCTAATATTCTCATATCTATGTCTCAGTTTTTCCACATCCCTTCCCAGCCCCCCCCCCCTTAGTATTATAGTCTAATTTGAATAATATATAAAAAAAGAAAAAGAAAATAATGGTGATATGTGGTTGCAAGACCAGTTTGGTTCATTATGTCTCTCTTTTGAGGTTCGGTGAGAGGTGGAAAAAGGAAGTCACAGCTGGCGGCATTTGAAAAGGAAAGTTCGTGGTGAAGAGTTATTGGCGTACGTACACCCTGGGGAGCCAGGGTGGTATACCACATCGGAGGAATGGTTCGTGGAGGAGGTGGTGTTTTTTTATACCGTTTTGTTAAAGAAAATATTAGCTGTGGCCGATCATCACCCAGTAAAAGATTGGTTGATAAAACTAAGTTGTCGGAGTCTTTTTTGGGATAAGTTGGAAGGGGCCAGTGGTCCTCCCTTCTTTCCCTCCTTGCCCCATCCCCAGGTTAGTATCAGCAGTCTCCTATGACTGTGGAGTATTCGCAATAGCCTTTGCCTATGAATTTTTGGCAGATGACAGAAAACCCACAACAATTTACCAATACCACATGATGAGAAATCATCTCATATCCTAAAATATATATCAATTGGGTGGCTCTACAAAATAGGTAAGATGTATGGGTGCTCTATCAATAGATCCCCCCTATCAGTGAATAAAATGGATATTGAAAATGGATATTTTTAATATCCATCTCATATCCTGCCTGAAAAATGGCAGGATCACCGCATTTTCCAAAAATACTTAATTATTGACTCTGTTTCTTCTAAGATACGTAGAGTTTTGGGAGGGCCAACAGATACTCCCTACCTACCCACCGGATCATGTATCAGCTACAGTCCACACCACCCCAGATTACTACCAGTCATCCATGACATGGATGGGTCCTTGGCACACAGACCTGTAAGCACCGGTGAGAAACCATTGCCTTTCCTGCTGTTTTTAGTCAGCTCAGTAACCCTAATATACTGTTTATAATATTTGCATAGAGGGAAAGGGAGTTATTCCAGGCAGATGTCTGATCTTCATTCCTTTTACTTTCTTTGCAGAAAAAAGCATGAAGCCATGGTGTCGCTGTCTATACCCTGAACCTGAAAAGGGGGTCTTGGAGTTTGGACAATCAGCAGATGAAGATGCCACCATAGGTCCATACAGAGAAAACAGAACAAAAAATGTTTTTTACCCCTTTAAAAGGCGCCACAATCCTTCAGATAGAAATATATACTGTGTAGGTCCACTGGTTGGAACGTAACCCTCGATAGATTGAAGTCTCCAAAGTATTTCTTTGTATATGTGTATATATACGTATACAGACTTATAGTGTGCACATTTAAAAACTCATTTAGAGATCAATTGGAAAATGTCATAGTATAGATTAAAAGAAAAAGCAAATTTAACTCACTTCACCCAGGAGGCATCGGATGGGATAAACTCAAGACACCCTCCGAATTACCTCCTGCGCCTGGGTAGCCTGTAAGATCTCACGGAATGACAGCAGTCCAATCGTACTTCTTGACAAATGTCTTTATTGAACCACAGGGTAGGGGTGAAGGAATCTGCTCCTGATGAAGTTAAATTAGCTTTTTCTTTTAATCTATACTATGACATTTTCCAATTGATCTCTAAGTGAGTTTTTAAATGTGCACACTATAAGTCTGTATACGTATATATACATATATACAAAGAAATACTTTGGAGACTTCAATCTATCGAGGGTTACGTTCCAACCAGTGGACCTACACAGTATATATTTCTATCTGAAGGATTGTGAGCCTTTTAAAGGGGTAAAAAACATTTTTTGTTCTGTTTTCTCTGTCTTGACTCCACCCATTAAGGAATCTCCTTGATGGTTGTTTGCCCCTGGCAGCCTAATATCCCTCGAACACAAAATAAACGCAATCAATTACCTCCATCAATACTTTCGCAGGTCCTTCCTTTGGCACCCTGCTAGGTACTCTTGAACTTCTTCCCTGGAAGAATAGAGATTAACCCCCCTTCCTTTTTTATTTCCTCTACCATAGGTCCATGACATGGTGGCGACCAGCTTCACACCAGGATCGGACACTTCAAGAAGAAGAGGCAGGTTCCTCCGTCTCTTCTCACTACTGGACATGGCGTTACCGGACTCTTCGCAGTCAGATATATCATCTGCTGCATCAAAAGGCAGATTCCGGGCTCAGGATCTGATATCACAGTTTAACAGACTTTCTGCAGTCAGACCCGTTCACAGAACAACTTAATATTCTGCTGCAGCTTCCTCATACTGAGCCATGGAATTGACATAAAGAACGTAGTAATGACAATGCTTGATGTTTCTATATACATGGCAGCTGATAAGACAGGGGTGGGAAGCATTCTTGGAGAACCTGTAGCAGGACCTCAAAATGTGTGATCACCTTCAAATTAAATTCGTAGGACAACATCCTGTGGCAGTAGTAGAGTGGCCATGAACTGAGGTTGGGAACATTATTCTCGTGGGAATCTGTCACGGTCCCTCAGGTGACTGATGTTAGGAAATCAAGGAGATTGGCTGAGCGTGGAGGAATCTAACAGCCTCCTTGATTTCTCTTGATTCAGTGTTGATAGGGTTATTGATCTCTTCCCTTTTCTCAGCTGTTGCTCAGTGGTCATCACTTCTACCCTTCATAGTCTGACCCCACCCTTCTGACTATGCGGTAGATAGCTTCATTCATACTGTATGTATTTTGCAGCCCGCAAAACACGAATTTGATTTTTTTTTATAAATAAATGATATCGTTGTGACATCCTCGTTGCACCCTTTTGCGGATCCATTGTAACAAAGCGGAACGAGCTTGCAGACATACAGAGTTATTTCAGTTTTGTTTTTTTGCAGCCCCATTGAAATTAATTGTTCTGCATACGGTCTGCAAGGGACCACCAGAGCTGTCCCAGGGAGAAAAACAACCAAGTGGGCAACTTCTACAACCCATGGAAATTGCTGAATGCACACACATGTCTGCCGACAAAAAGATAGGTGTGGCCGATACCAACAGAAAACAGCTGCAGCGCAAGTTAAGCTCTGCTGTGGAGCCATTTCTTGTCCAGAATTCACAACCTGCTAAACTAAGACTGAAGAGAAAACTAAGGAGATCCATCTTGAAAAGTTTTCCAGTCCAAAAATCTATAGCAGGGAAGGGTGAGGTCTTGTTTTTGCATAGTGAGACAATGACGAAAATCCTTCAAATCTTGGACATGAAAGTGGCTTATTAGTTTCATATTGAAGCACAATGTGTTTCTGTTTGATGGCCGAATTTTCCACCAGCTCAGGGGGGTCGCGATGGGCAGTCCCTGTGCCCCGACTTTTGCGAACCTCTACCTGGGCTGGCGGGAGAGGGAGGTCGTGTTCTGTGAGGAGATGGAGCATTTCACCTCTGTCATCCCCCTTTGGATCAGATATATATTTGTTCCAGGAATTTGTTGCAGCCCTGAATATTAACACACTGGGGCTATTTTTTACGTCGGAGATTGACTCCACTGTCATTTCCTTCTTAGACCTCACCATTTCACTCAGTGCTGATGGGCACATCAGCACCAATGTGTTCAGGAAGCCGACGGCTACCAACAATTTGTTGAAATGGGAGAGTGGGCACCCTTTGGCCCTCAAAAGAGGGATCCCAAAAGGCCAATACTTAAGGGTAAGGAGGAATTGTTCAGATTTGGGATCTTATAAAGTGGCTGCAAAGGATCTTCAATACAGATTCCAATGTCGCGGGTATCCTCAGCGATATCTGAAACAGGCCTACCAACATTCATTGAGTACAAAAAGGGACCTTCTGTTATCCCCTAAAAAGAGAGACACGAGTGACAGCACGGTCAGGATCATCGGCACGTATGATAGTGCCCATGAGGCTGTACGTCAAGTACTCGTTAAACACTGGGATATACTCAAATCGGATCCCGACATTGGGAGCATGATTCCATCCAGACCCTTAGTCACCTACCGGCGTAGCAACAATCTACGGGATATGCTGACGCACAGTTTATATGTGGGTCCCAAATCAGTCTTGGTTGCGGAATTCGCTCACAGGGACTTTTCCCTGTGGATCGTGCAAATTCTGTAGATTTATAGACAAGACCAAGAGTTTTGCCAGCAGCACCCTAGAAAGGACCTTTTTTATCAGGTCATTTTACAACTGTAAGTCGGTTGGGGTTGTTTACCTCATGACATGTGGTTGCGGTATCAAATACGTTGGCAAAACCATCAGAGAGCTCAGGCGTCGCATTGGGGAACATATCTTGGACATCACGAACTTAAAAGATACCCCGATTGCACGCCATGTATTAGAATTTCATAATGGCAATGCATCATCGGTTAAATTCCAGGTAATTGACTCTGTGAAGACGTCATCCAGAGGTGGTGATTGTGACCGGATTTTGCTACAAAAAGAGGCAAGATGGATTTTTCTGTTGAAAACCATTAAACCATCCGGCCTCAATGATGCCATTTCATATGTCCCTTTTATATGAATATACATCAGAAGTTTGTGATTTTTTTCTAATTATATATGAGCCTCTGTCTACATATGTTTACTGTGTGTCGGCGCTCCTTAGGAGGATCCTTGTGTGTGGGTTCACTCCACTGTATATTCACTATTAGGTTTTGTAATCTGCAGTGACAATACATATCGAACCGCTATGAATTTCCCTGGTTACTATGCAGCGCATCGCGCTTTCCCTGAGACCAACATAATCCCTCCCGCTGCTTTGCCTTTGGTGTTTGCTGTACCGAGCCTCCCGGCCGGATTGGCTGGCAGGCGGGGGGAGTGTCTAGCAGGGCGGGGTTTACCCTGTAAATTCCGGCGTTCTGAGGGCCGCTTCGCGGCCATTACAACGCCGGCTAGTCTGCACACCAGCACACTGCGCCTCAATCTAGAGGTTGTCAGCTTAGGTAGGGCAACAGAGCACAAGTGATGCATCACATCTCACACTAGAGAAAGTTTGGTGCTAGTGAAATCACTCTGTTACTGCCTTCTGTCCGACATCACTGATGGTGGATGCCCGTAGCCTCGGTTAAATATACAACCTAGAGGTCTGGGTCTACACTGTCTGTGGTGTTATGTTACATTAGTGTCAGAGGTTTTTGGGCTATATTATTGACAGTATATGCTTACAGCCTCGGTTAAATATACAACTGAGAGGTGGTGGCATATATTATCCTTGGTGCACTTACTCCTGATGAAATGCATATTTAATGCATAGAAACGCGTAGAGCTTATACTATCTAGGACAGGGGAGGGCTATCACAGCTCCAGACACACCTAGTGGAGCGATTTGTTGTTTGCCTGTACCTTATTCTGCACCTGTACTATATTAGTGCAGTGAATGTCTGCGCGCTGACATTCACTGTTAGGCAAGATACCTGGTTCTCTACCAGGCATTTACCTTGTTAGTACTAGGTACCCAGGTTCAACATCCTATACCTGTGGTATCTTAGCCCCCTTAGTGTTGGTGGGTTTTATTGTGAGATCCACAGTGGCTGTGTGCCGCCTGTGCGGTCGGCTTAGGTGAGACCCACTATTGTATGTAGATCTGTTGCTGCGGCTGCAGTGATTCAGCATTGACCCCTTATTCTAACAAAATAAATTAATATACATTTATTATTTTGTTTTAGCATCCTACCTCCACTTATATTTGTTCATGAAAGTGGCTGAGCCTAAAAAAGATGATATGAAGGCGTCTGGTGAAGCTCTCATAGTGAGCCGTAAATGGAGAAGACCGACCTCCATGGAGACATGAACCATCTGTCTGCAGAGCACCTATCCATCCTGTGGAGCAGCGGGGAGAGAGGTATGCTGGACGATGACATCATCAACATGGCCCAAGATCTCCTGCAGATTCTGTTTCAGGACTTCCAATCCTTCAGATAGACATATATACTGTGTAGTTCCACTGGTTGGAACGTAACCCTCGATAGATTGAAGTCTCCAAAGTATTTCTTTGTATATATATACATGTGGTATCTTAGCCCCCTTAGTGTTGGTGGGTTTTATTGTGGGATCCACAGTGGCTGTGTGCCGCCGGTGCGGTCGGCTTAGGTGAGACCCACTATTGTATGTAGATCTATTGCTGCGGCTGCAGTGATTCAGCATTGACCCCTTATTCTAACAAAATAAATTAATAAACATTTATTATTTTGTTTTAGCGTCCTACCTCCACTTATATTTGTTCATGAAAATGGCTGAGCCTAAAAAGGATGATATGAAGGCGTCTGGTGAAGCTCTCATAGTGAGCCGTAAATGGAGAAGACCGACCTCCATGGAGACATGAACCAACTGTCTGCAGAGCACCTATCCATCCTGTGTAGCAGCGGGGAGAGAGGTATGCTGGACGATGACATCATCAACATGGCCCAAGATCTCCTGCAGATTCTGTTTCAGGACTTCCATGGCCTGCAGCCCGCCGCTGCTCTTCTAGTGCCCTGGTACAGCCTACAAAGAAAGGCTGTACAAATCCACTATGATGAGAACAGGGTGCACTGAATCACAACATGCTTCAGTAATGGTAGAATCCTGGTGGCCAACAGTATCAACACCAACAGAATGTCACAATCTATCTGTGAGCAGATCAATAACATCTATGGTCAAGTGCTCCTAGACCCTCTCAAACATTTGCAGTTTCTCCAAGTAGACCAGCAGAGAAACTGGAGAGCACCCGACAGGGTAAGGGTCCATTCACACGTCCGTTTTTCCTTTCCTGATCTGTTCCGTTTTTTGCGGAACAGATCTGGACCAGATCTGGACCCATTCATTTTCAATGGGTCCTGGAAAAAATCGGACAGCACAATGTGTGCTGTCTGTTTCCGTTGTTCTGTTCCGCATGTCCGTTTAAATATAAAACATGTCCTATTCTTTTCCGCAAAATTCGGATCCTGGTACAATACAAAGTCAATGGATCCGCAAAAAACGGAAGACATTCGGATATCATTACGTATGTCATCCGTTTTATGCGGATTCCGTTCCTGGAAATTACATTTAAATGTTTTATTTATTTTTTTTCAAAGAAATCCAAACAACTTTATTTGCTTATTGACATTTATACATGTTTCCGTTTTTTGCGGATCCGCAAAAAACGGATGACATACGGAAACATTTTCAGGAACAACGGATCCGCAAAAAACTGACCGAAAATCGGGATATAGAAAAATACTGACATGTGAATGTAGCCTAAGGAGGGTGATGAGGGACTGTTGGTCCCCCTTCCCCCTCCCCTTATGTTTCCCTGGTTAGGGGTAAAGAATAGGCCCCCGGTTTGTGGTTGGAACAAAGGTTTGAACAGAGAATACGAAATTCAGAGTCTGCTATAATTTATCTTGATACATCTAGTCGAATATGTAATAATAACCCTCTCTCTTTTCCCTTCACAGGCTTATTGACGATCCGGGACCCCTCCTAATGCCGCATAGTATCCTTTGACACTAGTCCAGATTGTTCTTTTTTCTTTTTCCTTCTTTTTCCCCTTTTTCGCTCTTTTTTTCCCCTTTTCTTCTCTCTTTCTTTCTCTCTTCTCTTAGTCTTTTCCCGTTTATCATCTCTCACTCTCATTTATTACTATTAGTTATATCCAGCCTTCTTATTCTTCTAATATTCCATTCTTCTTCTAATATTCTCATATCTATGTCTCAGTTTTTCCACATCCCTTCCCAGCCCCCCCCCCCCCCCCTTAGTATTATAGTCTAATTTGAATAATATATAATAAAATAAAAATAAAATAATGGTGATATGTGGTTGCCAGACCAGTTCGGTTCATTATGTCCTTTTGAGGTTCGGTGAGAGGTGGAAAAAGGAAGTCACAGCTGGCGGCTTTGAAAAGGAAAGTTTGTGGTGAAGAGTTATTGGCGTACGTACACCCTGGGGAGCCAGGGTGGTATACCACATCGGAGGAATGGTTCGTGGAGGAGGTGGTGTTTTTTTATACCGTTTTGTTAAAGAAAATATTAGCTGTGGCCGATCATCACCCAGTAAAGGATTGGTTGATGAAACTAAGTTGTCGGAGTCTTTTTTGGGTTAAGTTGGAAGGGGCCAGTGGTCCTCCCTTCTTTCCCTCCTTGCCCCATCCCCAGGTTAGTACCAGCAGTCTCCTATGACTGTGGAGTATTCGCAATAGCCTTTGCCTATGAATTTTTGGCAGATGACGGAAAACCCACAACAATTTACCAATACCACATGATGAGAAATCATCTCATATCCTAAAATATATATCAATTGGGTGGCTCTACAAAATAGGTAAGATGTATGGGTGCTCTATCAATAGATCCCCCCTATCAGTGAATAAAATGGATATTGAAAATGGATATTTTCAATATCCATCTCATATCCTGCCTGAAAAATGGCAGGATCACCGCATTTTCCAAAAATACTTAATTACTGACTCTGTTTCTTCTAAGATACGTAGAGTTTTGGGAGGGCCAACAGTTCCTCCCTACCTACCCACCGGATCATGTATCAGCTACAGTCCACACCACCCCAGATTACTACCAGTCATCCATGACATAGATGGGTCCTTGGCACACAGACCTGTAAGCACCGGTAAGAAACCATTGCCTTTCCTGCTGTTTTTAGTCAGCTCAGTAACCCTAATATACTGTTTATAATATTTGCATAGAGGGAAAGGGAGTTATTCCAGGGAGATGTCTGATCTTCATTCCTTTTACTTTCTTTGCAGAAAAAAGCATGAAGCCATGGTGTCGCTGTCTATACCCTGAACCTGAAAAGGGGGTCTTGGAGTTTGGCCAATCAGCAGATGAAGATGCCACCATAGGTCCATACAGAGAAAACAGAACAAAAAATGTTTTTTACCCCTTTAAAAGGTGCCACAATCCTTCAGATAGAAATATATACCGTGTAGGTCCACTGGTTGGAACGTAACCCTCGATAGATTGAAGTATCCAAAGTATTTCTTTGTATATATGTATATATATACGTATACAGACTTATAATGTGCACATTTAAAAACTCATTTAGAGATCAATTGGAAAATGTCATAGTATAGATTAAAAGAAAAAGCTAATTTAACTCACTTCACCCAGGAGGCATCGGATGGGATAAACTCAAGACACCCTCCGAATTACCTCCTGCGCCTGGGTAGCCTGTAAGATCTCACGGAATGACAGCAGTCCAATCGTACTTCTTGCCAATCGTCTTTATTGAACCATAGGGTAGGGGTGAAGATATCTGCTCCTGATGAAGGGGTCTTTCCTATACCCCGAAACGCGTTGAGCAGATACCTTCACCCCTACGAGCCCTGGAATTGACATAAAGAAAGTAGTAATGACAATGCTTGATGTTTCTATATACATGGAAGCTGATAAGACAGGGGTGGTAAGCATTCTTGGAGAACCTGTAGCAGGACCTCAAAATGTGTGATTACCCTTCAAATTCAATTCAATTCGTAGGACAACATCCTGTGGCAGTAGTAGAGTGGCCATGAACTGAGGTTGGGAACATTATTCTCGTGGGAATCTGTCACGGTCCCTCAGGTGAATGATGTTAGGAAATCAAGGAGATTGGCTGAGTGTGGAGGAATCTAACAGCCTCCTTGATTTCTCTTGATTCAGTGTTGATAGGGTTAATGACCTCTTCCCTTTTCTCAGCTGTTGCTCAGTGGTCATCACTTCTACCTTTTATAGTCTGACCCACCCTTCTGACTATGCGGTAGATAGCTTCATTCATACTGTATATATTTTGCAACCCGCAAAACACGAATTTGAAAAAATAAATAAAATTTATGATATCGCTGTGACGTCCTCGTTACACCCTTTTGCAGATACATTGTAACAAAGCGGAACGAGCTTGCAGACATACAGAGTTATTTCTGTTTTGTTTTTTTGCAGCCCCATTGAAATGAATTGTTCTGCATACGGTCTGCAAGGGACCACCAGAGCTGTCCCAGGGAGAAAAACAACCAAGTCGGGAACTTCTACAACCCATGGAAATTGCTGAATGCACACACTGGTCTGCCGACAAAAAGATAGGTGTGGCCGATACCAGCAGAAAACAGCTGCAGTGCAAGTTAAGCTCTGCTGTAGAGACATTTCTTGTCCAGAATTCACCACCTGCTTGGCCAGAATTCACCACAGCAGCTGCCGCTTGTCCAGGCGGCCTCCCCTCTCCCTACAACAACCGGAGCGTGCGGATGGCAGGCGGCCCACTAGAACAATCCGCCCACCTGCTCGCATCAGCCCCTCACAGGTACCTGCATCAGGACGATCCCGGAGCCGGCGGCAGAAGCAGTGCACCAGCACTCCTGCCGCTGGTGTTCGGCAGTCTTCAGCGCTACGCCCCCTCCCCACCCACTTACTTTTCAGCGCGAGCAGCAGTTGCTAGTTCCCGCCACAGCCAGACACCTCACCTCAGCAAGTCCCCCCGCTCCCGGTTGCAATGGGTAACAGGCAGAGCGAGACGTCCTAAGCTGAGGAGCCTCTGCCTACTGTCGAAACTCTAGTTCAGCCACTAGTTGTGCACCCCCCCTGGTAATGTTGCAGCAGTACAGCTGCCTGTGATGCAGGTAATTCATCCTGCCATGCTGATGCCCCCCCCACACACACACAATCCAGCCCTTTGATGTTGAAGTGCATCAGTCACCCCCTTCCTTTTTTCAGCAACCCATAGGAACCCCCCCCCCCCCCCAACTGCTCCTGCTGCACAAGTCCAAATGTCCCAGCAGCCCTCCGCAACCGCTGCGGCTGAGCCGGCTTCCAGGCACCCCTGCAGACATAGATCCCCTGCCGTTATACACGACCGCCGAGAAAGGCGCAGGTCGGTTTCTCACCGCAGTGGCCATTCCCGCAATGGTTCCAGGGCCCGTAGCCGGAGTAGACGTGCGACCCGCTCAAGATCAGAGCGGTGGCGGTCTCCGTCCTCTACAGATGCGAGCTCCTGCGGATCCAGTGTCGGCAGGTCACAATCCCGTAGTGTGCATGCTTCCAGACGTAGGACCAGTAGGTCGTCACGCGTGGTTGAGCCCACCAGCGCGGTTCCTGCTCCACCTCCTCCGGCGAGTTCCCTGACCTCCTACTCAGCAGAATATGTCTTCCGGTAAGTTTCATTTTACTGGGGCATGGGGGGGCGGACACTATAGCCAAAGGTTTAGTTCCTGCCCTTAGAGCGTTGCTAGCGCAGTTAGATCCTAGTCCTAGCCTTCAGCAGACAGTCCCCACGGTTGTTCAGTCAGATAAGCCGAGACCTAGCGACCATAAGGAATCATTATTTTGAGGCCTAACGCCGCTTGGCGCTCATCTAGACGATGATATCAAAATAAGATATGGGCTAATCAGTACATTGATATTTGGTCCTTGATTTCTGTAGATCAAACACACGGTGGACAAGGAGCGGCGTCCTAACGCTGAGCGTTTTATAGATCGTAGGCCTAAAGTTGCTCGCACAATAGGGAATTGGATTCAGGCATTTGCAGCGCTAGGTTACACTATGGTGCAGCGCCATCCGGAACGTTCGGCTGAACTCTTTGTATATATGGATTCGATCTATAATGCTTTTAAATCCTTGGCGGATCTGCCTGGTGGCGATACGATGAGGAGTTCCGCCGCCGGTTGGCGCTGCACCCAGACATTTGCTGGGGCGTGAAAGCAGCTGATTTATGGCTACGCCTGATGATATCGCAAAAATCTCAGCCCTTTCCCTCAGGGGCCACTGTTTCCTCAGTCACTTCACAAGGGACTGTGGCCGTGCGCAGACCAGGAGCCTGCTGGTTGTATAACGAGGGTCATTGCAAGTTCTTTGCCCTCTGTAAATGTAAGCATGAATGCTCCATCTGCGGAGGTTCACATCCCTCAATCCATTGCCAGCGCAATACAGCATTTCACAAGACCTCAGCTTCCACTGGAGGGAAAGACTCCAGTGAGCGTGCTCGCGATGTCCCCTTGGCTAGACCAATACCCCAATAAACAAGCGGCGGCCCAAATACGTTCTGGTTTTACCTTTTTGTTTTTCATCCCCTTTTATTTTTCAGCGCATCCGACGATTGAAACGTTTTCCAGTCCAAAAATCTATAGCAGGGAAGGGTGAGGTCTTGTCTTTTCATAGTGAGACAATGACGAAAATCCTTCAAATCTTGGACATGAAAGTGGCTGAGCCTAAAAAAGATGTTGTGAAGGCGTCTGGTGAAGCTCTCATAGTGAGCCATAAAAGGAGAAGACCGACCTCCATGGAGACATGAACCATCTGTCTGCAGAGCACCTATCCATCCTGAGGAGCAGCGGGGAGAGAGGTATGCTGGACGATGACATCATCAACATGGCCCAAGATCTCCTGCAGATTCAGTTTCAGGACTTCCATGGCCTGCAGCCTGCCGCTGCTCTTAGTGGGTGCCGAGGGGTTAAGCAGAAGGCGACCTGGACTGTCAAGAATTTTAGGGAGCTTTAGGGTTAAGTTATTTAGCAGCAGATAGGCTAGTGGTGTGATCTGATAGGGGGGGGGGGGTTAGGCAGAGCAGGACAGGAAAGTTAGGGAGGTACGGCACGCCTATATAACCCTCCTCCCCTGGTTTTTGATTGGTTGTGGAGTTGGTAGGGCTGGGATGTTTTATAAGGGCACTAGGGACGGCTGTCCCTTCCTCTTAAGGCATCGCTAGGTGCTAGGTTGCATGGTTGCGGACCATTATTATTATGACCCGTGTCTTCCGATGGGCTGCTCTATATCGTGCCATTATTTTGAAATGTTCAGCACTTTCCTGGAATGGGTCATCCGATATGAAACCGGTTTGCAGAATATTATTTTCTTTTTGTTTCTTCGGGAGAGTCTAAGGCGTGTCAATTCCTACTGGATACATTCCGTTATTTCATGTCCCGTTTTGGTGTCCCACTCTCGGAAGATAAGACGGTCGGCCCTACTACGACCCTCACGTTTTTAGGTATTGAAATTGATACCGAATTGTTGGTGTTTCGGTTGCCCGTTGATAAACTACAAAAGTTAACAGGTATGATTTGTGGATTCCTGGCAGTTAAATCTGTGACGCTACGGCAGATGCAGTCCTTAATGGGTCTATTGGTATTTGCCTGCCGGATTATGCCCATGGCTCGTGTTTTTTCCCGTCGTCTGTCTTTAGCTACCTGCGGTGTGAAAAAGCCCGATAACCGAATTCACTTGGGCAAGCAAATAAAGTTGGATTTACATGTCTGGAATTCCTTTTTAGCCCAATATAATGGTCATACTTGTTACCAATCAGGTGAAATATCGTCCCCGGAATTATCATTATTTTCGGATGCCGCCGGGTCTACTGGTTTTGGCGTCATCTTTGGCTGTGAGTGGTGTGCCGCCGAGTGGCCGGACACATGGCGGGATCTTGGTCTTTGTTCCAATATCACTCTGTTGGAATTGTTCCCAATTATTGTGGCCATTAATTTATGGGGCCCCAGTTTGCAAAACAAAAGGATCTGTTTTTTCACTGACAACATGTCTGTGGTTTATTGTGTTCATGCTCTAACGTCCTCTTCTCTTCCAGTCCTCTCCTTACTGCGACACCTTGTCCTTCGTTGTTTGGAGTTTAATGTTTGGTTTCGGGCCCGTCATGTGCCTGGGGTTGACAACTCGTTGGCTGATGCTCTTTCCCGCTTTCGTTGGCAGGACTTCAGGACTCTCTTACCGGGGGCACTCCCAGATGGTTTACATTGCCCGCCGATGCTGTGGGAGTTACCGATCCTCGATTGATGGCGATGATTCGTGCTTCAGTGGCTCCGGCAACTTGGTCGGCATATGGTAAGGCCTGGGCAGAATTGCCAGCTGCATGCTTTGAGGTCACAATTTCTTATCTGTTGCAACTCCGCGCTAGGGTTTTTTCAGCATTAACAGCGCAGCGTCGGTTATGGGGAGTAGGTTTCCACCTTAGACTGCGGGGTTGGACGGATATCACCCAGCATTTCATGATTAGACAGGCTATCAAAGGATGGCGTAAGGAACACGTTCGGCGTGAATGCCGTCGCCCTGTGTCATATTCTGTGTCGTTGTGCATTTGCCAGGTTCTCCCCTCAGTTTGTTCATCTCCATATGAGGTCATTATTTAGGGCAGCTTTTTGCTTAGCCTTTTTCGCAGCACTGCGAATAGGTGTGCTGGTTTCCCCTTCTGTCACGCGCCTAGGAGGTTTAGGCTTTAGCGATGTTTTCCTCAATGATTCTGCCCTTAGGGTTTTGATCAGGCGATCAAAAACGTATGGTTTCGCGTTTGGCGACTGGCTCCCCTTACATAAGATTGGCGGCACAGCTTGCCCCCATACTGCAGTTTCTCAGTTTTTAGCGCCCCGCGCTCCAGGCCCCTCTTTTTTGGTGCATGCCGATAGCACCCCCCTTACCCGTTTTCAATTTCGGTCGATTTTTCATCGTTGCTTGCTTGCGCTTCAGTTGCCAGTTGCTGAATTTGGGACGCATTCTTTCAGGATAGGGGCAGCCACCGAGGCGGCTCGTGCTGGCCTTCCGGAGGCTGATGTTCAGAGAATTGGCAGGTGGAAATCGGCCTGTTTTGCTTCTTATGTTCGCCCTCATTTATTGATTTGATTTCTCCTAGGTCCGATACAGCCCACAGTGTGTTTTATAGGTCACTCCTATATCTTCTGGGCAGGCCAGCGAACGGAAGGTCACCCGGGTGGCCGCTGCCTCGGGTTTAGGAACATCCAACCTTTATTGTGTCCTGTTGTGTTTTTTCCTAGCTGCTAAGGTACCAAGGCGGGGTTGTTAAGGTTCATTTCTTGGCAGTCTAGTGGGCGCCGAGGGGTTACGTAGAAGGCGACCTGGACTGTCGAGAATTTTAGGGAGCTTTAGGGTTAAGTTATTTAGCAGCAGATAGGCTAGTTAGGCAGAGCAGGACAGGAAAGTTAGGGAGGTACGGCACTCCTATATCACTCTCCTCCCCTGGTTTTTGATTGGTTGTGGAGTTGGTAGGGCTGGGATGTTTTATAAGGGCACTAGGGACGACTGTCCCTTCCTCTTAAGACACCGCGATTTACAGCGCCCCTCCCTCCCGCCCTGTTTTGTTATGGTGTGATTGGTTGTTGACTGTGTTCTCAAATGTTAATTTATAGGTATTCTTACCATCAAGTCACAGCAGAGGTCGGTTATCTAAATCATGAACTTGCTCACAGAGGGAGTTGTTACGGTGGTTTTGGAGTTAAAGAGAAAAAAGCTGGTTGATAACAAATAATTATAATAAAGCTGTGACCGACTTTCACCCAACATTTATTGTGTCCTGTTGTGTTTTTTCCTAGCTGCTAAGGTACCAAGGCGGGGTTGTTAAGGTACATTTCTCGGCAGTCTCTAGTGCCCGGGTACAAAGGCTGTACAAATCCACTATGATGAGAACAGGGTGCACTGAATCACAACATGCTTCAGAAATGATAGAATCCTGGTGGCCGACAGTATTAACACCAACAGACTGTCACGATCTATCTGTGAGCAGATCAATAACATCTATGGTCAAGTGCTCCTAGACCCTCTGAAACATGTGCAGTTTCTCCAAGTAGACCAGCAGAGAAACTCCTATGACTGTGGAGTATTTGCAATAGCCTTTGCCTATGAATTTTTGGCAGATGACGGAAAACCTACAGCAATTTACCAATACCACATGATGAGAAATCATCTCATAGCCTAAAATATATAGCAATTGGGTGGCTCTACAAAATAGGTAAGATGTATGGGTGCTCTATCAATAGATCCCCCCTATCAGTGAATAAAATGGATATTGAAAATGGATATTTTCAATATCCATCTCATATCCTGCCTTAAAAATGGCAGGATCACCGCATTTTCCAAAAAGACTTAATTACTGACTCTGTTTCTTCTAAGATGCCGTCAATACACTCTTACATGCATCATCCTCTCACTCTCCCCAGACCATCGAAGCAATACCTACCGGTCAATTCATTAGGATTAGAAGAGTATGTTCCACCAATGAGGATTTTGAGGCCCAATCAAACATCTTACAACAACGGTTCCTAGAAAGATGATATAGCAAGAGATCAGTGAAGAGAGCATACAACCGGGCTAAGCATTCAGCACGACAAGATCTCATTCATCCTAAATCAAAAAAGGAAACATCTGATACGGTAAGATATATCACCCCCTACCATTCGCAGTGGCAACATATGCGAGGAATATTGGAGAGATTTTGGCCGATACTTAGGGCGGATCCAATTTTGGACAAGATATTACCCTCACATCCATCTGTCGTACCTAGTAGGGCGAAAAATCTGGGACACCATTTGGTCATATCCTATTATGCCCCTCAAGTGCAGGGCACAATTTTTGGCTCTAAGGGACCTAAATGGGGTTGTTCCCCTTGCGGTAAATGTGTGGCCTGTGATAACATCTTGAGGACCACGGAGTTCATGAACTCCACGCAGACTAAAACATACAAAATCACACATTGCATTTCTTGTACCACCAAAGGGGTAATTTACCATGCCACCTGTCCATGCCCAAAAATCTATGTCGGCCTGACAAGCAGGGAACTAAAAATACGAATCTGTGAACATGTCCGAGACATTGTGAAATCAAAGGATTCCACTAATGCGGATGATCTGAAACCGATTGCGAGACATTTTAGGAACTTTCATGATAGTGACCCCTCACTTTTGAAGGTCTGTGGGATAGACCACATAGACCTAGGGATGCCTAGGTAACCTGATGGAACGCCTGGCCCATTTAGAAACAAAGTGGATCTGGACCTTAGACACCACGCAACCGAAAGGCCTCAATGATGCTCTGTCTTATGCCCCCTTCCTGCAGTGAACATGTAGATACATTTTTAACTCATAGAAAATAATCTTTTTACACTTTTGTCAGTTTTTTAACAGGTTTCATGTTCATGCATTATTTTTTTTTGTCCTTCTACTAGAGATTTTGTACTAACGCTGTCTTTTTCGCATATAGGTTAACATATCTGCTTTTACTTCTCTATAAGGACCTCAGGCATATTTCACCGGACCATCTGCGTCATCAAGATTAAAAATTGAAGATGGAAATGTCACACTATTGTCTCTTCTCCCTTACCAATTATGGTTTGCCTTCTCCATTAAAGTTCACACATCACTATTTCTTTCAGCACTTTTATATTTATTAATTAGCTTCACTCTCATATGTAATACAACATATTGTCTTTGTCCATGTCACCATGTATATGTCACGGATGGTGTTGCAGAAAACTAGAAGACAACAAATGAAGATCCGACTGACTTGATCCCAAACTAAGGAACATAAGGGTGAGCCCTGTAAAAGCCCTAGAGCTCTCCCTGACTTCTCAGCCCATGCAAAGATCTCTATGATAGATAATTGCATGCCCTCGTGCCTCGACTGTATGACACCTGCACACCCTATAATAGTGAGGGGACACGACCACTGGCTCCCTACACTTAATACGGAGGGAGTCGGGGTCACCTAGGATCAAGCCAATAGGAAAACACAAACAAAGGAACAGACTTATCTGTAGAAGCATCAGTTGCAGCATCCAGCATGTGCACACTCCAGGAAGTTGTATAAACCGCAAAGTGATGCAGTATGGGAGGGGATTTAAAGGGATGCAATCAGTGCAACTAGATGACAGCTGAGAGAGGGAAACGAGATGACAAAACAAAAGAACCTCAAGCAGGAGGTTCTGAAGAACGTCTGTCAGAGCTTCTCAGATATCTAGCGGTGACAGTATATATTTTATGATTAACTCATTTTCACCTTATTGCATTTACTCACTCATTGAAGTGACCTCCGGTTCACTTATGTATTAATTCACATTTTAAACTATGTATGTATGCATCTTATTCCCCTATGGATAACATTCCTACTATTTGAATTATTCTATTCATTTGGTCGCGATTCGCGATCATGTGATCCTTTCTCCTCACATTCCATCTGCCGGCCATAGTGCTGGTGCGGATCATCTGATCGCGACTTGCGGGATCATGACGTCACTGAAGGTCCTTGATCGGGGTGTGCAGCTGTACTCGTGCGATTGGCCACCGCACGGTCCACCTGTGCCTCCACAGTCCACCCCAGAAGGACGGCTATAGGACAGTGAGTTCAATTGACACCAAATGTTTGTACTTCATATTGATTGGTGTGCCCCGATTGGAGGAGCCCCCATTTAAATATAAATCAAAGGTAGTCAGACGCACAGGTTTGTGAAACCACCAAAGCGGGGTGCCCACGGTCGAGTAGTAACACCCCCCTACTCAAGAAAATATAGTAACAATATGTGGAAGACTGGGCACAACCTCAAGATATTCGGCCATGCATTTATTTCTTAAAACAATAAAACACCGGTATCTATAGAATAAATAGAACAATAATAACCAAGTAGATAAATAAATGAAAATAAAAAGTAATTAAACAGATCCAACGGTGCAATACATAAAATCACCAATAGTACTAAATAGCAGCAAATATACTAGTTCATTAAAAGAATGCACTTTTCATAATTAGATTATTAAGTATGAATGCGCAGCGGCACAATGGAACTAAGGTAGCTCTATCAAGATGGCAGAGGTAGTCGGTCACAGTTTATTGGAAAAAAGTGTCCTTTAGGAGGTCAACCTCACAAGTTCAGCAATGGATTAGGTAAAAGATAGCTGTAAGTTCGTGTCACTAGTAGGCAACTTTGTACTTCGTTTATAGCGCACACAGTGTGGCTATACAAATGCCAAACCAACCTAATATGTAGCGGCGTCCCGCTAATACAGCTGTGTTTTAAACTTGTATATTGAACTTTGGGCACACCGACCTTAATGTCGGAATGATCCTACCCACTTGATTGGGGTTAATCTGTCCTGCAGTGGTCTATGGAGTTTATCCTTTCAACCTTCAAGTTTGGTTGCCGCGTGGTAAGTCAGCGTGCTTGAGTCCGCCGGTTTGGCTTCGCACCCGATGCACTGATGTTGTCAACGTGGACTTTCAGCAGGCGCCCGGCAGCGGTCTCTATTCTCACGTATTGCACTACTCTTTAGGTCGATGGGGGGGTCTGACCAGACGCGTTTCGGGGTTGGAGTATCCCCTTCTCCAGTGGTAATCAGACCACCCCCCCATCAGGTTCTTTTATATGGTCGAGAGGTTAAAGTTCAAACCCGGCCTGGATCATCAACCCGGGAATACTTTCGATTTATTTATACTTTATTTGCGGCATATAAGTATCGTTCTGCCCCTTCTCATTTATCGAATGTCCATAGTTGTTGCTTCTTTGCTGGTTCCTCCATTTTTTAAACGTCCATTCATTTTTAACTAGCTCTGTATTTTTGCTTTATAAACCGCAGTTTAAATCGCTGCGATATGGATGCGCCTTCTGCTACCTATCCATATCTTCCTTATTTAAGGCAATCCTCTCTTAGACCAAAGATTAAACGGAACTAGCACAAAAACTATTACAGTAAAACATCCTAGGGGACAGAAACTGTACAATTAAAGCTGTTATTGCATGGCTATATCAGATCTAAAAATCTATATAAAATTCGGGACTCATTTTATTAAATATATACATATACCCTACATTTTATAAAAAAAACACTTATATCAAAATAGTACCATAAAACTGCTCATGGGATAAGAATTATTTATTTATAAAGAATTATTCTTTTATAAAAAAAAAATTCCTATAAAAAAGCTTATAAATTTTATTTTATAATTTTTTATTATATTATTGCATATTGTACTTCATCCCACTACCTGTGTGGGACCTTCCATCCGGAATACGTGAGTGCCTTGAAGGCCCAGTCAGTGGTAACAACAAGGCGGATAAATTGGCCAAACCCGCGGCAGTGTCTGGGATCCTTCGGGAAACAGGCACTGAGCCGCTACCAGCTTACCGGATTGCAGTTCGTACCAACCTGAAAAAAGGCCTGGTATCATTTTAGGAGGAACAAGCAAAAGATCCTCTTCTAATGACACACCTCATCTACACAGCATCCCTAGTCAACACAGCAAGGGATCCTGTTTTACAATACCGGTACATAGCAACTTCCTCTTCCCGTGGTTCCGCAGCATCTGCAAGCAGAGCTAACGGGATTGAACCACCAAATGTTTGGACACCTTGGCCGAGATAAACTGTTGTCTCTCCTGAGAGACAAATTGTACAGGCCGGGAATGTCCAATACAGTAGAGGAAGTTACAAAACAGTGCCTGGTATGTGCTACGGTGGATCCATGAAGCTGATTACATTTACATTGAATTGACAGATCATGGGAGGGAGACTCGCCAAGGTTCCGACTAGCCAGAAAAGATTTAGAGATCCTCTGAACATGGCACATCTCCAGCTTGTGACACTGGTGGTAAGCATGAGGATGGCAGGCTCAACCTCTTTGGGGGAGGGCCTGGGAGTTAATAATGGTATGGCCAACATATCAATTAGTAAACCCGGTCTTTTAATGGTGGAATGTTTGGATGGCAAAATCCTGGAACCATACGAGAACTTCTCCTTTACACCTTTATGGTTTCCAGAGGGAGGGTTTTGCCAAAGGTGTAATTCAACATTATACCCCTGTGAAGAATGTTTCTGCCATACAACATGACTTACATGCCCTCCACCTCAAGGATTTCAGACATTTTCAGGACTCGGACCCTACTCCTATGAAATCTTTAAGATGGGTGTCTAGGGACCCTCACTTGCACCCTTACAAGCAAGTGGAAGCCAACACTACCTCAGTGTTGTGTACCAAGGAAGGGGTTTTGAGTCCTATGGATGTCACTGGGGCAGAGTATAGTGGCTGTTATATCCTTAAAGCTACCTTCATAAGGAGGGATAGCCATGATGGGCTGAGGGTAAGGACATATTTTGATAGACCCATTCCGGTAAAGGGTACCCTAAAAGCGTATTGTATGGTAAGGGATTCCCAGATGATTATCACTAGGGAATCCAGTTATGTTCAGGGAAATGTGTCCACAGATTACATATGAACCAGTATAATGATGTTAAAGTTAAACTGTAGTAACTCTGGTCAGGCCCTGTGGAATGAGCCACCATTTTAAAAGTACAGACAGATGCCAAGGATCCTAGGTATGCTCAGTTAAAGGGATCTCCATCCATACGGTCTTTCATGATCATCAACATGAGAGACAATTGTGTTCAGGAGATGACTGGATACTATTTCGTCACCTATGCCCACTGGGAACAAGATACCCAGATGGTAATGTTGGACACTAATCCCTGGAGTTGGGATTTAGTGTGCAATGGGGTGGATACCCCTACAGTGGATGTATGGATGAACGGTACCCCTTTGAATGAGGAATATTGGGGGAGGTATGCGTCTTCCAATTGGAAAGACCCCAGTGGCAGGGATATTAACTTTGACATCAATATAGGTGGTTCGTTTAGATGGCCTTTTTGCAAGGCAGTAGGTGAAGGGTGCTGGACATTTACACAATGGGTCTATCTGTCCAAATCCAAACCCGTAGGAAAACTAGTGTTACAGGCTGGAGAAAGTGACCAATGGTATCCGTTCAGAGGTAGAGGGCGGCAAGTTTGTGTAACAGTGGTGAGGATCCCCTATGAAGCGGCAGGTCTCAAACCTGTAAAACTGCATTCAGACTCTTGCAACGCCCCTATCCATCAATTGCCAGATCCTATAGCTCCTCAACTGTCATCCCCATTGAAGATCATTACGGGGACAAAATTCGTCCTATTTACTTGGAAAATTTCCGTAGATGACTTCAGAGTTGATAAATGGGATCACAGATGTGGGGAGTTTGTGAGGAACCAAATTGACATGATAAGAGGTTGGATAGAGGCGGGGCAAGAGGTAAGAAAGGACGATCTCGTACACAGAAATCACAGGGGAAGAAGAGATCTGGTAGCCATGGGACTAGGCGGAGGTGCATTGGAAGTGGGCGCCCTGAACACTATGGATATGAAAGTCCTGAGAGGTAAACTTGGGGATGTTACGCGACACGCCGGGGAAGGATTCAAGACCCAGCTTGATGTAAACCACGTCTTAGAGGGTTTACAGCATTCGCACATAGATGCCACTACCTCTCTATCTTCTGCTCTATGAGAGAAGTTTAGAAGGTTAGTTGTGGGTCTCTTGGAGGAACAGGATAGAGCTTAGCTTGCTCTGGCGTGTACGCAAGTCCAAAGTGAACTCTCGGACAACCTTAGATACAGAGAGATGTTGGAAGAAAGAGGATGCTATCCTCTGTCAAGGTAGTCAGGATCGGGTGCTTAGACACCAGTGTTAGAGCACCAAGGGGTCCTGTGAGATGAAGGCCAGCCCAATACCCTCCTCCCCTAAATACTTGGGACAGGGGTATTGGTGTTGCTACCAAAGGCAAAATATGTCTTATGCAATTTATGGGACTAACTGCACCGAGAGAGGAGAACTTCTCCCCAGAGCGTATTGCACCCTTAGTCCCGTCCTAGGTTTATATGTCGCAGAGCTACAAGGAAGGACACCAATCACCCTGGAGAAGAGACTCGACATCCGCCCTGACGTTCCCGTGAGACTCCTCTTGGCTTTGGGTTACAACTCAAACATCTCCTGCTAGACTTAAGCCAAGAAGAGGAAATACTCCGAAATACTCCAGAATCTTCGCGAGACAGAGAAACAGGCCACCATTCAACTGTCGCACGACAACAACAAAATAACTGCAATCACTACTGCCTTAGACAAGGACTCCAAGGTTTCCTGGTGGAAAAGTCTGTTTGGCTACAGTCCAAAGGCAACATCCTTCTTCAACCTATTGATACACCCGGTGATAGTTCTTCTTCTGGGTATGGTAATCATCATGTACATGGGACTGTGTCTAATCTAGAGGAGGGTCAAGAGACTTGCGGACCAACTAAACCAGAACTATACAGAACTTTACGAAGTTCATCGTAGGATGCTCAGGACATAGCTCCAACAAAGTCCTGAAGATCGCATGGATATACTGTTTCCTATGAGGGTTCGGGATCAAAATCCAAAGCCATCCTGAGACCCCATAGTGTGGTGTATGTGTGTATATGTATATTTATACACTGACCTAAAGAATTATTAGGAACACCATACTAATACGGTGTTGGACCCCCTTTTGCCTTCAGAACTGCCTTAATTCTACGTGGCATTGATTCAACAAGGTGCTGATAGCATTCTTTAGAAATGTTGGCCCATATTGATAGGATAGCATCTTGCAGTTGATGGAGATTTGAGGGATGCACATCTAGGGCACGAAGCTCCCGTTCCACCACATCCCAAAGATGCTCTATTGGGTTGAGATCTGGTGACTGTGGGGGCCATTTTAGTTCAGTGAACTCATTGTCATGTTTAAGAAACCAATTTGAAATGATTAGAGCTTTGTGACATGGTGCATTATCCTGCTGGAAGTAGCCATCAGAGGATGGGTACATGTTTGTCATGAAGGGATGGACATGGTCAGAAACAATGCTCAGGTAGCCCGTGGCATTTAAACGATGGACAATTGGCACTAAGGGGCCTAAAGCGTGCCCAGAAAACATCCCCCACACCATTACACCACCACCACCAGCCTGCACAGTGGTAACAAGGCATGATGGATACATGTTCTCATTCTGTTTACGCCAAATTCGGACTCTACCATTTGAATGTCTCAACAGAAATCAAGACTCATCAGACCAGGCAACATTTTTCCAGTCTTCAACAGTTCAATTTTGGTGAGCTTGTGCAAATTGTAGCCTCTTTTTCCTATTTGTAGTGGAGATGAGTGGTACCCGGTGGAGTCTTCTGCTGTTGTAGCCCACCTTTCTTTCCCGTTCTGACATTTAGTTTGGAGTTCAGGATATTGTCTTGACCAGGACCACAACCCTACATGTATTAAAGCAACTGCCATGTGATTGGTTGACTAGATAATCGCATTAATGAGAAATAGAACAGGTGTTCCTAATAATTCTTTAGGCGAGTGTATGTATATATATTTTTATATATATATATATATATATATATATATTGTAGTAGGTTTTCCTATGAAGGTTCCATCCTGTGACCTCATAGTATAGTGTATATATATTGATTACTTGCATGTTAGTTCATTGTGTACCCATGGACACTCTAGGTCAGTGGTTCTCAACCTAGGGGTCGCGACCCCTTTGGGGGTCGATCGGCCCTTTCCGGGGGGTCGCCTTAGGCTTCCTATTGTGGGTCGCCCGCACAACGGCAGCGGCCCCATATCCTCGCGCACAGGAAGTGATGTCCTATCACTGCCTGTGTTTGAAGGAGCCTGACGTCTGGACGGGTAAGTCGGGCCGTCTGTCTGCTGAGGTCCGAGTTTTTTCATTAATGACACCGCCGCTGAGCACCACTGCCACCAATGATTTAATTGAGCCTGGCTGAGCCTGGCTAATTTTATTTTCATTATTTGGCTGAGCAAGGCTTAATTTATTTGGGGGGACATGAAGCACCGCTGATTTATTTATTTGGGGGACCCTGAGCACTTCTGATTTATTTATTTAAGCAGACTTGAAGCACCGCTGATTTATAAATTTGGGGGACCCTGAGCACTTCTGATTTATTTATTTGGGGGAGACCTGAAGCCCCGCTGATTTATTTATTTGGGGGACCCTGAGCACCATTGATTTATTTATATGAGGGAAACCTGATGCACCACTGATTTATTTATTTGGGGGTACCCTGAGCACCGCTGATTTATTTATTTGGGGGAGACCTGAAGCCCCGCTGATTTATTTATTTGGGGGACCCTGAGCGCCATTGATTTATTTATTTGGGGGAAACCTGATGCACCACTGATTTATTTATTTGGGGGTACCCTGAGCACTGCTGATTTATTTATTTGGGGGAGACCTGAAGCCCCGCTGATTTATTTATTTGGGGGGGACTTGAAGCACCACTGATTTATTTATTTGAGGGGTACCCAACATTTTGTCTTTGTGATTAATTACTCTGCTTTAATTGTGTTCGATTTGTAGCAATAAAAATACATCCTGCATATCAGATATTTACATTACAATTCATAACAGTAGCAAAATTAGTTATGACGTAGCAAGGGAAAAAATGTAATGGTTGGGGGTCACCACAACATGAGGAACTGTATTAAGGGGTCACGGCTTTAGAAAGGTTGAGAACCACTGCTCTAGGTGCAAGTGTGTGACAGCCCATACTACAATATAGCTGGACGCACACTTGCATCCTACAGTCGTTTTCCATTGACACGGGGGTCTGTAACCTACCTGTATCTTTGGAAGTGTAGAGAGATATGCCAGGGTGCATGAGTCTCTATGGGTACACACTAAATCTAATTTGGCTGTATTGGGAGGGATGTGACCTGTTTGTGTGAATGGGGAAGAGTAGATTCCCTAGAGACAGGCCCCTCCTTTACCAAGGTATTTGCAACTTTAACCTCAACAACAGTGACGTTTGTAAGGGTTGGACTGAATGGTAGTAGTGCAGTGTTCTTTCCTGCAGTTAGAATTTAGATTCCATGACATCACCTCATACCTTGTAAATACCTACGTATCTGTCCATGGGAGAACCTCTCAAACAACTAATTCTTCAATCAGGATGGAAGTCGTATGGCTGGCCGTACCCCAGAAGGAGGTGCTACATGGATTGAGGGTAAAGTCATTCCCTAATCATTGGGAGTGACTGACACCGAAAGACTGGCACTGACATTGGGGGTGGCTGATGCCAGAAGAGCAACACTGACAAAGAGAAAGAAAGAAGGACAGTCCACCGTTGCTGCGTGGATTGACCTAAAGACGGCGAGGGTGAAGCCATTCCTGAGTCAGGAATAGACTACATTGGGAGTGGCTGATACCTTAAGATCATAATGATAGATGCCAAGAAAGTTATCCAGCCGGAAGAAGACTGTATATTCTGTGGATGGAGACGTTTGGTGAAGGGCAGGTCAGAGGTGTTAATCGCGATGGATGATGTCTAGGTACCTAAGGGCCATATTACTTCAGTCCTTCCTGAACTGTCACCAAGAGTGCGATTGAGGAGACAAATACACCCCAAACCTTCCCCCAAAAGGTTTATTGTCGTGTTCCCGACAACAGAGGGATTGTTTAGGGAAGTGTTAGATTTAAATATATATATGCATATATGCCCTGACATATATGTGTGCCCTTTTACATGGGCCTGTCCAGGTGCTGTGGGTATATACAGGGAGTGCAGAATTATTAGGCAAATGAGTATTTTGACCACATCATCCTCTTTATGCATGTTGTCTTACTCCAAGCTGTATAGGCTCGAAAGCCTACTACCAATTAAGCATATTAGGTGATGTGCATCTCTGTAATGAGAAGGGGTGTGGTCTAATGACATCAACACCCTATATCAGGTGTGCATAATTATTAGGCAACTTCCTTTCCTTTGGCAAAATGGGTCAATAGAAGGTCTTGACCGGCTCAGAAAAGTCAAATGTAGTGAGATATCTTGCTGAGGGTTGCAGCACTCTTTAAATTGAAAAGCTTCTGAAGCGTGATCATCGAACAATCAAGCGTTTCATTCAAAATAGTCAACAGGGTCGCAAGAAGCGTGTGGAAAAACCAAGGCGCAAAATAACTGCCCATGAACTGAGAAAAGTCAAGCGTGCAGCTGCCAAGATGCCACTTGCCACCAGTTTGGCCATATTTCAGAGCTGCAACATCACTGGAGTGCCCAAAAGCACAAGGTGTGCAATACTCAGAGACATGGCCAAGGTAAGAAAGGCTGAAAGACGACCACCACTGAACAAGACACACAAGCTGAAACGTCAAGACTGGGCCAAGAAATATCTCAAGACTGATTTTTCAAAGGTTTTATGGACTGATGAAATGAGAGTGAGTCTTGATGGGCCCGTGGCTGGATTGGTAAAGGGCAGAGAGCTCCAGTCCGACTCAGACGCCAGCAAGGTGGAGGTGGAGTACTGGTTTGGGCTGGTATCATCAAAGATGAGCTTGTGGGGCCTTTTCGGGTTGAGGATGGAGTCAAGCTCAACTCCCAGTCCTACTGCCAGTTTCTGGAAGACACCTTCTTCAAGCAGTGGTACAGGAAGAAGTCTGCATCCTTCAAGAAAAACATGATTTTCATGCAGGACAATGCTCCATCACACGCGTCCAAGTACTCCACAACGTGGCTGGCAAGAAAGGGTATAAAAGAAGAAAATCTAATGACATGGCCTCCTTGTTCACCTGATCTGAACCCCATTGAGAACCTGTGGTCCATCATCAAATGTGAGATTTATAAGGAGGGAAAACAGTACACCTCTCTGAACAGTGTCTGGGAGGCTGTGGTTGCTGCTGCACGCAATGTTGATGGTGAACAGATCAAAACACTGACAGAATCCATGGATGGCAGGCTTTTGAGTGTCCTTGCAAAGAAAGGTGGCTATATTGGTCACTGATTTGTTTTTGAATGTCAGAAATGTATATTTGTGAATGTTCAGATGTTATATTGGTTTCACTGGTAAAAATAAATAATTGAAATGGGTATATATTTGTTTTTTGTTAAGTTGCCTAATAATTATGCACAGTAATAGTCACCTGCACACACAGATATCCCCCTAAAATAGCTAAAACTAAAAACAAACTAAAAACTACTTCCAAAAATATTCAGCTTTGATATTAATGAGTTTTTTGGGTTCATTGAGAACATGGTTGTTGTTCAATAATAAAATTAATCCTCAAAAATACAACTTGCCTAATAATTCTGCACTCCCTGTACATAGAGATGTATGTATGCCCCCTTGGCAGCATGCATCTCTATGTATATAATATATTATATAGGTGGGCTTATTTAATTATCCCCCAGTTATGTGTATATACATACCCCATCCCCTATATATATATCCAACAGGTTTATATCGGTGCATATCTGTTTATAGATGTGCCCCAAGTATCTATAAACATATATATGCGCAGACAAACTATGGCCACCCTGGTTGCCCTCCCCCCGAAATGTGCCTGCTGGAGGGGGAAGAGACCGACAGCTGGACAATTATGTCCAGTATCGGCCTCTTCAAAGGACGGAGGATCAATAAGATCCTCTGCCCTTTGTCACCAGCGCCGGAGATGGTGTGCCTAACAGGGACATGGGAACAAAGAGTTCCCATGCCCCTGTGTGTGGCTTACCTCAATATCAATAATTAATATTCCCTTTAACACGCCTCTTGGTTTTCATTTAAACATCAGCATTAGGGTTCATTCACACGTCCGTAGTGTATTGCGGATCCGCAATACACACGGCCGGCACCCCCCATAGAACTGCCTATTCTTCTCCGCAATTGCGGACAAGAATATGACATGTTCTATTTTTTTCCAGAGCTGTGGACCGGAAGATCAGGGCCGTGCTCCGGAAATGCAAATGCGGAGAGCACATAGTGTGCTGTCCGCATCCATTCCTGCCCTACTGAGAATGAATGGGTCCGCACCCGTTCCGCAATTTGCGGAACGGATGCGGACCCATTATACAGATGTGTGATTAGAGCCTTAAGGAAAGGATTTGGTGCACAGATTATGTCGACATTATGTCATTACTGCCATCGGCTAAAGAACAGGTATCTCTGATAAAAAAGATGATAAAGTTGAGGATGAAAGAAAGCGTTTCATACCCAGCTCTTTTTATAACTGGATGCAAGCTTTTTGTATATATGCAGCAGTACTGGGTGAGAAGCATCCAGAATTCTGCTCTGGCTTATTCCAACATCTTGATATTATTATTGAGGCTTATCGTAATTTTGGAGGTCTGGCGTGGTTTTATTACGCTGAAACTTTTCGTCAGAAACTAGCGGTTCATCCCTCACTAAAATTCTGAATCTTAGAGAGGGCTCACCCGCTGCTCCAGAATGGTATGGGTGCACCTGCAGGAGGATTCACCCAATCCTCTAAAGTAATTTAAAAAGCAGGTAACAATAGTAGGGCACACCAGACACTTGATGTCACACGGAGAGTTAATTTGCACGTTATTTATTAAATGTAGTACATATGATAATTAAAACATATAATAATTAAAACACATTAGAATACACAGAAAACCTAAAAACTTGAAAAAATTAAAAATTAAAACATATAATGTCCTTACATATATCCAATGATGAATGAATGAATGAAACGTTGTAACAGAGAGGAGTCTTTCTTGAGAGTTTTTTGTAAACTCACTTTTTATGACCGGAAACAGTCAGGTCGGATCGTTAAGAGGATAATTCCTCGAGTAGTAGTAGCGGTACCGCTGACTTTTTCCACTAGCTTTTTTACTGCCTGTTTACAAGATGGCCCGAAATGGTGTACTCACTGTTTCAGTTGATATCAGGCTTCTTAACCTCACTCGTGGCGTCCCACGTGCAGTGAAGATAATGTAGGCAGTAATAGATGCGGTTTAGCTTGTTGCGGTAGATGTTAAAGTTTTTTCGGGATCCTCGTGGTCAGATGTCAGCTGCGCTGTTTTTAAGATGCGCTGTTTGTGAGATGGTCTGGTCACTCTAATCTTCGGTGCAGTGACAGTCCAGATTTGCAGAGTTGCACCAGATTACCAATCTCGACAGCAAATATCCAGCTTTCCTGAGTGTCAGCATAAAAGAACACCGATCCCTCTCTTCAAGCGCTTTTTATCCTCGAGTGCCGTATTTGTTTCTCATGGGATTATGTTACCATACGCGTTTCAGAGCTTATTCCAGCTCCTTCTTCAGTGGTTGAATTTCCCATGGGAATGAACTATCTTTATATACCTGAACAGGTGTGGTTTAGAAACAATTGATTACGGCTATGTGTCGGAAGTGACGTGTACTCCTTGTCAACCTTCATAATGATTCAATCTGTTTTTTGTTTGTGTTAAAAACATTTATTTATCTGGTTAAAATTAGATTAAATATATGTAGCTTCATATGTTAACCTTACATAATAATAAAACTGGAACTTTAGTTGCAAATATATCGAGACTATAGATCGTAACTGTGTTTAATTATCTCTCTGAGTGTTTCCTTATTAACTGTTTCAGGGTTATTTGTTAGTTGAACGCTCGGAGCTAGGATCATATATGTATGGTTCTATTTTCTATTATTTCTCTGCCTCTATTGATATAAACAGACGGCAGAGGCTAAAAGTGCATATAATGATGTGATATTCTTGATATATTATTTTATAGACAGAATTTTCATTCTAAAATTTTTTCTCTGTCTATATCGTTACTAACTTCGATATTTATACATTAATCCATGTTGATCGTGCAAATATAGAATATTTGTAAAAATATATGTAAAATATAAGTATAAAAAATATATATTCATGGATCGGCTATTACGAACAGTTATATATAAAACTCATCATATAGCAATAAGACGATAAAATTTAAAAAATGAAATAAATGAATGAAGTTTCTCCATATAATAGTGGTAATAGAGATTTCTACATATAGCAATGGAATTCGGAATGTCCCCATCACTCCATTCCGAATTCCATTGCTATATGGAGAAATCTCTATTACCACTATTATATGGAGAAACTTCATTCATTTATTTCATTTTTTATATTTCTAATTACTATATGGTGAAATTTTATCGTCTTATTGCTATATGATGAGTTTTATATATAACTGTTCGTAATAGCCGATCCATGAATATATATTTTTTTGCCATATTGGCAAAAGTCTCAGCTTTTAATACCTTTACTTATGTCTTGCCAGCATAGTCAGTGTTATATCTGTTTGGTGCATTCTCTCTGTGTGTTCATCTTGTAAACAGGCAGTAAAAAAGCTAGTGGAAAAAGTCAGCGGTACCCCTACTACTACTCGAGGAATTATCCTCTTAACGATCCGACCTGACTGTTTCCGGTCATAAAAAGTGAGTTTACAAAAAACTCTCAAGAAAGACTCCTCTCTGTTACAACGTTTCTCATCATTGGATATATGTAAGGACATTATATGTTTTAATTTTTAATTTTTTCAAGTTTTTAGGTTTTCTGTGTATTCTAATGTGTTTTAATTATTATATGTTTTAATTATCATATGTACTACATTTAATAAATAACGTGCAAATTAACTCTCCGTGTGACATCAAGTGTCTGGTGTGCCCTACTATTGTCATCCCTCACTAACATGTGGAGTAAAGGACATAGGTTTATGGGTTAATCTAATGTTACCGCAGAAATCTATTTCTTTTAAATCCGCAAACCTTTCTCAAACTGCTATGAAAAAAGGGGTTTGCTTTGCATTTAACAAAAGTCGTGTAAATGGATGAATAATTGTAGATACAAACATGAATGTTCCTTTTGCGGGGGCGCTCACCCCATGGTGCGTTGTTTCAAAAGGAACTCCCAGTCTGGTCAACATCAGGAACAAGTTCTCAAAAGCATTGAGTCCAGTGAAACTGGCCGCAATGCTTCCATGGCTAGAGCGCTACCCAGATCAGCCGAAAGCTAGATTGATTTTGGACAGCTTTAATGAAGGTTTCGTTATACCCGAGTTCCTTGGTAAGGGTTGTTGTTGGGTGGAAAATGTAAAGTCTGTTCCTATTTATAGTAGCGTAGTAAGTGTAAAATTACAGAAAGAACTAGCTTTGGCTAGAATATAAGGTCCATTTAGCAGCCCACCATTTGAAAATTTTAGACTGTCCCCACTTGGAATTGTGCCTAACAAGGAGCCAGGGGGAAATAGGCTTATACAGCATCTGTCATTTCCTGAAGAGAACTCTGTGAATGACATGGTGGATAAGTCTTGTGATTTGGTGGAATATTCTTCTTTTGATTGCCATTGCATTGCCATTGCACAGACATTTTGGAAATGGGGCTTTGCTAGCAAAGTCTGACATAAAGTCGCTTGCTACCAGTGAGACCTTCCGGTTTTTGTTCTTTGGGTTTTCAGTTTGATGGTTTTTATTACTTTGACAAATGCCTTCCGATGGGTTTTGCATTATCGTGTTATTACTTTGAAGCATTTTCTACTTTTATTCACTGGGTTTTGTATTCTCAAATTCCTGCTGGCGGTATTTTACATTACATGGATGATTTCTTGTTTATAGGTTTTCCCGATTCTAGTCTTTGTTCTGATTTACTGTTGAAGTTTTTTGATATTTGTAGTTGTTTTGGTATTCCGGTTGCTGACGAGAAAACAATTTTTCCCTGTGTGTGTTTAGAATTTTTAGGAATTCTGATTGATACAGTTAAGATGGAATTTGGGTTATCAGAAACTAAATTAGATAGAATTAGGTATCTGTTAGTGTCACTGTTGAGAAAAAGAAATGTACTCTGAGAGAAATGCAATCAGTTTTGGGTTCACTCAATTTTGCTAGTAGAATTATTCCTATGGGTAGAATTTTTTTTAAAGCGTCTTTATTTTTCTACCGGGGTTTGAAATCGCCTAGCTCGCATATCCGTCTTACGAAATGCCTAAAGCAGGCATGTCCAAACTGCGGCCCTCCAGCTGTTGCAAAACTACAACTCCCAGCATGCTCTAATAGCTGTAAGCTATCCAGGCATGCTGGGAGTTGTAGTTTGGGAACAGCTGGAGGGCCGCAGTTTGGACATGCCTGGCCTAAAGGATGATCTGTGTCACGGCCTATGGTGTGCGTTGTGACACTGTTGCTACACTTGCGGTTGCCCGCGGCAACGTGTTGCTGTGTGTGCATGCAGTGGCAGTGTCTGGGCCTTCTGGGTGATTGCCGTGACATGGTTGCCACGCATGTTGTTGCCTGCAGCAACGTGTAGCTTTCTATGCTTGTGTGTGCACTTCCCCTTTAAGTGGCTTCCTTCCCTTGTCTGGTGTTGGAAGGGTTAACTCCCTTCCTAGTGTTTGGTGAACACTGGGTTCATGTGTGTGTAGGTGTGGGTGTGGCTGCTTGGGCTATTTAGCCGCCGCTAGAGGCCAGGAGTTAGTGGTACTCCAGCCATGGTGTGTGCTGGATCTATGCTCCTGGTCTTCATATTCCATCTGTCCAGTGAGGGCCACCCTTGTGGTCATCAATGTTATTCCGGTGTCTCCTTCCCTTCCTGTCCCTTTGTGTATGGAGTGGGTTTTGATCAGGGTGTTGGTATGTCTATTTTTGGTGTTACATGTCTAGCCAGGAACTATGATTTTGTGTGTGTACATATATATATATATATATATGTGTGTAGAAAAATAGATGAGCAGCACACAAATCACAGGTGGTGCAATTCCTTGAGACGGATCACGGATTTTGATCCAGCTGAGTATATGTAAAAAGAATCCAAGGCAGCACACAGATTTCCGTGAAAAAAAGGGTATTTTATTCACCCATGTGTAGACAGCAACGTTTCAGCTCGCTCTATGGAGCCTTTGTCAAGCCATAATACAAAGTCCAAAACTCAGGTGCTTAAACTCAGGTGCTCAATTAATACAAAAAACATTAATAAAACCAGTGAATCTCAATTGTACATAAATATACTGTAAAAGGCAAAGTCATATACTAAAAAAGTGCTACCGTATTTTTCGCCCTATAAGACGCACTTTTCCCCCCCCAAAAGTGGGGGGGAAATAACAGTGCGTCCTATGGGGCGAATGCTGCTGATTTTGAAGAATTTTCAATGATACACCCACCGCGATGCCGCGCGGCGGGTGTATCAGCTGTGAGGGAGGAGGGGCTAGGGGCCAGCATCTGCTTTTATAATGACAGCGGGGCCCGTGCAGTGACTGTATTCTACTACACGGGCCCCGCTCACTGTATAATCGTATCTGTAATAGTTAATTATGTATATAATTGCATAATCAGCGCCTGTATTACTTGAAACTACAAGCGCTCTGTAGGTAGCAGAGAGGCTGGAGGAGGCAGGCCGGGAGGACGGGCACTGGCAGCGTGAGTCATACGTCATGCGCCCACTGTTAGAAATACTTTCTGAGGCTAAACAAAGGACAGGCAGACAGTCTTTCAGGTCAGACAGACCTCTGCTCGGTAACTGCACCTTTATTGAACAACTGACAACCAGGAAGTTACACAAACTGCCATCTAGTGACCATACAATATACTATGCATATAGCAATGACATACAGTGGTTGTTGCTTATACAATACAAACCTTGTATGCTAACACCCCCACTCAACAACTACTATCTGTGTCAGTCCCATTTCTGATCTAAGATCCTCAAATCTGTTTCTAGCGAGTGGCTTTGTCAGAGCATCAGCAATAATTTTTTTTAGACGCACAATGCACAAGTACAATCACTTTCTGATCAACTAAGTCATGAATGTAATGATGTCTGACGTCGATGTGCTTAGTTCTTGCACTAATCTTTTCACTTGTTGTAAGCTTAATGCAAGCCTGATTGTCCTCAAATAAAATGGTAGGTTCTAATGTTGCTTCCCCAAGATCCTTGAGTAATTGCTGTATCCACACAACTTCTTGAGTGGCATAAGCTGCAGATATGTATTCAGCTTCTGTAGAAGACAATGCCACTGATATCTGTTTCTTGCTGTATGTGCCTTTTTTTTGTTTTGTTTTTGCAGCCACAGTGCAGCACTAGAGGCCAGAAAAATTAGGCATGTACACATGCCTGAGAAATTTGGTATTGTTGCGGTGACTAAAACATTGCGGCTTGAACCCTAGTTGGTGGCGGAGAATTCACGAAAGTCATCCGGTATGCAGACATTAAATACAGTATCCCCCACTGTCAGTCCCTTCGGGATCCATGCCTCATTCATCTTAATAAAGGTGAGGTAATCAACCGAGGTGACTTCTTTTGTCAGTGACAATGCCTCCTGCTGCACTGAAGGTCCTTTCTGACAGGACACTTGAAGCGGGGCAGGCCAGAAGTTCTATCGCAAACTGGGATAGTTCAGGCCACAGGTCAAGCCTGCGCACCCAGTAGTCAAGGGGTTCATCTGCATTTAAGGCGAGGTAGTCTGCTACCTGTCGGTCGAGTCGTTCTCTAAGGCTGGATCCCGAAGGGCTGTGGCGATGTGTAGGACTGAAAAAGCTCTGCATGTCCTCCATCAACAACACCTCTGTAAAGCGTCCTGTCCTTGCCGCCGTGGTCGTGGTAGGAGGAAGATTACTTTCACCTCTTCCCCAGTTAGATTCCCGTTTTGCTGTGACACCCCCCTTAAAAGCTGTATAAAGCATATTTTTTAGTTTGGTTTTGAACTGCTGCATCCTTTCTGACTTCCGGTAATTTGGTAACATTTCCGCCACTTTCTGCTTATACCGTGGGTCTAGTAGCGTGGCCACCCAGTACAGGTCGTTCTCCTTCATCATTTTTATACGAGGGTCCCTCAACAGACATGACAGCATGAAAGACCCCATTTGCACAAGGTTGGATGCCAAGCTACTCATTTCCCGTTCCTCGTCCTCACTGATGTCATTGATGGTCTGTTCTTCCCCCCATCCACGTACAACACCACGGGTCCCAGATAGGTGACAACAACGAGCACCCTGGGATGCCTGCTGTGGTTGGTCTTCCTCCTCTTCAAAGCCACATTCCTCCTCTGACTCCTCTTCCTCATACTCCTCTTCCAGCGTTGCCGCAGGTCCGGCAAGCGATGATGACAAGGCTGTTTCTGGTGGTGATGGGGACCACAACTCTTCCTCTTCACGCTTATCTACAGCCTGATCCAGCACTCTTCGCAAGGCACGCTCCAGGAAGTAAACAAATGGGATGAGGTCGCTGATGGTGCCTTCAGTGCGACTGATTAGGTTTGTCACCTCCTCAAAAGGATGCATGAGCCTACAGGCAATGCGCATGAGCGTCCAATAACGTGGTAAAAAAATTCCCAGCTCCGCAGAGGCTGTCCTAGCGCCCCGGTCACGGCTTTTTCTTGTTGGAGCAGGCGGTCGAACATTAGGAGTGTTGAATTTCAACGTGTCGGGCTGTTGCAAATCAAGCGCCTCACTGGCATGTTGTTTCGGAGCTGAATGTCTGAAAAGTGCGCCATGGCCGTGTAGGAATGCCTGAAATGGCCACACACCTTCCTGGCCTGCCTGAGGACGTCCTGTAAGCCTGGGTACTTAGACACAAAGCGTTGTACGATGAGAATAAACACATGTGCCATGCACGGTACATGTGACAACTTGCCCAAATTCAATGCCGCCAACAAATTGCTTCCATTGTCACACACCACTTTGCCGATCTCCAGTTGGTGCGGGGTCAGCCACTGATCCACCTGTGCGTTCAGGGCGGACAGGAGTGCTGGTCCGGTGTGGCTCTCTGCTTTCAGGCAAGTCAACCCCAAGACAGCGTGACACTGTTGTATCCGGGATGTGGAATAGCCCCTGGGGAGCTGGGGGGATTCAGTTGATGTGCAGCCAGACGCCGCAGCCGAGGAGGTTATGGAAGAGGATGGAGTAGGAGGAGTAGAGGAGGTGGCAGTAGGCCTGCCTGCAAGTCGTGGCGGTGTCACCAACTCCACTGCAGAGCCACGCATTCCATGGTTGGCAGCCGTCAACAGGTTGACCCAATGCGCAGTGTAGTTGATATACCTGCCCTGACCGTGCTTTGCAGACTAGGTATCAGTGGTCAGATGGACCCTTGCCCCAACACTGTATGCCAGAGATGCCATGACTTCCTTTCCAATCACGGAGTAGATGTTTGGGATTGCCTTATTTGAAAAAAAAATTTGGCCGGGTAACTTCCACTGTGGTGTCCCAATAGCAACACATTTTTTGAAGGCCTCAGACTCCACCAGCTGGTATGGTAAAAGCTGGCGGGCTAAGAGTTCCGTAAAGCCAGCTGTCAGATGCTGGGCAAGGGGGTGACTCTGTGACATTGGCTTCTTACGCTCAAACATTTACTGTGACACCTGACTGTGGGCAGATGAGATGGAATTGCTGAAGGTGAGAGACGGAGTGGCGGGTGGTTGAGAGGGGGCAAGGAGGACAGTAGTGGTTGACGTGGCTGAAGATGCTGGACCAGGAGGAAGATGGTGGCTTTGAGCTTGTGTGCTGCTTCTACTCGTCATAATGTGTTGATCCCATAGGCGTTTGTGATGTGCGATCATGTGCCTTCGCAAAGCAGTTGTACCTAGGTGGGCGTTGGATTTCCCACGACTCAGTTTCTTTTGGCACTGTTGTCAGAGGCAGACACAAAAAAAATGCCACACTGCTGAGCTTTGCAATGACGGCATTCTGGTGGTGGCAACAGCATGCGTTGATTGGCGTGCTGTCTGGCTGACCCCGGGTGCGATACATGCTGTCTGACTGCCACTAGCTCTTGCGACGACCTCCCCCTGCTTCCAACTCGTCTCCTCCTTCTCTCTGTCTCCCCTTCTGAACTTTCCCCCTCTTCTTCTCTTCGAGCAGGCACCCACGTGGCATCCACGGACACATCGTCATCATCAACCACTTCACTTGTATCTGACACCTCAGCAAAGGAAGCAGCAGCGGATACAACATCATCATCATCATCACACTGTACGTCCATGTGTAATGCTGCCTGACTGAAACATATCCCTGTTATCTACATCCCCTGGCAATAATGGTTGCGCATCACTAATTTCATCCAACTGATGTGTAAATAACTCCTCTGAGGGATCAAGTGAAGCGGCTGTGGTGGTAGTGGTGGTGGTGGCAACGGGCGGGAGAGTAGTAACTTGAGGTGACCAAAGCTGAGCTGGAGGAGGATGGTGCGTCAAGGTTCTTAGTGGAAGCTGTTGAAGATTGGGTGTCCTGTGTAAGCCATTCAACTATTTTCTCTGAATTTTTTGGGTTCAGGGTACGTGGCCTCTGAACACTGGGCATTATTCCAGGGCCAGTGGAAATCACAGCACCACGGCCACGACGGCCCCCCACGACCACGGTGGCCTGCCTCTGCATGTCATTTTTTTAGGTAAGTGGTACTATGAGTGCAAGGTACTGTGCCACACTATATAAGTGGTGGGCAGTGGGCACAGTACAGTCTGTGTGGGCCTGACACACACAGGCTTGCAAATGTGATTATATCACAGAAAAAATTTTAATAGAATTTTTTTTTTGTTGCAAGGTATTTGAGTGAATGACACCCTGTAACGGTATGAGTGGAGGCCTAGCCACTAGCCAGTGGCCACAATACAGTCTGTGTGGACCTGACACACATGGGCTTGCAAATGTGATTATATCACAGTAAAATTTTAAATAGAGTTTTTTTAATCTGCAAGGTATTTGAGTGAATGACACCCTGTAACGGTATGAGTGGAGGCCTAGCCAGTGGCCACAATACAGTCTGTGTGGGCCTGACACACACGGGCTTGCAAATGTGATTATATCACAGACAAAATTTTAAATATAATTTTTTTTATTTGCAAGGTATTTGAGTGAATGACACCCTAGTGGAGGCCTAGCCAGTGGCCACAATACAGTCTGTGTGGGCCTGACACACACGGGCTTGCAAATGTGATTATATCACAGAAAAATTTTAAATATAATTTTTTTTATTTGCAAGGTATTTGAGTGATTGACACCTTGTAACGGTATGAGTGGAGGCCTAGCCAGTGGCCACAATACAGTCTGTGTGGGCCTGACACACACGGGCTTGCAAATGTGATTATATCACAGAAAATTTTTAAATATCTTTTTTTTATTTGCAAGGTATTTGAGTGAATGACACCCTGTACCGGTATGAGTGGAGGCCTAGCCACTAGCCAGTGGCCACAATACAGTCTGTGTGAGCCTGACACACACGGGCTTGCAAATGTGATTATATCACAGAAAAATTTTAAATAGAATTTTTTTTATTTGCAAGGTAGTTGAGTGAATGACACCCTTTAACGGTATGAGTGGAGGCCTAGCCAGTGGCCGCAATAAAGTCTGTGTGGGCCTGACACACACGGGCTTGCAAATGTAATTATATCACAATTTTTTTTAAATATAATTCTTTTTTATTTGCAAGGTATTTGAGTGAATGACACGCTGTAACGGTATGAGTGGAGGCCTAGCCACTAGCCAGTGGCCACAATACAGTCTGTGTGGGCCTGACACACACGGGCTTGCAAATGTGATTATATCACAGAAAATTTTTAAATATAATTTTTTTTATTTGCAAGGTATTTGACTGAATGACACCCTGTAGCGGTATGAGTGGAGGCCTAGCCAGTGGCCACAATACAGTCTGTGTGGGCCTGACACACACGGGCTTGCAAATGTGATTATAGCACAGAACATTTTTAAATATAATTTTTTATTTGCAAGGTATTTGAGTGAATGACACCCTGTAACGGTATGAATGGAGGCCTAGCCACTAGCCAGTGGCCACAATACAGTCTGTGTGGGCCTGACACACACGGGCTTGCAAATGTGATTATATCACAGAAAAATTTTAAATATTATTTTTTTTATTTGCAAGGTATTTGAGTGAATGACACCCTGTACCGGTATGAGTGGAGGCCTAGCCACTAGCCAGTGGCCACAATACATTCTGTGTGGGCCTGACACACACGGGCTTGCAAATGTGATTAAGTCACAGAAAATTTTTAAATGGATTTTTTTTATTTGCAAGGTATTTGAGTGAATGACACCCTGTAACGGTATGAGTGAAGGCCTAGCCACTAGCCAGTGGCCACAATAAAGTCTGTGTGGGCCTGACACACACGGGTTTGCAAATGTGATAATATCACAGAAAATGTTAAATATAATTTTTTTTATCTGCAAGGTATTTGAGTGAATGACACCCTGTAACGGTATGAGTGGAGACCTAGCCAGTGGCCACAATACAGTCTGTGTGGGCCTGACACACACGGGCTTGCAAATGTGATTATATCACAGAAAAATTTTAAATATAATTTTTTTTATTTGCAAGGTATTTGAGTGAATGACGCCCTGTAACGGTATGAGTGGAGGCCTAGCCACTAGCTAGTGGCCACAATACAGTCTGTGTGGGCCTGACACATACGGGCTTGCAAATGTGATTATATCACAGAAAATTTTTAAATATAATTTTTTGTATTTGCAAGGTATTTGACTGAATGACACCCTGTAGCGGTATGAGTGGAGGCCTAGCCAGTGGCCACAATACAGTCTGTGTGGGCCTGACACACACGGGTTTGCAAATGTGATTATATCACCGAAATATTTTAAATATAATAATTTTTTATTTGCAAGGTATTTGAGTAAATGACATCCTGTAACGGTATGAGTGGAGGCCTAGCCACTGGCCACAATACAGTCTGTGTGGGCCTGACACATGGGCTTGCAAATGTGATTATATCACAGAAATTTTTTAAATATAATTATTTTTTATTTCCAAGGTATTTGAGTAAATGACATCCTGTAACGGTATGAGTGGAGGCCTAGCCACTAGCCAGTGGCCACAATACAGTCTGTGTGGGCCTGACACACACGGGCTTGCAAATGTGATTATATCACAGAAAAATTTTAAATATAATTTTTTTTATTTGCAAGGTATTTGAGTGAATGACACCCTGTAACGGTATGAGTGGAGGCCTAGCCAGTGGCCACAATACAGTCTGTGTGGGCCTGACACACACGGGCTTGCAAATGTGATTATATCACAGAAATTTTTTAAATATAATTATTTTTTATTTCCAAGGTATTTGAGTAAATGACATCCTGTAACGGTATGAGTGGAGGCCTAGCCACTAGCCAGTGGCCACAATACAGTCTGTGTGGGCCTGACACACACGGGCTTGCAAATGTGATTATATCACAGACAAAATATTAAATATAATTTTTTTATTTGCAAGGTATTTGAGTGAATGACGCCCTGTAACGGTATGAGTGGAAGCCTAGCCACTAGCCAGTGGCCACAATACAGTCTGTGTGGGCCTGACACACACGGGCTTGCAAATGTGATTATATCAGAGAAAATTTTTAAATATAATTTTTTTTATTTGCAAGGTATTTGAGTGAATGACACCCTGTAACGGTATGAGTGGAGGCCTAGCCAGGGGCCACAGTAAAGTCTGTGTGGGCCTGACACACACGGGATTGCAAATGTGATTATATCACAGAAAAATTTTAAATTGAATTTTTTTTATTTGCAAGGTATTTGAGTGAATGACACCCTGTAACGGTCTGAGTGGAGGCCTAGCCACTAGCCAGTGGCCACAATACAGTCTGTGTGGGCCTGACACACACGGGCTTGCAAATGTGATTATATCACAGAAAAATTTTAAATATAATTTTTTTCATTTGCAAGGTATTTGAGTGAATGACACCCTTTAACGGTATGAGTGTAGGCCTAGCCAGTGGCCACAATAAAGTCTGTGTGGGCCTGACACACACAGGTTTGCAAATGTGATTATATCACAGAAATATTTTAAATAGAATAATTTTTTATTTGCAAGGTATTTGAGTAAATGACATCCTGTACCGGTATGAGTGGAGGCCTAGCCACTAGCCAGTGGTCACAATACAGTCTGTGTGGGCCTGACACACACGGGCTTGCAAATGTGATTATACCACAGAGAAATTTTGAATATAATTTTTTTATTTGCAAGGTATTTGAGTGAATGACGCCCTGTAACGGTATGAGTGGAGGCCTAGCCACTAGCCAGTGGCCACAATACAGTCTGTGTGGGCCTGACACACACGGGCTTGCAAATGTGATTATATCACAGAAAAATTGTAAAAAATTTTTTTTTTTCATTTGCAAGGTATTTGAGTGAATGACACCCTGTAACGGTATGAGTGGAGACCTAGCCAGTGGCCACAATAAAGTCTGTGTGGGCCTGACACACACGGGTTTGCAAATGTGATTATATCACAGAAATATTTTAAATAGAATAATTTTTTATTTGCAAGGTATTTGAGTAAATTACACCCTGTAACGGTATGAGTGGAGGCCTAGCCACTAGCCAGTGGGCACAATACAGTCTGTGTGGGCCTGACACACACGGGTTTGCAAATGTGATTATATCACAGAAATTTTTTAAATATAATTATTTTTTATTTCCAAGGTTTTTGAGTAAATTACACCCTGTAACGGCATGAGTGAAGGCCTAGCCACTAGCCAGTGGCCACAATACAGTCTGTGTGGGCCTGACACACACGGGTTTGCAAATGTGATTATATCACAGAAAAATTTTAAATATAATTTTTTTTATTTGCCAGGTATTTGAGTGAATGACAATCTGTAACGGTATGAGTGGAGACCTAGCCAGTGGCCACAATACAGTCTGTGTTGGCCTGACACACACGGGCTTGCAAATGTGATTATATCACAGAAACATTTTAAATATTATTTTTTTTATTTGCAAGGTATTTGAGTAAATGACATCCTGTAACGGTATGAGTGGAGGCCTAGCCACTAGCTAGTGGCCACAATACAGTCTGTGTGGGCTGGACACACACAGGTTTGCAAATGTGATTATATCACAGAAATTTTTTAAATATAATTATATTTTTTTTCCAAGGTATTTGAGTAAATGACATCCTGTAACGGTATGAGTGGAGGCCCAGCCACTAGCCACTGGCCACAATACAGTCTGTGTGGGCCTGACACACACGGGCTTGCAAATGTGATTATATCACAATTTTTTTTTTTATATAATTTTTTTTATTTCCAAGGTATTTGAGTAAATTACACCCTGTAACGGTATGAGTGGAGGCCTAGCCACTGGCCAGTGGACAGAATACAGTCTGTGTGGGCCTGACACACACGGGCTTGCAATGTGATTATATCACAAAAAAATTTTTAATAGAATTTTTTTTATTTGCAAGGTATTTGAGTGAATGAAGAATAGATTCAATTTTTGCACTCTGGTTTAACAGGAAACTTCCATCTTTCTCACGCTGGATGTCAATACCAAGATAATATGTCACTTCACCTAGGTCTTTAGTTTCAAAGTGCTTATTGAGTATTCCTGTTAACTTTGCAATTTCATCGCTGTTTTTGTGACCAATGATCAGGTCATCCACATAAATTAACAGGTACATCCATTCAGCGTCTACTTGTTTAGTGTATAGGCACGGATCAGCTTTGCTTCTTGTAAAACTTGATTAATCTTCATGTTCCATGCTCGAGCTGATTGTTTAAGGCCGTAGAGGGATTTTTTCAACTTGCAGACAAGGTGCTCTTGTCCCTTTTTCACATAGCCTTCTGGCTGAGACATGTCAATTTCTTCTTCAATATCACCATTAAGAAAAGCTGTCTTAATATCGTGATGTTTCCCAATCATTGTACGCATGGCAGCCACTGTCATTAGTGTTCTGAAAGTACTTTGTTTAGCAACTGGAGCAAAAGTAGCATCATGGTCCTCACCGAACTTCTGTGAGTAACCTTTAGCAACCAGCCTTGCCTTGTACCGACAGACTTTCCCTTCAGAGTTACATTTGGTTTTAAAACCCCATTTACATCCTATGGCATGTTTACCGTGAGGGAGCTCTAAAAGTGTCCATGTCTGGAGATCATTGAGTGATGTCATTTCTTCATCAGCGGTTTCTGCATCTCTTTCCAGGAACCAGGTTCAGTTTGAACGGCTCTGCGAGCTATGTAAGATACACCTTCAGCTGGAACACCTTTATTGGTTCTGGTTGATCTTCTGACTGAAGGTATCTCTGGTTCAGTTTCAGCTTTTGATTTTTCTTCAGTAATTTCTATTTCTGTGTCACTTTCCTTATCCTCTTGAGTGACTGATGTTGATTCTTTTTCAGTTTGAATAGTTTGTGTCAGTTGTTCAAACTTTAAACACACACAGAACTTTCATCAATATTCACACTTCTGCTGACTGTTACCTTGTTTGTGTCTTGATGTAGAATCCTATATCCTTTTTGAGATTCACTGTAACCCACAAGTACTCCTTCTTTTGCACATGCATCCCATTTTGTAAGTTTTTCTTTTGGAATGTGTACATAGGCTTTACTTCCAAAAATTCTGATGTGTCTTAAATCTGGTTTCTTTTTGTTCCACAGTTCATTGGAGTTTTTGTTGTTGCTTTTCCTGGCAAACGATTTTGAAGATAACATGCAGTCATGATGGCTTCTCCCAGGGGCGTAGCTATAAATGCATGGGCCCCATAGCAAAAAAAAATTATGGGCCCCCCCCCCCCCAGCCCCTACATATCTATCGGGCCTCCCACCACCCCTTCCAGAGCTCCCACCCAAACACCCATCCTAGATCTCCCACCGCCATGAGCAGTTTCACACTTGCAAGTAGTTTCACACTTGTGGCAGGACGGATCCGACAGGCTGTTCAGCCTGTTGGATCCGTCCTGCCGCTATTTCGCCTTGCCGCCACTCCATCCCCATTGACTATAATGGGAACGGGGACAGAGCTCCAGTGCAGCGCGGCAGTGTGCGGTGAAAGGCTGGCGGCCTAAAAGTACTGCAAGTCCGACTTTTTTGTCTGGTGACCTCTCACCGCGCAGTGCCGTGCTGCGCCGGAGCTCCGCCCCCATCCCCATTATAGTCAATGAGGACAGAGCAGCGGTCCAGCGAAATAGCGGCAGGACGGATCCGACAGGCTGAACAGCCTGCCGGATCCGTCCTGCCGCAAGTGTAAAAGTACCCTTAGTCTGTCATATAAGGGCATTGGCATATACTTCTGCTGTGGGCCACAGCAGAAGTATATGCCAATCGTCCACCAGCAAGGCAGCTGGCACTAGGATCTCCATGTTATTGGTCAGTTAATACATCAGGGACCCCCTGGCATAGCTAAGTGCAAGCTGGGTGATCCATAGGCAGGACTGAGTGGCTGCCCTCATCCACCAGCCCGTTCCTAATGCCAGTCAATACCCCCTTAGGAAATCTCTCATCAGATGTGAGAGCAGCAGCGATCGATCAGCCAGGATTAATGTGCACAGTGGGAGGCCTCCCTTAGGCAAGTGACAAACTGCCCCCCTCATTATTAGGCAAGTGACAAACTCAGCTCTGCTACATCTACAATAAGCAACTACAACAAATGTAATGCCAAACTGCAGTTCCTCTATGTGATGCCTTGGATAGCTTCCACTGGACCCATGGAACTGCAGTTTGACATTACATTTGTTGTAGTTGCTCATTGTAGATGTAGCAGAGCTGGGTTTGTCACTTGCCTAAGATTGAGGAGGGGGGGCAGTTTGTCACTTGCCTAAGGCCAGGCCAGGGTAATGGGGGCCTCCCACTCAGGCTGTGCACATTAATCCTGGCTGATCGATCGCTTCAGGCCTGCTACTGTGCTGCCTGCAGTCACATCTGATGAGAGTAGTAGTACTAGTACTGGCTGATATTTGTTTCCTAAAGGAGGGGGACGGGTATTGACTGGTCTGGTCTGGGGCTGCTGGGCTTAAGTTATCACTATCTATGTCACCGCCACCGGCGTTCCCACCAGGCGGGTAGGGCCCCGGACTCACTCAGGGAGGGAGTAGGGACAGTCACAGACACTTAGACTGGTCTGGACCGGACCATCAGGACCCTGGTCCGGTCGGATGGTCCGTCCAGCCACTCTCACCTCAGCAGACAGGAGTCAGGCAGCGGCGCAGTCGCACTCGTCGCAGGATCAGTCGCTCAGGATAGGAGGAGGGGAGCTCTCAGCCAGGAGAGGAGACGGAGTCAGTCAGATAAGACAGTAAGTCACTGGCAGGCAGCCAGCACCGCTGCACAGTTTCCTCTTTCGTCTTCCGACCTCAACTGAAGCCGCTCCCTCCTCCCTCCTCCCTCCTCCCTCCTCCCTCCTCCCTCCTCCCTCCTCCCTCCTCCCTCCTCCCTCCTCCCTCCTCCCTCCTCCCTTAGCCTGCCCTGCACAGTGCGAGTCACGCACGGCCTCGCCTCCGCTCCGCCCCCTGTGAATCAGATTTCACTCATTTATCAGCTGCGGTGCGGCCGTGTTCTCCTGGCTTGAGGGGGCCCCGTGGGCCCCCCTGGCTTAGGGGCCCGGTCGCAATTGCGACCGCTGCGACCCCTATAGCTACGCCACTGGCTTCTCCCCAGTATGTAGATGGCATATCAGCATCACATAGCATGCTACTCCCGCTTTCACACAGTGTGCCGTTCATTCTCTCTGCAACTCCATTTTGCTCTGGGTTATATGGAACAGTTGTTTGGAACATTATTCCATGTTTCCTGAGGAGGACTTGTGTTTTACCACTTGTATATTCTGAGCCATTATCTGTTCGTAGTACTCTGGGCATCCTGCCAAATGTATTACTTACTTGGGCGAGATACTCTTCTAATTTCTCTGGCACTTCATCCTTATTGTGAAGTAGAAACACTGTGGTATATCTGGAGTAATCATCAGTAAAGGTCAGGAAGTACTTTTTCTTTCCTGGATTTATAGTTTTCATTGTCCCACAAAGATCTGAATGTATTTAGTCCAGAGGTTTTTGAGTTTTGCTGCTGGTCTGCTTGGTAAAAGATGTCCTAGTCATTTTTCCTTTAATACAGCTGGTGCAGATCATTATTTGATCACATGGATTAATCTTAATACCACTTGCATAGTTATTCTCAACTATTTTCTTTATTGTATTAGAATTTCTGTGCCCGAATCGTCTGTGCCAAGTGTGGATGCAGTTTGAATGTTTATCCTCTTGGGCTGTTTTAACCATTTCACTGCAGTTCAACTCTGATTTTAGCCTTTGCAAGCAAGCAATCCCCTTTTGTGATGATACAACTGTCATTTCTAAGGTCTGTCTAATATAGTCCTGCATGTCCTGGTCTTTCTGCAGCTTAGTCTGATACAGCTTTCTGATTAAATACAGTTTATTGCTGAGATTAACTCTTTCATGCACTTTTTGTAATCCTTCCCACATGTCTTTAGCAGTCTGACAGGATCGGATCTCTGTCTAACCGCTCCCCTGTGGGCTGTGCAGGTCTGGCTTCATTTATACATTTCCTTGTACCTTCTCTTATAAGCAGCATTTTCATCTTAAATTTCCAGGATTGGTAGTTCTGATTTGTCAGATTTGCGATGGAGAACTTTGCTGAGGGGATGGTGGCAGCCATTTCTGCTGTTTGCCTTTCTGTTGATGTCTCCTGCACTCAATTGCTTTAGCTCACTGTATCTGGTTCTATCCAGAGGTAATCTGTGTTATATACAGGGCTTCTGTAGCAGGTCCTGGGCCCATAACCTGTTAAAAATACTTTCTGAGGCTAAACAAAGGACAGGCAGACAGTCTTTCAGGTCAGACAGACCTCTGCTCGGTAACTGCACGAGCACTTAACTGACGTTTATGAGCAACTGACAAACAGGAAGTTACACAAACTGCCATCTAGTGACCATACAATATACTAGGCATATAGCAATGACATACAGTGGTTGTTGCTTATACAATACAAACCTGGAAATGCTAACACCCCCACTCAACAACTACTATCTATGTCAGTCCCATTTCTGATCTAAGATCCTCAAATCTGTTTCTAGCGAGTGGCTTTGTCAGAGCATCAGCAATCATTTTTCTTAGACTCACAATACACAAGTACAATCACTTTCTGATCAACTAAGTCATGAATGTAATGATGTCTGACGTTGATGTGCTTAGTTCTTGCACTAATCTTTTCACTTGTTGTAAGCTTAATGCAAGCCTGATTGTCCTCAAATAAAATGGTAGATTCTAATGTTGCTTCTCCAAGATCCTTGAGTAATTGCTGTATCCACACAACTTCTTGACTGGCATAAGCTGCAGATATGTATTCAGCTTCTGTAGAAGACAATGCCACTGACATCTGTTTCTTGCTGGACCAAGATAAAGGACTGTTTCCTAATGTTAATAAGTAGCCACTTGTGGATTTGCGTGTGCTGTGGTCACCTGCCCAATCGGAGTCCACATATCCCATGAGGTTTAAGTCACCACTTGCTGACAGTTTCAAACTTAAGTCTTTTGTCTATTCCCACTGATTTCATGAGTTGTCCATTAGCTGTAGTTATCCTTTCTGTTCTGCTTTCATCAAGCTGAGTGAAGAAATGCCAGTCATTTGTCATGTGGCTTGTAGCACCTGAGTCCACACACCGCGCTTGCACAGAGGTGACACCATTCTTGGACCCGAATGCATACTCCTTTGTTTCTATGACATTCTTAGCTTGTTTCAATCCACTTTGTTTTTGCATTCTAGCTTTCCAGATTCTACAATCTGCCTTTAGGTGTCCTGGGTTTTTGCACACAAAGCTTTCCCGCTTTTCTAGCTGCACATTACTGCCTTTATTTTAGTATTTCATCTTTGAAGCAGTCTCTGAGCACACACTTGCATTACTCATGCTTTCTGTTTTGCGCTTGTATTCATCCACAAGCTTGCCTTTAACATATTCCAGTGTCCGTTCATCATCTGGACGTGCATCCAGCGCTGTGACAAGTGTCTCATAACTTTCAGGAAGTCCACTTAACAATAACGCTGCAACATGGAAGTCTTTTAGATCTTCTCCAATCCCTCTCAGTCTCTCCACCATTTCTAAGGTCTGTCTTATATAGTCCTGCATGTCCTGGTCTTTCTGCAGCTTAGTCTGATACAGCTTTCTGATTAAATACAGTTTATTGCTGAGATTAACTCTTTAATGCACTTTTTGTAATCCTTCCCACATGTCTTTAGCAGTCTGACAGTTACATATATGTATGATTTGATCATCGTCTATGCACAAAGAGATTGTGCTCTGGGCTTTCGGATCTCTGTCTAACCGCTCCTCTGTGGGCTGTGCAGGTCTGGCTTCATTTATACATTTCCTTGTACCTTCTCTTATAAGCAGCAAATTTCCAGGATTGGTAGTTCTGATTTGTCAGATTTGCGATGGAGAACTTTGCTGAGGGGATGGTGGCAGCCATTTCTGCTGTTTGCCTTTCTGTTGATGTCTCCTGCACTCAATTGCTTTAGCTCACTGTATCTGGTTCAATCCTGAGGTAATCTGTGTTATATACAGGGCTTCTGCAGCATGTCCTGGGCCCATAACCTGTTAGAAATACTTTCTGAGGCTAAACAAAGGACAGGCAGACAGTCTTTCAGGTCAGACAGACCTCTGCTCGGTAACTGCACGAGCACTTAACTGACCTTTATGAACAACTGACAAACAGGAAGTTACACAAACTGCCATCTAGTGACCATACAATATACTAGGCATATAGCAATGACATACAGTGGTTGTTGCTTATACAATACAAACCTTGTATGCTAACACCCACGCCAGCTGCTTCATTCATAAAGTGGGCGGCGCAGGCGCGTGACGAAGGCCTAATAGATGTCTGGCGGGCTCAGCATGGTCAAGAGGGACTACACCTTCTTCTCCCCCGCACATTCAACATACTCTCGAATAGATATGTTCCTAGTAGACCACACAGTTTTATTCCATACATTAAACTCCTCCATAGGACTAATTCAGTGGTCAGATCACGCTTCCATACATCTGCAGATAGCCCAGCCCCCCCGTCTGGAGAAACAACACATATCTCCTTTCACATCCTAAACATAAGTGAGAAATCACTCTAGCATTACAGGAATATTTCCAGCTGAACTCAGAATCCGTCCCTGACCCTTTCACGGTGTGGCAGCCCCACAAAGCTTTTATTAGAGGAATACTAAGCCATATTGAGAGGAAGAAAAGGGAAAAAGACCTAGCCTCCACTTTTGATAGAATATCGGCTCTAGAAATGAGAAAAAACGTTTTTCCAATGTGGATAATAGAAGGCCTATTTCTATCTAGTTGCTACTTGACATTTAATGTTTTACCGAAGGTTTGTTTAGACAGTTTTGAAGTTTTCTTGTTCCGTACTGCTCCGTCTGTTTGTTCTGGGTTGGCTTTCTCAGATGTGTCAGTAAGGCCTCCTGCACACGAATGTGTGCGCCCCATGGCCCTGCTGTGCTTTTTGCGGAACGAGACGAAACCCCCACGGAAGCACTCCGTAGTGCTTCCGTAGGGTTCCGTTCTGTGCTTCCGTTCCGCATCTCCAGATTTGCTGACCCATTGAAGTGAATAGGTTCGCATCCGTGATGCAGAATGCACACAGAATGGTGCCCGTGTATTGCGGATCCGCAAATGTGGTCCACAACACAGCCACGGAGCCCACACGTTTGTGTGCAGGAGGCCTAAAGGATAGTTCAGTAGAGATTTTTCAGAGATATTCTAAGACGGATCAATTTGGGAGAGGTAGGATTATTCAATTAAATCAGTGGGAGGGTTCAGTTTTATGTCCAGTGGGTATTACAAAGTCATGGTTGGCAGCTTGCCCGTCCGACGGGATCTTTTCTATTACACAAAGATTGTTCAGTTTTAAAAAAAATGCTTGCATTTTTTGGGCCTTAGTTCTTTTAAAATATCATCCCATTCTTTTAGGATTGGTGCTGCTGCTGAAGCGGCCAAATGTGGTTTAGATGAATCTGTGATTCGCAGAATCGGTCATTGGGACTCTCACAGAGTTAAGCTTTACGTTAGGCCAGATCTAATGTTATCGGACTAATTAAATTTCTATTTTACAGGCGATCAATTTGTACAGTAGTCTGGATTCTGGGGCACTCATTTACATTTTGGGCTCAGAAGTGAGCTGAAAAGAGATGTTATTCTACAAACCTTTCATTTGACAGCTTAACATTGCAGATTTTTTGGTGGGGTGTTAGAGGACTAGTTTGGAAAAGACTAATGGTTGAGTTGCGTAATTTAATTTAAAAAATGCTGTCACCTGATATGCTTAGCATTCATGTCGGTGGTAATGATATAGGTAAAGTTAAGACGTGATCTTTCATGGAAAATTGAGAAAGATTTGGCCCTGTTACAATGCATGTTACCTAATACAAAGTTAGTTTTCTCTGAAATTGTTCCCCGCTTGTCGTGGGCAAAGACAGATTGTATATTTTTTTTTTTTTAAATTGAAAGCGAGTGAACCGAGCTATGGAAAAATGTCTTACATTTCTTGGTGGCCTTAGCTACAGGCATATGGATTTAGAAGGATTTATCTGAAGTATGCATTGATATAGTCAACGTTGGCTTACAGAATACTATAGAAAAATGGCTGCAATGCTTTTGGGGGCCTCGCCTTGTTAAGGCTTGGCTTGTGGGGCTGTATCACTCAGCTATCGCTGAGTGGATTCTGGTAATTTATAGAGTTTTTAAATGGTGAATTATTTTATGAAATTAAAGGTTATTCATTATTTATTATTTCAAGTAAATTATTAAAGTAATTTATTAATTAAGGTTACCCTTAATAAAGCATTGAGGACAGTTTTATTCCAAATATGGTGTCATGTCGTTATTTATTAGTTATTAAGGGTTAAATATTAAGATTAGGAATGTGTAATTTGCCTCCATGTATAGGCTCCCCAGAGTGTTTCGCTTGGGGGACACATGGGGGCAATGACACAAAATTTTTGTTAGCATTTTAGGTTGTTTTTTGCCTCTCTTCTACTTCCCCCCTTTTTCTCTTGTTTTTCCTGCCCTTTTTTTTTATTATTTCAGAATTACCTCGGGATGAGTATAAGTCCAGCACTGGCTGGTTTTATCCGGATTTACCTGTGTGTGGAATGACATCTGAGGATCATCGCTGATTGGTGTACGGCGTTGCTGGGGGAGATTTCCTGGTCACTGATTTATTGTGGCTCTCAGGCTCCGGTAAGAGCATTGAAACTCCTAGTGATACAGTGTATATGTATACGGATGAAGATATCCAAAGATTAATTGGAGCAGATTCCGGTGACGTCTCCTTCCTTAGCACTCCATCTGTCGACTTACTTAAGCGCAAGTGTGAACAGGAATCCAAAAAGCTTATCACTAGTGATGTCCCGAACTATTCGCCGGCGAATAGTTCCCAGCGAACATAGCTTGTTCGCGTTCGCTGCTGCGGGCGAACATATGCAATGTTTGGTCCGCCCCCTATACATCATCATTGAGTAAACTTTGACCCTGTACCTCACAGTCAGCAGACACATTCCAGCCAATCAGCAGCAGACCCTCCCACCTCCAGGACAGCATCCATTTTAGATTCATTCGGAATCTGCATTCACAGTGAGAGGAGGGACAGTGTAGCTGCTGCTGATCTAATAGGGAAAGCGTTAGCTAGGGCAGTGTTCTGTGTCCACAGACTCATCTGCTGTAAGGACAGCATCCTGACAGCACCCCAAAAAGCACTTTTAAGGGCTGGTACATATATTTTTTCATATATATATATTGCAGTTGCCTGGCTGCCCGTGTGTGAGAGGCTGCAGGCTCAGTCACAGACAGCACGTGCACACCATTTATACAGGGTGTGACAGAAAATACCTTGCAGATAAAAAAAATTATATTTCATATTTTTCTGTGACGTAATCACATTTGCAAGCCCGTGTGTGTCAGGCGCCCACACATACTCTATTGTGTCCACTGGTTAGGCCTGCACTCATACCGTTACAGGGTGTCATTCACCCAAATACCTTTCAGAAAAAAAAATTATATTTAAAATTTAACTGTGATCTAATCACATTTGCAAGCCTGTGTGTGTCAGGCGCCCACACATACTGTATTGTGGCCACTGGCTAAGTGGCTAGTGGCTGGCTAGGCCTGCACTCATACCGTTACAGGGTGTCATTCAGTCAAATACCTTTCAGAAAAAAAATATTCTATTTAAAAGTTAACTGTGATCTAATCACATTTGCAAGCCCGTGTGTGTCAGGCGCCCACACATACTCTATTGTGTCCACTGGCTAGTGGCTAGGCCTGCACTCATACCGTTACAGGGTGTCATTCACCCAAATACCTTTCAGAAAAAAAAATTATATTTTAAATTTAACTGTGATCTAATCACATTTGCAAGCCCGTGTGTGTCAGCCAGGCCCACGCAGACTGTACTGTGCCCACTGCCCACCACTTATATAGAGTGGCACAGTACCTTGCACGCATAGTAACACTTATCTAATAAAAAATGACAGGCAGAGGCAGGCCACGCCGCAGGGGCCGTCGTGTTCGTGGTGCTGTGATTTCCACTGGCCCTGGAATAATGCCCAGTGTTCAGAGGCCACGTACCCTGAACCCAAAAATTCTGAGAAAATAGTTGACTGGCTTACACAGGACACCCAATCTTCAACAGCTTCCGCTAAGAACCTTGACGCACCATCCTCCTCCAGCTCAGCTTTGGTCACCACTCTCCCGCCCGCCGCCACCACCACCACCACTACCACCACAGCCGCTTCACTTGATCCCTCAGAGGAGTTATTTACACATCAGTTGGATGAAATTAGTGATGCGCAACCATTATTGCCAGGGGATGTAGATAACAGGGATATGTCTCAGTCAGGCAGCATTACACACATGGACGTACAGTGTGATGATGATGATGATGTTGTACCCGCTGCTGCTTCCTTTGCTGAGGTGTCAGATACAAGTGAAGCGGTTGATGATGACGATGTGTCCGTGGATGCCACGTAGGTGCCTGCTCGAAGAGAAGAAGAAGAGGGGGAAAGTTCAGAAGGGGAGACAGAGAGAAGGAGGAGACGAGTTGGAAGCAGGGGGAGGTCATCGCAAGGAGCTAGTGGCACAGTCAGGCAGCATGTATCGGCACCCGGGGTCAGCCAGACAGCACGCCAATCAACGCATGCTGTTGCCACCACCAGAATGCCGTCATTGCAAAGCTCAGCAGTGTGGCATTTTTTTTGTGTGTCTGCCTCTGACAACAGCGATGCCATTTGCAACCTGTGCCAAAAGAAACTGAGTCGTGGGAAATCCAACACCCACCTAGGTACAACTGCTTTGCGAAGGCACATGATCGCACATCACAAACGCCTATGGGATCAACACATGATGACGAGTAGAAGCAGCACACAAGCTCAAAGCCACCATCCTCCTCCTGGTCCAGCATCTTCAGCCACGTCAACCACTGCTGTCCTCCTTGCCCCCTCTCAACCACCCGCCACTCCGCCTCTCACCTTGAGCAGTTCCATCTCATCTGCCCACAGTCAGGTGTCTGTTAAGGAAATGTTTGAGCGTAAGAAGCCAATGTCACAGAGTCACCCCCTTGCCCGGCGTCTGACTAGCTGGCTTGACGGAACTCTTAGCCCGCCAGCTTTTACCATACCAGCTGGTGGAGTCTGAGGCCTTCAAAAAATTTGTCGCTATTGGGACACCACAGTGGAAGGTACCCGGACAATTTTTTTTTCTAATAAGGCAATCCCAAACCTCTACTCGGTGATTGAAAAGGAAGTCATGGCATCTCTGGCATACAGTGTTGGGGCAAGGGTCCATCTGACCACTGATACCTGGTCTGCAAAGCACGGTCAGGGCAGGTATATCACCTACACTGCGCATTGGGTCAACCTGCTGACGGCTGCCAAGCATGGAATGCGTGGCTCTGCAGCGGAGTTGGTGACACCGCCACGACTTGCAGGCAGGCCTACTGCCACCTCCTCTACTCCTCCTACTCCATCCTCTTCCATAACCTCCTCGGCTGAGTCCTCTTCTGCTGCGGCATCTGGCTGCACATCAACTGAACCCCCCCAGCTCCCCAGGGGCTATTCCACATCCCGGATACGACAGTGTCACGCTGTCTTGGGGTTGACTTGCCTGAAAGCAGAGAGCCACACCGGACCAGCACTCCTGTCCGCCCTGAACGCACAGGTGGATCAGTGGCTGACCCCGCACCAACTGGAGATCGGCAAAGTGGTGTGTGACAATGGAAGCAATTTGTTGGCGGCATTGAATTTGGGCAAGTTGTCACATGTGCCAGTGCATGGCACATGTGTTGAATCTCATCGTACAACGCTTTGTGTCTAAGTACCCAGGCTTACAGGACGTCCTCAAGCAGGCCAGGAAGGTGTGTGGCCATTTCAGGCGTTCCTACACGGCCATGGCGCACTTTGCAGACATTCAGCGCCGAAACAACATGCCAGTGAGGCGCTTGATTTGCGACAGCCCGACACGTTGGAATTCAACACTCCTAATGTTCGACCGCCTGCTCCAACAAGAAAAAGCCGTCAACGAGTATTTGTATGACCGGGGTGCTAGGACAGCCTCTGCGGAGCTGGGAATTTTTTTGCCACGTTACTGGACGCTCATGCGCAATGCCTGTAGGCTCATGCGTCCTTTTGAGGAGGTGACAAACCTAGTCAGTCGCACCGAAGGCACCATCAGCGACCTCATCCCATTTGTTTTCTTCCTGGAGCAGTGCCCTGCGAAGAGTGCTGGATCAGGCTGTAGATGAGCGTGAAGAGGAAGAGTTGTGGTCACCATCACCACCAGAAACAGCCTTGTCATCATCGCTTGCCGGACCTGCGGCAACGCTGCAAGAGGAGTATGAGGAAGAGGAGTCAGAGGAGGAATGTGGCTTTGAGGAGGAGGAAGACCAACCACAGCAGGCATCCCAGGGTGCTCGTTGTTGTCACCTATCTGGGACCCGTGGTGTTGTACGTGGCTGGGGGAAGAACAGACCGTCAATGACATCAGTGAGGAGGAGGAACGGGAAATGAGTAGCTCGGCATCCAACCTTGTGCAAATGGGGTCTTTCATGCTGTCATGTCTGTTGAGGGACCCTCGTATAAAAAGGATGAAGGAGAACGACCTGTACTGGGTGGCCACGCTACTAGACCCCCGGTATAAGCAGAAAGTGGCGGAAATGTTACCAAATTACTGGAAGTCAGAAAGGATGCAGCAGTTCAAAACCAAACTAAAAAATATGCTTTACACAGCTTATAAGGGGGATGTCACAGCACAACGGGAATCTAACTGGGGAAGAGGTGAAAGTAATCCTCCTCCTACCACGACCACGGCGGCAAGGACAGGACGCTTTACAGATGTGTTGTTGATGGAGGACATGCAGAGCTTTTTCAGTCCTACACATCGCCACAGCCCTTCGGGATCCAGCCTTAGAGAACGACTCGACCGACAGGTGGCAGACTACCTTGCCTTAACTGCAGATATCGACACTGAGGAGTGATGAACCCCTTGACTACTGGGTGTGCAGGCTTGACCTGTGGCCTGAGCTATCCCAGTTTGCGATAGAACTTCTGGCCTGCCCCGCTTCAAGTGTCCTGTCAGAAAGGACCTTCAGTTCAGCAGGGGGCATTGTCACTGACAAAAGAAGTCGCCTCGGTCAAAAAAGTGTTGATTACCTCACCTTCATTAAGATGAATGAGGCATGGATCCCGAAGGGACTGACAGTAGGGGATACGTTTAACTAACAAAAGGCCTGATGACATGCCTTGGCCTCAAAATGGTCCCCACGCTGCTGTATTTAATCTCTGCATACCGGATGACTTTTGTGAATTCTCCGCCACCAACTAGGTAGCCACAATGTTTTAGTCACCTTTCTGCCTTGAAAACATAAATTTTTCCGGCCGCTGCTACAACAGCGGCTGCAACAATAGCATTGTTTTTCAGGCATGTGTACATGCCTAATTTTTCTGGCCTCTGGTGCTGCACTGTGGCTGCAAAAACAAAACAAAAAATAGGCACATACAAGTGTCAATTCCCCTTTCGTGATCGTTACCTTGTTGTGGTGAAGGGCCTTGCGTATCACAATAAAGCGATCATCACCTCTATGAGTATGTTGGCAATGTTGCCACACCCCAGATGATAAGGCTGTTGCTTCATTATGATCAGACCAAAAGCGATCGGGACGGCTGGATGTTTTTTCATAGAAAAAACTTAAATTTTTTTATTTATTTTTTTAAGTTGTATGGCTGGGTTTTTAATACATAAAATAAAAAAATCATAATAAAGTCTCTTAATAGTTTATTAGAAATAATGCAGACAATTTAAAAAATCCCCAACAATTCCAATACAAATCAAGTACAAAGCTCAGAACTAAATTATTCCAGGATGTCGTAATGGTTCGTTAATTCGACAATGGTTAATCAATTCGACACACGTCCTCGGATAGGGGATGTAACAGGGATTAAACTGATAGGAATAGGACTAGTTAAGACACCACTCATATAGGGTGTCCCAGCACATTGCTCCCTGCACGCGCAGTGCCCCAACTTGGGAGTAAGAGGACCGACCAAGCTGCTTTTTCCATCTCCCCGTTCCTAAAATCAATTCAGTTTAGTGTATCAGAGTTTGGTCTGTCACTGTGAAGGCAGTCGAAGATACCCGGCCTAAATTTTTTTTCACAAAAGGCAATCCCACCCTGACATGGGACGTAACAGGGATTAAACTGATGAGAATAGTACTACAGAAAATAGCACCCATATCAGGTGTGACAGTAAATTGCACGGCGCAGACGCAGTGACCGTGGCGTGGATTCAAACAAAGGGGAGGGAGCCAGCAATTTTTTAACCATCTCCCCGTTCGAAAAATCTATTTAATAAATGGACCCCAGATTGGGGACGTAACAGGGATTAAACTGATGAGAAGAGAGAACTATAGAAAATAGCACTCATATCGGGTGGGACAGTAAATTGCACGGCACAGACGCAGTGACCGTGGAATCAAACAAAGGGGAGGGAGCCAGCGTTTTTTTTAACCATCTCCCCATTTGAAAAATCAATTCAATTCAGATTTCCGGGACCCTTGGTGTTGTACGTGGCTGGGTGGAGGAAGAAACCTTCAATGACATCAACGGGACATGGCTAGCTTGGTATCCAACCTTGTGCAATTGGGAAGTTTGCGGTTGGGCAAATGGACTGTTTGCGGTGGTTTGCGGTGCATTAAAAGGGGAGTTTGGTCTGTCAATGTCTGTGAAGCGGGCATAACCCTTACACTACCTGATCGATACAACATCATACCTGATCGTATACACACACTGGATGTTTTAAACCACGTTGTTAAAAAAAAAAAAAATTGGATTGTTAGGTGATTTATGCCCTTTATGGATTAAAATCCAACTCTGCGTCAACTATGTAATTTTCCATAGGAGTTTTGCCATGGATCCCCCTCCGGCATGCCACAGTCCAGGTGTTAGTCCCCTTGAAACAACTTTTCCATCACTATTGTGGCCAGAAAGAGTCCCTGTGGGTTTTAAAATTCGCCTGCCCATTGAAGTCAATGGCGGTTCGCCCGGTTCACCCATTCGCGAACATTTGCGAAAATTCGCGTTCGCTGACGGAAAATTTTATGTTCGCGACATCTCTACTTATCACCATGGAACTCCATCTAAGCACCTTGAGGGAGTACTATAAAAATCGACGGATCCCAAGGGGTCTAAGATCACATTTGCGACCTAATCTATTTCCGAATGACACTGACTTTTGCACATAATTTGAGGCAGTGAGTAATAAATACTCCTTTGATTTGATGTTGTTAAATATTGACTTTTTATGCAAAGAAGTTGAGAATATTAAGAAAACCATTACGGATTAAAACACACAAATCCAAGGCCTGATCAATGCTGATGATTTTACGACACATGCTGATAAAATGGCACAACATATGCAACGCCACAAATGTGAGACCGAAAGAGTTAAACGAGACAAGTGGCACAGGGATCTTGAGGATTACCAGCTGGGAAAAGTCTACAACTGGCACAACCCACAACCTCAGAACAGACCAAGAAAGAGACGCAATCGGCGTTTCGACCATGGACATTTCGGGTTCTCTACATTTGACTCGGAATCCACTGACGAGTCATCCACATCTGTTTTTTTAGGCAAGCAAGGCGGCGGAGATGCCGCAGGGGCGGAAGGAAGCACCATCGACCCCACAAAAGGAACGCTACCACCGAATCCGGGAAAGAACAGGGGGATGCCAATGAGAATGACGAGACACAACCCCAGGAGATGATACAACTGGAAGTGAATATCTCATCAGTACAACTTACTCTGGAACAGACTCAGGTATTTGGGCGAGGCCTGACTTTCTCTCCTACAAGTGAAAGGGACTGGTTCGCTCTCTTGAATTAGACTTCTACGTTTCTTCAGGAATCTGCGTCTTAAAAGCTTTTTTTCTTTGAAGAATAATGATAATAGAGGATAAGATTCATGTAAGAATAAAAATGTTTCTGAGCTAACATGCAAGAAGTTTGATTCAAAGAAATCCAGTAATTTTTCGATTATGCGTGACATAGGAGTGATATTGGAGGAGGCACTACAAAATTCCATCATTGATGATGGGTTATGTCAATACCTTACAGTGCACCACCCGGTCACTCCTATGCTGTACATACTCCCCAAGATACATAAGAGGTTGGATGATCCACCAGGCTGACCTATTTCGTCAGGCAGGGATTCGGTCTTTAACCCAGTATCGATATTCCTTGACAGGCTGCTGCAGATCCGGGCGACCTCCGGCCCATCCTATGTAAAGGATACCGGACATTTTTTGGCAAAACTACGTGAGCTACAGTTGCCATCACAGTACCTAATTGTTAGCTTTGATGTTGTTTCCTTATACACGTCCTTTGATCATGCGTATGGGCTTAATGTCGTCGATGTGGCCCTGGCCGACATGGGACTCTCCCTGGGGGTGTGCCTGTTTGTCCTCCGCCTATTGGAGGTGATCCTGAGGAGGAATTATTTTCTCTTTGGGGGACACCTTCTATCAGCAGAGGTGGGGTGTAACCATGGGGTTCAATGTGGCCCCTACCTACGCCAACATCTTCATGGCTGAGGTGGAGGACAAACTGGTATACCAGTCCCAATTTTTTGGGAGGGTCCTATGTTGGTGGTGCTACATCGACAACATTTTCATGATCTGGACCGGTACAGTCGATGAGTTGGAAGACTTTCACTCAGTTCACAGTTCACTGTCACGTCCTCTGAAAGTGAACTTCATTTCTTGGATGTACGGGTACTCATAGTAGAGGGTCAAATTAGAACAGACCTTTATCAGAAGCCCAAAGATAGAAACACCCTTCTCACACATGACAGTTACCACCCGCGGCAAATGTTGGACTCCTTACGCTGGAGCCAACTACTAAGGGTCAGAAAAATTGTATCCGATGACCCCAATTTTACACAAAGGGTGGATGCCATGTGTGAGCGATTCATTGAACGGGGTTACCCCAGGACCCTTTTAAATAGAACAAAGAAGTGGGTGGCTTTGATTGACAGAGATTCTGTACTCCACAATCCAGCAAAAGCTAGATCCGTGGCTAGAGTTCCCTTTGTATCTGTGTTTGGTCAGAACAGTGGAGATATCCTTAGAAAGGAGTGCCACATTTTACAAAGAGGTCTACCAGATATTGAAGAGTTCAAGGCCCCACCTATGATGGCCTACAAGAGGAACTCTAGCCTATGTGATAGACTGGTAAAAACTGATGTTGGTGGCCTAGGTCTGGGTACACAAAGGTTTTTGGCCCCACGCAAAAATTGTACTTTTCCATGTTTGTCTTGCTGCAATTGTGGCAATATCCTGAAAGGGGACCACTTTTTTCATCCTTATAGTGGTAAAAAGTACAAGATCAATGGTTACTATACATGCAGATCACGTGACGTTGTGTATGTTATACAATGTCCTTGTAGTCTCATCTATGTAGGTGAGACTACTATGGAAATCCGTGAATGGATTAACAAACATAAAAGCACAATTCGCAAGGCAAACATGGACAAACCAGTAGCCAAACATTTCATGGAGGCCGGACACTCTGTCAATCAATTGCGCTTCAGGGTGATTGACAGTGTGGGCATCCTACGTAGGGGTGGAGACAAAGATGCTGTGCTAAGAAAAAAAGAATTAAAATGGATATATATGCTGAGGTCCTTACAACCCTTTGGACTCAACCTTGAGTTCAATGTGGCAGGGATCAGCTAGGTCTTCATCTGCTATACAGGTATATATATTTTTTTACATGTTTTTATGCAGGATATCCATGCGCACCCCCGACTTAACCACCTTATTATTGGTGACACATCTATGTAACAATTGCGATACCTGACTATTGTGGGATCTTTTCCACTGTGGCTTGTTTGTAGCAATTGTTTCTACTTTTGTGATATATGCCTTTCTCTACCTATGAATATATAACACAACTTGAGGTCTCTTTCTGTAAAATTCATTAACGATGTGCTAGTTCGATATAGCATTACAGCGCGGTTAATAATAACATACATACTGACAGCGGTCATGTGACGGAGTTGCTCCGGTCACGTGACTTGCACGCCGGCTATGACGCCACCGGTGCGGGTGCCTCTGATTTGCTGCTGACGTCGCTAGCCCAATCTTGCGCGAATTTGCTATACTTTGCACATGTCGCGGACATGCGCAGTCATTCCAGCGGCACGCCGAGTGTTGCATGGGTCGCGATTATGGAAAGTTTATACAGGTGAGATAGATAGGCGTATACACATTAGACACTGTTGTGAGACTCTTTCTTCATTGGTTACAATTAGATTTGTGTTCATCGATCCATCTGACTATTGGGTGATTAATATTGTGGGTGTGCATAGTTTTAACTATTTATATGTGAGCATTATCATTTGTAATACATGCTTGACAAAGGCTAGATTTAGCCAAAACGTTGCAATTTTGTACATTGTACCATGGAGTTTTGAACAATAAAGAAGTAACTGGTTGGATATGCTGCTGTGGCCTTTGCTTTCTACTGTCTACCATTGGACCGCCTTGGATCTGGGGTCTCTTGGATCTGGATAGCTCTGAAAAGCTGAGTTGAGTGCTGCTCCTAGCCCTCTTTTCTCTGATTTATTGTTGAGTCAGCGGCAGGAAAATGTTCGCCTTTAAATTGCAGGGTTTCGCGGCGCTTCTGGGCCAGTGTTAAGAAGAACGGATGGTCACCCCGCCCCTTATTATTATGCCTATGTCGCTTTGCTTTATTAGACGAGCTGTATCACTCAGCTATTGCTGAGTGGATTTCGGTAATTTATAGAGTTTTTAAATGGTGAATTATTTGTATGAAATTGAAGGTTTTTAATTATTTATTATTTAAAGTAATATATTAAAGTCATTTATTAAGGTTACCCTTAATAAAGCATTGTGGCCAGTTTTATTCCAAATATGGTGTCACGTTGTTATTAAGGGTTTTAAATTAAGATTAGGAGAGTGTCATTTGCCTCCATGTCAGCCAACCTAATTTATTAATGAAATAAAGATTTGTATACAACAACAAGGATACAGTCATTCCATACATCAATACAAATACAAAATACAATACAAAACATAGTGGTACCAGCACCTTAATAAAGTCAAATCAGCTTAGTATAAGTTATGTAGAAAGAAACTTGATGCTATTATGGTACAGGGTGTTACATAAACATAGTTAAATAACAACTTAACAACATACCAACGACCCTCCACCCCCCACCATTGACCATGCAGAGAGATGATTGTTATTCAATTATTTTTATTACGGAGGTTGTAAATAAAGCAGTATCACATCAGACATACAATATTACTGACATATTGGTAGCAGAATACAGTATAAGCAACTGAATATGACATAGCAATTGTACAGCATGACCTCGTATTGACTACAAATGATGAAGGAAATGAAAGGATAACTTATCCCAGCAAAATAAAAAATAAAAAGGGAAAACAGTAACACAGAAGACGGCGACCAAACAAGACGACAAGGGAAGTAAGACACAAGAGGAAAGGAAACACTAAGTTAAGGTGGATATCTGGTAAATAGGAGAGGATCGATGCTCTATGGTACAACTGCATATCTGGGACTCCTTCTCCCCCCCCCCCCCCCCCTCCTCAATTTGGATCTAGTTAAAAAACGCATCCCCAATCTAGGAGATGAGCCAGCCCAGATGAACTCCAAAAACAGTGTTCTAAGGGACCTGAAGAAAGCACATGGCACAGATATGGGGATGGTTCTGAAGATATATAAGATTCTAGGCAGCACGTTCATCATTAAAGTGTGCAATCTCCCAAACCATGACAGAGGGAGTTTCCTCCAGGATGCCAAATTCCTCTGATGTAGGCAAGCCAAGTGAGACAGGATGGCAGTCCCTAAGTATGTAATGTAGTCCTCTTTCCATTGGAAAGAGAATGACGTTCTTAAGGACGAGACTGTAGCAGGCGGTATGTTAACATTCAGAATCTCGGACTTGTGGAGGTTTACTTTGAAATTGCTTAAATCCCCGAAGAGTGAGAGCTCTTTCAATATGTTGGGGAGACTAACTACCGGATCGGGACAATATATTAAGAGGTCGTCAGCGTAAATGACTATTTTAGATTCTAAGGATCCAATGTTCAGGCCCTGAATGGAAGGTTTGGCCCTTAAGGCCCTGGCCAAGAATTCCATGACCATAATATATCGTAGGGGGGATAGGGGACACCCCTGTCTCGTACCGTTAAGAATTGGAAATGGGTCAGAAAGAGCCCCGTTCACCCGGACCTGCGCTCTGGGGTTGTGGTATAAGGCAAGAATCCAGTGCGTCATATTAGGGCCTAGACCAAGAGCCCCTAACGCCTCCTGTAAAAATACCCAATCTACCCGGTCAAAGGCTTTTTCGGCGTCAACCGAGAGGAGGCAAAGAGGGGATCCGGAAGAGGTGGACCTCGCGATATGTCCGCGTGAATCAAAGACGGCATATGGACTTTTAGCCTTTCGGCAAGGATTTTGGCATAAATCTTCACATCGATATTGATCAATGAGATTGGGCGGTAGTTGCTACACACCAAAGGGTCCTTCCCTTGTTTGGGAAGCACACAAATGTGAGCCATAAGAGCCTGGGCAGGAGAAGCAAGAGCCATTCGTTATAGAATTGCACATATCGGTAAGGGGGAGAGATATATCGTCTAGGAAGGTCTTATGAAATCGCAGGGTAAAGCCATCCGGACCCGGGCATTTACGAACCACTAATTTTTTAATGACCCCCTGGATCTCCAAAAGGGAGATTTCTCTCTCTAAATCATCCCTCTCTTCTACAGACAGCTTAGGGTCTAGTAACTGAGACATATATTGCTTAATTTTCTGAACATTCTGTTCTTGAGCTAAGTCAGCATACTTCCCTTTCAAATTGTACAGGCTTTCATAATAAGATTGGGACTCTTGCAGTTTGTCCCTGGTAGAATGAACCTTACCCCCACTCCTGCAATTAATTGAAGAAATGTAAGTGACCGGCTGTCTCGCCCGTAGCATTCTAGCTAAAAGTCTCCCACTTTTGTCCCCATGACCATAATAAAGCTTTTTAAGCTTATCCCTGGCCCTCAGATATTTTTGATCAATACATTTCCGTAGAGCGGATCTAGTACTGCTGAGCTCCTGGTACAACAGTAGCTACTGGTCTTTTTTATGTTTACGCTCAAGATCAGTTAATTTCCGCAGAAGTTTAGAGATCTCTAGATATGTCTATTTTTTTATGCGATTCAGTTTTACACAATAAAAGGATTTTTGAAAAAGAAATCATCTGTATGTGTTGCCATTTCTAGAAAGCACATTTAAAAAAAAAAAGATCAGTTTTATCCTAATGCATTCTGAATGGAGAGCAATCCATTCAGTATGCATTAGAATGTCTTCAGTTCAGTCACTGTACGGTTTTTGGATGGAGAAAATACCGCAGCATGCTGCGGTATTTTCTCCGTCCAAAATTCCAGAACACTTGCACATTGAAATGCATTAATGCCGGATCCGGCCCCAAGTGTTGCGGAAAAATCTGTTTTTCCGGATGACAACCGGAGAGACAGATCCGTCTACAAATGGTATCCTTTTGCATACAGATTGCCGGATCTGCCTGCCGGAATCCAGCAATGCAAGTGTGAAAGTACCCTTATGTGGGGGCTCGTTTTTTGTAGGCAGAGTTGTTATTTTTATTAGTACCATTTTGGGGTACATACAGTATCTCACAAAAGTGAGTACACCCCTCACATTTTTGTAAATATTTTATTATATCTTTTCATAGGACAACACTTGATGGGTCCGCAATCTTGGAGGTGCGGTGCGGAACGGAGGCACGGATCAGAAGCCCACAGAAGCACTACGGAGTTTCTGTCCGTGCCTCCGCATGGCAAAAAAGTAGTGCATGGACTGGCCAAGCATGTCTCCAGACCTAAACCCTATTGTGCATCTGTGGGGCAGCCTCAAACGAAAGGTGGAGGAGCACAAGGTCTCTAACATCCACCAGCTCAGTGATGTAGTCATAAAGGAGTGGAAGAGGATTCCAGTGGCAACCTGTGAAGCTCTAGTGAACTCAATGCCCAAGAGAGTTAAAAGGGGTTCTGCACTTTCAATTAACTGATGATCTATCCTCTGGATAGATCATCAGCTTCTGATCGGCGGGGGTCAGACACCTGGGACCCCCGCCGATCAGCTGTTTGAGAAGGCAGCGGCGCTCCAGTAGCGCCGCGGCCTTCTCACTGTTTACCGCCGGGCCGCCCGCCCACTGACGTCACGACTTGTATCAACTAGAGTGGGCGCGGCTAAGCTCTGTTCACTTGAATGGAGCTTAGCCGCGCCCACTCTAGTTGATACAAGTCGTGACGTCAGTGGGCGGGCGGCCCGGCGGTAAACAGTGAGAAGGCCGCGGCGCTGCTGGAGCGCCGCTGCCTTCTCAAACAGCTGATCGGCGGGGGTCCCGGGTGTCGGACCCCCGCCGATCAGAAGCTGATGATCTATCCAGAGGATAGATCATCAGTTAATTGAAAGTGCAGAACCCCTTTAAAGAGGACCTTTCACTGATTATGACACTGTGAACTAAGTATACAGACATGTAGAGCGGCGCCCGGGGATCTCACTGCACTTACTATTATCCCCGGGCGCCGTTCCGTTCTCCTGCTATACCCTCCGGTATCTCCGCTCACTAAGTTATAGACTGCAGATAACTAAAACCCAACCGCTTAACATGTCTTCCCCGCCTAAACCAAATAACGACAGAGGCACATGTTTTATGGAGTGAGGATCGGTCACAGCTTTATTTATCTTTTTTAACCATTTTCTTCACCAAAAACACCAAACTCTTATCACCAGAAACCACTTCCAGGAGTATGAGAAGCGATATGCCCCACGAAAACCACAGTGGGCAAGTCCGCCTTCTCCTGCGGTCTTAGTAATTTATTTCCACCGACCTCCAGCTGTGACTTAAGGCCATGACAACTGTAACAGAAAGAAATGTAAGAAAAACCATCATAGAGAAAACAATAAAAAGGGGCGGGGGGGGGGGAAATTCCTGTTGAAGGTGTCGGTGAAAAGAGACAGATGTGATAAGCCCTCCTATTTATTAACTCTAGGGGGAGGGACAGGAGAGACCATCTGATCTGAACCTGAGAAAAAGGAGGGGGGAATAAGGGAGTGAACCAAATACTCAAACAGGCAGGCACAGTGCTAAAGGAAACGCCCTCTTCAGGAGAAACCACAATGCCGGCAGAAGACATGAGAGATTTAACACATGAGATGCTGTTGTATACAGCAGCGCTCTCCTGTGCCCGCCCGAACGTCATGATTTTTTTTACGGGTAGTCATTTCCCGCTGTTATGTACTATTACGTCAAATGTCAGGAAGGGGTTAATACTGGGTGATATCTCCCTTTGCTGTGATACTGGCTGTCACTCTGGCATTGTAAAATGTATACAGATGCTGGATATCCTCCTGTGGTCATTCCAAGATTTTTCAGCTTGGATCCATAGTTCAGCTAAGGTGGCTGTTGGCTGCTGTTCATAAGAGATCCGTTGCCCCATCCAGTCCCAGACAATCTCCATAGGGGAGAGATCTGGTGATCGAGCTGGCCAGGGAAGCTGCTGGACACCCTGACGTGCACAATGAGGGACATTTATCAAGACTGGTGTATGGATATACCAGTCTTGATATCCCTGCACTGGATCTTCGCCAGCCACAGGCTGGTGTAGACTTCAGCTATAACGTACGCCAATTTGTGGTGAAAGTTATAATAAATATGGGGGCCGCACAAAGCCACACCCCTCCCGCTAAGTTCCACCTACTTTTTCTCAGTACTTCAGAAAAGCGCAGAGAAGCTTAAAAAGTCGCAAATTATGGTGCACATATGGCATGCACCATATTTCGCAACTAATTTCCTCCATTGTGTAGTACTGATGACCTAATTCAGAGGATAAGTGATTAATATAAAGATCTCAGAAAACCCTTCCTTTCCAGTAGTTTAAACATGTAATTTCATATGAAACATAGAGAGAGAAGGCCACGATATTGTGGCGCTATTTAGCATTACATGCAGTAAGTCGATATGTACTAACTAGCCTCAAGTAATGCAACTTACATCAAAGCATTACCCTGCTAGTGCAAGAATTGTGGAGTTCTTTGCAACTCCCCTTCCCAAACACACACACTTGGATAAACCTGTTAGGGCTCATGCACACGACAGTATTTTGCGTTCAGTATACTGGACGTTTTTTTAGTTGAGTATGCGGAACATATACTGAACCATTCATTTCAATGGTTCAGCAAAAAATACTGAAGTGTCTCTGTGTGAATTCCGTTTCAGTATTTCAGTATTTCCGTGACGTGAAAAGATAGAACATGTCCTATTCTTGTCCACAAATCACGGTGCTTGGCTCCATTCAAGTCAATGGGCCGCAAAAAAACGGAACACATACCGAAATGCATCCGTATGTCTTCCGTATCCGTTCCGTTTTTGCTGAACCATCTATTGAAAATGTTATGCCCAGCCCAATTTTTTCTATGTAATTACTGTATACTGTATATGGCATACGGAAAGGAAACGGAAACCCAACGGAAACAAAAAACGAAACAGCGGAGCCGTAAAAAAACGGACCGCAAAACACTGAAAAAGCAATACTGTAGTGTGCATGAGCCCTAAAGGAAAGCTTACCTACCTGTTTCCCAGCGTTGGCTCCCCACTCCATCTCCTTCCGACCTGCAATGCTCACCTATGCTCCCTCGCTGTAAACAGCCGGTTTGATGTGCAGTGACCATGTTCGGGGGGATAATATTCTGTATTTGTTGTGACGCCAATGGCAGCTTGCGCAGGGTACCATCCCAGGGCCCTTCCAAGGTGTTATAATGCACGTCCCAGATTAGGAATGCCAGAGTGGGGTAATGGCCTATAATGTCTCTGTACTGTTTTGGTAGTTGTGTCACGGTTTCTCCTACCTGGGTACAGACAGACTCCTGGTTCACTTTCAATAAATTTCAGTGTAGTGATAGTAGGAGTAATAGAGGAACTTTGCAGAATAAATTATGTCCAGACCTTTAGATGAAGTTCAAACATTGCTTTACTTGAAATAACTTGCATCCAAGCAGTATACAGTTTTGGTCTCTTGGTCCCAGCAGGTTGTGGCAAAAATTGGCAGGAATAAATACTTCTGCTTTAAATGTGGAGCTTGCAGGATAAAACGTCTGCTTGGTAGCTCTGTAACTGTGGCAGGATTAGCTTCTGCACTTATCTGGTACCTTCTGCTGTGTGGGGACAGACTAACTGAGGAGGAATATGCTTCTCCTATGACTCTGGACTTATCTCACAGATGGATTCTCAGGGGATGCTTTCTTCCTGGAACTCTGGAGTTGGTCTGTAGTTTTTGCTTTCCTCATCCAGCAGAGCTGAAGGTCCTCAGAATGGGTATATGGCCAAGTCTCAGCCGAGACCAGGTCCTTGCTGTCTTCTCTATGCAGGGGAACTCCACACACACACACACACACACACACACACACACCCTACCCCTAGCAGGGGGTGGGCTATACTCTATTATAACTTACTTCTTCACCCATGCTGCAGGATGTGGGTCCAGCCCACCTCTCCACAGAGGGGGAGCTAAGCTGGAATAATCCATTCCAGCTCAGATACACAAAACTATAGCTTGTACCTGCCAATAGGTTGCTGCCACTTGCTGGCAGCCAGGCAAATTACATGAACAATTGAATTTAACAGATTTATATGCACATTTGTGGAAGACATGAGCAAAATCATATCTGAAGACAGTATAAAGGCTCTTAGAAGATAGTAGCGGGGGAGAGGAGTGTAGTAACACAACTCTGGGGTGTTACAGATGCTGCCTGCAGCCAATCACTGGCCAAGGTGTTGACCGGCTACCCTGACAGCATGACAAATAATCACAGGACATAACGGGATTCGGTTACGGCGATGGCTGCAGGTAGCGTCAAACCGGATGTTTACAGTGAGGGAGCATAGCAGGTCAGGATGCAATGGATTGGTGAAGCGTGTACATAGGCTACCCTTTACAGGTCTGGCCCCCATTGTTGCACAACCCCTTTAACATGTACACATGTACGGCGCTGGCTTAAATACCAGCACTGTAGTACTACGGCACGCTGATCAGACGGGTGCAGGAGCTGTGCCCACCCGATCAGCTGCAGGTGTCTGGCAGTGACTGATAGCCGGACCCCTCCTGTATGTGCTGGCATTGGTGAAAACACAGATGCCGGCGCATTAACTCTAGATGTGTCGCGGTCAGCACTGACTGCGGCACGTGCAATGTCCGTGCAGGGAGGGAGCAGCCATCGGATCCCCACACTGTGACGGGGACTCGATGGCTTGGACGGCAGCCTGATGCCTTCCTTAGGCATGGAGGCTGCCTTTCCTGTATGCCTGTGAGATCCAGCCCCCTGGATCTCACAGGCAAGCTGGCCAAAGTGTATTACAGTTGGAACACGGGTTCCCGTTCCAACTGTTAGTGCGCAGAGATGGTCGTCGCCTTGATCTACGAGAGCTAGAAGACCTGAATTCCTTTCTTAAAGCTGTAGAACTGCCTCCTCTGCAACTGCCGGAGTGGCACAGTATTCCTCCTCTTCCTTCCCGGCCTCCACTCAGAAGAAACAGACGGTTCCTTGAGGTGCTGTGTCACCGTGCAATGTCTTCAAAGGGGAAAGAGCAACTAGGCCTGAATCAGGCATAATGGAGCAGGTCACATCCTAAAGCATCCCTAAGCCTCACCCTAACTCCTCACCGTATCAGCGGACCTGGATGGTAGGGTGGCTCATACCCACGATACCTAGGACCCTGAGTTGCCCTAATAATCCCTCACATAGGAGCAGGGAGAGACACTCTGTTCTTCCAAGACACGGAAGATCAGGAGTCTCTGCAGGCCTAACAACAAAGGGAATGATGGCAGCTAGCGGCGGACCACACGACAGGCAAGTGTCCAGAAGCAGCAAGCACAACTGCCAACAGGACAAACATGGACACTTGGGGGTGGGGCATGGCTTGCTCATGGCGGCGTAGGACGCATGGAGGATTAGCTCTCCCGCCATCCCTGTAAAGATCGCTTCTATAGAGCTCTATTCGACTCACCTCCTCTCCAGATGGGTCGCAAGACGATCAGAGGTCCTCCTGTGAGTGACGAGCAGCCCGAAAATGCCGGCATTCAGAAGTTTTTCGGCTCCCAGCCGCCAACAACAGGCCCGCCGGCTACACCTAAGATGGCCGCCGGAGCACCTCTTTATGCAGGGGATCGCGGATCACGCTCCTCTCCCTCGGATAGGGAATCGGGAAGCCCGAATTCAGGTACCTCCACAGGGGAATGGGATCTCCGTTCCCAATTGCTAGCCCTTCCCAGTAAAGAAGACCTAGAAAGATCTGTTTTCCAGCTGGAACAGACTTACCGCTCCGAGATGGAGACTCTCAAAGGGGGAGATTAAACACCTTGGAAATTGGGTGGAGGCTTCTGAGAGGGTCCAGGAGGCTGTTCAGGGTCAATTAAAAGATCACCATGCGGTGCTGTCGGCCCATACGCAACACATCTCCCATCTGATGTCCCATATAGATGATATGGAAAATCGCCACCGCAGGAATAATCTGCGCGTACGGGGAGTTGCAGAGTCGGTCAATACCGCTGACTTGGAGGCTACGTTGCAGTCTCTGTTTGGCTCCATTTTAGGGGATTCGACCCCCTTGCCCATTGAATTGGACAGAGTTCACAGAACACTAGGTCCCAGATCTAATGATGTGGCTAGGCCAAGAGATATCGTCTGCCTCGTACACTTTTTCAAGATTAAGGAGGACATTCTGAGCGCGGCTAGGAGAGCAGACAAGCTGGAAGTTTGGGGCTCTACTATTCAAATCCTCCCAGACCTTTCAAAAAGGACCCTACAATTACGCAGAGCAGTGAGGCCTCTGCTTGCACTCCTAAATGAAAAGGACATAATCTACAGATGGGGTATCCATTCCAGCTTCATGCAAGGAAAGATGACTGGTCTGCAACATTTAGGGATCGGGAGGACTTACCTAAGTTCCTAGAGACCTTTTTGCTGCCAAGGGTCTCATTCCCCGACTGGCCGATCATTCCCCTCCCGGCTCCCCTTCCGGTCAGGGAGCAGTGGTCTCAGGTGTCACCCAAGGCCTCCAAGCAGAATAAGACACCGTGACTTAGGTCACCTCACTTTGCAGGCCTGGAAGTAAGGACCCCTTTAGCAGGTTCAGTGTGCCCTCATAGAGGGGGCACTTGTAGTGCAGTGTGGGGGGTCGGGTTCTCATTATATGTAGTACTAGTTAGCGATGCTTTTCGTTGTATTATGTTTACTGTTTCATGCACAGGGATGGGGGGGGGGCCCTTCTCTCGCTCTGGGCTTCCTTTCTCCCTCGATTACATTGAGTGGGGGTGAAGGTGGGGGCTGGTCTCTCCTCCTTTGTTGGCTGCTAGATTGTGTTCACTTAAAGCATATTTTCATAGGTACAATATGGTGCTTTGCCTGTTTATCCGTCCGTCCTGTCTTCCTTCGTCTGTTGTGTCTCCTCTTGTGTGTCCCCCTCCCTCCCCATCTCCTGGGTATACATTCCCCATACCTGATCACTCGCTTACAGTGCCATGACATCTATCAAGACATGTTCGTATAACACGAACAGCCTAAATGAACCGGCCAAAAGGAACCAAATTTCGTATAACCTCCACAAGCATAAGGTGGGTATTGCCCTCCTTCAGGAGACGCATTTTAATACAGGACGTGTTCCTGCGTTTAAGAATAAATACTTCCCGATATGGGCTCATAGTACTTTTGACGCTTCTAAATCTAGAGAGGTGTCTATTGCAATACATAGGAATGTTCCCTGCTCCATCCTAGATACTGTGTCTGATTGTCTAGGTAGATATTTATTCCTGAAGGTATCCATATACTCCAGAACCCTTGTGATTGCTAATGTATACTTCCCGAATACAGGTCAGCTGACTTTTGCCTCGGAAGTGTTTGCAGCCTTGGAGGAATTCTCGGAGGGCTTACAAATCATTATGGGCGGGGATATTAATCTTCCTCTAGATGCCAGACTGGATACCTCCACAGGTAGGTACTCCGTCTCTTCTGGGATGGCTCGTGGACTCTTGAGACACTTACACTCTCTACGTTTGGTAGACGTATGGCGTATTCTCCACCCTACTGATAGAGACTTCACGTTCTTCTCGTTAACTCATATCACCACCTTGACTATATCTTTATTTCCCACGGCTTGCTAGATTTCCAACCGGGGGCAGGCATTAAACCCATTATTTTTTCTGATCACTCTATGATATGGGTCTCCCTGAACTTAGGAGACTCTAGTCGCGGGAGGGGGGACGTGGAAATTGAATGACAATGTGTTAAGGGATCCTGTATGTGTGGCGGATATCAAGACTGTGGTCTCGGACTTCGTGGAGGTACATAAAATGGATTCTTCGAGTCCTACAATTTAATGGGAGGCTTTAAAGTGCGTAATCAGAGGCAGATTAATTTCTCATGCCTCCAGGCTCAAGAAGATGCGTTCTGCAGAGATTTCTGAGCTCCTGCGGAAATTAACAGATCTTGAGTGAAAACATAAAAAAGACCCTTCGTTACTATTGTTCCAAGAGCTCAGCAGTGCTAGATCCGCTCTACAGAAAATTATCGATCAAAAATATCTGGGGGCCAGGGATAAGCTTTATTTTGGGGGGGGGGGGGGGGATAGTTTTCTTTTCATTTCCTACTTCATATGAAGTTACTGTGGTGTCATGCTGTACATTCAGTAGCCTATAATGTATTCTGCTATCAATATGTCAGTAATATTGTATGTCTGATTTGATACTGCTTTATTTACAACTTCCGTAATAAAAATAATTGAACAACAAACATGGACACTTACCTGACACAGCTGCAACCAGGAACTAGAGCCATCCACGCCACAACCACTGGATACAACTAATGCGCCTAGGCCCAAACACACACACCAGGAAGGACCCAGCACCAACACCCAAACACTGAATCCAGTAGTCACTACCTAGACCACCATGCGGAAAGATGCATGGCGGCCCCAGGCAGCGCTGCTATTAGTTCCACCTCCGGGGAACTTCCAGGGACCCCCTTTTGGAGGAAAAGACGAAAAGGGGAAATGTCTAGCAGACATGCTGGACACAAAATCAACAGACTAGACATGTAACAATGCACTAGACAGAACAACCAAACCCCAAATCAAACCCACATCAAACATAGACACATAAAGAAGGGTGGAGACATGGAGAAGACATAGGGATGACATTACTAAAAGACCTTGATGTTCAATAAGGTGGCCCTCATGGACTGGGCAGATTGAATTGCCCAAGAATACAACATAGCTTCCAGCCCACAGCAAGGATAGAGCACAACTAACCTCCATGCTACAAGCCTAGGCTAAATAGCTCCAAGAGACCACGCCGTGATCCACACCTAGTCAGGAAATTAACCCTACACTCACCAAACAGCAGGAAGACTCACCTTAAAGGGGAAGTGCAAGTGCAAACCAAAAATTACACGTTGCCACCGGCAACCAGTCTGCACAGCAACCGTGTCACGGTCAAAATAACATAGGCCGTGACACGATGTGAGGAAGCTCCACCCACTTAAGATGGACATCCAGTCCTCTGCACCTATATTTTTTGAGAAGATGCGATCATTTTAGGTCGTATGCATGGAACGTCTCATAGTCGTGGTTTACCCTTGATGGGAAATCACCTCACGGTTCAGCCTCACCACCAAGTGGGGGAATGGAGGCTGCCTCCTTTCCCATTGATTACGATGTTTGTTTTATCTTATCTATGTTCAGCGCGTTCTAAAGAGGTTCTATCACCTTAATGGCTATTTTAGGATTGGGTGGTCCTATTGCTTACGAATTAAAAAGAGACTGTTGTGGCTTCTTGGCCCTGCGGGGGTGTCCTGCCCTGCCCTGCTAGGATGAATTGATCCTTGCTCATAAACAGCCTTTGTTTAACTTGAAGAAGTGCATTTTTGGCTACCTTATAGTTTTATTGTCCTACCTTGTTCTTTTTCTGCCTTTTCCTTTCTTAACGTATACGTCCCATACCCCTTTGCCCCCAGTGTGCCTTTCCCTCCCCTCTTCCCTCCTTTTCAGACTATCAGACCTGTGCTAAAGCTTCTATTGTCTAGCTTTAGTATACTTCGGTCTGGGTCTCTTCAGATACTTTAGCTGGGTCTATTCTCACTAGCTTTCCCAAATCCTTGCCTCCTGACCATCCATGTCTATAGTGCCCTGGAAAATATTGACTATTTCCAGCAGTTTAGGGCTTGCATAACCTCTCTTTTTTGCTAGATTTGAGGTACATTACATTAAAGGGATTCTGTCACGAAGTTTTGGCCTATAGAGCTGCAGACATGTGTAAGGGTCAGCCCCTAGAATACTGTTCTTTGCACAGATATCCTACAATATGGTGCTACATTGACTGTAATGACTTATTTCAGCCACTAGAGGCCACTGTGGCTCTGAGAAAGAGGAAGCTGAACTGTCCTGAGATGCACAAGAGGTAGGAGGAGCCAGAAGTTCCCAGGGTTTGGAGTCCTGGCTAGAGGTGGGAGTGCCCTGGGAGCTGTGAGAGGATGGCTGCCATGTTAGGAGCCAAGTAAAGGCTAGTGATGGGACATGGAGCCTGACTGATGGAGTCCTGAGAAGCTGGCTGTGCTGGAGACAGACGAAGATAGACTCTGAACTGAAGTGCTGCAGCTGTGACCCAGAGAAAGAGACTGCACAGTGTGTTCCAGAGAAGTGGGACCGTGTGAAGAGACCAGACGGATCCCTCCTGCCAGAGGCGGAGAGCTGCATCTGTTGTGACCAGAGAAAGACAGACAAGCAAGCGACCGGACCCTGGAGCCAGACTGCATCTTATTGGATCCAAGAGAATCTGCAGAACTGTGAGTGGCACCGGTGCTTATCTGTGATAGGTTATAGAGTCAGGGACTTAGTCAGTGCGCTGTAGAAGCGTCCCCTGGGTAGCAGGGCTGGATAGGGAATAAGTGTTGAGAGTAGCTTGTAAGCTGTTTGCTGTTTAGCTAATTTTGTGTATATGCAAAATCCCATTACCACTGTGTTCACCTGTTAATACCATTACTGTATTGTTACTCAGGTTTTCCGGCAGTTTCATTTTGCTCCTTAATTGATCATTCAAAGAGTTATTGGTAGGGTACGATAGGTTATGGATTAGCTGAAAAGAGTTAGGTTCCTTCTTTGGAACTAGTCCTAATGGGGAGAGTCTAAAATTAGTGAAAGGTGGACGAGTAAATGGACCCGCTATTCTATTTTCTGCAATCTCTGTTTGAATTTTTTCCCCTCACTATTTCTATTTTTTTCCCCATAGATTTGGAATTTTGTACGAATTGACAACCTTGAATTAACAATTCGGCGTCAATTTTGTTAGGATAGTGTCTTAGCCACTGGGCTAGCTTTGTAGTGTTCAGTGGAGTCACTTCCTTTATTATATTCTTTTGATGTATGAGAGTTTCCATGTTTTTTAAAGCATTTTGCTGCCGGATGGGATCCACAGCAAAAGGCGCATTCATGCTTATATTTGCAATTTGACTGCCAGCGACATGAACTTTCATTGAATGCAAAGAATGTACCTTTTTTTTAAATTTTGTATTGAATCGGGGACGAAAATTCTGAGATCTTTGTGGGATCATTAAGTTTAGCCATAAACCCACATCTTTAGATCCCCAATGAAGATTAGGAGATACGGCCATTTTTTTACGAAATGATTTGTCATACTGGTACCAAGCATTACCCCCGAAGTGATGATAAGCTTTAAGAATAATATGAAGATATTGGAATAATAAATACTAAAAGCCTGGATCCAATTAAATATGGATTTTTGACCGTATTTTTTTCTTGTCCTCCTCATCCTTCTTATCTGATTTAGTAAAGTCTTTGGATGAAGGGAGTAGCGAGAAAATTTCAATATATTCCAGTTTCCAAATTTATTCTTTCACTGAAAGCGACAAGTGAGATCCCAGAGGAGATATTTAACAGCTCATTAATTCACCAATTTAATTATTATTTATACCAACCAGAGCCAGTATTCAACTTTGGTACAGGTGAAGGCAGAAATTCATTAGATTGGCTAACATTCAGTATTTTACTTTGATTCATTCTGGTGTCGCTATCTGTAGAAGATTTTTCAGAAACCAAATTAACTCCATGAGAGCCCCAAACACTCTCTGGAAACTGAGAGATTGACCTTTGAGTAATAAATGACACAAATTCATTAAACAACTGAATGTTTTGTGGAGGAATGGAATCAGAGCTGGGTATATGAGGGGTTAAAGTGTTGTTAGTGCGCTGGATACAGCCACTAAAAGTGTGGGGAGAAGAAACTGTCTCACCGGCAGATTGCATCGTAGTCGTTTCTAGGGCCGGTTACAGAAGATGGCTGGAGTGGAGGCGGTTTCTGTAGTGAAGAGGTGCGCGAGGTGGATGGCGCAGGTTGAGAGCGCAGCCTTTTTTGGTTAAAGGCTGTAGAGGGAGGTGAATGTGCCCTCCGATCTCTCTTTTTCCTCCTGATAGAGGGGCACTTACATCTGTATGTGGGCAGTCATTGATGACGTCGGTGCTCTCTCTAGGATCTGAACTCAAGCCTGAGCTGCAGATTCAGGATCAGGCAGAGCGGGATGTTCCTGTAACTGTAAGCACTTCTGTAACCATTCTGCTCCTCCGGATGACTCCGCTTTGAGAATTAACTCCCTCAGTAGATCCTCCATGACTTAACGGTCTGTTCAGCAGTGATGTACTTACGTGAATGTGCTCATAACGGTATTTTCAGCTTTTAACCCCTTAGTGACCACCCATACGCCTTTTTACGGCGGTCACTAAGGGGTTTTAGGCTGGGCCGCCGCGTTTTTACGGCGGCCCAGTCTAAGCGCTGCACGGCTCCCCCGGCTCACATGAGAGCCGGGGCCCTGCTCTAACAGCCCTGACCAGCAGAAGTGCCGATCCGGGCTGTTTAACCCTTTACATGCCGGGCGCAATGGCGCCCGCTGCATGTAAAGTGGTGACAGAGGGAGCGTGCCTCTCTGACGCAGACTGCTGGTCAATCTTTGAATAGCATTGCTATTGAAATGTAATGCATTATAGAGATAATGCAGGGCTCGACAAATCCCGGGCGCCAGGTCGCCATGGCGACCAGGAATTTGGTCCTGGCGCCTTGGGTATTTGCCATGGCATGAAAAGATAATGCAAAATAGGCCCAGCACTCCAGCAGCCAGACGGGCGCAGTATCTCTTTAAGTTCACAGTAGACGCGGCGTCACGCACGAGTCCGCGTCTGGTAGGTCCGCCCCTCCCGCTTCCCGCCACAGACAACAGTAAAGAGGATCGCTACTGCCTCAGGCTCACTGCAGTTAAGAGGACCGCTACTCGCACAGTCTGTCCTGGTCCTTCCTTACCGCTTCCCCTGTGTTCTAATGGGCCCCTTACACAGTCCATGTTCCGCTGGCAGTCACAGTCCCTGCTTGCAGCCTAGAGCGCTTCTGTCCGCTGGGTGCTGGTTGATTTGCTAGCTAGCCGTGCACCCAGCAGAGGAACTTGAGCCGGCTGTGCTGCGGGACTATTGTTGCTGCTGGCCTTGCTGTGACCTGACCTGACTGCCGTGACCACGAACCATCATCACCCTCCAGACACCAGTCATCCTGCAGAGAGAGTGACTTATCGTCTCCTCCAGGATTCAGTTTGTTTGAAGATCTACTCTGCCTGCCGCTATGCCACACAGTGACAGCAACAGCAAGTGCACAGTAAGTTAGCAGCAGTGTGCACTGAAATGCCAAAGTTCAGAGTTGGGGGCAGACAGCAGGCACAGTCCATATGGAGGGGCTAAGGTGGCACTGGCACAGTTCATAAAGGGGGGCTATGGTGGCACCTCCTTATGAACTGTGCTTGCTGTCTGCTTATGTGCACCAAGCCACCACTATTTTGAACTGTGCTTGCCGCTGTGCTGCCTATTATATAGTGTGACACCATAGCCGCCTTCCCTCCCATACAGCTTTAGGCTCCATTCACACGTCCGCAAAATGTTTCCGCATCCGTTCCGCAATTTTGCGGAACAGGTGCAGACCCATTCATTCTTTATGGGGACGGAATGGATGCGGACAGCACACAGTGTGCTGTCCGCATCCGAATTTGCGGTCTGCAACTCCGCAAAAAGATAGAGCATGTCCTATTCTTGTCCGTAGCTTGCGGACAAGAATAGGCATTTCTATGGGGGTGACGGGCTGGTGTGTTGCGGACCTGCAATTCGCTGGTCCGCAACACACCACGGACGTGTGAATGCAGCCTTATGAGGTTAAAAAAAAAACCTGGCTCCTAACCTTTTTAGCTGGCTCCTAGATTCAAAGGAAATTTGTCGAGCCCTGAGATAATGCATTACATTTTAAAAGCAATCAAAATACTGTACATTATAGTCCCCTTGTGGGACTTTTAAGTAGTAAAAATAAATAGAAAAAAATGCTCATTCATTAGATAAATTCCATAAAATAAAAAAATATGCTTTTTCCCTTTCATCCTCCATGACGGCATACCATGAGATGACCCGCCTCCAAACAGGTAGGGACAGGAAGTATAAATTTGAGTTTCCCTCCGGTCAGTCACCTAAGCTCCACACTGCGATCGGGCATGGCCGGCGCTCACAGTGTCGTCACCGGAAGTGGACGAGCTCCATGCGTTCCACGGCTTACTTCCGGTATGCGGCCTGAGAGCACCTCCGGCGGTGGATCGCATGCCGGCGGCGGCGGGAGATTCCAAATCGCGCAGGATTATGATGGAGGTCGTCCTCTGATCTGAGGTCTTAAGTAAAACTATTTAAGGGGAAAGAAAGGGTGCCTCTTACCATAAACATGCTGGATCCAAGTGGCGCTATGGAGGCCACTCAGGGATCTGCACTGTGAGTAATGTTACCAGGACAAGGGTTAAACAGTATGTTCTGTTATTAACCCTTATGTGTTTCACTTTCTTTCTGTATGTGTGCAGAGTGAGAAAGAGGTTGCTCAGAAAGCTAAAACTAGTCAGAGGGAAAAAAAATTCAGTATTCTGTTAAACTTTCAGATTCCTCTACTAGGAAAGTTTGTAAAAAAAATTTACTGACAATATTTCTAAGGAATTAGTTCAGTCTTTAAAAGAAGAACTTGAAAATACAATCAGAGAAGAAATCAGGTCTGCTATGTCCGATCCCTCCATAATTCCTTCCTGCTCCAAACAGGTGCAGGGACCAGCGACAAAAACGTCTGATTCAGACCTAGATGTAGATTCAGAATCAGGAGAACTAGGGTCCGAAGATTCTTCTGGATCCGATTCAGAATTTAAAAATTATCTTTTTTCATCAGAGGATACCAGAGAATTAATTAAAGCTGTTAGGGCCACTATGGATCTTTCTGAGGAAAAGGTCCGCAGATCAGTCTACGATGTAATGTTTAGTGGATTTGAACAGAGGTCTAACCGAGGTTTTCCGGTACATAAAAATATGCATGATCTAGTTAAAAGGGAATGGAGGTCCCCGGATAGGAAATTGTTGATTCCTAAGGCAATAAGACAATGGCTCGGGAGATGAGGCCCTGTTAACGACTTGTCCTAAAATAGACGTTTCCCTATCTAAATTAGTGAAAGGTCCAAATGCTTTACCGTTTGAGGATATGGGATCATTAAGGGATCCCATGGATAAAAAGACGGATCAGACTCTCAAAAAGACATGGGAAGCTTGTGCAGCCCTGTTTAAACCAAACCTGGCTGCAACATCAGTATCCAGGTCACTAAAGAAATGGCTCACGCAATTAGAATCCTTACTAAAAGGATAATACATATGATATAGTCTAAAAGATTCCTTTCCGCTCTAAATTAAAGCTGTGGATTCTCTATCGGATTCCACTGCGGAATCAGTCAGGATAGCTGCAAAGGCTACTGGGTTAGCAGTCGTAGCAAGGAGATCCCTCTGGTTAAAGTCCTGGTCGGGAGAGGTCAGTTAAAAAAGAAGTTATGTACCTTGCCCTTTCATGGTAATTTATTATTTGGAGAGGATTTAGAATCTATTCCTAGAAAAGGCTTCAGGCTCAAAGAAAACCTTTCCCAAGGACTCCGGGAAAAGGAAATTTCCCTTTCGGAGAGTTAAAAAGGGAAATCCCTTTCAAACAAAGAAAACGAATAGAGATTCAGGCTGGTGAAGGGGAAAAAAACCAGAAGAGTAGAGGGTACTTGTTCTCTACAAAGAATACTGAACCATCAAAGCAATGACGCCAGATCTCAGGTAGGAGGGAGATTAGCTTTTTTCTAGACTATTGGGAAACGATCACAACAAACCCTTGGGTCTTAAATATAATATCAGAAGGCTACAAAATTGTGTTCAGTCTTCCTCCTCCCTCAAATATTTTCAGGGTAACTCCAATTAAAAAAACAACCGTTCTTCAAACAAATCTGGAAGAAGGGATTTGGAAGCTACTGGCTCAAAAAGCCATAATTCCAGTTCCCCATTCTCAAAAAGGTCAGGGATATTATTCAACCGTATTTCTAGTAAAAAAGCCAGACGGGAAATTTCGGCTAATAATAAACCTAAAAAACTTGAACAAATTCATAGAATACAACAAATTCAAAATGGAAACAACAAGGTCTATTTGGGGAAAGATCTTCTCCATTTTCAATTCCAGGTATTACCCTTTGGAATAACCTCAGCCCCCAGGGTCTTCACAAAGGTGATGCTGGAACTGGTGGCACACTTGAGAAGGAGAAACATCCTGATTGTCCCTTATCTAGACGACCTACTGATAGTAGGCGAGACAAGACAGTCCCAAGAGAACAATCATAGTGACCTGCCAGACGCTGTATCTAGCAGGATGGATAATAAATTGGGAAAAATCAAAGCCAGTCCCGTCCCAGGAAATAATTTTCTTGGGCCTCTCCCTAGACACCACTCGTCAAAGGACATCTCTTACAGAGCAAAAAGTGTCTGGATTGGTAGGAAAAGTTTCAAAGTTACCCGTCTTGTTCGATACGAGAAGCTATGAAACTACTAGGGACTTTAACCTCTTGCATCCCTGCAGTAAAGTGGGCTCAGTTCCACTCTCAAACTCTGCAACATTGGGTATTGACCTGCTGGGACAGAAACCAGAGTTCTCTGGAACAAACTGTTCTGATTCCCTTAGCAGTAAACCAGTCTCTTCTGTGGTGGAAACAGGTAAATCACCTATGTCAGGGAATTCCATGGAATTCGGAGGAACAGGTGTTTGTCACAACAGACGCAAGTCCTTGGGGGTGGGGAGCGCATTGCTCTCATTGCTATTTCCAGGGGGCCTGGGCAGACCACCAAAAAACGTTGTCCTCAAACCAAAAGGAATTAACGGCAGTTTGGGAGACAATAAAAGTTGCGAGTCAATACATAAGAGGAAAAGATGTTCAAATAAGATCAGACAACACAACAGTGGTGGCATATTTAAATCATCAAGGTGGAACAAGGAGCCAATGTCTGAGCCAGATAACAGAAAAAAAAAAATCCTGGGCAGAAGAAAATATAAGATCCCGTTCATCAGTCCATTTAAAAGGAAGCCTAAATATAAAAGCAGACTTCCTAAGCAGGGTCAAGATAAATCAAACAGAATGGAGTTTGAAGGAACCCATTTTTCGCCAAATAACGCCTTCCCCAACCTCTGCAACTAATATCTCGAGTGATAAAGAAGATAAGGCAAGACAGGGCTCACGTTATCCTAATAGCCCCCCTTATGGCCCAAAAAATCATGGTTTCCACTATTAAAGATCATGTCCATCCAAAGTCCATGGATCCTTCCTTGGGAGGATTTGTTGTCGCAGGGACCAGTTCACCATTCCGAGGTGGAAAGGCTGCATTTGGCAGCCTGGAACCTGAAAGTTTGATTCTAATGGCTAGAGGCCTGTCAGATCCCGTCATTAATACTATGACAGCTAGTAGAAAGGAGATTACTCTCCACACTTTATCATAGATTTTTGAGGTTGAGTTGAGTGAACACCTGGATGTTCGAGAAGTTCGGCCGAACTTCCCGGAAATGTTCGGGTTCAGGATCCGAACCCGACCTGAACTTCGTCCCGAACCCCATTGAAGTCAATGGGGACCCGAACTTTTCGGCACTAAAAAGGCTGTAAAACAGCCCAGGAAAGGGCTACAGGGCTGCAAAAGGCAGCAAAATGTAGTTAAATCCCCTGCAAACAAATGTGGATAGGGAAATGAATAAAATAAATAAAAATTAACCAATATCAATTGGAGAGAGGTCCCATAACAGAGATTCAGGCTTCATGTCATAGCAGAGAATCAGGCTTCACGTCAGCCAAAACTGGAACAGTCCATTGTCCATTTAGGCCCCTAGTGTCAGAATAAGCACCAGGACACAGCAGAGCAGCGGGGCGGAGAGGGGAGGCCGCCATGTACTGACAGAGCGCTACCTGGACCTGGTGGTCAGGGATGAGGTCTGTGTTTCCCAAGGATCATTTTCTACTGGGAAATACAGGGCACAGTATAATACACTAGAACAGTGATGTCAAACCTTTTACAGACAGAGTGCCCAAACTGCAACCCAAAACCCACTTATTTATTGCAAAGTGCCAACACGGCAATTTAACCAGAATACTACAGTCCAATAGTATATCTTCCATGTAGTTTATCATTTAGCTATAATAGTCTGCCTACATTCAGTGCCCTGCCTGTGCTGTTCATAGTACGCCCTGCGCTGATGAATGCCAAGAAAAGTCTAAGGCATATTGGTACACCATAGACTTTTTCCAGGGGCAGGTGCCCACAGAGAGGGCTCGGAGTGCCACCTGTGCCATAGGTTTGCCACCACTGCACTATAATCTATATACTATAAAGATATTAGCCCTACCCCGAATAATAATACAATTAGGGGGTCATTTATTATATAGAAATACGTCTATATTAGGCATATTTCTACACAGATTGTGGCGCAAAGGTCCTTAACACCGCAATCTGTATCTTTTCCCGCTCATGCCAAGTCTAAAAAAAGTGGTGTGGGCATGGAAGGAGATACAGTTATGGCCATGCAGTTATTGGATGCCACCGCCATATAGTGATAACATCGCCATACAATGATAAAACCACCATACAGTCACTGGATAAAAGGGTATAAGCGGGCACAGTACAGGGAATGACTATGGGCACTGCACAGGGTGTGGTAAGAGGGCACAATGCAGGGTATAAAGGGGCACAGTATGGGGTGGGGGGCACAGTCACGTGACCCTGTGATGTTAGAAGGTCCTTATGGTGAATGCTGTTCAGATGCCACCATAATGAGAGGCAGAGGAGTGAGACAGGGGCCCTGGATGGACAGGAGGGGTGGACACAGCAAGTAGGTTGAAGGGGCTCTGAGGGGGATTCATACAAGAAGTAGGGGCAGGAGGTCTGTGCAGGGCAGCAATAGGAGATAGGAGGGTGAAACAGGAGCCCTGGATACATGAGGGAGGAAAGGAGACAGCAGGGGCTCCATGAGGATGAGATAGGACAGAATATGTGGGGGGGGGGCAGGTATCATGGAGGCAAACTGCTTAATGAAACAGTAACACAACTAAATAGAATGAAGCAGCAGCAGATCGAAGAGTCCCCCCCCTTCTGTCCCACAGACAAGAGACAGTCACAGTGCAGACTCACTCACAGACTGTCTTCACACTTCTCTGCTCCAGCCCTCCGGTCTCTCTCCTCAGGCAGCATATGTCCTGTGTAGAGGGGGCGTGTTCTGAGTCTCTGCAGCTCAGAGGGCCCACCAGAGGGGTACTGTGTAAGTGAAATGACAGCAGTGAGAGCTCCCATCTGTATTGATGGAAGTGCTCATAGCAGCTCAGTGGGCCCCCCCAGGAGCATTGGGCCCGGGGATGCCGGGTTATGACGCCGGCCCTGGGCCCCGGCACCCAGACAGAGGAGAGAGGTCCCATAACAGAGATTCAGTCTTCATGTCAGCAGAGAATCAGTCTTCATGTCATAGCAGAGTATCAGTCTTCATGTCATAGCAGAGAATCAGGCTTCACGTCAGCCAAAACTGTAACAGTCCATTGTCATATATTTAGGCCCCGCCACCCAGACAGAGGAGAGAGGTCCCATACCAGAGATTCAGGCTTCATGTCAGCAGAGAATCAGTCTTCATGTCATAGCAGAGAATCAGGCTTCACGTCAGCCAAAACTGGAACAGTCCATTGTCAGATATTTAGGCCCCGGCACCCAGACAGAGGAGAGAGGTCCCATAGCAGAGATTCAGGCTTCATGTCATAGCAGAGAATCATGCTTCACGTCACCCAACACTGGAACAGGCCACTGTCAGATATTTTTAGGCCCCGGCACCCAGACAGAGGAGAGGTTCATTCAACTTTGGGTTGCCCCGCAATATAATGGTAAAATGAAAATAAAAATAGGATTGAATGAGGAAGTGCCCTGGAGTACAATAATATATGGTTAAGGGGAGGTAGTTAATGTCTAATCTGCACAAGGGATGGACAGGTCCTGTGGGATCCATGCCTGGTTCATTTTTATGAACGTCAGCTTGTCCACATTAGCTGTAGACAGGCGGCTGCGTTTGTCTGGATGATCTTCTTTCGTCATATTGGCGGCTCTTAGGTCCTCCTCACTTCACAAATTTGTGAATATAAACTGATGCAGTTTTGCTGTTACTATGTAATATATCAGTTACTGCCAGAGGAGTCTGTTGCCATAGAGATAGAATGTCTGATAGTTGGGATGTCTTCACTCAGTGTAAGGGTCCATTGACACGTCCGTAGGTGTTTTCCGGTCCGCAAAACACGGACATCGCCAATGTGCGTTCCGCAATTTGCGGACCGCATATCACTGGCACTATAATAGAAATTGCGGACAAGAATAGGACATGTAATTCGGGAATGGAATTGCGAAACCGGAAGTGCAGATCCGGAAATGCGGATGCGGACAGCACATAGCATCTGTTCCGTCCCCATTGAAAATTAATGGATCCGCAAAATCTGGAACGGATGCGAAAAAAAATTGCGGACGTGTAAATGGACCCTAAACAACTACATGCTGCTTACCTGTTACTTAAAGGGGTATTCCCAGCTCAGACAATGGGGACATATCTCTAGTATATGTCCCCATTGGCTGATAGGTGCGGGTCCCACCCCACAGAAATAAATGGAGGGCAGCTGTCCCCATTGTCTGAGATGACAAAACCCCTTTAATCTGTTCAGGACAGGGCCTATTTGTAACTTTTTTTTTCGTTTCCCCTTCCCCGCCTTCCAAGAGCCACAATTTTTTTTATTTGTTTTTTTCACTTTCTGTTTACATAGCTGTACGTGGGCTTGTTTTTTGTGGGACAATTTGTATTTTTTAATGGCACTGTTTATCTTAACATAGCTAACATAGGGGGAAAATTATTTGCGATGAAATTTGAGAAAAAATGGCAATTCATCATGCAGTAGAAATGACAACCCAATTTTTCGGGTTGGTATAATTACGGTGATACCACATTTATATTTTTATTATTTTGACTACGTTAAAAAAACTTTAAAACCTTTGAATTATTTTTTTCCCTATGTATTGCCATATTCTGATGCCCATAACATTTTTTTATATTTCTGTCTACAGCTGCTGTAGCAGCTGGATAGATTTGAATGGGTGGTATTAATCCCCTCTGTGGTGTATCTGCAGAGAAATGTAACACTAAATGGAACTTTCTGACAACTAGAGGTTGTCCAAAGCAGAGATTCCCTTTAAATAATAACTTCAGCTCTGCTACATCTAGCCGGTTGATAGATTAAAGCTAACAATCCAGAGTTTATAACTAAGAGTTTATAACTGATGACCTATGCTAAGGATGACCAGGCTCAGAGTGGCCCACAGCGGTACAGAAGAATCCCTCGGTGGGCCCCTGAGCAAGGTGGACCCCTTGTAATTCACCCCCTGCACAAGTGGCACATAACACGGTAGACTTTCTGCACTACATATAGATAGGCTGTGTACAGCACCTCAACCAGCCTAAGTTCATTTATTTACATATTTATAAAATAGATTTTCTACATAAACTACATCATTTATATATATGACAAAGGTATATTACGGACATGCTATAGGACAGGTATGCACAACCTATGGCCCTCCAGCTGTTGCAAAACTACAACTCCCAGCATGCCCTAATAGGTGTAGGCTGCCCAGGCATGCTGGGAGTTGTAGTTTTGCAACAGCTGGAGGGCCAGCAAGTTGAGCATCCCTACTATAGGACATCTAGTAGACCCTATAAACGGCTCCATAAGCATAATCAAGGGAATAGCTTTAAAAACAGAGAAATAAAAATTTTGAAAATTGTCAATTTTTCCAAATTTTGGTAAGTTGTGGATTTCTATTTATAAATAAAGGTAAAACATATTGACTCAAATTTACCAATACCATGAAGAAATTCTCAGAATCTCCTGGATAAGGCCGCATGCACGCGACCGTTGTTAGTGTCCCGTGTCCGTTGTTCCATTTTCCGTGATTTTCCGTGAAAAATGCGGAAAATGCACCGTTTGTCATCCGCATTCGGTGATCCGTGTTTCCAGTCCATGATAAAAATAGGACCTGTCCTATTTTTTTCACGGACAACGATTCGCGGACCCATTCAAGTCAATGTGTCAGTGAAAAAACACGGAGGCACACAAGATTGTCATACGCATCCGTGTCCGTGTTTTTTTTCTATCATTTGCAAGGCAAACTTGACTTAGATTTTTTTTCTATTTCCTTCATGTCTGGTGATCCTCCAAAAATCAAGGAAGACACACAGAAACAAAAACTGACACAGATCACGGAACAACGGAACTCCATTTTGCGGACCGTGAAAAAATACTGTCGCGTGCATGAGGCCTAAGTAAAAGCATTCCAAAATTATTACCGCATAAAGTGATACATGTCAAATTTGCAAAACAAAAATTGCCTGGTCAGGAAGATAAAAACTGGCCCTGGGTAGAAGGGCTTAATGTGACCCTATGTCAACATTTTCCATGCTGCAGAACCCGAAATAAAGGGTGCTCCACCTTGGTTATGTGATCATTGACCTAGTACCACTAGCAGTTTATACATTGTCAATCTTCTTTGTCAAGGCCTAAGTACATAACAAAGAACAGGGGTGGAAGGTACAAAAAGGCACAATAGGCCTAGCACCGCTTCTGCCACACCTGTATGACCCCCCCTGTCAACTGTATTTGTTTCCTCAGGACGCTCCTTTCTCCACCATTCACTCTGCAATCAGTGCTGGCATGCAGGTGAATAGTGGAGAAAGAAGCTTCAAGATATCTGCCGTTGCTAGTCTGAATCCAAGCATTGGATTTTAGTGCCAGTTTTTCTGCTCATTTCTCTGTGTAAAATAGCTAATCCTGTAAAAAATAAAATGGTTAAAAAAAGGAACTCTGCACTTACCTCCCCTGGCTCTCTTTTGAGAACACTACCCCTGTCCCCACCATCTTGCCTCCAGAGATGATGAGTTGTTACAAATAGCTGCTGTATTGGCTGTGATTAGCTAAGTCATCATTGGAGGATGGGTGAACAGAGATGGGCGCGGGACCAGGGAAGCATTGACGTCAGGGGAGGTGAGTGCAATGTTTTAGTTTTTTATTTAGTCTGCAGCAAAATCCAATGAAGATCAGACATCTCCCTGGAATAGCTCCCTTTCCCTCTATGCACATATTATAAACAGTATATTAGGGTTACTGAGCTGACTAAAAACAGCAGGAAAGGCAATGGTTTCTTACCGGTGCCTACAGGTCTGTGTGCCAAGGACACATCCATGTAGTAGATGACTGGTGGTAATCTGGAATTGGTGTGGACTGTAGCTGATACATGATATGGTGGGTAGGTAAGGAGGAACTTTTGGCCCTTCCAAAACTCTATGAATCTTAGAAGACATAGAGTCAGTAATTGAGTCTTTTTGGAAATGCTGTGATCCTGCCATTTTGCAGGCAGGATATGAGATGATTTCTCATCATGTGGTGTTGGTAACTTGCTGTGGGTTTTCCGTCATCTGCCAAAAATTCATACGCAAAGGCTATGGCGAATACTCCACAGTCATAGGAGTTTTTCTGCTGGTCTACTGGGAGAAACTGCACATGTTTCAGTGGGTCTAGGAGCACTTGACCATAGATATTATTGATCTGCTCACAGGTGGATGGTGACAGTCTGTTGGTGTTGATGCTGTCGGCCACCAGGATTCTACCATTACTGAAGCATGTTGTGATCCAGTGCACCCTGTTCTCATCATAATGTATTTGTACTGCTTTTCTTTGTACGCTGTACCCGGGCACTAGAAGAGCAGCGGCAGAAGGCCATGGAAGTCCTGAAACTGAATCTGCAGTAGATCTTGGGCCATGTTGATGATGTCATCGTCTAGCATACCGCTTTGCCCGCTGCTCCTCAGGATGGATAGGTGCTGTGCAGACAGATGGTTCATGTTGTGCTCTCTCTGTGTGCTCTCAGGCGGCATTAGTTCTGGTGATGTCCTCAGCTCTGGAAGCCCTAGGACTGGTGGTAGCAAGACTGTGGAGAATGAAACTCCTGAACCCCCTAAACCCCTTAGCAGCTAGAAATAGACATGACAACCTTCTTTTGTTGGGTGAGAGTCGGTCACAGCTTTATTACTCGTTTCTTTATCAACCAACTTTTATTTTATAATTCACCCAACATTAACAAATTTTTGGAGTCTCCAGAAGCAGTATGCCCCACAGACTCCCTCTGTGGGCAAGTCCGCCGCCTTCTCCATTTTGCTTTTAGCACCGACCTCCACGGAGGGGCCCGTGTATTCCTACACTGCGCACCGACCCCCACCCAACAAGAACTGGGCCTGCTCGACACCATCCTGTAAACCGGATAAGAAAATATCTAACCCTATGTCATTTAAGTGGACACCATCGGGCCGCATCAAGCGCCCGTTGTCACCTTCTAACTGGCGATGGCGCACCACAACCCCAGCTCTGGAGCGAATAAAACGTGAAATGCGATTATTGACCTTGCGTCTGGCCCTCTCTATGGCAGAGGCGTCCCTGGCCCCTTGCCATGTAACCCGGGGAATAATTTCCGACCATACAATGACCGCCTCCTGAAAGAAAGAGGGAAGTCTCTCTAGATCAGCCCGTATCAATGTGATCAATTCCGCTATCTTAAGCAGACACAGGTCATTGCTACCAGCATGTATGACCAATATCACCGGGGATCGCACTAGATGACTACACTCGACCGCTTCAGGGAGGACCTGGGACCACTGTAAGCCCCGAACACCCCACCAGCGTGCTTGGATATTCCGGAACCCAAGGCATCGACCGCCCGGGCGACTCTCCGCTCTCTGTCCAGCCCAAAAAATGTATGAGTGACCGATGAAGCAAACCGTGATCTGGGCAGCATCTAAAAGAAAATCAAATAATAAATGAGGTCGTACATAGGAAGCAAAGCAAGCAGATTTTCAACGGCCAATCCTCTGAACCTCAGCCTCTGGCAACCCAGCGCGAGCCGCCTCCGTGGCAGCTCCAATTCTAAACAAGTGCGTGCCAAATTCTGAAACGGGTAAGTGCAGATAAAGGAGGCACCGGCGAAATATGGATCTAAACTGAAAACGGGTAAGGGGTGAGCCGTCGGCGTGTATCAGGAAGGTATCCCCCTCTGGTCGAGCAGCCAAGAACTGCGCCACAGCGAAATGAGGACAAACTGGGCCACCAATCTTGCGCAATGGAAGCCAGGCCCCGCGCGCAAAAACGTCTGTTTTGGAGCGCCTGATAAAGACCCTTAAGGCCGAGTCGCTGATGAAGACGTCCGTGGCTGCAAGAAGGAGAAACCAGCTCCCCAATCCGGAGAGCTGCAAAAAAGGCTAAGCAGAAAGCGGCCCTAAACAAAACCACCTCGTAAGGGGATGAACAAATGGAGGGCAACAATTGACAAATGGTTGTTAACAAGGCAACTGACACCGGGCGGCGACATTCGCGGTGGACATGCTCTTTACGCCAACCCCTAATAGCTTGCCTAATCAAGAAATGTTGAGTCGCGTCCGGCCAACCTCGAATTTTAAGGTAAAACGAAACTCCCCACAATTTTCGCTGCGCAACCACAGCACTCACCCCTTGTCTTTTAGGGACAACATATAAGCAACCGTCACCTGTAAACATGCAGTTGGCAATATCACATTTGGCAACTCCTCCGCAACCGCCCTCCATTCTGCCCACGCCTTACCATGTGCTTACCATGTGGCTGGTGCCACCGACGCTTCTACCATACTCATCACTCGCTGATCGGCAACTCCCAAAGTGTTGTCGGGCACGGGATCCCATCTTGGATTGCCCCCGGCAACAGGAACCTGAATTCCTGCCAATGAAAACGAGAGAGAGCGTCAGCTATAGGATTGTTGACGCCGGGCACATGCCGAGCTCGAAACCAGACATTAAGCTCCAAGCAACGGAGGACCAGGTGGCGGAGTAGCGAGAGAACTGGCAGGGAAGAAGAGGTCAATGAGTTAATACAGCAGACTACCGCCATGTTGTCTGTATAAAAAGAGACCCGCTTATTTCGAAAAAGGGGGGCCCACACGTTGACGGCCACAATAATAGGGAATAATTCCAGTAGAGTGATGTTGGCACAGAGACCACGCGACCCTCCAGGAGTCAGGCCATGGAGCAGCGCACCACTCTAAGCCTAATATGGCACCAAAACCGGTGGACCCAGCAGCATCCGTAAATAGTGACAAATCCGGAGATGAAATCTCAACAGATTGATAACATGTGTGGCCATTATACTGGGTCAAAAAGGATACCCAGACCTGCAAATCCAATTTCAGCTGCTTGGACAACCGGATGTGGTGAGACGGCTTTTTAACCCCGCACGTGGACAGGGATAATCTACGGGAAAAAACACGCGCCATCGGCATAATGCGACACGCGAATACTAATAATCCTAGTAACTCCTGCATTTGTCTTAGCGTCACAGACTTTACTGACATGAATCCCAATATCAAAGCAGTCAATTTCTGCAATTTGTCGTTCGGTAGGCGAAAAACCATCAGGTTGGTATCGATTTCAATACCTAAAAACGTGATGATTGTCGCCGGACCGACCGTTTTATCCTCCGATAGGGGAACACCAAAACGAGCCATGAAAAAACAGAACGTATCCAGAAGGAATTGACATTGTTTTGAATTGCCAGGGGAGACAAATAGAAAATCATCTAAATAATGAATAATATCCTGGGAGGCCGTTTCAAAACGGATGACCCATTCCAAAAAGGTACTGAACAATTCAAAATAATGACATGAGATAGAGCAACCCATCGGTAGGCATGTGTCATAGTAATAGGCGCCATCCACCATACAACCTAATAGGTGGTAACAATCAGGGTGTACAGGGAGCAAGCGAAAAGCTGCTTCAATGTCAGATTTAGCCAGCAATGCGCCCTTTCCGGCGCGGCTAACCAAAGCTACTGCCCTATCAAATGACACATACGACACTGAAGATTCCTCCTTGGAAATACCGTTGTTCACAGACGAGCCCTTTGGAAAGGACAAATGGTGTATCAATCTGAATGAACCTGGCTCTTTTTTAGGTATCAGGCCTAAAGGGGAAATACGTATGTTTTTAAACAGGGGGGACTTAAATGGTCCCAGTATACGCCCTAAAGAGACCTCTTTACCTACTTTGCTTCTTAATTGTTCCGGGTTTTCCTTTGCGGACTTCAAATTATCAGAAATTGTGGGTAGTGAAGAGAAATAAAACGGAATGAAAAAAAAACATACGTGAAACCATTGCGCAGCTGAGCAGCTGCCCGCTCATTGGGGTACTGATTTAGCCACGGGGACATCGCGTGAACGCTCACCAGGGTCTTTCCCTCCGGCAGCAGCGTGGGCCTTATGTGCTGGAAGCTGGCGCTGGCATCGGATCGTAGCATGTGCTCCTCCGCAGACGGAACACTCATGCCTGTACTTACAGAGGGCGAAAAATTTGCAATGCCCCTCGTTATATAACCAGCAGGCCCCTGGCCTGCGCACGGCCACTGCGCCGTACGCATTTGCTGACGGAGCAGTGGCCGCGGGAGGAAAGGGTTGCGGTCTCTGTGACATCATAAGCCGAAGCCATAAGTCTGCTGCTTTAACCCCCCATCCTATCTCAGGCTGTAAGGCTAACCGCCGGCGGAACTCTTCGTCATACCGCCACCATGCGGAACCGCCATGTGCCTTAAACGCGCTATAGATAGAGTCCATGTAGACGAAAAGGTCCGCCGAGAGTTCGGGCCGGCGCTGCGCCATGGTGTAACCTAGAACCGCAAATGCTTGAATCCAATTACCTATGGTACGCGCAACCTTCGGTCTACGATCAATAAATCGCTCAGCATTGGGGCGCCTCTCCTTATCCACCGTATGCTGGTCCACAGAAATGAGCGACCATATGTCAATATACTGGTTAGCCCATATTTTATTTCTCGTGTCCTCATCTAGGTGGGCTCCCAACGGCGTTAAGCCGCAAAATATGGAGCCCTTACAATCACTAGGACCGGGTTTGTTTCTGGACAAAGAAGCCTCCGTGGCGGGCTGTGTTATAGCAGCGCCGGGGTCTAACTGTGCTAGCAATGCCCTAAGCGCAGGGACCACACCCTTGGCGACAGTATCCGCACCCCAAGCCCCCGTAAAAGTGTACTCACCGGAAGCTGTATTCTGAAGTGGAGTATTGACCAAACTCGCCTGAGGAACCGTTGTTGGAACCGCGCTGGCGGACTCCGCCCCGCGGGAAGGCCTTCTTGACTGACGTCTGGGGGCCCGCGAACACCGAGCACGTGACCTGCCAGAATCCGATCCACAGGAGCTCAACTCTGAAGACGGAGGCGACCTCCATCTTGCCGATCTAGACCGTGTCGAACGGCTACTACGGCTATGGGCTCTGGAAGTATGACGGGAGCGGCGGCAACGGTGAGAACCCGTCCTGCGCCTTTCTCGGCGGTCGTGGGAATCTGCAGGTGATCTTCGTTGAGAAGGATGGCGTGGGGACGCCTCCTGTACCGGAGCGGTAGCCGGCATGGACATTTGTACACTGGCCGTTGAGATTGGTGTGAGCAAAGGGGGGTTAGGCTGCAATGGCAGCTGGGGGGTAGGAACCCCACTAGCCAGCAGCTGCATAGGAGGGCTTGAAAGGGGCACGCTCTGTGACATGAGCTGCGTCCCTTGAGGTGATAAAACCACAGTATTATTTTCAACAGCTTCCCCAGGCTGAACTACAGCCGTGGGAACAGGTGCCAGCTCAATATGTTGATTCTCCTCAGCAGAGGAGCGCTCGCTGTGCCTGTTTCCCATGGTGAACTTTGCAGGGGGGGCAGGGAGGAGGGGCTGAAGCTCTGCCGGCGGGAACTGCTGTTGGTCCCGTAGCGCCGGAAGCTGGTGGGTGATGGGCGTGGCCTGAACATGAGCCGGCCGGATCGCTGGAGCGCTCCTAACCCCGGCTGCTGGAGGAACCACTCGCTGCTGCTGCCGCCGACTCCTGGTGCGGCGAGGTACAGGGACAAGGGAGGGACTGAGACGGGCGGGTGGGCGGGTGTTCCGGTGAGGCCGCCTGCCTCAGCAACGGGCTCAGCAACGATAGTGCCTCAGCAACGGGCGGGGGGTTAGGTGGCTAGGGCGCTTGTAAGCCCGCAAGCATTCGGGCAAGAAAAGCCGGGCCCTCGCTTCTCAAGTGGGCAGCAAGTGCTGCCAATAGCTGCTCCTCTGTGGCCATACCTGCTGCTGCTGAGCTGCCTGCTGGAGCCGTAGAGGAAGAGGCAGAGCCCTGCCGCCTCCCCAATTTAACCCCTGCTGTGCGTACCACTTCGATTAACCAATTAAGAGAGAGGGGGGGAGCATAAGCTAAACAACCCTAACCTGTGGCAATCCACCCACCCATCCGGGGAGCAACACCCCTATAATAATGGAACATCTGAACTCACTGCTAGCTGCGAGCCCCTTAACTTTTTGTCTCCGTTTCCCCAGTCCATGCCGCCGTCGCTTAACCCCCTCGGCGCCACACAGATACAGTTGCCTTCTAATGCACGTCTTTTCGCTGGTGGGAATGTGCCAGGCTCAGGCTCCATGGAGGTTGGTCTTTTCCTTTTACGGCTCACTTTGAGAGCTTCACCAGACGCCTTCTTGCGCTGCAGCTGTTTTCTGCTGGTATCCTTCACACCTATCTTTTTGGCGGCAGATATGTGTGTGAATTCAGCAATATCCATGGGTTGTGGAAGTTCCCCACTTGGTTGTTTTTCTCCCTGGGACAGCTCTGGTGGTATGATGAGACCCTCACTAGGTGCAGATTTCTGATCAGCAGTAACAGCGGCACTATCCACAGCCGTGGACGTGGCATTAGTATCAACTCCTTTGTATGTTGTTCTCTTTTCTTCTGCATCCTTGCATGGAAGACGATTTTGAAATGCTAACCCAAAGAATCTCCTGACCTTTGTCACGATGGTTGATTTCTTGGCCAAGACGCTGGAATTCCTCAGTAGCATTTGACAGTTTTTGTGGATTTTTTTGAAGGAGGTCAGAAGACGGGAGCCGATGGACATGCAGGAGGAGAGTGCAGGGACCAGCAGCTGCTGGCCACGACGGGGTTTCCCATGATATCGCATAATGGTTTCTATTCCTGTAGGTTTGCGCATCCAACTAAGAGACACTTTATCTCCATACAGGAGTCACTATATTAATGAGGTGAGCGCTTGATGCTTAGGTCTTGATGTGATTATGATGTCATAGGCCAAGTTCTAGAACAGACATGGAGATTGTGACATCATCAGGTGCTGAATACATACAGCACTTTCATATTCAAATGAATCCATCTTTATTAAGTAAAGGATTTTTATGCAATTTATGCTAGTTTTCTTTTCCATGGTGGCCAGATGAGACAAGCACTAATTGTGGCTATGGCCAATCTGTTTTGATCTTGTCTGCATAGGCTGATCCTCCAGATGCAAAATATTTTATTTTCTGTGATTGACTAAGCCATCACTGGAGGCTGGGTGAATAGAAATGACCACAGGACCAGGGCATCATTACCGTCAGGTGAGGAGAGTGCAATTTGTTTTAGGGCTCACGTGCATAAACTTATTTTTTGTCGGTGTACTCTCCTTTTTTTTGCAGCCCGTATGCAGAACAATTCATTTCAACGGGGCTGCAAAAAAAAACCGGAAATGACTCCGTATGTCTGTAAGTCCGTTCCGCTTTGTTACAAAGGATCTGAAAAAAAAATAAAGGGTGTAACAAGGATGTCACAGCGATATCCTCTTTTATTTTTTTGCAAATCTGTGTTTTTCTTCCCTGTCTTCCTTCAGACATAATTTTTTTTTTAGATTTCTGTTCACATAGCTGTATAAGGGCCTTTTTATTTTTTGCGGAACAAGTTGTACTTTCTAATGCCACCATTAATTATGGCATACAATGTAGTGGGAAGCAGTAAAAAAAAATTCCCACAGCTTTTTGTTTGCGGCAAAACTGACCCATGCCCTTCATTCTCTGGGTCAATACAATTACATTTTAATGGCAGGTGAACCTGAAAAACCTTCAGGTCATATTTGCAGCCAGCAAACACTTACTAGAAGTACACAAATAGTGCCATAACGTGGACAGTGATATACCAGAGGGGGATCATTGGCAAAAGTCCCCCCCCCAAAATAGGTATTTTAATCAGTGGCCATTTTTATGCGTCTTAAAGGGAAACTCTCAAAAATGTGCCCTGCTGGAGCCCATCTGTTTGATGTATACAAATGTGCAGAACTCCACGTTTTTGTATCCTGCAGAGTCCATTAGAAGAATGCATACGTTAACGTAAAAAGAAATTCTACCATGGAACTGTATGGCGAAAGGACGCCACTATACGGCATCAGTCTGAGGTATCTGGTAACGCATACATTTTTGTTATGCATTAAATGGATGACAAAAATAGGATGTGAACCCAGCCCTAGTGTCAGAATAAGCACCAGTACACATTGGAGCAGCGTGGTGGAGAGGGGAGGCCGCCATGTACTGACAGAGCGCTACCTGGTCCTGGTGGCCAGGGATGAGGACTGTGTTTCCCAAGGATCATTTTCTACTGGGAAATACAGGGCACAGTATAATACACTAGAATCTATATAATAAAAGGCGCAAAGGTCCTTAGCACCGCAATCTGCATATTTTTCTCGCATATGTCAGTTTTAAAAAAAAGGATGGCATGGGCAGAGAAAGGGATACAGTTATGGCCATCCAGTTATTGGATACCACTGCCATACATTGGCCGGATAACACCTCTGTACAGTGACCGGAAAACACCACCATACCAATGACTAGGGGCAATGCAGAGGGTGTGGTAAGAGGGCACAATGCAGGGTATAAGGGGGCACAGGACGGGCACAGAAGGTCCTTATGGTGAATGCGGTTCATACGCCACCTTAATGAGAGGCAGTGGAGTGAGACAGGGGTGTGATTATGTGGCTAGAGATAAAAAAAATGTAACTGTCGGCCAGTACAGGCCCAAAAAATGAGACAATAGGCATTCACCTTGAATACCTTGAGTACTTTGAATTCTTTGGCTGGAGGTACATTAGGCGGTCACAGGATAAATATTTAACTGTCAGCCAAATGTTGTGGAAAATGAGTTTTTTTTAAAGGAGACAAGGTGATATATATATCACCCGGGCATACCAATAGCTGTGTGAGTAAACCCTTTCCCCACAGGAGTACTGTGTGTTTGTTCTCTGTGCACCCCTTTTTCCACTCCAGGTCAATTGGAAGCCCTATCCTGTGGTCAGGTCACTATTCAGAGCCAAAACCGAGGCTGGTATATCTCATTAGGGGACTCTGAGGGCCGCCGTGTGTCGGCGAGAGCCCTTTTCCTCACACTGATTACTCCTTTTTCTGAGGTCTAACTAGGGTGAATGGAGTCCATGTGTCGGTGCCAGAAACCCTAGGGCAACTCAGAGGCGAATGAAGGGGAGTAGCAGCCGTCCAAGCGTTTGTCGCAGGACACTGGAGGTGGACGCACCTACTTTTAGAAGCCTCGAGCATAGGTTTAGGGAAATCTAGGGGGCAGATGGGTACCACTTCTGACTATAGGACAGCCATGCAGCACATGAAATCCATCTATGGAGGAGGAGTTGTTAAGCCCCTCAAAGATTGGCACCAATGGACTGTAGGTTCAGAGTGGACCATCCCCAAAGAAGGGACCTTTGAGGTCTGGATTTGGGAAAAGTTTGTCCGTGAATTCCCCACTAGATTCCAAAGCCATGGTTCCCTCCAGAAGGCAGAACTGTGGCTGCACGAATCCATCGAGCTCCAGCAACAGGGCATTCAAAAGTCCCAGACAGTGCGAACTAACACTGTCATGTACTCCCGTCCAACTAAAACTACGGAGTCTAATAAAACCAGGGATGAGACCGAGCTGCAGGCAGGCTTAAACCTACTGGCTACACAGGCCATACCAGCAGCCTCAGCCACTCTGTCTCCATCTCCACCACCAACTCAGGGACCGGCAACCGATGTCTCTGATAAAACAGATTACCGACACCTTGGGAAATCCGATTTAGTCACACTATGTTTTTTTTTATTTTATTTTTATATATATTTTTTTATTACTTTTGGCCTGCATGCGCGTTCTCCGGAGGGAGAGCGTTCCGGGGATCACCGTTAACGGCGCGCTTGGTGGCTTATTCCCCGCCACCTTACCTTCCGTGTCCGTGTTGGTGATCCCTCGTCCCTCTCCATGTTCCTATCTCTGGTCGTCTGCTAGCAGCTTTCCGTTAGTGGTCCGGCTGCGTGCTGGTTAGGAGTGTCTGCTGGCAGCGATTGGAGTGGGGACGTGAGTGGAGAGTGGACGCAGTGTCAGTGCGGTCTCCTCGGGCTGTTTCTTTGCTGGTCTCTGGTTCCTGTGTGTTGTTCCAGGGTCCGGCAGCAGTCCTGGGGAGACTCGCAGGTACTGACACTGATTCCCTTTCTCCTATCCCCTTGTGTGAGTCCCTCACTAGTTTTCTTTTTTTTGGTGGGGGGGCTTTGAGGGGTGGGAGTGTCACGGCCATGGTCATGGTCGTGACTCCTGTGTCCCTGTGTCCGCATGCTGTTGCCTGCGGTTTGGGTGTTGTTGTTCAGCCACAGGTGAGGGCCGCTTGTATGTTGCCTCAATTGTGGTTGCCGCTGGCAACATGTTTGTACTTGGCAGTATAGCAGCCTGAGCTGTTGCTAGGTAGCTTGCTGTCAAGTGCATGCGGTTACACCTGTGTGTGTGTGTGTGTGTGTATGTGATGCACTTTGAATGTCTGGTGTGCACTCTGTCTTATGTTTGGTGTGCACTGTGACATTTTCCCTTCACTGTAGCTGCCCGTGGCAACGTTTGGTTTGATGTACATGTGGTGGCAGTGTCTCGGCCTTTTGGCCGGCTCCCAGGACACGTTTGCCACACATGTCGTTGTCATCGGTAACAGCTGCAGTGAGTATTTGTGTGTATTTCCCCTTATGTGATCTCACTACACTTCGTGGTGTTGGAAGGGTTAATTCCCTTCTGTGTGTGTGATCACTGGGCGTGTCTGTGTGGGTGTGACTACTTGGGCTTATAAAGCCTCATTGTTATCTCCAGTCTGGGGGGGGGGTACTTCAGCCATGGCTAGCTGGAGTAGCCGCCTGTCTTATTTCACCTGCCAGTGGGGGCCACCCTTGTGGTCATAAGTTTAGGTTTTATACTGATGTTCACCTGATGTTTTCCTTTCTTATCTGTTATTGCTACTATGGATGTCCTGGTTACCTGTGTGATATGTGTGCTGTGTCCCTGAGTGTTTTGTGGACATTAGTAGTCATGCATGGGTTCCAGTCAGCGTGGCTGTGACAGGTACGTTTGGAACTACTTTAGTTCGCCTGTCATATCTGTATGTTGTATTTGTTCCCCCATTTCTTGCAGCTTGGCCAGTGAGACTCCTGTTCCTCCGTGTCCAGAAGGAACAGGTCGTCTTACCCTACTCCTAGTTCAGGGACCGGTCGGAGGGTGAGTAGGGATCCGAGGTTCCTGAGCATGGGCCCTCCTACCTTCAAGGTCGGCCCATGCAGGTAAGAGTTAGGGACGGATTAGGGATGTATTAGGAGGTGACCTGCTCCCTAATTCTGTCGTCCTGGCCGAGCAGCCATTAACATCTTCTGGCATCGCACGGCTGAGGGTTTTCCCCATCCTCAGCAGTGACAGCTATTTTGGCAATTGTATTTCACCCCTCAATAAAATAGCAAGCACAGCCAAGCCCCTGATGTAGGATATAGCAAGAAAATAACCACACTATTGATGGTTAAATGGACTTGGTGGCAGCTTGTGCTGGCGCACCACAAGACACAAAATGGCCGCCGATCACCCCAGAAAAAAGTGACATAAAAACGCTCTGGGCAGCCTAAAAACAGTGAGCAATTAAATAGCAGCAGTTCAATGATCCACAGCTGTAGATCGATCACTGAATTAAGTGTTTTTGATGAGTTAATCACTGCCTAATCTCGCCCTAACAGCAGCTGCAACTTCTCCCTACACTGATCAGAGCAGAGTGACGTGCAGCGCTACGTGACTCCAGCTTAAATAGAGGCTGGGTCACATGCTGCACTGGCCAATCACAGCCATGCCAATAGTAGGCATGGCTGTGATGGCCTCTTGGGGCAAGTAGTATGACGCTTGTTGATTGGCTGCTTTGCAGCCTTTCAAAAAGCGCCAAGAAAGCGACAACCACCGAACCCGGACTTTTACGAAAATGTTCGGGTCCGTGTCACGGACACCCCAAAATTCAGGGGTTCACTCATCCCTAGTGGAGAGCTTTTAATACCTGGTGTATGAAAGAGAAAGTATCCCCTGAAAAATTTTCAGTTCTTTCTGTTCTAGGCTTTTTACAATCTGGGCTGGAGAAAGGCCTTCGTCTCAATACACTAAGGGTTCACGTGTCGGCTCTTAGTGCAGTCTTTGATGAGAAAATCATTCTTGGATTATCAGATTCCTAAAAGGGGCAGACAGACTGAGGCCATCGTTGAACGCCACGAGATTTCATAAATTGGATGTACGCAGAGCAGTTCTAATATATTTAGAAGCCACAAAAGCCTTCAGAAAGACTCACTCTTTATTTGTTCAGTTTCTTGGTACAAATAAAGGGCATAGAGCGACAAAGAATACTGTTTCCAGATGGATCAAAACAGCGATTTCAGAATCATATAAGGCGCTAGGGAAATCACCTCCTGAAGCCTTTACAGCCCATTCTACAAGATCAGTTTCTGCCTCCTGGGCAGAGAAGGCTAACGCTTCACTAGAACAGATCTGTAGGGCGGCCACTTGGTCTAGCCCTAATACATTTATCAAACATTACAGAGTCCATGTTAAGGCAGGTCAATACCTAGCCTTTGGGAGGAAAGTTCTTCAAGCTATATTCCCCCCCCTAGTTTGTTAATGTTATATCTCATGGTATGCCGTCATGGAGGATGAAAGGGAAAAACCAAATTACGTACCGGTAAATCCCTTTTCATGAATCCTCCATGACGGCATAGGGGTTTCCCACCCAAAAAATAAATAAATATGTATATATACACGTTCATAAGAATATATAGGTATATATAATATAGAAGTAGCAATGATAGGGCTACACATAGGTGATGGTGTGTGTGATGGTGTGCAAAAAAAAGAAATGAATAAATGAAAAGATTCAAAAGAACACTCTCTAGGCTGTCGATCCAGAAAGACACTGGGGAGGAGCCAGAGGAGAGTCAAATGTATACTTCCTGTCCCTACCTGGTTGGAGGCGGGTCATCTCATGGTATGCCGTCATGGAGGATTTATGAAAAGGGAATTACCGGTACGTAATTTGTTTTTTTTTTCCATTGAAAATACACTTTTCAATGAAAAAAAAATTGCAAAAAGAAAATATCCCCCATATGTTTGGTATTGCCGTAACGACCCGGACTACATAAATATTACATAAATTATCCCCTATGGTGAACGCCGAAAAAATTTATAAAATAAAAAGACAGAATTTCTAATTTATTCTTACTTTCCACCGAAAAAAACGTAATAACAAGCGATCAAAAAATGACATTTACTCCAAAATGATACCAATGAAAAACACAAGTTGTCCCTCAAAAATCAAGCCCTCAACTCCATAGAAAAAAAAAAAAAAAAAAGTTATGGGTCTTGTGACGTGGCAATGCAAAATAATTTTTGGGGTTAATAAAAGGAGTTTTATTGGAAAAAAAAAAAGTAGTAAAACTTAAAAAAATAATTATATGTATTTAGTATCACTGTAATCGTACTGACCCAGAGAATAAAGATATTATGTTATTTGTACCGAAAAATGAACGCCGTAAAATTTATAATGTAAAAACGCAGTGGCAGTATTGCTATTTTTCCCCATCTCCCTCCCAGAAAGAGTTAATAAAAGTTAATCAGAAAGTTATGTGTACCTCAAAATGGTGCCATTAAAAACTACAACTTGTCCCGTAAAAAAACAGCCCTCATAAAGCTATATAGACGAAAAAATAAAAAAGTCATAGCTCTTGGAACGAGACCATGAAAAAAGGAAGAAAAACGCTTGGTCATAAAGGCCCAAACAGGGTTGGTCACTAAGGGGTTAAAGGTGAGATCCATTGAAGTCGGTAAGTAGGTTAACTTTGTATATTCATGTGCCATGGCTCCCGTTTTGCATACACAATTTGGTTCGCTCCATTCTTGTTTTGGTGATTTACATAAGTTTCATGCAGCAAATATTTTTCATACAACTATCTTTTCATATGGTTTTGTGACAATAAACGTAGGGTGAGGCAAAAGTCTCGACACACCCCTTTATCGGGTGTAATTTAAAGAAAATTGACTTCCAAAATGTGTTTATTAATTGGGAGGGTGGCTGCATTATTTGGTGGAGGAAGCGTTTGCAACCGCCATTTTGAAATCTGCCATATTAAATTCAGCTCAAGTTTTTCCAATGGGAGGTAGAGGGTCATGTGATATACAGGTGAAACTCGAAAAATTAGAATATCGTGCAAACGTCCATTTATTTCAGTAATGCAACCTAAAGTTAGAATATTGTTAAAAGCTTCAATATTCTAGGCTCAAAGTGTCGCACTCTAGTCAGCAAATAATCCAAACCCCCTGAGCAAAGGGCACCTGAGATTGTGACTTTGGGGTTTCATAAGCTGTAAGCCATAATCATCCAAATTATAACAAATAAAGGCTTGAAATGTCTCGCTTTGCATGTAATGAGTCTATCTCATATATTAGTTCCACACTAGCGGCAAGGGACTCCAGCAGGCTGTTCCGGAGGGTGAACAGCCTGTCGGATCCATGCTGCCGGACTACCGCTCCAGCCCCATTGACTATAATGGAGGCGGGGCGGAGTTCCGGCAGCACATGCCGAGAGGCCGCCGGAACAAAAGTACGCCGGAACAGCTTGCCAGGGTCCCTTGCCGCTAGTGTGAAACTAGCCTTAGTTGCATTACTGAAATAATTTAATTAACTTTGCACAATAATTTTTAAAGTTTCACCTGTATTAGTCTTGGCTAGAATTTACTCAGAAACACACTGAAAGTATAAGTTTTGACCTTTTTTTTTTACCCCTTTGAGTTAAAGAGGACCTTTCACTGGTCCGGACATTATCATATAACTAGTGGGCATGTTACAGCGCTGACTGTTTCCTATGTGCTGCTCTGTTTGTCCGCTGTGCCCCACGTATTGGTTTCCCGCTTGGTATGTAAATTCATACCATCGGTACAGGGAGGAGGAGACAGCCATGTTTGTCAGGGGCGTCTCCATCTCCCTGGTTGTGAGCTGTCGCAGCGGAGAGAGTCACAACCAGAGAGAAAAAAAAGGTGGACCTTCTCTCTGGCTGTGACGCTATCTGCTGCGATTGGACAGCTCACAGCGGGCGAACGGAGCAGCGCATAGAGAAACTAGTAAGCGCTGTAACATGCCATCAGTATGCTCTACACAACCCGCTAGTTACTGTGTATGATGACGTCTGGACCGATGAAAGGTCCTCTTTAACCACTTCAGCCCCCCTAGCTTAAACCCCCTTAATGACCAGACCACTTTTTACACTTCTGCACTACACTACTTTCACCGTTTATCGCTCGGTCATGCAACTTACAACCCAAATGAATTTTACCTCCTTTCCTTCTCACTAATAGAGGTTTCATTTGGTGGTATTTCATTGCTGCTGACATTTTTACTTTTTTTGTAATTAATCAAAATTTACAGAAATTTTTGCAAAAAAATGACATTTTTCACTTTCAGTTGTAAAATTTTTCAAAAAAAACCCCCGACATCTATATATACATTTTTATCTAAATTTATTGTTCTACATATCTTTGATAAAAAAAAAAATGTCTGGGTAAAAAAAAAATGCTTTGGGTAAAAGTTATAGCGTTTACAAACTATGGTACAAAAATGTGAATTTCCGCTTTTTGAAGCAGCTCTGACTTTCTGAGCACCTGTCATGTTTCCTGAGGTTCTACAATGCCCAGATAGTAGAAAAAACCCCACAAATGACCCCATTTCGGAAAGGAGACACCCTAAGGTATTCACTGATGGGCATAGTGAGTTCATAGAACTTTATATTTTTTGTCACAAGTTAGCGGAAAATGATGAATTTTTTATTTATTTTTTTTCCTTACAAAGTCTCATATTTCACTAACTTGTGACAAAAAATAAAAACTTCCATGAACTTACTATGCCCATCATGAAATACCTTGGGGTGTCTTCTTTCCAAAATGAGGTCACTTGTGGGGTAGTTATACTGCCCTGGCATTTTAGGGGCCCAAATGCATGCAAAGTAGTTTGAAATCAAAATGTGTAAAAAATGGCCTGTGAAATCCTAAAGGTACTCATTGGAATTTGGGCCCCTTTGCCCACCTAGGCTGAAAAAAAAGTGTCACACATGTGGTATCGCCATACTCAGGAGAAGTTGGGGAATGTGTTTTGGGGTGTCATTTTACATATACCCATGCTGGGTGAGATAAATATCTCAGTCAAATGCCAACTTTGTATAAAAAAATTGGAAAAGTTGTCTTTTGCCGAGATATTTATCTCACCCAGCATGGGTATATGTAAAATGACACCCCAAAACACATTCCCCAACTTCTCCTGAGCACGGCGATACCACATGTGTGACACTTTTTTGCAGCCTAGATGCGCAAAGGGGCCCAAATTCCTTTTAGGAGGGCATTTTTAGACATTTGGATCCCAGACTTCTTCTCACGCTTTAGGGCCCCTAAAATGCCAGGGCAGTATAAATACCCCACATGTGACCCCATTTTGGAAAGAAGACACCCCAAGGTATTTAATGAGGGGCATGGCGAGAATTATAGAAAATTTATTTTTTTGGGCACAAGTTAGCGGAAATTGATATTTTTTTTTTTTTTCTCACAAAGTCTCCCTTTCCGCTAACTTGGGACAAAAATTTCAATCTTTCATGGACTCAATATGCCCCTCACGGAATACCTTGGGGTGTCTTCTTTCCGAAAGGGGGTCACATGTAGGGTATTTATACTGCCCTGGCATTTTAGGGGCCCTAAAGCACGAGTCTGGAATATAAATGTCAAAAAAATTTTACGCATTTGGATTCCGTGAGGGGTATGGTGAGTTCATGTGAGATTTTATTTTTTGACACAAGTTAGTAGAATATGAGACTTTGTAAGAAAAAATTCAGCTAACTTGTGCCAAAAAAATGTCTGAATGGAGCCTTACAGGAGGGTGAACAATGACGGGGGTGATCAATGACAGGGGGGTGATCAGGGAGTCTATATGGGGTGATCACCCCCCTGTAAGGCTCCATTCAGACGTCCGTATGTGTTTTGCGGATCCGATCCATGGATCCGTAAAACACATACGGACGTCTGAATGGAGCCTTACAGGGGGGTGATCAATGACAGGGGGTGATCAGGGAGTCTATATGGGGTGATCAGGGGTTAACCTCCCTGACGGTATTCCCGAGCGTGACTCGGGGTTAATTTTCGCTGCCAGAAGCGGTAACCCCGAGTCACGCTCGGGGTAGATTGCAGAGGGAACCGCGGGTGTCCTTACGTAATCCCGGCGATCCGGCGATGTTCCCCGCTGTGATCGCCGGTGAGAGCCCCGGCGGATGTCTCATCTCTCTTCCTGGTTCCGCCTCTGTGAGCCGCAGCGCGTCACAGAGGCGGAACTGGGCGGGAGATTCAAAAAAAATACATTGTATAAAAAGTCAAACACACACACATAAAGTTAGGTGATACAATCCTGTCAGATTACACTATCACCTCAGATTTGACAGATTTGATCTGATCATTCTACACTGCCCTGACTGCCCTGGCTGTTTTTTCTAAGCAAAAAAAATAATATAAAAAAATATATATTTTTTACCATGGCATCAAAGCGTCACTTTAGCATCACCAAAGCGGGTTTGGATCAGATAAGTGACAGCGACAGCGACACAGAGCCCCTCGCAGAATTGAGCGACAGCGATAGTGATTCGTGGAAAGATTCATCATCCGACTCTGACACTGACCAGAGAAGTGGCGACAGCGACGAATCTGCACTTGAGCTCAGTGAGGTGCGCTCTTGGTGCCCTATTGATTGCGGTATGGATGCAGTACCACCGCCAAGATTCCCGTTTACAGGATCGCCTGGGATGAAGGTAGACGTTGATCACAATGATCCTTTGGCGTACCTAAAATTATTTCTGACTGATGACGTCATTGAAAAGATTGTCACGGAGACAAACCGCTACAAAGAGCAGCAATCCACTACTCTGCACAGCAAGTTTTCCAGAACCAGAAAATGGGAACCAGTGAGTAAGGAGGACATATGGAAATTTCTGGGGCTAATACTTCTTCAGGGGGTGGTGGGGAAACCCCTGCAGAAATGGTACTGGACTACCAATAAATTGCTGGCAACCCCATTTTTTGGCACCATCATGTCCGAGTACCGATTTTCCCTCATAATGAAGAATTTACACTTCACCAACAATGAGGAATTTGACGAAGCCACACATCCAGCGCCAAAACTGAAGAAGATCTGGGAAGTATTCCAAATGATCCTAACCAATTTCCAGCAGGCTTATGTGCCAGACAGAGACATCAGCATTGATGAAAGTCTGATGGCTTACAAAGGACGCCTCAGCTGGATTCAATACATCGCATCCAAGAGAGCGCGGTTTGGAATAAAATCTTATTTGCTCTGCGAGTCTACAACTGGCTATATATGGAATTCCATCATATACACCGGCAAAGGAACACAATTCAACCCCAGGTACAGCGGCTATGGGATGGCAACGTCATCAGTCCTTTCACTGCTTGAACCATTGCTCAATCAGGGGTATTGTGTTACAACAGACAACTTTTACACGTCGCCTGAGCTGTACGAGTTTCTACTAAAAAACAAGACTGACGGATATGGAACCGTTAGGGCCAACCGACGTGGCCTGCCATGTATGTTTTCCAAGAAAAAACTGAAAACAGGAGAAATGGTGGCCTGGCAGAAAGGAAAGATGATGGCAATGCGTTGGCGTGACAAAAAAGACGTGTGCCTAATGAGTACAGTACATAACACCTCCACTACCACGGTCCACACAAGAGGTGGGAAAGATGTCATAAAGCCACAACTTGTGATCGACTATAACAACACCATGGGAGGAGTCGATAGAGCCGATCAGGCGATGACATTCTATCCAGCTATGCGGAAGCAACAAAAAAAATACTACAAAAAAATATTCAGGCATCTCCTGGAACAATGTCTGTGGAATGCCTATATACTGTACAAAGGAAAGAGTGACAAGCCTCTTGTTCACTCTGACTTCATCTGGAAGGTGGCGGAGCAGATTTTTGTGAACTACCAAACGCCATCAGTGGCCGTGAACAGATCTGGACGTCGCGCTGTTGACGTTGTAAACCCAGAGAGGCTGACTGGTCGTCACTTTATGGATTACATCCCGCCAAGCGCAAAAAAGGCAGCACCTACAAGGATGTGTGTAGTTTGCTGCTCAAAGCGAGATGGAAATGGAAAAAAAATCCGAAAGGAAACCAGGTTCCATTGCCCTGATTGTGACGTTGGTCTATGTGCAGTCCCATGCTTCAAAATTTACCACACCCAGGATGTTTACTGAATTTTCTTTTGTTTGACAAATTTCATTATTAATTACATTACTGAATAAAATTATATTATTTATTAGATTATAACTCATGATTTTATTTTTTCGAACTTTATCACATCTGAGAGGTCTACTAGAGTCTTCTTTGGTCAGGTTTAAGTAAGTAATTACTAAGAATTGCAGGCCTACAATACATAACACCAAATTTCCATGCAAAAAAATGGTACCACTTTTGGAACAAAATTCCTGACATAATCATACCGCCAGGGAGGTTAATAAGTGACCGGGGGGGGGGTGTAGTGTAGTGTAGTGTGGTGCTACTTATTACAGAGCTGCCTGTGTCCTCTGGTGGTCGAACCAAGCAAAAGGGACCACCAGAGGACCAGGTAGCAGGTATATTAGACGCTGTTATCAAAACAGCGTCTAATATACCTGTTAGGGGTTAAAAAAATAAAATAATAAAAAAAAAAAAAAAAAAAAAATAGCATCTACAGCCTGCCAGCGAACGATCGCTGCTGGCAGGCTGTAGATCCACTCGCTTACCGGCCGATCCTGTGAACGCGCACGCGTCCACTCGGAATAACAGGGCCGCCGCCAGGACGCAATCCTGCGTACGGCGGTCCTGGGGTGGTTGAGCGAGGACAAAGTTTCCTAAAGTGCTTTGCATGGTGTGTTATATGTGTCCACCCTTCTGCCGGATGCACATGGATAAACTTGAATCCAGTCGTCGTGAATGTGCAGAAGAACCACAGGTGATACTTCTTCCCAGCACTGCAGGATTTGCTATTTCAGGTGGGCCAAATGCAGTTTTTATGGGCCTTTTACAACTGGTAGGGTCAGTCGAAGAGTGAGATTTTCGCTCCTGATTGCGATCCACTTCTCCATTCAGGAACCGCTTCAGACACCAAGTGAATCTTGCAAACCAATGTACTGATGATCATCAATTGCCACAGGTGAGAAAAGTTCATGAATTGTGAGTTTGGGTCTTGCTCTCATTACCCCTGTATACTCGTTTTTTTGTCATGTAGCCTTTAGACCAGATTTGTAGTCACGGGAGACTAGATCACAATGTCGTACTATTACATGGCACCCAATTAGTGAATGTGGTCACTTTAAGACCTATAAAGTAACATGGGCCATCCATGTCCTCGACGGACAACCGATGTATCCATTGACTTTAGGCCTGGTTCCCACAGCCGATGGTTCAGCCATATCTTCTGGACCGTCCATGGCTCTCCTAACCCAAACTGACTGCATCATAGTGATTTATGATAGTCAGTTCCAATCTGATCACAGGTCTAATGTAGTGAGTACAGGACAATAGCCATGCAATCCGATAGGAACTGACTGCAATCACTATGATGCAGTCGGTTTGGGTCAGGGACACCGGACTGGGTTGCGTAATTTAGGCCTTCGTGTGTTTATTCACATATTCGTGTTTTTTCCATGGTCAGAGACATGCACTATTTTGGTTTTATGCAGAAACCTCTATGGATCAGTGAAAACCACTGACAGAACATGGATGGCAGTGGGTTTCAATCACCATTGATGGGGAGATGCTTTGGAAATCCCCTTTTCAACCTAGCTGTGAATGTGGAATACAGATAACACATGGAGGGTGGGGACCTGCCCTTCCAAGAAATCTTCACGGATGAGACGGTGACTGTCATGTCACAGATACGTAAAATAGGGCCTTACCTGTTGGATATCTGCATGACCACATTCACTACCAGGGTTGTGACGTGCAATGATTTCATGTGGACAGAAGTTGCTGCTTTTTAATGTAATCAGACTGGTGGAGACTTATTGATGGTCTTTATCTTCTGTGTATGGATCTTAGTTAGAGGTTTGTTGTCCTTTGACTTGTTGCTATCCTATCTATATGAATTACTTCTACTTATTTGCTGTACACTTGTAATGCCGAGCGCGACTGTATAGCAAAGGTGGGGTCAGGTCGTGGGTGATAAAATTCATGGAGTACAATGCAATCTGCTTGCATCACAGTTTCATAACTGGGTGGAGCGGTTAGATAAAACCATTCCAAAACCAGCTCCACTTGCCTTTCCATCAGAGCAATGGAAGTGAACCTGGTGTGATTATATAGTGTACCGCCACATGTTCCCTGTGCCTTTCTGTTTGGCCTCTGTGTTAACATTATGGAACTGAGTCCATGTAGCAGAGTCCTGAATACCCTATAGAATGGGGCTAATCCGTGTACAAATCTGCAGCAATAATCTAAGGGTCAGATTGGAATTTCTGCCGCAGATTCCACATCAGATTTATTCATGTGTGAACATGCCATCTTTGGGAGTACTCTGGGCATAGGGGCTGGAAAAGTCATTGAAATATTTTTTTTGAGGATAATTAACTGATGGCCGCTAGCCTACATTGCCTGCTGCAAGATTCATACTTTCCTGCTCTCGACCACCCCAAATCTATGCGCTGGCTGTCCCACCGTCTTCCAGTCGCCAGCTTTTTTTCTTCCAGCTGAGACAGACATAATTTTGTGCGCCAATGTCAATACGCGGCCAGAAGATGGAGGAATGGGAGCCAGCATGTAGGACTAGAGTGGCAGGTAGGTATGAATCTTTCAGTGGGAGATGCAGACTAGGGGTATTCAGTCACTAGTTAAAGAGGTTGTCCATGGTTTAAACCTGAACCCGGACACAACCCGATCTGCACACATTCACATCAATAGCATTGGAGCTTTTCACGCTCCGATGCTCCCCCTTCCCTGACTGTTTACATTTGGACACTGCTTGGCTGAGGCTTCCACCTAGCAGTGATCCCGGTGACGTCACTCACTCTGATGGGTGTCTTTAGCACTGCTTTAGCCTGTAAAAAAAAAAGGCTAGGGCAGAACTAAAGACCACCCATAAGTTTCGGTGACTTCACCTGGATCACTGCTAGGTGGAAGCCTCCGCCCAGCTTACCCACCAGATATCCAAGATCACCAGATCTCAAGAAAATTCCATTAGGCAGACTGGGTTGTGTCTGGGTTCAGATCTAAACCCGGACAACCCCTTCTTAAGTGATCGTCCCATTGAACTCAATGCGAGCAGTGTTGTAGTAGAGACACTGCTAGTGTTGACAAGGCTGAATTCAGTCTACACAGACTAGCTGATTTGCGGTGGTGCGGGGTGTCAGAACCTCGATCAGCCAGTGAAGATTTAAATATTGAAGATAGACCATCACTTAAAAATATCTAGACTACCCTTTTAAGCATTGTACAAATCTTCCAATGATCATTTTTGGAAACGTAATGCATGAATGACTGGCATTGTCAGTGTAAGGGGGGTAGTAGTAGTAAGCTGTGCCAGAGCTTGGGTGGTCTACACATGGGTGTCACAGCGGCCGTTCACCAGCAGTATGTCACCTTCTGTCTATAGCCGGGGTGATGTGCAGGCTGCTGAATCTCACCTTGATGCTGTGATGCTTCTAGCTGCAGAACCACTTATAAGCATTTAGTTTATGTTACCACCCTCAAATTACTTCCATCATTTCATGGGCTGAGGTCACAAAATTTTGAAAATCATCTTCACCACATACAGAGTTGACTCTGACAGAATTAAAATAGAAATTTGCGGCACACGGCTCTTCATTTGCAATTTAAGGCATTTTATTCATATCGTATCACATAGAATTCATGATCTAGTAGTATCTCTGAAGCGCAATTGATTATGGGTATTAGATTATGTGACCAGATGTTTCGGCCTGTCAAGGCCTTCTCGGCGGTCTATTATCTTTCTGTGGCTTTAAGGCTAGTTTCACACTAGCGTTCGGCTGTCCGCTCGTGAGCTCCGTTTGAAGGGGCTCACGAGCGGACCCGAACGCTTCCGTCCAGCCCTGATGCAGTCTGAATAAATACGGATCCGCTCAGACTGCATGCGTCTGGCAGCGTTCAGCCTCCGCTCCGCTCAGCAGGCGGACACCTGAATGCTGCTTGCAGCGTTCGGGTGTCCGCCTGGCCGTGCGGATCCGTCCAGACTTACAATGTAAGTCAATGGGGACGGATCCGTTTGAAGATGCCACAATATGGCTCAATCTTCAAACGGATCCGTCCCCCATTGACTTTCAATGTAAAAGTCTGGACGGATCCGCTCAGGCTAATTTCACACTTAGCCATTTTTTGCCAATATAATGCAGACGGATCCGTTCTGAACGGAGCCACCGTCTGCATTAATATGAGCGGATCCGTTCAGAACGGATCCGATCGAATGCTAGTGTGAAAGTAGCCTAATGCGGTCTCTGCGCTGGATCACGGTGATGGCGCAGAGACCGCATTGAAGCCACAGAAAGATAATAGACCACCAAGGAAGGCCTTGACAGGCCGAAACGTCCGGTCACATAATCTAATACCCATAATCAATTGCTCTTCAGAGATACTACTGGTTCATGAATTCTATGTGATACGATATGAATAAAATGCCTTAAATTGCAAATGAAGAGCCGTGTGCCGCAATTTTCTATTTTACTTGCTACGACTGACAAGTCCTTGCTGGCATTGGCAACTACGGTGTGTGTGCTCTACCTTTAAGACATCTGGTGACACAATATGAATCATTTCAGCTTTATAAATGACAAACTGAACACTTCTGAACCCAAACTGGCAGATTTATCATTTAATCAATATTGCACTGCAAATTAAATAAGCCAACTAATAGGCTATGTACAGTGGAGACAGCTCATTAAAAAGAATAGATGCAGAATTTACAGTGCATCACATCTGTCTCCATATTTTCCATATACACAATTTAAAGAAATGCAATAGTACAGAACATGTATTTACAAAAGTATGAGGAAGAAAGGAATAACCAAACTATAAAGATAAATGTCTGAGACCACCGGTAAGGAGAACCGAACATTGATACTGATCCTTTAAAGGCTATGTACACCTTTTCGGGGCAATTTTTTCTTTTTACTATTGTACTCATTTTGAGCTAAAAATATATATATATATATATATATATTTTTTTTTTTTTTTTTTCAATTGGTCTTTATTAAAAATGTTGAGCCCCTTTCTTTGTACAGCCTTGAGATTCTCTATTAGCAAGCTGTGTATTTTTACTGTTTCCCATAAAGCAGCACAGCTGATGGCTTCTTAACAGCTTGATGGCTTATAAACACTCCTTGTGGCCCCTTGCACATGACCGTATGCCCTCCGAGACATACAGTCCATATGTCCAGAAGCAGCATTGATTGTGCGCACAACATCATAGATTACAATGATGCTGTGCATGTTATGCTATTATAAGTACGGGACAATGGCCCTGCGGGTGGCCCGACGTGCACGCTTCATTGTAATCTATGATGCTGTGCGCTCCCATGCGCACAATCAATGCCGCTCGAGGACCATATGTCTCGGAGGGCATACGGTCGTGTGCAAGGGGCCTATAGCTCAGATCTTATGTTACTGATAAGAATGTGGTTTAAAGGGGCTCAGTAGTTTGTTTTAACTGATGATCTATCCTCTGGATGGATCATCAGCATCTGACCGGCGGGGGTCAGACACCCGGGACCCCCACTGATCAGCTGTTTGAGATGGCAGCAGCGCTCCAGCCTTCTCACTGTTTACCGCTGGCCCAGTGACGTCACCACTAGTATCAACTGACCTGGGCGTGGCTAAACTCTGTTCACTTGAATGGAGCTTAGCCCCGTCCAGTTGCTACGAGTCGTGACTGTCACTGGGCCAGCGGTAAACAGTGAGAAGGCTGCGGCGCTGCTGGAGCACCGCTGCCTTCTCAAACAGTTGATCGGCAGTGGTCCCGGGTGTCGGACCCCCGCCAGTCAGATGCTGATGATCTATCCAGAGGAGTAGAACCCCTTCAAATAAGTGATAGTACGATTCACACAGCTAGACAGTTAAGCCTCTGTAACAGAACGGCTTGATTTTTCTAATAAAAATTATTTTAGCCCAAGATGAGTATAATGCAATCATAGAAAATTGCCCCAAAGGTGTACATAGCCTTTAAATATTAAATCTGGAGTGAATAGTGTGAAAATCACTGGATCATTTACATAGCAGCTGTAGAGATGCTGGTCCTAATGACAACACTAGATGCGCCGCCCCCACAGAATGTTAGATATAATACATTTTGGAAGTTCACATAAGCTTTGCTGATGCCAGTAATAAGGAATTACGGTAAGTGATATCGCTCTATTATAATCTTACATCTGTCAGGCCCCCAGAGACTTGCGTCAGATGCAGGTGGTATTGCAGCATTCTCCTGGTACATATCTCTAGGGCTCTCTAACATCTGCATTTAGCTTTCTGTAATTCAGATCAGTCAGACGATGAAGATCAGTCAGGAAAATGAAAAAAAAACAAAAAACCCTGATCTGACTAAGGCTTCGTTCACAGTTGCGTTGGTAATCCGGTAGCCTGATTCAACAGAGAATCAGGCTACCGGAAGTCACCGTATCAGGAATCGACCGCGTACCGCCAGCCCCCCATAGACTATAATGGAATTCGGAGATGAACATAACGCCAGGTTTCAGCCAGACAAATACTGCTGCACGCAACGCTTTTTTGTCGAGCCGAAAGGCGGCATTTTATGCTGAAACAGGGGAACATATTAGCCCTCCAGATTACCAATGCAATTGTGGACGAAGCCTTAGATCAATTATTTTTCATTTTGCTGTTCTTCTCGGCGCATCAGTTTGGGTCTTTTCGTCAAATAGGTTATTTTAGGTGGGAGAAAAGGTACTGCATTCAGGACATTTTCTCCGGTCACAAATTACTGAGCAGCACAGACGGAGCATGGGTTTGAAGGGGTCCTATTTATTGAGCTGCTGACAGGGTCCACATCAGAGGTCTAGCAGGAATATTTGTTTCCTAAATTAGACAATTTCTTTAAAAAATAAATAAATCTTGTAATATGATGAAGTAGACTGCATTTTATCTCCATAAAACAGGGATGGCCAACCTGCGGCTCTCCAGCTGTTGTAAAACTACAATTCCCACCATACCCTGCTGTAGGCAGTCTGGGCATGCTGGGAGTTGTAGTTTTGCAACAGCTGGAGAGCCACAGGTTGGCCATCCCTGCCCTAGCCTAACAGTAAATGTGATGTTCTTAAGGCTACATTCACACGATTCTCACCGTCAGTCTTTTTTTTGTCTGTTTTTAATAGCTGTTTTGCATGGCCCTTGAAAACAGACGAATTTCATATTATTATTTTTTTTTTTTTTGGGGGGGGGGGGGGGGGGGGAATAGCATCCCACTCCCTGCAGCGCTTTCAGTACACCCCCACAATGCCCCAGCATACAAGGACCCCACAGTACCCCCTGTATATAAAATCCACCCAATAGTGCCCCTCTATATATAAAATGCCCCCTAATAGTGTTCCCCTGGTATAAAAAGACCCTTCCTCTTATCTCATGTCACTCATCGCCATATATCTTAAGCTTTTTTTTAAAAATTAATTGTGCTGCTCCATGGGTTGCAACACTTTTTTCTCCTAAAGTTAGTCATCTTGTGCCATATACCTTGGTATATTTAAGGAGGGATGGTGAAGAAGAACCTCTTTTCATGTATAAATGCTGCCAGGACCGTGAGCAAGTGAGATGCGGAGCAGTCACTTCTGGAACGTCTGTCCGTTCCCATGCATCCTCAAAAATATTGAATTTTCATTTTTTTGGAAAGACCATGGTTTCCGCGAGCCCAACTCACTGCATCACAGTGATCAATGTTGCAGTGAGATTTGGTCAGTCCAAGCAATGTAGCCGTCTCACAGATTGCACGAGGCTTGTGGGGGCTTGTCAGTCATTGGTAGGCGTAGGATTCGCAGGCTTTCTCTATGACCACAATCTGCAATTATACATGACAGTATGGAGTCAAACCATAGAAAACTATATAATCCACAATACCCACTCTACCATATGCTGATAGGAGACATCAAAGAGCTGCTTAAAAAAAAAATACTACAGGTAAGTCTTTCACACTCGCGTTTTGGCGATCCGTTCAGGGCTCTCACACGTGGTCCAAAACTGATTAGTTTTGCCCTAATGCATTATGAATGGAAAAGGATCCGCTCAGAATGCATCAGTTCAGTCTCCATTCCGCTTTGGAGACGGACACCAAAACGTTGCTTGCAGCGTTTTGGTGTCCGTCTGATAAAACTGAGACAAACGGATCCGTCCTGACTTACAATGTAAGTCAATGGGGACTGATCCGTTTTCACTGACACAATAGAAAACCCATCCGTCCTCTATTGACTTTCAGTGGTGTTCAAGACGGATCCGTCTTGGCTATGTTAAAGATAATACAAACTGATCAGTTCTGAACGGAACAGTCCATGACGGATCCGCACAAAACGAGAGTGTGAAAGTAGCCTAAGTGCTAAACTTTGCATGGATGTCAAACTCATGGCCCTCCAGATGTTGCAAAACTACAACTCCCAGCATTCCCTGATAGCTGCAGTATGCCCAGGCATGATGGGAGTTGTAGTTTTGCAACAGCTGGAGGGCCACGAGTTTGACATCCCTGTGCTAAAGGGATACTTGAATGATGGGGGAAGTTGTATTTCCAGGCCTCACCTTTATGACACAGTTATTAGGGTAGGACCACACAGCGCGGCGGTTGGGCCATAGCTGGCTCTGGTTAGACTAAAGAGAGGGCAATGTTTAGTCGGCATGTTCAGTACTGCACGGCCATTAACAATGCAGGCTGACTAAACGGTGCGGTCTCGTTAGTTTGACAAGAGCCAGTTGCGATCAACCTGCCGCACGGGTAGGTGCTACTCAACCCCACCATGTGGTCATAGCCTTAGTGCTATTAGTGTTAATTGGGTCTTGTCCAACTGCATTGCCTGAAGTCAAAAAATTCTAAGCCTCTGTTCAGATTATCCCATGTAAAGTGGTTTCACGGTCCCAGTTTCTTAGCGACAGTCGGGGCTTACGCTACTGCAAAGACCAACGTCTGCACCCAGGTAAATTATTAGAGGAACAAATACATCCAGGGTGTGCCCAGATAACATCTGATTTCCTATATTCTGCAGAGTGCCAGGGTTGTCTTCAGAAATAGGCCAGTTCCCTCCCTCCTCCTCTAGTGACCTGTTTTACATAAGGCACGCAGTCTGTGAATAACATATGCTTCCCGTGACAAACATGAAATGCTGGTACATAATCCATGTGGTGCTACAAACCTGAGGTCTCATCTGAATCTTTATATATTAATGAGAATTTTAAGGTGAATGTCTGCTTTTTAACACAAAAGTTTTTGACTCATTCTGTGCAGACATAGCTTTACACAGGTTACAGCTCTTTCTGATTGGAGTTCCATAAATAAAGTGTATGTACTAACCAGCTCCCCCTAGTGGTGGCTGCAGGAAGACAGAACATCATCATTGAAAGCAAACTTGCCCGGTGATTCAGGCTGCCCTATGAGGGAGGGATGTGGAGCTCAGTGTTATATCGTTTTACAGGATTTGGTGCAGGATTTCTGAGTAAATCCTTACAGGACTCCTAGGAGAGACTGAGTCCTAATTACCCTGCTCACACTGGGGGATTGCCAGTCTTCTGCATACACGCTCTGATACAGGGAGAGCTGTCAATTATCCCGTGTGGGCAATTATGCATCCCACTCTCTCCTAGGCATCAGGATTTAAAGTTTAAAAAAACATATCAAACGTTTTCATCGGTGGGGTCTGCACCCTAGACTGAGGAGACAGAAGGGCTTGTATATCTTCAGGAGATAGACTTTCTATTGAGCCTATCAGTCTGTCCCATCAGTGAGGGTCTGAGCGCTCGGACCCCTACAGATCAAAACTTTTAATATGTCTCTTTCACATACCAAAAGTTTTGGGGAAAACTCAGTAAAGCTACCAGTTAAACTTGCCAAATACAAATGTATTAAATGTCAGCCAACAGCTTTCTCTCTGATCTGTCATACACATGCATGCTAGACTGAGCCAAGTATGCATGTATTGTGAATGGGAAAAAGCTGCTAACAGACACTTATTAGGGGATCCGCGTTTTAAAATCCAACTTGCCAGACCCTTCTATCCCCTATCTAATGCCGCCAAAGGAGAGTCGGTAGTTCCCCACAGACATTATATGATGGACGGATTGCTGCCGCAATCACGCGGTTTGGCTGACATACATCAAATATGTTTGGCCAGGTTTACTTTGCTTTTTACTGAGAAATTCTGCTCCAAATCACTTAAATGTGTACATTTTAAAAGGGGGTTTCCACCTTTAGGGTGGCCTTGTGGCCACACACCCCTCATTCCCCCTCCTCCCCAGTGGCCAGTCCTGCAGAGAAAAGAAATTACTTACCTGCCCCCTGTCATTGGGTTTCGGCTACTTTGCTCCCCCTGACACTCATCATCACTTGTGCAGCTGATGGCTGGCCACAGCAGTGACGTCTGACTCAAGGATGAAATATGGGGTCACCGCTGCAGCCAGCAATTGGCTGCAGTGGCACATGTGACCTGCATCAAACAGGAAGTTTAGCATCGGGGAAGCTCAAGACCCGGAATCAAGTATGTTTGCTTTTCTCTGCAGGTCCTGCCACATGGGTGCCCAAAGTTAGAAAAACCCCTTTAAAGAAAGAAGAACACAAGTTATTATGAAGGTAGTTGGTTTTCATGGGTTCAGGTTCACTTAATAGCAGATGTTTGAACTCCTAGTTTATAACTTTCTCATTCTGTCCCTCCTGTAAAGTAACAAGACTGATCGGCTCTGATGGGTATCTGGCAGCATACGAGTGCCCGCTCTGGTCACCATTATCTCTGTACGATGTCAGGATGGCAAAGGGAATGGATTTTATTACGCTACAATGATACATGTCCCCATAAATCTACTCTGATTCCAGCAGCCGAACACAACGATCAGTGATGAACTATCAGCCGTCTGAAGGGCTAGAATCAACGTGAGGTAAAGGACTAGGTGAAGACCTAAAATCACAGTAGGGACGCAAAGACCAGATAACACTGTGACGCGGTTATGATGTTCCCCTTACCGGTAAAGTGCTTTGTGGGAGATTAGAGCAAGGAAATTAATTAACTTAATACTTTAGAAAGTTGCGCTCTGCACAATAATTTACTATCCATCCTATACTGATCTGATGCAACTTCTGGCGTCTCTGATACATGCCTGCAGCTGCTATATTTCTGATACATAGGTAGTTGTCGGACATTACTGACTGCCTTCTCTTGAATAAAATACCAGAAACCATCTGCAGCGACAAATAGGGAAGAAGGAGACCGACTTCTGTCTGATGAAAGCTGAAGGGGCACGTCCCTTGGATGATCACTTCTGCACCATAGTTTTAGTGATCAGTGGGGGGTTCAGCACCTGGATCTGCACCGATCAAAACTTTAAGTTTAGTTACTGTTTAAAGAGGACCTGTCACCAAACCAAAATAATTGACATACAGATGCATCCCTGAGCATGGCATACTTGCTATTATGACTGGGTGCATATCACCCCCCTATTCTTCAGATGTGCCCCAAAAGTTGCGGCACCAGATCTGTTTATCCCGACTGTCAAACCATGGCGGTGTGGCCAGTCACTCCTCTTCTTTGCTAGGTTTCTCCCTCACTGTGAGTGAGACACGGTCCCGTCTGAAGCTATGATGAAGTGTGGTCTTGTGAAAACCTCCAGTTCTCGTGAGATCACGCTGCAACATGATTCTCTGTGACCACAGAAGAAAAAAAAACAGCAGCAAAGGAGAGTGACTGACATATCTGGCTCCGCAACTTTCGGGGCACATCTCAAGAATGAAGGAGGCATCTAATCATGTCCCCCCCCCCCATCAGTGAAGCATGGCAAACAGTTATGTATATGTATGTCATATTCTTTTTGGTTTGGGGACAGGTCGTTTTTAAGACCTTACATGCACACCGAGTCCCTGTCACTCTGATGACTGCATACTGTCTGACTGGATGTGTTCTGCGATCGGCTTTGCAACCAAAAAGCAAAGGGATGCAGATGGCCGTTCCACCAGAGTCCAGTGCACAATGGTGACCTGTTCAGCAGGACTGTGTGAGGTTATTACGGCATCTGAAAAGTCATGTATAAGGTGAAAAGAATTCTCAAAATATTCCTGAGCATATATGTGATACCATGGAACATTATATAACAAACTTTAGTCGTCTCCAGTTAGATCATTTTACATTGGGGATCGCCTGTATGAATGACAATCATCACTGCTATTCCAATACCCCCCCGACCCCAAATAGCCGGATCATATGTAATTATATATATTATGTACAGGTCAAGTAGGAATAGGATACCCACCTAATATTTCCACCTACCAAGAAAGGTGAGCAACTGACGGCCAAGATGCTCGGAGAAGAACAGCATTGCTACCTTCACCATTCATGAACGCAGGAGTCCTACAGTTTCTTGCAGGTTTCATTTAAAACTCAATTTCCTCTTATATAAAATTATAATTTTGAGACTTGGGTGGAATTAAAAGGCCCAGAATGGCACTACCCCATAAAACACCATAAATTACCCTGTGCCATGAACCACTACTTGTCGGTTTTGACAAAAGCCCTTTGAAAGAGAAAGGAGGCAAGATGCAGAAATAAAATCCTTCCGGTTCTCAGTGTCGCTGGCCAGATATCACACGATAGCAGCTCCCGAACACGAAGAACTAGGCCGGTCATGGAGTGGAATGCAGCTCATGTGCAGGAAAGGAACAGTACAGGAGTCTTCCATTGCATAGGATCATATGTACAGTGGTTTGAGGTTGTCATTTCTCTGTGCTGGTTGAGTGAATATTAATCATCCACCCGAACCGAAATAAAGTCGCCACCGAGATACTCGGATTGTAAACAGGTCAGGGAAAAGCTCAAAAAACAAACAGTAGGGAGAGGAGTTAGAACGCACCAAAATCTTCAAGCATCAATGTCATTTTCATAGAAAGTGCAGCCAAAAAGGAGTTTAGTACCAAAAGTTCAGTCCACTTAAGACCACAGTGTCCTTGGTTTGGAAACCGATGGGCGGACTGAACCTTTTGGAGCCGGCTTAGAACCAAACCAGGACATCTAAAATTGGAGGAAGGACAAAAAAAAATTACTGAACCATGTTTAATTATGTTATTTACTTGTTCATACATAAAAAAGTGAGGACGTTGTACTAGTTGCTAGAGATGTTAAGGTTGATCGCAAGTTGCCACCATGTTATCAAGAATCGCCAAGAAGCCTAGTAAGAGAACAAAAGTACAAGCTGCCATAGATGGTGTTTAGACTGATGAGACTAGTGTATATGGAGATGTGAAGACAACAAGTTTTTATTCCTAGTGGCCGGGCCTATACCCATGGTGCAGTGTCCCCCAAAGAATACAAAAAGAATGGAGTGCCACATGGACTACCAGAATTGGTTAAAGGGGGTAAGAGTATTGGAGCTACTAAACTAGAGTAAGGCTACTTTGACACCAGTGCGTTTCAGCAGAAACGCTTCCGTCACGATAATATATTACAACCGTCTGCATCTGTTATCGGTTGTATTATCTAACTTAGCAATGACGGATCCGTCATGAACACCATTGAAAGTCAATGGGGGATGGATCAGTTTTACATTGTGTAAGAGAAAATGGATCCGTCCCCCACTGACTTACATAGTGAGTCATGGCGGATCTGTCTTGCTCCGCACCACATCGCGGACAGAAAAACGCTGCTTGTGGCTTTATTCTGTCCGCGATGGGGAGGCAACTAAACGGTGCATTCCGTTTCGTTCCCATTGACAATGAATGGGGACAAAATGGAAGCGTTTTCCCCCTGCTATTGAGATCCTATGACGGATCTCGATAGCAGAAAGGGAAAGCGCAAGTGTGAACGTAGCCTAAGCAGTGCATAGTGTAAGTGGTGCCGAGTGCGGTTATGTAATTTTTATCTTCATACTCACTTAAGTTAAGACACTGTGCTCCAACTGACCAGCAATAAAATGTATTGACAGGACTCCTCTCCATTATGTGCATGAGCACAGGAGTCCTCCCAATGTATTTACTTCTGTCGGAATACAAGTGAGTATGAAGATAAAAATTACATCACCGTACTCACCATCACTTACGCTATACACCGCTTACTCAGGATAGGTCATCAATATGAGATCAGCGGAGGTCCGATTCCAGGTACCCCCATTAATTAGCTGTTTGAGGAGGCTGCAGCTTACCTGCTTGGTATTGCAGCTCAGTCCCATTCACTTGAATAGGGCAGATCTGACCAAGGCCATGTGGCTGATAAACGTGGTGTCACATGGCCTAGGAAGCGGCTTAAGCGCCCAGGGAGATCTGTGGTCTCTTCATACAGCTGATCGGAGGGGTCCCGGGAGTCAGACCCCGCCAATCTCATACTGATGACCTGTCCTGAGGATAGGTCATCAAAATGTAAATCCTGGGAAATTCCAGTCAAAACTGGTCACTGCTGTTTCAGAGCAGATCTTGACAAAACTATGGGAGAGATTTCTGAAACTGTCTGAAGTCAAACAGTCTTTGTCGCCCACAGCAACCAATCTTTATTTTGTATTCTGGTCTTGGAAATTAAAAGCTGCCCTGTGATCCAGTTTCACTTCTAGACAGCTTTATAAATCTGCCCCTATGTGCTTCGGTCAAGATCTGAAAATCTACACTAACATGGCAGGAAATAATTGATGAAATTATACATTACCTTATATTCTAGTGTCTCCTTAAGTAGATTTTCCTCCTCCACGGAGAAGTTGAGCAATACTGATACAGCTTTAATAAGATGAAAGGCCTGAAACGTCGGGAGATTAAAAACAAAAAGCAAAAAATAAATAGTGTGATAGAATGTATACACCGCGCAGGATTATTAGTCAATGCATATTTTCAGCTAAAAATTAACATCCGAAATTCCCAAAATATGAAAATGATGTAATCCTACTATTTTGTCATATAAAAGGTTAGGCTAAAGGGAGAGTGATATACATCAATACAAAGTGTAAGCCCGTGCAGAACGATGCCCTTCTGTCTACACAAACGATAGCCGTCCATGGCCCATTACCCCGGGCTCCTCACCTCTGCTTCCCGTGCCGACATAAACTTCAGAACAACGTGTTTCAAGTACTCAAAGTTTATCTCCCGGGAATCATTGAGATCAGCGTTATTGGTCACGGTGAAGGATGGGGCCAGGGGGTCCGCAGGATTCAGCTTCTCTTCTGCTTCTGGTTTCAGTCTCTAGAAAATAATATGGTTTAGGAGACATGGGCAACAGTGAGATTTGGCTCTAGACACCAATCAGGGTTTTCAGATCACAATAGGGATAGTCCACCTTGTAGTATAGACTGACAGTGCTAGGCCTCATGCACACGACCGGATCCACAAAACACTGATGACATCCATGTCGTCCCTTTTTTTTTTTGCAGACCCATTGACTTCAATGGGTCTGTGGTCTGCATTTTGCGGCAAAGAATAGGACATGTTATATCCTTTTGTGGAACGGTATACGGATGCGGAAAGCACACGGCTGACCTGTGTGCTTTTCGCATCCATATGTCAACTCTTCAAAAAGATCATGTCTAGGGATGAGCGAATCGACTTAGGATGAAACATCCAAAGTCGATTAGCATAAAACTTTGTTCTAATAATGTACAGAGCAGGAGCTCCGTAGAGTATTAGAATGTATTGGCTCCGATGAGCCGAAGTTATTGCTTTGCGAAGTCTCACGAGACTTTGCGCAATAACTTCATATATTAATTTGTACTGTAAGGCATCTGAAGGCTATTCGTTCATCCCTAATCATGTCCTATACTTGGACTCAAAATGTGGACCACAAAACGGAATGCAACACAATCATCATCCGTATTTTACGGATCCGCGTTTTGCAGACCGCTTAATACATACGGTTGTTTGCATGAGGCCTTACTGTACACACAGTATTTTAATCTTTTAAATACATAGCTGGGTCACAGCCTCTAACATGACAGAGATGGGACTGGAAGAGAAATATGCAGTTTTGGAACTTCAAGGTGTGGAAGGTCCACAAACAGTGGGGAGATTTAGTAAAAGTAGCACAAAAGTGGAGTAATTGCCGATAGCAACCAATCAGATTTTAATTCTTATTTTCCACAGACCTATTAGAAAATGAATGGTTGCTATGGGCAATGACTCCACATTATAATGATCAAAAGGAAATAATCAAGTGCAGGCCGCTGCTCTCAGTCATTAGAACAGATCAAACGTTGCTGAAATATGTGTAGACTTATGGCCATTTCCCTGTTCTTCATGGGACAGTCACATTAAAATTGGAAAAACCCTCCCAAAAATGTCATTTTCTTTTATAAGTATCTGAAGTAAATCTTGTTGGCACATAACTCAGGGGACACAATAGCATTTTTAACCCATTAGTGACAATTAATTTTTAAGGACCAGTAACAGTTTCCCCCTTCGTGCGGGAAAATGTTTTTTCTTCTAAAATTTTTTATTTTGCGGGATTAGTTGTTTTTTTAGGAACCAGTTTGGGGTATATATAAAATCGACAAAATAAATGTTATTAATTTATTTTTAGGGCAAAAGATAAAAAAAATTCAATTTTAACATTAGGTTATGGAATGAATTTTTGGCGTTCACTGAAGGGGAGGGGAGAGAGGCTGCTTTAGCTGCTCAAATCTCTGGATTGGTAAGAGCTAGAGATATTGGCTCTGTATTGTTTGAAATATTCCCAGCTTTCAAACAATACCAAAATCACAGCATTATCTTCACTACATGGGAAGATATCACTGTTGGAAATCAGAATGCAGTGAATGGAGCTGAAATTGAAAGTAAAAGCAGTTTTAGCGCATTTATTTCCCTACTTGATTTCTAACAGTGATATCTCCTGCTTCTGTTGTGCTAATTCTGTAATTTTGGTCTTGTATGAAAGCCTGGAACACCTCTATCTGCTATCCATCAGGAGGTATGAGCAGCTAAAGCAGCCCCCCACCCCAATTTCCCACAGCCCAAGCTGGACTTGGGCAAAACAGATAGGTGGATAAGGGGTTTTCCCAGTAAGATTACTTATCCTCAGGAAAGTGTCTGATTAAGAGGTGGCAGGAGGCTGTGGTGACAAGAATGGAAATCCTGGAGTGCCCCATGAGAATGAAGAGGTGGTGCACATGTGTTCACTTCTATGGCATGGCTGTAGATCGTGTGAGCACTGTACTCAGCAGTCTCACGGGGCACTATGGGACTTCTCCTCTTGTGATATGTTGACATATAGTGTCCTACCAATGACCTATCACTACTCCCACCGATCTTGAGAATAAAGGGGTCTCACAGCACTGATTCAGCACTATGGCACCTTCACAGTCTTTCTATGCAAAGCATGTGTCCCAAGCACCCAGTGTACACAGGAACTGCAGCACAGCTCCATAAGTGAATGAAGCTGCCCGCAGTTCCGTGAAGCAAGGTCGCAATTTTGCAGGGAAAATCAGTAAAGGGGACACAATGATACACCAGTGCTGTGGCCCACTATTTTCAGGATTGGTTAGACCCCCAACTGATCATGAAATGATGACCTCACTCAGTGATTTGTCATCACTTTATGAGATGGGAATATACCTGAGAAAAATGTGGTAATGTAAGGCATGTAATGCACACACGGCAAGGCTAGTCTAATCAGCTATATTTTAATGTCCCTTATGTTTGCAAGTCTCGGACATCAACCCTAGGAGGTACATGTGTTAAATCTGGAATACTGAGGCTAAAGTGCTGCCATATTACAGCAGTCAGATACTGGCCTAACATTTCGGTTCTTCAGTCCACCAACTCACCAGCTCTTTCTGCAAAGTCTTCTTCAGTTCTGCCATTCGCTGCTGGAGTTGTTTTATAGTCTGGGAATAAAGAGGAGTCAAAATTAAGACTTCACATAAACAGAAGAGGATATTATGAAGCCCCTATAGTGGGGCTTCAGAGACACCTCTAGATTTGCTAAGAATTCTGACTTTTTATCAGCAGGTCGCACACCAATGTCTTAAAAGGACGCCTGGGGTTGTTTCCATCACTTTTCTAGTTGGTAATCTGCTGCACATACAGTTCATTTGTATTGACAAATCTGCCCCAATATCTCACAAATCCACACTTTTTGCAAGGACAATCATGAGTGGGAAGCTACAGATCCCTCCTCCCTCTCTTCACAGAACAGATTTCCAGACTCCCACAGCAGTCATCTGCAGAAAATAATAAACTTAAATGGCGATTCATGTGAAAGTCTATGGGGAACGTCTTTGGAGGTTCACCATAAATTTTCGATTAACTATTTAGATCATAACATTTTGTTGTGTGTGCGCGCCTACTCCCCCATGCTTTCTTGCATAGTTTGCATCCACTTTGCTCAAGTACATCAGTTATCCAGGGGTAGCTACTGTAATATAACCATGTAAACTGTGTGATAGTGGTCACCTCTCCCTTATTATACTTAGCATAAGTCATTTTACGTGGACATTTTCCCTATTACCTTATTTTTTTCAGCAATCTGTTGCTCCATTTCCCTGTTCTCCTTCTGGAGCTGTGCAATGTCACCCACTGTCACCTCTCCATTAGTCTCCTGAGTATGTGTTCCATGCAAACGTTCATGAAGAGTAGACACTTCTTGTTGGAGCGAGGACACCTGGAATAAGAGAAGAATAAATATAAAACTTTTTTATTGAGATCTGATCATATAAAGTCTCAGACATAAATCACAACTGGACAATTATTAGATGTATCCTACATCTACTAACGCCAAACTGGTAGCGTACCAGAGGCTCAAATGTAATATCCTTAAAGCCAAGTTATTAAGCATGCACAGACTAATGTATAAAGACCTTGTTCGTTCTAAATACTAGATGTGACATTTTGGGGGAGAAGGTGCAGGAAGCCAGATGGACTATAATACAGAGAGCAATAGTTATAATCACATCACTACTCTCCAATGACACTACCAATAGATGTTTGTAACAGAAGATACACTTGAGAATTTTATAGCAAGTATAGTGTGTAATCATGGGCCATGCTCATGTGACAAGTGACAAAAGAAAAACTTCATAGCCTGAAGAAAAAAAAAAGGAATTTTGTTACTTACAGTAGCAGGGACAGAGCTAGATCAGTAACTTTCAGAGTAGGAGGAGAACAAGAAAGGCTAGGCAAAAACAAATCTAGAACAGAGAGAACCTGCAACGAGTTGGTCTGAGAACTCACCAACAAAGATCAAAAGGATGAGGGCTGTCCGCCCAATGAACAGAAGAGAAAAGGATTTTGCGGTAAGTAACAAAAATCAATTTTTCTCATTCATGTCATTGGGGGACACAGAGAGACTTTGGGACGTTCCAAAACAGCCCCCAGGGTAGGGTAAAAGTGCAGATGCTTGGTGACAACCATTTAGGAGACCCCTAGAGAACATGTAGAATGAGTAGTCACCCAAAAGGGGGGGCTCCTCGTCCTTAGAGAGATATGCCTCAGAAATAGCAAGCCGGATACAACAAGAGAGAGTGCGACCTCCGGAAAGAGGCCATGGAGGAGAGGTAAATGCGTGCTGCCCAGACTATGTCCAGGGAATGGAGGGTCTGTTCCTTAGACAAAGTAGGATAAAATGAGGCCAAGACAATATCCTCATTAAGATGGAAGACAGTCACAACCTTCAGAATAAAGTTGGGAACCTGTCGGAGGACAACCTTGTCATAGGGAAGCACAAAGGAGGGGTATTTATACGACAAGGCCGCCAGATCCGAAACTCTGAGGACAGATGACGGAAACTGCAAAAGCTACCTTGAAAGAAAGAGTAGGGAAATATCCTACAGTGTTCAAAAGGTGATCTCTGCAGTACATCCGAAACAAGGCGCTGCAGTAAGGGAGTACCGCACGGGCCACATCCTGAAGAAAAGTGCAAACTGAAAGCTAGAGGGTGCTGAAAGAGAATAGATAATGCAGAAACCTGTCCCAGGTGCCAGACCAGATCCAATCCGCCTGAATGACGGAGAGGATAGAAGAGAGGACTGCATGGAAGAAAGGTGCAACTGTTTGCACGAGTGGAAAAAAGACTTCCGCCCTGTGGTAGATACAAGAGGAAGCTGGTTTCATAGCCTTAAAAAGGACCTTTCACCACTCCTGACATTCCTGTTTTGATAGCTTCATGCATTCCCCTATGTAATAACAATTCTGGAGCATCTATTCTTATGGCTCTATGTTGTGCCATTCCTTTATTATTTCTACTAGAAGCTATGACTGAATTGCTATTAGCCTTCAGTAAGGGTACAGAGGGGAGGTAACCAGTTGGGGAGGGGGGGGGGGGGTGTACCTGCACAAACTCACTCTATCCAATCAGTGCTGCCATGTTCAGTCTGTGCAGGTACACCCCCCCCTCCCCCCCCCCCAACTGGTTACCTCCCCTCTGTACCCTTACTGAAGGCTAATAGGAATTAATTCATAACTTCTAGCAGAAATAAAGGAATGGCACAACATAGAGCCATAAGAATAGATGCTCCAGAATGGTTATTACATGGGGAATGCATGAAGCTATTACAACAGGCATGTCAGTAGTAGTAAAAGGTCCTCTTTAATCATGGTCTGGATGACAGAATCTGAGAATCCCATGGCTTTGAGAATGTCAGCTTTATGAGCCATGTCGTTACACACAGATAAGTTAAATTCAGGTGATGCAAAGGACATTGGGAGAGAAGATCGTCCCACAGAGGGGGAGGGCAGGTTTGGTCTGCCAGAAGAGAAATCATAGATGCCAACCAGACCCATCCAGGCCAGTCTGGAGCAACTTGGATGACATGAAGACCATCGGTCTGAATCTTCCAGAAGGGAAGGAAATTGGGAGTAAAACATGAGGGACCGTGAACTGGCTCAAAGGAATGACAAGAGTATCTACTGCCAGAGCGAAAGGTCATGAGATTGAGCTACAAAGATGGAAAGTTCATAGTTGTGGGGAGATGCCATCAGGTACCTGTCTGGTGGACCCCAACGATTGAAAATTGCTTGAAAAACTTGGAGGATAAACTGCCTTTTCTCCTAGGGCTACTGCTTAAAAATCCACAATCCAGTTGTCCACTCCTGAAATGAGAACGGCTGATTGTGCTGACACATGGATTTCCTCTCATCTGAAGATTTGAAAAGTCTCTGCCATGGTTGCCAGACTCCACCTTTCCCCATGATGGTTGAGGTTTGCCACTGCCATTAAATTGTAATTCTAGATACGAACTGGATGGCCAGTAAGATGATTGGTTCAATGAACTAGGAATAATAATAATATCACTATTATTTGTTGGGAAGGGATGCCATCCCTCAAGATCATCCCCCTTGTACTGTTTGGGACCGAAAGACTTCTCTCTGGCCATGGAGACTGTGTTGTGATCATTACCCATGGGAGAGGGATGAAGGATCGACCCGTTGTCAGCATCGGGGAGGACAGCCACCACTGGAGAGGGTGACGAACTTATGTTGGTATGCGTATCTGAACGTCTAAGGAGGTTGGAGACGTCCCACTTGGACAGGATTGCATGTTCAAAAGGGAGAAAGTGTAACTGTTCACAACTGCTTTCATGGCTGCAACCATGAGCCCCAGGACTTGCATGCAAAGAGAGAGAAAAATCACCAGTAAAGTGCCTGTGTATGTATATATAATATTACCATATTTTTCGCTTTATAAGATGCACCCCCCCCCCCCCCCAAAAGTGGGGGGGGGGGGGGAGAGATTTTTGTGGACTCACCTGTAAGATGTCTTTCTCGCTGAGTTCATTGGGGGACAAAGGACCGTGGGTATAGCCGCTTGTTGCCACTAGGAGGAGACACTAGGCTAGAAAGTGTTAGCTCCTCCCCTGCCAGCTATACCCTCCCCAGCCAGGAGAGAGCATATCAGTTTGTGCCCAAGCAGGAGGAGTAGCAGAAAAGAACTGACAACACATTTGGAACGGACGACTCTGGACCCAGGGGAATGGCCCCTGCACCTGGAGGTGTTCAAATAGATTTGTCTCCGGTGGGGTCGTCCGGAGGTGGACTTGATGGCTTCCCACCTTCTTCTCTCGCACAAGAGATCCCAAGGCATGCGCCACAGACGCTCTGGTAGCGCCGTGGGACGGGTTCTCTCTAGTGTATGTGTTCCCACCTCTCCCTCTCCTGCTGCGTGTTCTACGCAGGATCAAGACTGAGGGCGTCCAGGCGATCCTCATCTCCCCGGACTGGTCTGGTGGTTGATATAGGCCACAGCCGTGGCATTGTCGGATTGAATCCGTATTGGCTGGCCCTTTAGAAGAGGGGCCCAATGGAGAAGGGAGAGACGAATGGCCCAGAGTTCCAAGATGTTGAGTGGCAGTTTAGATTCCGATTGAGACCATAAGCCCTGGACTGTCCTGGAAGGGAAGACTCCTCCCCATCCTTGAAGGCTGGCATCGGTGGTAAGGATTGTCCACGAGACCGGGAGAAAAGACTTCCCCGACTGCAAAGTCGGGGTCCGGAGCCCCCACCTGAGAGCTAGACGCACCTGTGTGGGCAGAACAATGTGACGGTCCAGGGACTCTGGAGATTGGTCCCAACGAGTCAGGATCGCCAGTTGGAGCGGACGGGAATGAAATTGTGCAAATTGAATTGCCTCAAAAGGAAGCGACCATAGCCCATCAGACTTGCATACTGCAACAGATAGATGGGCATTTGTGATGGAGAAGCAGACGAACTGACAGCTGGAGTGCCAGCTGCTTGTCCACAGGGAGGCGGATCAACGCCTCCTCCGTGTCCAGGGTCATCCCCAGGAACGTGAGTCGTCTGGCAGGGGCCAGGGAGGACTTCTGGAAATTCACCAGCCAACCGAACTGAGTGAGGGTATCCAAGGTGATACGAAGACTGGCCTCATTCTGAGCCAAGGTTGCCGCCTTGAACAGAATGTCTTCTAGGTAAGGAATCAAGGTGATGCCCCTGGAACGAAGCAGGGCAAGTAGGGGAGCGAGGATCTTGGTGAAGACTCGTGGTGCCGTTGCCAGCCCAAATCAGAAGTGATGGGGCCCTAAAGCTAAACGCGCTGGTGCGCCGGGGCTATGGAGACGTGTAGGTATGCATCCTAAATGTCTATGGAGGAAAGGAATTCTCCCTGGTCCAGTGAAGCAATGACGGAGCGAAGGGACTCCATCCGGAAGTGTTGAACCCGGAGGAACCGGTTCAACAATTGGAGGTCCAAAATTGGCCGGACAGAACCCTTTTTCTTCGGAACCACAAACAGGTTTGAATAAAACCCTGTAAATTGTTCCGTCCGAGGGACCGGGGTGATCACTCCTCGAGCTACGAGGGAATGAATTGCCTGGAACAAGGCGGAGGCCCTTTTTGCCTCCTTGGGTACTTTAGAACGGAAGAAGCGCTCAGGGGGAGGGGAGGTAAACTCGATCTTGTAACCTGATGTGATTACCTCGAGTGCCCATGCGTCTGAGATGTGGGCCCGCCAAATCTCCTGATAAAGGAGGAGACAGCCCCCCACCCGCGAGGAATGGGAGGATTGAGCTTTTGGCCTCCAGGCCAAATGAGACTTAAAGAACAGCCTTTTCTTATGTTCCTGTGCGGTGGCAGCAGGAGACACCCCTGAAGCTGGTCGCGTACCAGTGGTGCGGCGAAAGGAATGTCCCCTTAAAAACGAGGACCTAGCGCGGGGGGTGCGCTTGGACTTACTCTGGGGAAGGGGAGTACTCTTCCTGCCCGTGGCCTCCGAGATTACCTCATCCAGCCGGGTACCGAACAAACGGGACCCAGAAAACAGCAGGCCTGAAAGGGAGAGTTTGGCCCATACCTTGAGCCAGAGCTCACGCTGCAAGGTGATGGCGAGGGCGGAAGAGCGGGCAATTAAAATACCCGCGTCCAAGGAAGCCTCACAGATGTACTTCCCTGCCTGAGCAATCTGAAGAGCTTGGGACTGGAGCTCCGCTAGGGGGAGACCCATCGCCAGACCCTGATTCAAACGGAGCGCCCATTCAGAGACCGCCTTAGCTGCCAAAGCAGAGGCAGAAATGGGACGCAGAGCTGAGCCGCTTGCTGCAAACAGGGAGACTTAGACACTGTCTCCATCCGATGCTCTACTGGATCCTGGAGGGAGGAGCCGTCTGCTACCGGAATGGCGGTGTTTTTGGCCAGACGTGTAACTGGAGGATCCACCTTTAGTCACGGACTCAGTTGGGAAGGGTTATAGTAAATCAAGTCACTTAGGCGGGGCAAAGCGACAATCTGGGTGGTCCCATGCCTTAGCAATGACGACAGAAAGGTCGTCATGCAAGGGAAACACTTTTGGAGTTTGCCTGGAGCGGAGGAAGGACACCTGGAAGGTGTCCCGGACTGCCATTACTAGGCTATCCACCATGGAAGCAATCTTAGAAGATGATTCCGAATACATGTCAGATAGTGAATCACCAATCTCCCCTTCGGACAGGACCTCCCTGAGCGTGAGACGTCAGAGGAGGAATGGCGTACTGCTCTGGTCCGCTTCTGAGACGACCTGCTCCTAAGGGCTTTGCCCAAGCAAAGTGAGGACTGCTCTGGTGGGGACTTATCAACCAAGCGACCCATAATTGATAGGGTGGATTGGGATATTTTAGAGAGGTCCTCCACCGCCTGGGATAGGGAACGCGCCCAGCCCGATTCCACAGAATCAGAGCGGTCATGCGGTTGCATAGGCTGGGGGGCAGTGTTACCCCAGACAGAGCATGCGGAGCATACAGGTTCCGACTGACCGCGAGGGAATTTCAGAATGCATAAAGTACATTCAAATTGCGTAACAAAAGGCAGGCGGGGGTCATTGGTGGGTTCAGACATAGCTGAATTAGCCTAAATGACCGACTAAAGGCTGGGGAGGGAGTAAAGAAACGTCCTACCAGCAAACAGAGGCTACCCAGGTCCTATGCTCCCCCTGAGACGCGGCTGCAGCAACAGAAGCGCGGGAAGAAGGGAAGGAACCACCCGCTACGGTGTCGGGAAACGAAGCCCTGCCCCTTCCTCTCAGAGGAAGGTATCACATACGGCCTGAAGCCGGGCCCTAAATTTGAGCCACGGCTGCCAGAAGAGGCAGGACCGGAGCCAGAGTCTCTGCAGGACGAAGCGCTCAACAGTGCGCGCGCAGGAGCGGCCATGTAAAATAAACATAACCTGGGCCCCCCGGGCAGTATTGATAAAGAATAACACGCAAGACAGTGTACCCAGGTCCTAGCACACTAAGGACCAGGGGGTGGGGGAAGGGGAGGCGGGAGGTATACTCAGCCATCCGATGCTGTCCACGTCGAGTTTCAATCTGGCAGAACTAGCAGGGTCACCCCTTCAGCCACTGGCACCTAGGTGGCAGGAAGCTGGAACAGAGGGCTTGGAGACATGGGTGACCCTAAGGCTGGGGGGAAGCAGGGGAGCGAGGCTGCCCTGGTCCACATTGGCTTCTTGGGGGGAGGATAGTCGGTAAGGGAATCCGACACCGGCTATACACCCCGGGAAAACAGACAGGCTAGGCGACTCTGTTTCCCATCCTAAGGAGAAAGAAAAAGGAAAAAAAATAAAAGAAAATTAAATAAAAAGCCGCCCTGCAATATGCAGGGAGGTCTGCCTCCTATGACACTAAGCTAAAAACTGATATGTTCTCTCCTGGCTGGGGAGGGTATAGCTGGCAAGGGAGGAGCTATCACTTTCTAGCCTAGTGTCGCCTCCTAGTGGCAGCAAGCAGCTATACCCACGGTCGTGTGTCCCCCAATGATACGAGCGAGAAATGTCCGTGCGTCTAGCGAGACGCTCACTAGTATGCATTAGGAGCGGGGAGCGAAGCGCCCCAAGCGCAGATAATATATTTCTAATTGGGACATACCCTGGGTAAGGTTTATTAAATTTTTAATTGCAAATGCCTATACAGGCGTTGAACCTATCTTGCCCCAGGTCTATACTAATACTTCACTTTTATTATAACTAGACTTAAAAAAATGTGCTTACTATCTTTATTTTTAATTTTACTTAGTGAACCAAAAATTTTGAAAAAGTTTAAAAATACAGTCACAACTCCACCATCATATCAAAACTGGTCAGTGAATCCAGAGGGAGAGTATGTGCACTATCACTCACCCCTGTCACTTTACAGACAAATTGCTGCCGTCATATCAATCGCAGTGCCACTGTCAACTGGACTAAATTGTGGGGGCGGAGAGCAGTCAGCCCACTGTGAACGCTGCACACAACACTTTCGATGTACTATCAATTCAGCAATTATCCTATTGGTAGTGAACACTGTAGTCGATATGGTCACGGTTTTGATGCCGTGTCTAACTACTAAAATGATCTAACACTGATTTGTAGGCCAGCCGGACTACTACTAAATAAATTGCAGTGGAGCTGTGTACCGAGTTAAAAACTGTGTCTGCCCCCCAACATGTTTCACCAGATAACTGGCTTCTTCACGGGAAATGGGCAGCAATGAGTTACCCTATCAATCTGGAGGTTTAAATACGTCACATGAGGATTGACAGGCTCTGCATCCTATAATAAATGTAAGATAGGTGTCACAGTACCTATCAGCAGGTTGCGTCTGGAGCCCCACCCCCTGAGGAGGAGTGAAACGCCAATCATCACAGTCTGCCTAATTCATCATCACCGGCGCGCCGCCACCAGGCTAGTCGCATACTGAGGACGTCTTCTCACAGCAGCTGCGCCAAGGCTATTGTTATACTTATGAGTGAATGTGCTACATAAAGTAAGGCCACTTATTTAGCCATAATGATGTACATAAATTAAATCTACATATGCAGCAATGGATATGTGTCACATTTGTAAATCGCATGCACATCTATAATGCCTAGGTGTTATTTACTGTTTAGATATTATATGGCATGAGCAGTTATTGTTCTAGCACAGTATCAACTGTAGTGCCCCAGCTTTATTTGATTTTAAGGGAAGTTTAATAGGATGATGATGCAGAAACTATCTGCCATAGGAATTTGTCTATATTATGACACAGCCACACATTTAAGAGTGGCTTTTTTGTTAGATGTAGTGGTACAGACTGATTGTTATTGAAGGATGCAGTCCTGTTATTATTGCTGATACGAGATAGTGTATACTTGAAAGAAGAGACGTATTTTCATAATCACAACCAGTGATTCGGGTTATCAGAATTTTTGGCTCTATGTATGTTAGTGTCAAATGACACTTGAAAAGTCGAAAAAAAGAGATGGAATTGTAGTTTTTACCACGCCATCCACCTCCTGATGCCATTCTTCTGAAAGAAGAAACAAAATGGATTTACCGACTTGATAGTCTTAATCCAAAAGGGCTCAATGAGGAATTTGCGTTTACTGCTTTCCTCTGAGAATGAGGGAGAGGTGGATGGCGTGGTAAAAACTACACTTCCACTTTTCAAGTGTCATTTGCGCGCACTATGACCTGACGCTGCACACAGTCATGTGACAGTGCAGCGCAGGCCTGGAAGATGGGAGCGCGACAGCTGAAGAGGAGCCGCGGCGCAGCACAGGTAAGATGATTTTTTATGATGGGCTGATCCGAGGTCTGGGGGTACCGATGGGGATCTGATCTGAGGCCCGATGGGGATCTGATCTGAGGCCCGATGGGGATCTGATCTGAGGCCCGATGGGGATCTGATCTGAGGCCCGATGGGGATCTGATCTGAGGCCCGATGGGGATCTGATCTGAGGCCCGATGGGGATCTGATCTGAGGCCCGATGGGGATCTGATCTGAGGCCCGATGGGGATCTGATCTGAGGCCCGATAAGGGTCTGATGGGTTAATCTGAGGTCTGATGATAAATATTTTTATTTTATTTTACTACTCTAAAATCTGGGGTGCGTCTTATCACTGGGTGCGTCTTATATAATATAAAATACCGTATTTTTCACTTTATATCTCAGAAATTTGGATCAGTGAGCTGTAAAATGAGGTCAGGCAACAAATCCCTTCTTACCTGCGACTCACTTGCCTGCAGAGCCTCTTTTTGTTCCTGCAGCTGCACGCCGACATCTCTTACATGTTTCTCAGCAGACTCCTCGCTCTGAGCTGCTTTAGTTTTATACGTTTCCAGTTCAGACTGCAGCTGCTGCATTTTTAATACAATGGCATCATAATCTGTGGGTTGAGGTAACAAAAAGACTTATAGAAGGTGAAGAATACTGATTCCAAGTTGAAGTACCATAATTGTTAATTTTTTTTCCAACTGTTACAGGAAATATGGCTTTCAGCCAGAACCTCATCCTGATGACCACACAAATATGCCTAATAATTGGACCCAGTGGTATTCACCCATTCAGTATAGCCAGTAGCATTGTGTCCCTTGTTAGCATATCTAAGGCAGGAAGGGCATATTGTAAAAGCAATTGAACAACATTCTGTTGACCAAGAGATGGGGGAAGATATTTGGGTGGTCACAGGGTGGAGTCTATGGTGGGGGGGCTGGGACACAGCAACATATAGGTGAAAGTTGGGAGTGGGGCTGGGGGCTTCTCTTCCTGGACACCCTTGGATGAACAGCATTTCAGGAGCAAGCTATGTTATATGTGTGCTTATGTGGGTATGTATACAAGTATAATATCCCAGTAGACTTTATATGTGTACATATAGATATTCGCAGTCTGCAATTGCATTACCAGTTAGATTATATATGCTGTTTATACATGAGTCTCTATATGTACATGTACTAATGGTCAGGCACTGGATGCGAGTTGGTTAGAAGAGTAGATCCAGTAGACAGTATATTGATGGACTCTGGATATGCTGCATATACATACACATTATTAGCCACATTTGCTTAGCATCCAGGGTGGGCAGGAACGGAGGCGGCTGTGTGTGGTGGTGTCCTCTATGTATTGTGTTATCTGTATCTTTATGTATATTGTCCATTGCCATGTCATCTCTAGGTTATCAGTAAACTATTTTTATATATAAGTATCTGCGAGGGTTGTGTGTTGCTCTTGGGGTATATGAAGGACTGGAAGAGGTGTAATTATACACAGAATAATCGGATTGTATGGGAAACAAGGGCAACATGCTAGGAATAGAATAGAAGAGATGGAAAACGGAGATATACATAAATCCCCTCATCACCAACCTACTGCTATTTTCAAAGCTGGCCATGAATATGCACTGGTGGGTGTGGTGGACCCCCTTCCAAAACGATAGCGTTAAGAGGACACACTGATCACCCAATGAATTAAACAATGGTGGTTTTATGGAATATACTTGGATCTGTCACAAGTTTTGTGCTGAGGGCAGCATAAACTGCTGACAGCGACCCTGAGAAATGCCACTTACATAATCTGTCAAATAACTGAAGTAAAGTGGCCTAAATGGGAGGAAATGCTCAAAATCCCCAAACACTGTGGCGTGTTTATAACCGGGGGAGCGATTCCTCCGCCAGTGATCGCCCAATCCCCAGCAAAAATGCATACAATGGAGGATGTCGGCAGCGGACCACATGCACCACAAAGGCATCCTACACAAGATGGGATAATGAGTATCGAGTAGCCCAGTGCATGCTGACGGCTAGTCTCTGCGTAATACACTGCATGCGGTAGGGAGTCCTAATATTCATGAGCTTCCCCTACCCTCTGCTGCTGACTGCTACAGGAAAAGAACGTATAAAGGGGGTTTCTGAGATTTTTTAGCCGGTGACCTATCCTCTGAGGGGGGTTTCTTGGCTGAGAAACAGTGTGAGACTCTGGACTATGTCTAATACATACGGGGCGAGAACTCCCCCCTACCTCCTTTCAGTAGTGCAGCCTCTTCCTCTTTTCTCACCAGCTGCTCCTTCTTTAGAGATATCTCCTGTGTGTTCCTATCAATTACAGCAGTCAGATCTGCTACCTGTCAGGAGAAAAGGCAGAAGATCAACCAAAAGGTTATTTATGCAGCACGCTACAAAAAAATGATTTTTCTTGCAGTTACTTTGGATCTGCGACATATTAATTTCCGTTGAATATTATTTGTGGATTTTGGCCTCACTGACTTCAATAGGGAAGTCACAAACCGCAAAAAAAGATAAAAAATCCACAAACAAACCTATACTGTGGTGGATTGTTATACAGATTACCCACGAATCAAATGTAAACTCTGAATGTGCAGATAACAGTATACCAATCCCCTGCCAACAGAGGGCGCACTAAATGTTTTCCAGAAGAGTAAAAATACTCCTCTTTAATATGAATTACTGTAAAATTGTTAATACATGGGCCGCATAATGTTATAAGGCAGATTTTTTGGCAGAGAAACCATTACCAGTGTCCTCTATAACAGGCATGCTCAACCTGCGGCCCTCCAGCTGTTGTAAAACTACAACTCCCACCATGCCCTGCTGTAGGCTCATAGCTGTAGGCTGTTCAGGCATGCTGGGAGTTGTAGTTTTGCAACAGCTGGAGGGCCGCAGGTTGAGCATGCCTGGTCTAGGGGATGCTTTTGTGGCATTTTCTGGGCTCACTCATCCATGTGGAAGGCATTCTCAACTGATTTTGGTATGAATCCATCCTTGCAGATCATGTACACCCCTACATGCTGATTGTCTTCCCTGGAGCAGATAGGATCGTCCAGCATGATAATGTGACATGTCACAGGGCTAGAAATGTCCGACATTGGTTGGAAGAGCATGACCCAGAGTACTGCCCTGGCCCCCTAATTCCCCAGACTGAGCACCTGTGGGACCACCTGGATCGTCGTGGTCGCTCTATGGATTCTCCCCCACGCACCCTCCAGCAGCTGTGGGATGCACTGCAGTGAGCATGGCTCCAGATACCTGTGACAACCTACCAGGACCTTATAGAGTCACCCCTAGCCAGTCTAGCTGCTGCCCATGCTGCACATGGCGGTTACTCTGGATATTAGCAGATAGTCATAATAATGTGACTTGACTGTATAGGAGTTCTGTTTCCTACATTTGTCATCACATACCTGTTGCTGAAGATCTTCTTTCTGCCTCCGTGTTTCCTCCAAAGCTTTGGCAATCTCAACGCTCACAGTCTCTCTACTACTCAGCTCCTCCTGCAATGAGAATGTAAATCAGAGTTGTTATGTAACTGCAATAAATGAATGCTTGGATATATAGTTTTTCTCATTCACTAGTTAGATACATGGATCCCTACGGACTTACATGGACAGTGTAACTAGAGGGGATTGCACATTAACAAACGCTTACTCCTATCCCCTCTTGATGAAGGCTGGCAAAAGACAGCATGGATTTCCATCCCTGGCGGGGGCTTACTGGGATGATGGGTATCCTCTCATGCTTTCAACCTCTTTAAAAGGGGTTATCCAGGTATTGCTAATGATGAACTATCCTCAGGTCATCATTATCTCACCGGCGAGGGTCCAAGTCAAGGACCAGAGCTCTGGTGAGCGCAGCCGACTCCCAGCAGCTTTCAAAGCACAGCGCCATACATTGTATAGTGGTAATGCTCGGTATTGCAAGCTCAGCCCTATTGACTTGAATGGGGCCGAGCTGCAACTAGGCCATGTGAACGACATACAGTGATCGTTATTATTGCATTGTACTCATTTTTAGCTTAAAATCATGTTTTCAATTAGTGTTTTATGGAGCCTTTTTTTCTGTACAGGGCTGAGATGCTGTAGTAGCAGCCTTTGGATTTTCTGTCTTTTCCGTCATTTAGGGAGCTGACAGGCTCCTTATCTCTGCTCTCTGACATTATAAACACTCATTCTAGTGTTTATAACCTCTTAGTAGTTTAGAGATCATGTTTATTAGATGAAGTGAAAGTAAGAGTCACACAGTTAGAAAAACTGTTAACCCTTTGTGACAGAACGGCTCAATATTTTTATTAAAGATCAATTGAAAATATAATTTATAGTCAAAAATGAGAAAAATGCAATCGTAAACAAAAATTGCCTCCGAAGGTGTACACAGCCTTTAAATGCTCCAATAAGTATGCATTGTGGCCTCCTGATTCGCCATTTATTTTGTTGGTGCTGCACTATGTACCTACCTGCTTCCCAGTTTCACAATAAGGTTTGTAATGCTTCATACAGTTGGCACATACCTTCATCTTCTCCTGATCAGCCTCCAGCTTTTTGAGAGCAGCTTCCAGATCTTTATTTCTTTCTTGTAAAGACTCCTTTTCTTGTTCCAAAAGACTCTGTATGAAGATAAAAATGTTCAGAATCCACTGGTCAGCAGAAATGATTCCAGACGGCTCACAAATGATCCGAAAAATAAACCACACAAAATGCATTAGACGATTAGCAAATATGTTTGCACAGAATAATGTTCTAATATTAGACCAGCGGCCACCATGCTTACAATATTGTGCTGTGCTGATGTCCTATCAATTTCTCGAGCACTCTCCAGGGCAGAGACCTGGGCTTCTAGTCGATCCACCTTCTCCGCACATTGCTGTCTCACACTGTGCAGCTGATGTGTTAATTTATCGCTCTCCGATTTCAGTTCTGATTGCTAGGCATGAGGAAACATAAAAGATAGATTATAGGTATTACAACCACATTATGCTTTACACATTTTCTATTTTTCAGTATAAATAACATCTGGACGGTGATTTCTAAATAATGATTTTTCCATGTCATTAAAGGGATTGTCCCAGAATGGCAACTTATCACCTATCCAGATAGGTGCTACGTGTCTGATCAGTGGGGATCAAACATTTGGAACCCCCCCACTAAGCATGAGAACAGGGGTCCCATGTTTGCCACTTGTGGAGCGGTAGTTGATTGTGGGGACTGACACTTAATTCAAACTATATCGGACCACCATCAATAGCCAAGCTCCACTGGTCTTGTGCATGAGTGATACACTGTCATTCTGGCAATACACATTTAAGCAAAAGGGGTCCAATGTTTAATTCATGACTGTCTTAAAAAAAAAAAAATAATATATATATATTCCACTACAGCGTGAAGAATTAGCACTGGTAAGCATCTACTACATTTACGGCCCATTTACACTGCTCGATGGGGTAGACGATTGTCAGGAAAGAATAGTCTCTTCCGATATGGGGAGGAACAGTCGCTAATGCCATCGCTCGTCCCCATACAGAATCCTTGTTTGCTGGCAGCAGAGTGCTGTTTAGACGGGACGATCTGCTGCCAACAAACAATAATTTAGGTGATGTGAAGAAGCATTTCGCTTATTCATCGGGTAATCAGCGGCACCTTTACACCGGCAGATTACTGCGAATGTTAGCAATAATGTGCCCGAACATCAGGCAATCTAATGGGGGCTTTAGTGTACAAGCAGTAAATTATATGTGCAGATAAGCTGTACAAAGCAATTCAGATGCATCAAGCCACATCATCACGTCTGATCGTCATTTTCATACTTTGTCCCCTGAAGAACCCTTATCCAGTCGGAGGGACACATCGGGACTATTACAGAGTTATGGAAGTTATCATCAATGTGGCACAGGGGAGAGAGAGGCATTAGCCACAGAAAAATGGGATTGACCCTGTCGGGGCGGGTGCTCCGCTTTTAGGCAGGGGTAGCCTGAGGGTCATTGAAGGGAGAGTACTCCTTGGCGGAGTTTTAACTCAACCCTGTAAGAAGGGCCTGGTGACATACTTTTTGCTGAGGCCCTATTGACGTGTACTCTTTGCTATTTGCTACCACCTATACAATCGACAACTGTGATGTATCTAATATCTTTGTGCTCAGGTGGCAAAATGCTTCCGGACTTTGGTATTAGTGCTAATATATTTTAAGGTGGTTTTAAAAGTTTTACTTAGGGATTATTTTTCTGCGACAGCTGAGTTATATTTTTTGGAAGTGACATCATATCTGTGGGAAGCATAAACCGGTGACAGAGATCCTGATTACAGTACAAGGACTACAGATTTATGTCTGCAGTGATTTACTGAAAATCTTGTTGAGAAGCTCCAGTAGGAGCTGAGTTCACTCAATGTAACGCGCACACTCAGGGGTCCTCGTAGTCATGGCCCCGCAGCTTCCCCACCACTGATTGGCATTGGCAGCTTCCTCCCTATACATTTAAGGGTCCATTCACACGTCCGCAATTTTGTTCCGTATTTTGCGGAACGAAATTGCGGACCCATTCATTTCTATGGGGCAGCACGATGTTCCCGAAAAAAATAGAACATGTCCTATTCTTGTCCGCAATTGCGGACAAGAATAGGCATTTTCTATTAAGTGCTGGCGATAAGCGGTCCGCAAAATGCAGAACGGATCCGTAAAACACACGCGGACGTGTGACTGGACCCTTACAGGAAGAAAGCGGCCACTCATCCATGGGAGAACTCATGATGATGAAGACTCCTAAGCGCATACGTTACACTGAGTGGACTTCAGCACTTGGCTCCCAGTGGATTTTAAGAAAAAAGAGTGCACAATGAAAGTAAGGGACCTCGTTTTTTTTATTAAAGCCTCTGCCATTCATCAGTGCTGCCCTAAGATAAGGCAGCGTAAACCTGGTAAAAGATTCTCTTTAAGAAAAAGTACATTAAGTGCTGAAGTCGTAGAGCAGAAGATAAGCCAAAGAAATGTGGTCCTGTGATTTGTGCTTGTAATAAAAGCACAATCTCTTCTCTGTACATTTCGCTGTGGAATAAAAATAAAAATAATAATAAATTTACAAACTTTTCTGTGAATAATGCCAGACCTGATGGGAAACTGTACCACTAGTAAACCATTCACATGTGTCTGTGCACAATGCTGTGAGCGGCCATAGGCAGCTGGACTGATACATACACATGAAGCGATTTGCTCCTCTTTCTGCTTCAGCTCCTTCTCTCGAGCGTGTAGTTCTTCTCGGACTGTCTGTAACGTCTGCTGTACATCTCTGAGCTGAAAAGAAGAACACAAAGCATACAAGGAATATTGTGGGTCATCCATATGCAAGTCGTTTTCTAATAAAATAGACAACTAGACAAATATACAATTCTACTTTCCTCATGTCCAATTTGAGGATGGGGGTGCACTATTTCACTTCCTGCAGGATAGCGGCTAGATGTACCCCCTGACAACTGTAAACAGTATACAACTATATACAGTACATGACACACTGATAACTGTATACCATTGGCTTGTAAGTGGCAAAGACCTGGTATTTGAACTGCCAGCCATTAAAGGTTTAGATTCAGGGGAGTCTCTTATTTGGGGCTTCCATTAATTAGCTGGAGCAGAGAATGGCTACAAATAAGTATCTCTCTGAAGCCCCCCGAACATCCATATTACACAAATGTGAAAGGACACATACAAGGCTCGTGTCCCCTGGGGTGATGCTGAGCTGGAACTGAGTACTTGAGGTCAGATTACCCTGCAGATCACAGCTGATCTCTAGGGGTTACAGCAGCGGGGAGTTGTCACAATACCAAAATTTTGATTCGGTTTCAATACCTAGAAAAAATATTGTTATACTCGATAGCATGCAAAAAAAAAAAAAAACAATACCCAGAGGTGGGACCCGCACATATCAAACAATGGGGGCATATCCTAGCGATATGCCCCCATTGTCTGTAATGGGAATACTTTTTAATTTTCAGTCTACAGAGCTGTATGAGAGCTTGTTTTTTGCAGGACTAACTGTAGTTTTTATTGATACCTTTGGGATACATTCAACTTTTTGGGGAGGGACAAGGTGCGAAATTGCTAATTGCATGTTTTTTCCATTACGGCATTCACCACACCGGAACATTTTTTTAAAATATTTTAATAATTCAGACATTTTCAGATGCGGTGATACCGGATATATTTATTTTTTGTATATTTTTATTTGTAAAATTGGGAAACAGAAGTAATTTAAACTTAATATTTTTGTGTGTTTTTTTTTTTTTTTTTTTTTTTTTTTAACTTTTTTGACTAACTTTTAGGGGGCTAGAACCTGGGATCCTTTGATCTTTGTCCTGTAGTGAAATTTCAGGACTCCGATCATTTACCATGACAGCCTGAGGCCTGCTGAGGCTTTCCAGGGCGGTGATAGTAACTTCCCTGCGAAGCTGCGCACAAGGCACAGCTCAGCAGGGAAGTTACTATCATAGCCTTGGGAAGCCTTACTTAGCAGGCCCCAGGCTGTCATGGTAACCGATCAGAGCCCCATGATTTCACTGCTGGGGCTCCGATCGGAAGGCAGAGGGAGCCTCTTCCCTCTGCCTTACATCACAGATACCGTGATCGCTGTTGAATGTGTCATTTGAGGGGTTAAATGGCCAGGTTCGGCATGATGCAGAGGTCGCACTACAGTTTTTCCGGAAGAGTAAAAATACTTCTCTGACCATTTTTGAGGAGTATTTTTACCCGAGGAGGCCTGCACTTGCTCACATCTGCATTGGAGCCTCTGTTGCAGATTGTGTTGAAGGACCAGACCAAAAAAACCTCATATGCAGCTCTTTTTTTTGTCTGGTAAAAAAAAACTGATCCTGAACAGAAACTGTAATCGGCGGAGTCTGTTCAGCTTCTTCCTGGTCAGTTAGGCTGGGTTCACATCACATTTTTGTCATACATGTAAAAAGACACCTCCGTCACCATAGATTTCCATTGTAAAAAAAAAAAAAAAAAAAAAAGTGTACATAAGCCACCATGTTTTTTACTGGATTTGGCAGGATGGAAAAACATGGTACACTACGCTTCCCATCCTGCAGAGTTCCCCAAACAAACGTATACTTTTTACAATTAAACTCCATGGTGACGGATGCCACAATATGGCATCTGTCTGAGGTGACTGTTAAAGTATATGGTTTTTATGTATGTTGAAGGCAAGACAAAAACCCACCCTTACGTGCCCGATCCAGCACTCCATTATTTTTGTAACTGAGCAGAACAACGTAAATAAATAGCGGTGGTGTGAATGGGGAGATGAGTATTTATGTGGGGGACCATTACTGACAATTATAGCCAAGTGATAAAGTCCAGCCCAATATGGCAGATCTTCTCTGTACTTTATCACTTGGCACTCCACACTGCACCACATACATCACACACACTGCACTGCATACACCAGTGTGATGTACGTGGCGCAGCATGTGTGGTTATGGTCATGATCAGGAGAATGGAGCGGTATGACTGATATTCAAGGTTTATGGGTGCTGTTAGATTTAATGAAGCCATAACACAGAATGTTTTTGGAGAGGGAATTCGTTACCTAGGTCCATTATAGGGTTATAACTATAATATGAAAGGAGCCAGGATTAAATCAAACCTCTAACCATTATTGAGATGGGGCTGATCTTTTCTGGACCAGTGCTGCAATTGCTTCTCTACCAACTAATTTCAATGGCACAAACGGTTTCTAAGCAAACTTGTATGCTTCTGTCCCTGGCTGCGGTGGGTGGAAGGAGACACAGTTACCTGGTAACTTGGGCGTCATTGGCTGCTCTGCTTGCTTCCAGGATCTTATCTCAGCCTGGGCTGGCATTATCTTCCTTTTTCAGGTCACAGCATGTTTTGCTGGGCCATGGTTGCCAGCACTCCTTGCGCAGCGCGCCTAGCAGCCACCGCCAGGAGCCCTCCCTTCCTCCTTCCAGCTCTCGCCAGCTTCCCCTACTGTAGGACCTGTATCTCTCCAGCGCCCGTCCAAAATAACCATTAACAAAGGTCCCTGCTGTAGGCAGCTTTGATATTGGTTATTTGAAGCACAGGCAGCAAAGCACTGCTCACTGACTTTTTGGTACACCTCAGACTTTTTACAAGGACTAAAATCGCCTGAACACACGTCTATGATGCTTGTACAGGCGTTATTGTGACCTCTGGCGTGATCGCTGTTCCTCGTCATTGCTGTATTATATACAGCCGACACCCAACGCGTGTGAAGCCAGCTTACCACAACAGCCCACTCCATACATTTCCCTGCACATAATGCCATACATGTACGGTACCATGTGTTAAAGCGTGGTACATGGTGTTATTAATTTTAAACTTCCATGTGTCTCATATTTATAGTACGTGACACCATCATTAACCCCATGTTGCTGATTATATGAGGTAGTACATGATGGGGTCACTTGCTATTAACGTGAGGCACATTGAGATACTAATGTAATAAGACCATGTGCCTCACATTAATACATGCACACGAACGTTGTTTGTTTCCGTGTCCGTTCAGGTTTTTTTTTGCGGATAGGATGCATACCCATTCTTTTCAATAGCACACTATCCACATTCGTATGTCCGTTCCGTAGCCCCGCAAAAAACGAGATTTTTGTATAACTTACCAGTAAAATCTCTTTCTCGCTCTTTCCTTGGGGGACACAGAAGACCTTGGGTATAGCTCATCTCCATAGGAGGCGTGACACTAAGTGAAAACTGTTAAGCCCCTCCTCCACAGCTATACCCTCAGCCTGGAGAGAGAGACTGCCAGTTGCGTGTCCAAACAGTGAGAAAAGGCAAAGTCCAACAAGGAACCAACAAGCCAACTACCCAACGGGTAACAAAAACTCGGAAAACGCACAGAGAAAAAACAATGAATGGGTGGGTGCTGTGTCCCCCAAGGAAAGAGCGAGAAAGAGATTTTACTGGTAAGTTATACAAAAATCTCGTTTTCTCGCCCAGTTTCCTTGGGGGACACAGAAGACCTTGGGACGTTCAAAAGCAGTCCAAAAGGGGGAGGGACCACAGCACCAAGGCGAAGCACCCGAAAGGCATCAATGAACCGCCGCCTGTAAACCCAGGCGGGGTAAGGCAGCATCTGCCAAAGTCAAAGTATGCACCCTGTAGAACTCAGTAAGGCGTGCAAGGCAGACCTGAGGCCGCCGTGCCCAAATGCACGGCCGAAGCCCAATGCCTCCGGCCCAGGAGGCACCGACCGCTCTGGTGAAAGGAACGGTGACACCAAAGACAGAATCCTGCCCTAAGTGCGGTAACCTCAGCAATAGCCAATCTGATCAAGCGGAGGAAAACCACCCTGGAGTCTGTCAACCCTATGCACAGACTTCCTGGAAACCCAAGAGGCCGAACGACTGCAAGAGTCGGAGAACTCCAAGTAAAAAATGGCCAGGCCCAAACAACGTCCAAATAGGTGAGGTGTTGAAGCGAAGGCAACACCACCTTCAGAAGGAAGGAAGAAACGAGATGCAGAACAGCCCTGTCCTGGAAAAGACAGAAAGCTCGTAACAAAAAAAGGGGGCCATGCCGGCACCCGTCAGAGACATGACTGATACGGAACACAACCGTACAGGACAGAAGGATAGAGAGAACTCCTGTAACGGCTCCAAGGGCAAGAATGGAGCGCCGAGAGCTCAGGATATAGTCCCCAGGGCGGTACCGAAGGACAGTACAGAGGAACCAAAGAGCCACTCCGAGGAAGAAGGTCTTGGCAGGCCCAGAGGGCCGGGAACGCTGGAAGAGGAAGAACAGCGCCGACACTTGACACCTCAACTAAAAGACAGAACCATAGGGAAAGAACTTCAGAGTGGGGAATGCACAGCTCCCCACCGAACCCCAGACAAAAAACCCTAAGTCTTACGACAGATCCTGGACGAGACACAGCCAGGAGTGGACAGCAGTGAACCCGCTGGAGTCGCCTGGCAAGCAGGCGAAAACCCAATGAGAACAGGCGCAGACCAGTAACACGGGCAGAAGGGTCGACAAAACTAGCCCCGTCGGCCCCGAACAACGTTGACCCGCATCCACCCGAATGGGGGAGCAGAAGGACAGATGGAAAGAACCCAGAGGATCCGCCAGATGCCAGGAGAAGGCAGGCTAAAGTCCATGCTGATGTAACCACGTTGTACAGCCCCTGTGTGGGATCAAAGGACAATCTGAACCGAAAAGGTAGTCCCCCCAAGTTATCGAGAAGGTAAGTCTACATCAGGACCATCGTCTTAGAACGGGCCACGCAATCTGCACCCAGCGGGAGGACAGAACGCGGTAGACTCGGTAAATAAGCACACAGCTAATACAGCCAGCGTGAACAAGGGAGACAGTACGAGGCCAAAAGGAACACCGGAACCATCCACAGGAACAACCATGCTCACCCCAGAGGGGAGGACAGTGAAAACACAGCCTCCGAAGTCTGGCGGGAAGCCACATCGGAGTGATCTGTATAGAGCGGGAGCCAAACAAAGCCGGCGAAAAGAGGCAGTCGAGACAGAGGCCGACATAACACCCTCCAACCGAAAGGAGGAGGAGTGGGCAACAGGGAAGCCATAAGACAACTCAAAAGCAGAACCCGCTACACTGTGAGACGCCCGGTCCACCGCCTCGCAGAAGGCGAATACCTTGAAGAACCCAAGGCGGAGGTCCTCCGGACCTGGGTAATCCAGCACCCAAGAGAAGTTGGGTGACCGTCCCGAGAAGAGCAGCCCGAACCCGGTAGCAGATCAGACAGAAGCGTAGAGGCGCCAAGAGGAAGGACTCATACCACACTGCATCCGAAGAGGAGGAAATTGCGGCAGGCAAGGGAACGCAGTCCTGCCAGCGCCAATGAAGAATTCGAGAGGCGCCGCAGACAACAGCACTCTCGACCATGTGACCACTAGCGCAGGGAAGCAATGCTGCAGAAGGACGCAAAGGGCATGCATCTAGGACCCACGAACACTCCCTGGAATGAAAGGCCAACTAAATGAATGAGCACCACCCAGCTCGGTGCAGCAGAGAGAAACAGAGCCTGTCCGGTCAGGAGGACAGAATGAACTCCCTAGGGACGAGTGCAAGGCTGGCGGCAAGCATCGGCTCCCAAGAAACAAAGGTATGCCGCAGGAAGCAGGTGAGGCATACGAACGAGCAGCCCCGCAAGCAGCGAGAAGGCCAACCCACCTAGAAAAAAGGAGGGCTCGTCCCAGAGCGCCACAGCATGTACGGAATCGCAAAGTGCAACCTGAAAGGGAGTTATGCACAAAACCAGTATAGCATGCGATGGAACGCAATCAGTCCACCCCGAAAGGGGGGAAATTGTACCTGGCCAACTGCAGTTGGCAAGAGTGCAAAGACCCGTCCCAAAAGGGAGTGATGCCTAAGGCCGAACCTACTTCAGAGAAGCAGGACATACCCTATAAACCAGCAGGAACGCAGGAGGTCCACCTAGTGAAAGGGGAACATGCACAGGGTATCCTAGCATTAAATGAGTGTGCAATAATACACCCAACACTGAACTCAGCGAGAGAGTAACTACTCTGCCAATGAATGGGGACATGTACAAGTCCAGCCCAGCCATATAAGGACAGCCGTGAATCCCATGAGCGTGCCAAATTCTGCCCTTGAAGTGAGAGGTGGTCACGCACAGGCCAGCACCGTATCCAATGGAAGTGCAAGCGTTCCACCCATGATAGAGGGCCATTCTCATGGCCAGCAATGTATCCGGTGAGAGTGTAGCACACCGCCCAGAAAAAAGGGGGTAAAGCACATGGCCAGCATCTCCTCCAGGGAGAGTGCGAGCACACCGCCCAGCATGGGAGTCATACACATGGCCAGCAACGTACTGGCGAGAGACAAACACAGTCACTAAGAACGCGTGCATGTCGCCTGAGGAAGGAAGGCATGCCCCTGGCTGGCAGCGAATCCAGCAAGAGTGCGTACACCGCCTACGGAAGAGGAGTCATGCCTATGGCCGACAGCGGATCCAGCGAGAGTGCAAGCACCCTGCCATGTATGGGGTACATGCACGTGGCCAGCAACGTACCTGCGAGGAAACACCCAAAGACAGAGGGATGTATGTATGCTGCCTGAGGGAAGGAGGCATACCCAAGGCCGGCAGGGAATCCAATGCAGCATACCGCCTAAGAAATGGCCGGCAGTGCAACCAGTGAGAGTGCAGCACAATAACATAGTACATAAGTACATCATAGCACATCAGCGAGAGTGCAGCATAATAACATAGTACATAAGTACATCATAGCACATCAGCGAGAGTGCAGCATTCCGCCTATGGAAGGGGGTCGTGCACATAGCCAGTACCGTATCCGGTGAAAGTGCAGTATCCCGCCTAAAAAAGGGGGTCATGCACATGATCGGCAACAGATCCAGTGAGAGTGCTGCGTTCCGAATCCAGTGAGTGCAGCGTTCCGCCCACGGAAGGGGGTCACGCACATGGCCGGCAGCAAATCCAGAGAGTGCAGCGTTCCGCCTATGGAAGGGGGTCGTGCACAAGGCCAGCACCGTATCCGGTGAAGGTGCAGCATTCCGCCTAAGAAGGGGGTCATGCACATGGTCAGCCAGGGAGAGTGCAGTAGCCCGCCTAGGAGGGGGGGGGGGGGGGATGCACATGGCAGGCACCATAACTGGAGAGATGATGAATGCTGCCTACAGAGGGCCGAATGCACTTGGCCAGCGCCGTATCCTGGAAGAGGCAAGAAAACCGCCTAAAAAGGGGAAATGCCCTAGCAGCGACGCAGGCTGGGAGCGCAACACCATGCCGCCTGTGGAAAGAGGTCATGCAGACATGCAGCATTACTGATGAGGCTGCAGCGTCAAGCGCAGCCCAATAGAAATCATGATCTATTATTTTTATTTTATTTCATTTTTTTTTTATTTTTTTTTTTTTTTTTTTATTATTATTTAAACTCAGCCTCTGAGGCTAAAGGGGAGCCACCATATAGGGGCCCTGATAGACAGAAGAAAAAAGGGGGGCCAACTATACAGACCCATTTTTGGGAGCCGGCCTGCACCCAAAGGGTTAACAGGGATCCGGCCTGGAGGGCGGCGTGCGATCCCCTGGGGGCGGAGGAACCTCCAGGCGGGAAAATTCGCGCCTGGAGAAGTTCCCGCCCCCTCCACCAGAGACCGGAATATTGCGGCCTAGTAGGCCGCGAAGCCGGGGGCTAAATTGCGGCCCCCGGCCCGTCATACCGCCGGGACCTGCGGCGGAACGGCGCTTCAAACCGGCCGCGGGAGCCCACCCCGCGGGCCGGTCGGGATTGCGGCCCAGCAGGCCGAAGCCTGGGACCAAAGTAGCGGAGCCCCGCCGACCGCCACCTGCTGGGGCATAGCCCAATGACGGCCGCGGGAGCCCACCCCGCCGGCCGGAAGTAAGGGGGCCTGGAATGGCGGACCGCCGCGGGAGCCACGGAGCCTAAAATCTTTTGCGGCGCCCGGCCGCACCGGAATATTAGTGCTGACCGGACCGGTGCCCGTGATGGGTCAGGGGCAGCAAGGCGCGGGCCCTCTGGCCCTGAAGCAGTGGCCGGTAAGAGGGAGGGTGACCCTGAGACCGGGTCTGTGAGGGTGGGAAGCCTGCCTAACCCCTACGTCAGGGGCAGCTAGGTGCGAACCTCTGCAGCTCCCCAGGCATTCTTCTTGCAGGAAGAAGGGTGCCAATGTCCTATGGGAGCAAAATGTCGCCCTGTGGCAGCCAGGGGCCAGCCTAGGGCTAGCAGGGACAAAAGGGGTCCAGAGGCCCTGTCAGTATGGGGGTCAGGCACGCAGGAGACCGGGGTGGGGTGAGGGGTGAGGGGGGGACGGGGACGTAGGGCTGGAGAAGCCAATCTCTCACCATAGCCGTCTTCACCCTCGTCCGTTCCAGCAGGGTCGCCCCTTCAGCTACTGGCACCGTAGTGGCAGGACGCTGGAAGAGGGACTTGGCGTGCGGGCGACCCTTGTGCTGGCGGGATGTAGGGGAGCTGGGCTGCCCTGATCCACCTTGCCTTCTGTGGGGGAGGCAGCAGTGCGGATGACCGGCACTGGCGCAGCTCGAGCCCGGGAGAAACAGAGAGGTCTAGTGCGTCTCTGTTGTCCCTGATGTTCTGGAACAAAAAGAAAAGAAAAAAGTAAAAATCAAAAATTAAAACAAGGAGAAAACAGCCCTGCAGAGCAGGGAGTGTCTTGCCTCCTTGGACACTAAGCAAAAACTGGCAGTCTCTCTCTCCAGGCTGAGGGTATAGCTGTGGAGGAGGGGCTTAACAGTTTTCACTTAGTGTCACGCCTCCTATGGAGATGAGCTATACCCAAGGTCTTCTGTGTCCCCCAAGGAAACTGGGCGAGAAAAAATATAACGTCCTATTCTTGTCCGTTTTAGGCATTGTTACAATGGATCAGAAAAAACAAACAAAAAAAAAACGGATGGCATACAGATGTCATCTGTTTTATTTGCGGACCGCAAAACACATACGGTCATGTGCCTAAAACACATACCTGTAAAAACAGCAGAATGTGGATGGTACAGGTCACCTGTCGATGACATCAAAGGTCCTTTAACATAAGGATCCAGCACCGCAGTGCGTTTCCTTCTCCCCTGCCATCCTATTCTCCCCCTCCTTACCTCCCCCATCAGGCCACTCAGTTATTTCACTTGTGGCACTGGCCGCTGCATCACAGTAAGGAGGGACGGACGTTCTCCCTCCATCTCCACTGTCCTGCCACTTATGAGAACACGGCACGCACTGCGCTTTTGCGTATGCTATGTTCTCTGGTAGGGACTGATACTAAGCTGCATAATAGTGCAGCTTAGTATAAAAAACACGCCAATCCTGGTATTGTATGGAAGTACTGAAAAAATATTGAGACTTTGATACCCTGTGCAATCCTAGTGGGGACATCCTGTGATCAGTTTATTTTTGAGGGACGCTGACAACCCCTTCAATATCACACAGGCAGCAGGTCCCTACCAGACACATTAGTAATAGCAGGTTCAACTAATGAATAAAGGCTTTACTCAACTGAAGAATGGGTTCATCACTTATGATGCTAATCGTTACAATTACACACCCAATGAATGAAGGTGGGTGGGAAGAAAAACGAGATTTTTGTATAACTTACCAGTAAAATCTCTTTCTCGCTCTTTCCTTGGGGGACACAGACCTTGGGTATAGCTCATCTCCATAGGAGGCGTGACACTAAGTGAAAGCTGTTAAGCCCCTCCTCCACAGCTATACCCTCAGCCTGGAGAGAGAGGCTGCCAGTTGCGTGTCCAAGTAGTGAAAAAAGGCAAAGCCCAAAAGTGGAACCAACAAGCCAACTACCCAACGGGTAACACAAACTCGGAAACCGTGTAGAGAAAAACAAATGAATGGGTGGGTGCTGTGTCCCCCAAGGAAAGAGCGAGAAAGAGATTTTACTGGTAAGTTATACAAAAATCTCGTTTTCTCGCCCAGTTTCCTTGGGGGACACAGAAGACCTTGGGACGTTCAAAAGCAGTCCAAAAGGGGAGGGACCACAGCACCAAGGCGAAGCACCCGAAGGCATCCAGGAACCGCCGCCCGCACACCCAGGCGGGCCAAGGCAGCATCCGCCGAAGCCCGAGTAAGCCCCCTGCAGAACTCGGTAAGGCGTGCAAGGAAGACCAGTGGCCGCCTTGCCCAAATGCATGGCCGAAGCCCAATGCCTCCGACCCAGGAGGCACCGACCGCTCTGGTGAAATGAATGGTGACATCAAAGGCAGACCCCTGCCCCTGGTGCGGCAACCTCAGCAATAGCCAATCTGATAAGCTGAGAAAAGCCATCCCGGAGGCAGTCAACCCTAAGCACGGACCGCCTGGAAACACAAGAGACCGAACGTCGACAAGAGTCGGAGATCTCCAAGCAAAAACTGCAAAGCCCAAACAACATATAGGCAAACACCACCTTCAGAAGGAAGGAAGACATGGGATGTAGAACAGCCCTGACCTGGGGAAAGACAGAAGGCTCGGAACAAGAAGGGCCGCCACTCAGGCACCCGTCCGAGACACGACGGCTACGGAAACAACCGTACAGGACAGAAGAGGTAGAGAGAACTGCTGTAACGGCTCCAAGGGAAAGATTGGAGCGCCGAGAACTCAGCATGCAGCTCCCAGGGCGGTACCGGAGGACAGTACAGAGGAACCAAAGAGCCACTCCGAGGAAGAAGGTCTGAACAGGCCCCGAGGGCCGGGGAACGCTGGAAGAGGAAGGACAGCGCCGACACTTGACACTTCAAGCAAAAGAGTCCCAGTCCCAGGTCCAGGCCGGACTGGAGAAAGACAGAACCATGGGGGGGAGAAGGGCAGAGTGGGGAATGCCCAGCTACCCACAGACACCCAGACAAAAAACCCTAAGTCCAACGACAGATCCTGGACGAAACACAGCCAGGAGCGAACAGTAGCGAGCCCGCTGGAGTCACCTGGGCAAGCGGGTAAAAACCCAATGTGACCAGGCGCAGACCAGTAACACGGGCAGAAGGGTCGGAAAAAACTGGTCCCGTCGGCCTCCGAGCAACGTTGTCCCGTATCCACCCGGAGTGGGGGAGCAGAAGGACAGACGGAAGGGAACCGAAGGGTCCGCCCAGCATCCGCCAGATGCCAGGACAAGACAGGCTAAAGTCCATGCTGATGTAGCCACCACAGGAAGACTATCTACAGTCCTGGTGTGGGATATCGAAGGACAATCTGGACCGAAGGGCAGTCCCCCCAAGTTACCAAGAAGGTAAGTCTACAGCAGGACCATAGCCTAGAATGGAAAGCGCAATCTGCACCCAGCGGGAGGACAGAACGCGGTAGACCCAGCAAGAGGCACACAGCTAATACAGCCAGTGTGAACAAGGGAGACAGTACGAGACCAAAGGAACACCGGAACCATCCACATGAACAACCATGCTCCCCCCAGAGGGGAGGACAGTGAAGGAACAGCCCTCTGAAGCCTGGCCGGGGCAGAAGCCACATCGGAGTGATCTGTACCGAACGGGGAGCCAAACAGAGCCGGCGAGACAAGGTAGTCGAGACAGAGGCCGGCATCACACCCCCCAACCGAAAGGAGGAGTGGGCAGCAGGGAAGCCATAGGACAGCCCAAAAGCAGAACCCTGCTACACTGTGAGACGCCCGGTTCACCGCCTCGCAGAAGGCAAATACCCTGAAGAACCCAAGGTGGAGGTCCTCCGGACCTGGGTAATCGAGCATCCAAGAGAAGTTGGGTGATCTTCCCGAGAAGAGTGGCCCTGAACCTGGTAGCAGATCAGACCGAAGCGTAGAGGGCGCCAAGAGGAAGGACTCATACCACACTGCATCCGAAGAGGAGGAAATGATAATAGGCGAAGGAACCATAGTCCCGCCAGAGCCAACGAAGAATCCGAGGGGCGCTGCAGACAACAGCACGCATCTAGGAACCACGAACACTTCCCGGGAGGAAGGGCCAACGAAATGAATGAGTACCACCCAGCTCGGTGCAGTAGAGAGCATAGAGCCCTCCGGGTCAGGTGGACAGAACGATCTCTGTAGAGACGAGTGCAAGGCTTGCGGCAAGTAACCCAAGAGAACAAAGGGATGTCGCAGGAAGGAGGGGAGGCATACGTACGAGCAGCCCCGTAAGCAGTGAGAAGGCCAACCCACCTACGGGAGGAGAAGGCATAAACGGCCCAAACGCCGCACAAGAACGGCCGCTCCCTGCAAAAAAGTCACTCAGAGAAGAGGGCCAGCCACAGAGTGCCCCAGCATCTATGGAAGTGCAAAGTGCAACCTGAAAGGGAGTTATGCACAAGCCTAGCATGGCACGCGATGGAACGTAAGCAGTCCGCCCCGAAAGGGGGGGAAATGTACCTGGCAAGCTGCAGTCGGCAAGAGTGCAAAGGCCCACCCCAAAAGGGGGTGACGCCTAAGGCCGTACCTACTCCAGAGACATAGGACATACCATATAATCCAGCAGGAGCGCAGGAGGTCCACCTAGTGAAAGGGGGACATGCACAGGGTTATCCTAGCATTAAGAGAGCGTGCAATAATTCCCCCAACACCGAACTTTGTGAGAGTGCAACCACTCCGCCAATGAAGGGGACATGTACAAGTCCAGCACAGCACGTACAAGGACAGCCGTGAATCTCATGAGCGTGCAAAAGTCCGCCCATGGAATGAGGGGTGGTCACGCTCAAGGCCAGCACCGAATCCAATGGGAGTGCAAGCGTTCCACCCATGTTAGAGGCCATGCTCATGGCCAGCAACGTATCCGGCTAGAGTGCAGTATGCCGCCCGGAAAAAAAGGGGGGGGGGCCATGCACATGGCCAGCATCTCATCCAGGGAGAGTGAGAGCACCCTGCCATGTACGGGAGTCATGCACATAGCCAGCAACGTACTGGCGAGAGACAAACACAGTCAGTGAGAATGTGTGTATGTCGCCTGAGGAAGGGAGGCATGCCCATGGCCGGCAGCGAATCCAGTGAGAGTGCGTACACCGCCAACGGAAGAGGGGCCATGCACATGGCTGACAGCGGATCCAGCGAGAGTGCAAGCACCCCGCCATGGAAGGGGTTCATGCACATGGCCAGCAACGCACCAGCGAGAGAACAACCACAGACAGAGGGAGTGTATGCATGCCCAAGGCCGGCAGCGAATCCAATGAGAGTGCAGCATACCACCTATGGAAGGGGGTCATGCCTATGGCCAGCCGCAAATCCAGTGAAAGTGCAGCGTTCCGCCTATGGAAGCGTGTCGTGCACCTGGCCAGCACCGCATCCGGTGAGAGTGCAGATTTCCGCCTAATAAAATGGGGACATGCACATGATCGGCAACAAATCCAGTGAGAGTATAGCGTTCCGCCAATGGAAGGGGGTCACGCACATGGTCGACCGCGAATCCAGCGAGAGTGCTGCGTTCCGCCAATGGAAGGGGGACGTGCACATGGCCAGTACCGTATCCGGTGAGGGTGCAGTATTCCGCCTATGGAAGTTGGTCACGCACACGGCCGGCAGCGAATCCAGTGAGAGTGCAGCGTTCCGCCTATGGAAGGGGGACGTGCACATGGCCAGCACCGTATCCGGTGAGAGTGCAGTATTCCGCCTATGGAAGGGGGTCACGCACACGGCTGGCAGCGAATCCAGTGAGAGTGCAGCGTTCCGCCTATGGAAGGGGGACGTGCACATGGCCAGCACCGTATCCGGTGAGAGTGCAGTATTCCGCCTATGGAAGGGGGTCACGCACACGGCTGGCAGCGAATCCAGTGAGAGTGCAGCGTTCCGCCTATGGAAGGGGGACGTGCACATGGCCAGCACCGTATCCGGTGAGAGTGCAGTATTCCGCCTATGGAAGGGGGTCACGCACACGGCTGGCAGCGAATCCAGTGAGAGTGCAGCGTTCCGCCTATGGAAGGGGGACGTGCACATGGCCAGCACCGTATCCGGTGAAACTGCAGCAATCCGCCTAAGAAGGTCATACACAGGGCCAGCCCGCAGCCAGGGAGAGTGCAGTATCCCGCCTCCATACCTGGAGAGGGAGACGAATGCTGCCTACAGAACTGACCGCATGCACTTGGCCCGCGCTGCATCCCGGGAGAGGGCAAGAAACCGCCTAAAAGGGGAAATGCACCTGGCAGCGACGCAGGCTGGGAGCGCGAAACCATGCCGCCTATGGAAGGGGGGCATGCATACAGGCAGCACTACTGCGATGAGGCTGCAGCGTCCTGCGCAGCCCACAAGAATCTGTTAGACATCTGTTTATTCATTATTATTTCATATTTTATTTATTTCTTTATTATTATTATTATTTTTTTTTTTAAAACAGCCTCTCTGAGGCTAAAGGGGAACCACCATATAGGGGCACAGATTCACTTGATGCAAGAAAAAAAAAAAAAAAAAAAAAAAAAAAAAAAAGGGGGTGGCCAAACATACAGGCCCATTGGGAGCCGGCCTGCACCCAAAGGGTTAACAGGGAGCCGGCCTGGGGGCCGGCGCTGCGATCCACTGGGGGCGGAGGAAGCCCCAGGCGGGAAGAATTCGCGCCGGAAGAAGTACCCGCCCCCTCCAACAAAGGCCAGAATTTCGCGGCCTAGTAGGCCGTAAAGCCGGGGGCCTAAATAGTGCCGCATAGTATCATATACCGCCGGGACTGAGGCGGAGCGGCGCATTAAACCGGCCGCGGGAGCCCACCCCGCAGGCCGGAAGAGTCAGGGGCCCAAATGGACGCCGGAATTGCGGCCCCGCAGGCCCGATGGCGGCCCAGCAGGTCATTGCGGCGCCTGGCCGCACCGGAATGTCCATGCCGGCTGGAGGCGAGGTCTGTCAGGAGCGGGCCCCAGGCCCTGAGCAACGCTCCGGTAAGGAGATGGGGGGACCCTGAGATCGGGTGCCCGCGTAGTATTATATACCGGCGGGACATCAAAAGATAAAGGGGGACAGCAGCTGCATGTCCTATGGGGGCCAGGAAGGGAGGGGGAAGCAGGGAGCAGATTGCCGCCCTGCGGCACCCCAGGGGCCAGCCTAGATCCAGCAGTGGAAGGGATTCGAACTCATGACCTCTACCATCAGAGGCAAGGCATTTACCCTCACAGCTATGAAGCTGTTCAGAGGCACAGTATGGGGGTCAGGCCCGCGGGTGGTGGTGGTAGGGGGGGGACGTAGGGCTGGAGAAGCCACTCTCTTACCACAGCCGTCTTCACCCTCGGTCCATTCCAGCAGGGTCGCCCCTTCAGCTACTGGCACTGTAGTGGCAGGACGCTGGAAGAGGGGCTTGGCGTGCGGGCGACCCTTGCGCTGGCGGGATACAGGGGAGCAGGGCTGCCCTGGTCCACCTTGCCTTCTGTGGGGGAGGCAGCAGTGCGGGTGACCGACACTGGCGCAGCTCGACCCCGGGAGAAACAGAGAGGTCTAGTGCGTCTCTGTTGTCCCTGATGATCTGGAACAAAAAGAAAAGAAAAAGTAAAAAAAAATTAAAAAAAAAAAATTTAAACAAGGAGAAAAGAGCCCTGCAGAGCAGGGAGTGTCTTGCCTCCTTGGACACTAAGCAAAAACTGGCAGCCTCTCTCTCCAGGCTGAGGGTATAGCTGTGGAGGAGGGGCTTAACAGCTTTCACTTAGTGTCACGCCTCCTATGGAGATGAGCTATACCCAAGGTCTTCTGTGTCCCCCAAGGAAACTGGGCGAGAAACTCCACTTTTTTTGTGAACTGAGAAGAGAGCTACTTCCGTCTATTGTACAGTGGTTGCAGAGCACCTCTAACCTTTAAGGAACTTTCATCTTTGAACTGGTTCATCTCTGTGTCCTTCTGCTGTAAGAAATCCTGCATATCTTGTAACCTGCTGTTTACTTTTGCAGTCTGAAAAATGAAATGCATTTGAGAAATATCATTACACATATTTGAAAGGAAACACAAGCAGCAAAACCATAAGTTCTCATAGTCAATGATAAATCACGCACCTGTGCCTAAAAAGTGACTACGTGAGAAATAAACCTCAACACATTCCTAGAGCTTGACCGATCATCACTACTGACAGGCCACAACGGTGACCTGCCTCCCTAGCATCGCGGGTGACGGTAGGAGGGCTGGTCACCGTCGCCCGCTCCTCCCACTGTCGCCGGATGTTTTGATCCGTGCGACGGAGAGATGCAGCGGTGGTCGTGCAGGGATCTGGAGGGACACCCGTGCCTGGGAGCAGGTAAGTATGCTCTGGAGGAGGGGCCCGGGCATTCATTATAGGGATTGGATAACCCCTTTAATAGACATCTAATAGCTCTTTCAGAACAAGAGACGAACACAAGCAAAGCCACAGAATAATTCTGCAGCTTTGAATGTATTTGGCCCAGTCACTGCCAAGACAAATACCCACTAAGGCCTCAGCTGGGAAAGGAATTACACAGCAACCTCATAATAGATTGTTAAAGTGCATGTTCAACCTTTATAAATTAGACATGGATATAATTCATAAAAAGCTTAGGGGGTGATTTATTATACTGTGCCGCAATCTGAGACTTTTCTCCACTCACACCAGGTCTAAAATTGTGGATGTGACGTGGGCGGGGAAGGGGACGGGCCTGCAAACCCATCTCATTCGTCATTTTCTACGCCTGGTTTAGGAATAGAAAATGGTCTAAATGTAAGCTGGCTTACATATAGACTGGCGCTGGATACGATCCACTGCCAGTTATGGGGCTTCATTAAGGCTGGCATCTAACACGGTATCACAGTATAGTACCCGGGAGGTCGTCAGCCTTCATGTACTTTAGGGTGTACATGCCACGTTTCTAGGGACTACTGTGCTCACGATTCGCTTTTAATAGGCAGCACAGTGTATGATCACAGCCTCAGGGCACTTGTAGGGAGCACTTTCTGAGGAATCTAAGGTCTAGAGCTCTATTCATATTTCCAAAGGCTGCACATCTAACATGTCCTAGTATTCCTAGTACCTTGCTCTGATGGTTTGTATTTTGGGCCATCCTTACACCTAACATTGCAGAAAAATCTGATGCAAGAAAAACTGTCCTAATGCATGGAACTCACTAAGGCTACTTTCACTAAAGCTGTCCCTCTGCCTGCCGGAGTTCACCGTATTCGGCCTAGCCAGATAAAGCCGTGCACCACCAGAACCTTAATGGGATCTGGCTGGGATTCGGCCAGGTTCCAGCATGAGCACTGAGTTTCGCCCAGACAAAAACTGGTGTGTGAACCAGAAACTGCCTGCTGGATAGCTTTAGCGCAAGTGTGAAACTAGCCTCTAAGACTACTAGAAATATTTCTGCCGATTACAATAACAATATTGGATGAGAAATAATGAAATACGTTGTGCAGATAGAAGAATACAAACCACTCTCATAATGGCTCACTTTACAATGAATAAGCTTATATTTACCTGGGATTCCATCTGAGAGACTCTATCCAAGTGTAGACTCCTAGTCTCCAATAACTGTTGTCTTGTCTCATCCAGTCGTGTTTCTAGGCCTGCTTTCTGCAAATATTAATACCACTGAGAATTATAAGGGTTTTCCAAGACTTTAAAACTGAATACCTATCCTCAGGATAGGTCTTCAGTATCTGATCGGTGGGGGTCCGGCACCAGGGACCCCTGCCGATCAGCTGCTTGGGAAGGCAACAGCACTCCTGTGAGTGGCGCAGCCTTCTCCCTGCTTACCAAGCACAGCATCGTCCATTGTACAGGGAGTGCAGAATTATTAGGCAAATGAGTATTTTGACCACATCATCCTCTTTATGCATGTTGTCTTACTCCAAGCTGTATAGACTCGAAAGCCTACTACCAATTAAGCATATTAGGTGATGTGCATCTCTGTAATGAGAAGGGGTGTGGTCTAATGACATCAACACCCTATATCAGGTGTGCATAATTATTAGGCAACTTCCTTTCCTTTGGCAAAATGGGTCAAAAGAAGGACTTGACAGGCTCAGAAAAGTCAAAAATAGTGAGATATCTTGCAGAGGGATGCAGCACTCTTAAAATTGCAAAGCTTCTGAAGCGTGATCATCGAACAATCAAGCGTTTCATTCAAAATAGTCAACAGGGTCGCAAGAAGCGTGTGGAAAAACCAAGGCGCAAAATAACTGCCCATGAACTGAGAAAAGTCAAGCGTGCAGCTGCCAAGATGCCACTTGCCACCAGTTTGGCCATATTTCAGAGCTGCAACATCACTGGAGTGCCCAAAAGCACAAGGTGTGCAATACTCAGAGACATGGCCAAGGTAAGAAAGGCTGAAAGACGACCACCACTGAACAAGACACACAAGCTGAAACGTCAAGACTGGGCCAAGAAATATCTCAAGACTGATTTTTCTAAGGTTTTATGGACTGATGAAATGAGAGTGAGTCTTGATGGGCCAGATGGATGGGCCCGTGGCTGGATTGGTAAAGGGCAGAGAGCTCCAGTCCGACTCAGACGCCAGCAAGGTGGAGGTGGAGTACTGGTTTGGGCTGGTATCATCAAAGATGAGCTTGTGGGGCCTTTTCGGGTTGAGGATGGAGTCAAGCTCAACTCCCAGTCCTACTGCCAGTTTCTGGAAGACACCTTCTTCAAGCAGTGGTACAGGAAGAAGTCTGCATCCTTCAAGAAAAACATGATTTTCATGCAGGACAATGCTCCATCACACACGTCCAAGTACTCCACAGCGTGGCTGGCAAGAAAGGGTATAAAAGAAGAAAATCTAATGACATGGCCTACTTGTTCACCTGATCTGAACCCCATTGAGAACCTGTGGTCCATCATCAAATGTGAGATTTACAAGGAGGGAAAACAGTACACCTCTCTGAACAGTGTCTGGGAGGCTGTGGTTGCTGCTGCACGCAATGTTGATGGTGAACAGATCAAAACACTGACAGAATCCATGGATGGCGGTGGCTATATTGGTCACTGATTTGTTTTTGAATGTCAGAAATGTATATTTGTGAATGTTGAGATGTTATATTGGTTTCACTGGTAAAAATAAATAATTGAAATGGGTATATATTTGTTTTTTGTTAAGTTGCCTAATAATTATGCACAGTAATAGTCACCTGCACACACAGATATCCCCCTAAAATAGCTAAAACTAAAAACAAACTAAAAACTACTTCCAAAAATATTAAGCTTTGATATTAATGAGTTTTTTGGGTTCATTGAGAACATGGTTGTTGTTCAATAATAAAATTAATCCTCAAAAATACAACTTGCCTAATAATTCTGCACTCCCTGTATAGCGGCTCTGCTAGGTATCCCAGCTCAGTCCCATTCAATTCTATGGGGCTGAGCTGCCTTCTCTTCCTTTGTTCTGTTTGAGGCTATACTGAATTTTCCTGACAGTGAGTCATCACCAATCACAGGTATTTCTGGTATCCAGCAGCCCCACCTTTATCTGGCCCAGTTCTTTAAGCACCCGTCTTGAGTACCCCCTGATGAATCCAATAGACTGGGGGAAACGAGTCGGGTGACAGGTTCGTTGGTTACGGATTAGCGCTTTCCAGGGTAATCCAGGGCAGGCACGGGACGGGGGGTCACCACCTTCAGGTGACGCCTCCAGGCTGAGGGCCAATTAGAATCTCAAAAAGGGAGAGTTGTTCCCCAACGATTGTTTTCTCTCACATAACCCATCCCCTGGTCCCTTTTTTTTTTATCCTTAATAGGGTGGTTTGTGTATTGATTGACCAGTATGGTCATTTTAAGGATATCAATAAAATTAAAGATTTTAGGGTTCTAAGGTTTTCTTCTATATGTTTTTCCATAGTGGAGGGTAGCTGAAACAACAGTTCCCACTCAAGTGGACTTAAGCTATCTATTTATTACATGGATGGGTATTAATCTGCATTGCCAACATGTAATTTAAAGGGGTTTGTCTGGGTTTACAGCTGAAACCAGACATTTCCCCATTTTCACCAAGGCAGCCCCCTGATATTAGCATGTTTATGTTTTTACACTGCTAGGTGGCAGCTTCCGCCCAGCAGTGTATTTGGTGACGTCACCGACACTAATGGGCCGGCTTCAGCGCTGCCCTAGCCGTTTTACAGGCTAGGACGGCGCTAAAGCCCGCCCATTAATGCTGGTGATGCCACCAAATATACTGCTGGCCAGAATCCTTCGCCTAGCAGTCCCTATGGAGAGTCCGGCATGTCACCGGATCTTCCAAAAAAAACAAAAAACAAAAAAAAAAAAAACTGCTTTTGCCACCCGCGATTCCACGCAGGACAAAAGGAGGGCTGCCTGGGTGAAAATGTGGGTATGTCCGGGTTCAACTCTGAACCCAGACAACCCCTTTAACATTGAATCCTATGGTTCCCAGCATCTGTCCTTAGCATAGTAATCACAACGCTTGATTATTCATCCACATTTGCTAGGCAACATGGCACAGCTATGTACTGTTTCACCACAGGTTGGTCTCTACAATGGTCTCACCTCCATAAGAAGTTCTTGCAGACCTTTCTCCCCAGAGAAAGTTCCTTCAAGTGTCTTCTCCAGCAAATTGACTTTTTCTTGCAAGCGGATAATTAAGGCATCCTTTTCTCCAGCTTCTATTGCCATCTAGTGCAAAAAGGCATTCTCAGTACCAAGGACAGAAATTACAGTAAGAATGGTAGAAACCAAGCTCTCTTCTCTCCCCTCTAAGCATTATTTCTTAGGATACACTGTGTTATGCTTAGTAGATAAAAAGGGGGGTAGGGTGTGTAGACACTCCCAATCCCCCTCCTATTTCCAGGGTCTACTTGGAGGGGGATTGGGAGTGTCTACACACCCTACTTCTTCCCCCCTCTTTTTTTATCTGCAATTACCTGCGGACTCTTCTGCAGGGTCGACCCTCTGAGCAGCCTTCCCCCCTCCCCCGCATACTCACCCCCTCCTCCATCCCCTGGCGGCTCCAGTTACCTCGGGTCCCCCCCCGCTCCATTTGGATCCCTGTTAACCCTCAAACTCTCTCTTTCTTATGCTTAGTAGATCAGTTTTTCTGAAGGAAGACAACTAGACCTTTTGGTGGATCGCTAAATTGCCACTATTGCTTTATGTATTATGAGAACTATAACTGCTGACTAACCCAGTGTCAGAGATATGCTGATGGATGCCCACCCAGTATTATATTTTGTACCTAAAAAGGAGTCGGCCAGAAGCCTAAACCAATATTTATAATGTTTAGGAGCCGTACCTTGGATTTCAGCTGTTCATGCTGTAGCTTTAGCGTTTCGTATTCATTCTGAACATCATTCAGTCTCTTCTCGCTGCTAGAGGCTCCAGCCTGGGCCTAAGTACAGAGGCAACGGAAATACAGTATGAAGAATAGATTACCAAATACTGTACTCCATATAAGAAAGTCTGCAATATGACCACACTATTTATTAACGGGTTCTAGAAAAGTATTAAAAGTGTCAAAAGATCATTTTTGTAAATACATTTTATTACCCAATTCCCACCCTTTTTGAGAAAATAAGTCCCCTCTTAGGCTACTTTCACACTTGCGTTCAGAGCGGATCCGTCTGAGACGGATCCGCTCATATAATGCAGACGGTGGATCCATTCAGAACGGATCCGTCTGCATTATATTGTAAAAAAAATTCTAAGTGTCAAAGTAGCTCAGACGGATCCGTCCAGACTTTACATTGAAAGTCAATGGGGGACGGATCCGTTTGAAAATTGAGCCATAGTGTGTCATATTCAAACGGATCCGTCCCCATTGACTTACATTGTAAGTCTGGACGGATCCGTTTGCCTCCGCACGGCCAGGCGAACACCCGAACGCTGAAAGCAGCATTCAGGTGTCCGCCTGCTGAGCGGAGCGGAGGCTGAACGCTGCCAGACTGATGCATTCTGAGCGGATCCGCATTTATTCAGACTGCATCAGGGCTGGACGGATGCGTTCGGGGCCGCTTGTGAGAGCCTTTGAACGGAACTCACAAGCGGAGCCCCGAACGCTAGTGTGAAAGTAGCCTTACCTGATTGTTGTCTTTCGTCTCCCCTGGTTACGGCCACCTCTCGCCTGTCGAATCCCGTGGCCGCGCTTGCGCAGAAGACTGAAGATTTTCTCTCGGCCGGGCAATGTCCTGAACATGCACGCCGCCGCGCATGCATGATGACTTCTTCCTGGCCAGTATAGTACAGAGCCGCGAACGTGCACGCCGGCTCTGTACTATACAGGCCAAGAATAGGTCACCATGGCGCATGCGCGGCGGCGTGCACGTTGAAGACAGCGCGAAGCACGGCCGGGAGAAGACGTCAGTCAAGCTGACTGAGCCTGCCCAGCCAAATCCAGGAAGTGAACGCTGCGCTCGCCGCAGGTAAGCCTGAAAAATGTTGATGGGAATACCCCTTTAAGTAAGTATGTAAAAAAAATATATATAATAAATGACAGAAAAAAAAGATAGATGCAAGCATTATATATGGACCAAGATCTGAGACTTGCCCACCTACCCAGTGCCAAGGTGGTTTCAGGTCAGGCGGATCCTACGCTAAACCTACCTAAGCCATTGGGCTTCTATGTTCAGGAGCGCAGACGCCGCACATATGGTGTGCTGCTCCTAGTCACCTCCATGTGCATCAAGCAACCAATGGGAGGAGGAGCAAGCACAGCCATATGTACCACCTAATCAAGGCGCTCTATTAGATAGGAAGGGCAAAAGTGCACAGGAATGCTACTTCCAAGATAAAATAGGAGCGCATTCACACTTGATGGCGACACTCCCTCAAGCATATACTATATAATAAACAACAAAATCACCGAAAAAACTAAGATACCTGTACGGTATGATAAATAAATGTGCGGATGTCCCTGGCCACATTCACGAAAAAAAAAAAAAAATACAGAAAAAAAGGATAATGCACTAACAAAAAAGATGCAAGCATATTTATTTATCACACCGTGCAGGATGTTTTTATCTTAGTTTTATTTCAGTGATTTTTTGTTTATTAAGTAAGTACTCTTAGTAGTTTGGAAATAAGGTTTATTAGAAGACTGGCACAAAGTGAAAGTACCAGTCACACAGTTAGAAAAACTGTTAACCCTTTGTGACAGAATGGCTCAATATTTTTAAGGCCAATTGAATATTTTATAAAGGCCAATTGAAAATATGATTTTTAGCCAATAATAAAAATTTGCCTTTAACCTTATGCCTTTTGGAGATCATTTTATCTTCAAAATTCTTAACTGTTCACAGTAACCGCAATTTTGACCAGGGGTACCCAAACTTTTGCATGCCACTGTACATCATTTTTTTTTCTGTGTGCAATTTTTTTGTTCAATATGCACTTTTTAATGCCCAACAGTATGTAATATCATTTGGAACCGATTGCTTATCATTGTATTACTTCTTCCAGTATCCCATGAAGGCTTGAGGCCGAAATTTTTTAAATATATGCAGCTGGAACACTTTCAAATAAATCACATGTACCATATTTTTCTCTTTATAAGACGCACTTTTTTCCCCCAAAAGTGTGTGTGTGTGTGTGTGGGGGGGGGGGGGGGGCTGTTCATCTTATGAAGCGAATACTAGTGAGCGCTTCCATTATGGTTATCTGATCTACATTTTACATGACCATGAGACACAGTACTTGCATGCAGAGGCGATATACAGATGGGTGAGGATGACAAATCTGGAGAATGCTGCTCCGTAAACGTAGGAAGGAGGACAGGTGTCCAAGAAAATTCCCAGAAACACTAGACATTGGGAGTGCCTCAAGTTGGATTTCTGGATGTTGATCAGCCATCCAAATCTGCAAAAGGTATCAAGGACTATCGTTAAACTGGCTCTGTTGGATGCAATGGAAGACGTTTTTTCCAGGATGGGGTGCCATGAGTGAAGCAAACACCTTAGTAAAGGATCGCAGAGCCGATGCCAAGCCAAATGGAAGTGGTACGAATTGGAAATGAAGGGACACCACTGCAAATCTAAGATATTATTGGTGAGGAGCACTGATTGGTTTGTGAAGGTAGGCATCCTGGAATTACCCCACTTCCATGGAACAGATCACCAATCTCAGGGATTCCATGCAAAAATGTTTGGCTCAAACAAATCTGCTGAGGATCTTCAGATTCAGTACAGGGCGAACGTTCCCATACTTCTTGGGAACTGCAAACAGGTTTGAACAAAAATCCTGGATTTTTTCCTGATAAGGTACTGGAACAATTACTCCCTGAGCGAATAGGACTCGAATAGCTTGGAATAATGTAGATAGATGCCTTGGCCAGACAGGTTAGTATGGATGCGCTGAAAAAAATGAGATTGAGGAATGGGGGAGAATCCTATTTTGTATCCAAGGAGGCTCACTCAACTGTAGCTTTGCTGACTCAAGTGGACGGAAAAAAAAACGGGGAGCAGAGTGGACCTGGTGGCTTTAAATGATGATTTGGATAAAGACTCCAGCTTCTTATCCTTAAATCCGAGAAGCAAGCTGCGGGCGGCATAGACAGGATGATATGTTTTACTAGATGGGACACAAGTTTGTCCACCATAGGGGAAGAAGACCATTTTTAACAAGGTCCTCAGGGAAAGAGTAGAGCAAGTCCAGGCATTCAGTTTTTAGATCACCCGTGAACAGACCTAGGGTCTCCAGAATCTGAGTGGTTCACAGTCCAGCAGCTCCACAATGGCTTTATTATTAAGCGAGACGTCCTGCACTATTTTCGTGATGGAGAGCGCCCACTGATGGTCCACTCGGGAGGCGCCAGAAGCCACCAGCAGGAGGAGGTAGGACGCACAGAGGGGCTCCAACTAAACTCACTGTAACTTAGTGTGACAAGAGGAGCAACAAAATGAGTAACCAAGACCACCAACTGTCTGATGGGGTCTTTTCCAGAGTCCAACATGGCCATGAAAGGGTTAAAGCCTATCCCTGGAGGATGGGAAGTCAAGTGTGGCTACTCTCATCAGGACTGCAGAGGTCCCCAACATGTGTAAAAGAGAAAGCCAGTGGATAAACCAGGCGAGGTTCAGCAGGAGTCAAATGCCACGGAGGTCTGGAGCACTGAAGTAGCCCCAGAAGCAACTACTTCCTGAAAGATGGGCAGGAAGTAGGCAAGCTTTAAGGAAGGCAGGGATGTCCTGCTAGGTAAGAGGAGAGAGAGTTTGAGCCTGTGCTAGAAGAAAGGAAGTTCTCCCGGGAAGTAAGGCCTTTAATCTATTGAAGCAGGGGCCTACATTTTTTACTGGAGACATGCCACAAAGCACCTAACCAAGGGGAAAAACACACAACAGTGGGAGAATGAAGTGGACCAGGGGGCCCAGGGAAGGAAGCCTAGTCGTTGCCTGACTCCTGCTGCGACGTTACATAAAGTGGGACCCAGGGAGATAGTGACAGGTGTTGCTAGATCATCGGTCTAGAAGGGAGATGGACCTGATCGAAACTGATCCGGGGAGCTGGGGGGGGGGGGGGGGGGTAGTAGGAGCTCCAGTGGCAGTTAATCAGAAGAAAGACTGGTAGAAAAGGGGGACTTGGTGGTCCACCATACCATTTTGTCTTCTTGAGGTCGGGTTGAGCAGTGGGTTTAATGACCCGCTGGTCTTCCCCCTCTCCCGTAGTGGAGAACATGTAGTTGAGCCACCAGTAATCTGTGTGCAGAAGTCACCAGATTAAAACAAACACTATAAAAAAATAAAAGGGTTAGCATGTCTGCCTCCTATAGACACTAACCTACAAAGTGATTTGGCTTAATCCCTGCAGGAATACTATAGCTGATGGAAGGAGTCAACACTGCTTGTGTCTGCCTGTGGCAACAGCTATATCCATGGTCTCTGTGTCTCCCAAAGACACGGATGAGTAAAAGACCTATACTGTATCCTGTACATGATTACACATTTTACTGACCTTCTGCAAGTCCAGAGACAGTCGCTGGATAAAGTCCTGGAGTTCCTGCTGTCTCTGTTCCAGCTCGGTAATCTTCTTCTCTGCCCCTTCCTGAGCTGATGTCAGTTCTGTCCTGTAGAACCAGAACACAAACCTTTTTAAGGACAGCTATGACATGCCAAGTTGAGCTTGTAGGAAGGAGTTGTGTCTTTTTTTTAACTGCATGTTACATATAATATATGTTACATGCAGCAGTACTTCAGACACATAGTTAGCAACGCTTTTCCCGATGCTCACCTCTGCTCAGCCAGCTTGGAGTTTTCTTCTTGGAGTTGCTCAAGGTCTTTCTTGAGTTTATCTGAGAGACACTGGCGGTCCTGAAGCTCTGCCTGAGATGTCTCGGCTTCTCTGCATTTTAACTCTAAGTCTTTTTCAGCTTTACTCAGTAATTCTTCTTTCTTTAACAGCTGAAATGTTAGCCCACAAGTAAAACTGTCAGTCAATTAGACTAAGTGTAAATGCAATACCTAGTCATAATGAAAAAGTTCATCCCTGAAACTATCCTTTCCTGTATAGTAGGAAAGTCTTTGGAAATGTAAAGGAAAGAACCATGATTGATTTACATATATTTGAGCTAAAATAAGTATTTGCAATAAGCTTTTACTAAAACATTTAGATCGTTTTGGCTTCTGCAGCGTCTATGTTTTACTGTATATAGCAGCTGCAGAATGCTGTTTATAGAGAAATCCATCAGACCAGCTGTCTGACAGCTCGCTGTCCAGCCCTCTCCTATGACTCCTGAACAATCTTCTAAGCGGATTTACACCCAAGTCAAAGTTTGGCATAAATAAGCTTAGAAGATCTTTCCACAGAGATGAGAGAGGGAATGGAGACGGTGAAGTCAGTTATTCTGAAGGTTTTCAAGGTGACTAGCATTCTGCAGCTGCAATTTAAAGTGGAAAATGGAAGCTGCAGAAGCACATGATTTTTCATAAATACCTATTACAAAAATGTTTTTAGCCCAAAATACATGTATGTCAATCATTTCAAAAAAACTGTCCATGCAGTAATATATTAAAACGGTGTAAATCTCTATTGTAACCCTACAGCAAGAGTTAAAGGGATATTCCCATCTGAGACAATGAGGGAATATCGCTAGAAAAGTGATTGTTGGAGGACCTCGGGTTTCCCCAGGTCCGGCCACCATCAAGCGATCTCTCCAAAGAAGTGAATGGGAGTCCACCACGCTACGCGGCTACCACTCCCATTCATTTCTATGGGGCCGAAGGAAATAGCCGAGCCAGGGGCCCCATAGAAATGAATGGAGGGAAACTGGCTGCGTTCATAAGACAAAGGGGGCATATTCTAGAAATATGCCCCTATTGTCCGAGATGGGAATACCCCTTTAAAATTCCCTGGCGTGCCACAAGAAAGAAAATTAATCATTACACAGTTCCCAATTACATAAATGAGCTGTGTGTATATGCACGGGCATGACAGGTCTTCATTAATGCCGGGAGAAATCAGATATTAATTTCTGTCAGTGATGGAGCGGGATGAGACACAGGCACACAGCCTAAAGAATTCTAGGAGGGGGGGGGGGCAGAGAATGCTTCACAAGGACCACCCTCTGAGCTCTGGACTTGCAGGTCCACAAGCAGACATGTCCGAGGAGTCAGACATTCTTACCATGTGCTTGATTTTTGCCATTTCTTGTTGCTGAAACACTTCCAACTCATCAAGATCTTCTCGTTTTTGGAACAAAGAGATATTCTGTTTTTTCATCATTTCCACCTGGTCAGAAAGTTTTCTCTTCTCCTTAAAATGAAAAACAAAATAATCTATGAGCTTTCCTGTAGAGGTCCGCAAGTCTGTTCCGCAAAGAAATTGAACATGTCCTATTCTTGTTCGTTTTGTAGACAAAAGTAGGCATTGTGTGCAATGGATCCGCAAAAGAAACAAAGATGTAACATGAATGTCATTTTTTTTTTTTTCCAGACCGCAAAATACATACGGTTTTGTGCATGAGCCAAACGTGTATGTGTTTGTTATGTGGAAAGCAGAGAAAGCCACTGCCAGACACTTCTGGAGGCAGCTTACCTCTCGGGAGAACAAAAGAACTGGGCGAAAATATTCATTTTCTCTGGTCCTCTATCATCTATCAGGAAAGAGATGGGTCTCCCCACTCACATTAATGTATAATGGCGGGTATGACCGACAAAAGACTAATGTGTATGGCCAGCTTAAACTCATACCTTATCCTAATCGTTCGAAAATGCAAGACAAAGTGGATTACCGTATTATTCGCGCCACCAAAAGTGGGGAAAAACAAGATTTTTGTAGACTCGCCTGTAAAATCTCTTTCTCGTTTAGTTCATTGGGGGACACAGGACCGCGGGTACAGCTGCTGCTGCCACTAGGAGGCGACACTAGGCTAAAAAGTGTTAGCTCCTCCTCTGCCGGCTATACCCCCTCCAGCCAAGAGAGAGCATATCATATCGATTTGACAAGGAGTCCGCTGCCCAAACCTTAAGCCAGAGTTCGCACCTCAAGGTTACCGGGAGAGCGGGCAACAAGTGCACCCGTGTCCAAGGACGCCTCACAGAGGTACTTTCCCGCCTGGGAGATCAGCAGAGCCAAAGACTGGAGCTCGGTGAGCGGGAGGTCCACCGCCACATCCTGGTTTAACCGGAATGCCTACGCTGAGACCGCCTTAGCCACCCAAGCGGAGGCAACAATGGGCCGAAGTGCTGAGCCACTTGCCGCGAAAATGTACTTCGCCCAAGACTCCATGCAGCGATCCACAGGATCCTGAAGGGCTGAGCCATCGGCCACCAGAATGGCGGTGTTTTTGGCGAGGCATGCTACCGGAAGGCTCCACCTTGGGAGGAGAGGACTAATCCGCCGGAAAGGGATAAAGCAGATCAAGTCGCTTTGACGTGCTAAAGTGACGATCTGGATGGTCCCACGCCTTGAAAATGACAACGGAAAAGACGTCATGCAAGGGGAAGGCTTTAGGAGTTTGCCTGGCTCGGAGAAAAGACACTCCCTGGTGAATCGTGGAGGGGGACTCATCCTACACCTGGAAGGTGTCACGGACAGCAGAAACTAAGCTGCTCACCATGGAAGCAAACTTGGAAGATTGTTCCAGATCCATATCCGAGTCACCAATTTCCCCATCTGACAGAACTTCTCCTGGAAGGGGGGATGCTTCCGAGAGTGACCCATGGGGGAGATGCTGAGGTATCAGAGGAGGAATGATGGTCTGCTCTGGGCCGTTTGTGCGAAGGTCTGCCCCTAAGGCGCTTTCCAGAGGAGGGAGCGGACTGCGCAGGTGGAGATTTATCAACCAATCGACCCATGAGAGTAAGGGTGGATTGGGATATCTTAGAGAGGTCCTCCACTGCCCGAGATAAGGCACGGGCCCAGTCCGGTTCCACTCTGTCAGGGAGGTCATGCGGCTGCGTGGGCAGAAACTGCGTGGGCGCACAGCATGCGGAGCAGACAGAGTCCGACTGACATGGGCTGCCCTGGTCCACTTTTGCTTCTTGGGGGAGGTCGAGCGGTGAGGGAATCAAACACTGGTCTAGCTCCCGAGGTAGACAGAGGGGATAGGCGCCTCTGTTTCCCCTACCTAAAAAAGGAAAAGATAAAACAAAAAACAAAAAGGAAGCCGGTCTGCCTTCTACGACACTAAGCTAAAAACTGATATGCTCTCTCCTGGCTGGAGGGGGTATAGCCGGCAGAGGAGGAGCTAACACTTTTTAGCCTAGTGTCGCCTCCTAGTGGCAGCAGCAGCTATACCCACGGTCCTGTGTCCCCCAATGATACGAGCGAGAAAATGGTATTGCCTCTTATGAAGCAAATAGTAATGAGCACTTCCATTATGGAAGCTCTCATTACTACATAGTAGGACCAGGGAACAGCGAATATTGTGCTTCTGGTGCTGGCTTTACTAGTTGCTCCCTAGTCTTCTCTGGGCAATATGCTGTGTCCAGACAACATACATCACGAGGCAATAGTGCATAAGTGCGCACTATGACCTGATAGTGTGCAGGTCAGGTCACAGTGCAGCGCTGGATAGAGTAATGGCGCTGTCCGGAGCAGGAGAGGCAAGTTCTTTTATGCTATGTCTGATCGAAGGTCCGATGAAGATTTGGGGTCTGAGCTGAGGTCTGATGAGGTTTGGGTGTCTGATGAAGATAGGGGTCTGATTTGAGGTCTGATGAAAGATTGTGGGTCTTTCTGAGGTCTGATGAAGATTGGAGGTCTGATTTGGGGTCTAATGAGGAATGAGAGTCTGATCTGTGATCCGCTGTGGAATGAGGGTCCAATTTGAGGTCTGAGGAAATTATATATATATATATATATATATATATATGTATATATATTTTTTTTTTTTTTCCTCCTCTAAAACCTAGATGCATCCTATAGAGTGAAAAACACTATTTTTATTCTTTTCCACTTTTTAATTACCTCTTCAAGTGCTGCAAGCTTTAGTAGCCATTCCTAAAACAAACAAAAAAATAAACATTTAAACTTCAAACTGTGATACTGTACATACATTCAAAAACAGACACCGGTTATGCGTGCCTGCAAACATTTAAGGCTACTTTCAAACTTCATAGGAGCTCAATAGCGGGGGGAAACACTTCCGTTTTGCCCCCATTCATTGTCAATGTGGACAAAACTGAAAGCACCAGAATGCATTCTGTTCTGTTTGGTTGCGTCTCCATCGTGGACAGAATGAAGCTGTAGGCAGCGTTTTTCTCTCTGCGATGCGGAGCAAGACAGATCTATCTGACACACAATGTAAGTCTGACACAACAGAAAACGGATCAGTCCCCCGTTGACTTTCAGTTGGTGTCTTGGCTATGTTAATATCCCCATTTTCACCCAGGCAGCCCCCTGACTTGAGCATCGGAGCAGTTCATGCTCCGATGCTCTCCTTTGCCCTGCGTGATTATTTTTTAGGCGTTCCGGTGACGAACAGGGCTCTCTATGGGGCTGCCAGGAAGCCCTGTGACGTCACCGGCACTGATAGGCAGGCTTTAGCGCTATCCTAGCCAGTTAAACGGCTAGGGCAGCGCTAAAGCCCGCCTATCAGAGACGGTGACGTCACCGAACACACTGGCGGGCGGAAGCTTTTGCCCGGCAGTGTGTTATGATAAACAAACTGCCCGTGCCCTGCGCAATCTAGCGCAGAGCAAGGGAGCGCATCGGAGCATGAGATGCTTTGATGCAAGCCTCAGGAGGGCTGCCTGGTTGAAAATAAGGGTATGTCCAGGGGCGGCGTTCAGTGTGTAGGTGTCCAGGCTGCTCTGCCTTCTTTTCACTTTACTCCTCCCCAGCCTCTTCCTTTGCCCTATCGATGAGACAAGAGACTTGGAGGGCGGGCAAAGGCAGAGGCTGGGGAGGAGTAAAGTGAAAAGAAGGCAGAGCAGCCTGGGCACCTACACACTGAACGCCGCCCCTGGGCACTTGGGAGTGCTCATTTGCATATGTATTAAACTTCGTTTTTCCTGCTGGTGCAAGTCTAAAGAAAAGAACAAAGGTACCGTTACAATCGTGTATAGGTGTGCTACAGAGCCATGTAAGCACTGTATATGGCCATATACAGACTGCCTTTAAAGATAATACAACCGGATCCGTTCATAACGGATGCAGACGCTTGTATTATCAGAATGGAAGCGTTTTTGCTGATCTATGATGGATCCAGCAAAAACGCTGGTGTGAAAGTAGCCTAATCCGTCAGTGTATGCAAAATGAAAAAGTAGGCAACTTAATGCTCTTTATTAAAAATACCTTGTTGGGTCTTCAGATAATCTACACCCCTATATAACATGGTTACAGACTACAAACCCTCTTGCATGTTCCCTTCTATCTGCCCCCCTTCTTCTTCCTAACCTACAATATTAGTAAAGGCCTTTTAAGAGCAAAAAACAGACAAACTGTAACACATATCTCAGTTTCCTAGACCTGTGTTTGTATGATGTGGAGAAGTTGGTCACTGTATATGCCACTACTTAAAATATGAGATTTCAGGTGCTAAAAAGAGGCTCCAGATGCAAAATAAGAAGCATTTTTGGAATCATTGGGAAAGGACATCTGTCAGCAGATTTGTACCTATGACACTGGCTGACCTGTTACATGTGCGCTTGGCAGCTGAAGACATCTGTGTTGGTCCCATGTTCATATGTTTCTGCATTGCTGAGAAAAATGATGTTTTAATATATGCAAATGAGCCTCTAGGAGCAACGGGGGCGTTACCATTACACCTAGAGGCTCTGCTCTCTACGCAACTGCCACACCCACTGCACTTTCATTGACAGGTCCAGGTAGGACACATATTACCGTAACTTGGGACCAACACAGACTCCTTCAGCTGCCAAGCACACATGTAACAGGTCGGCCAGTGTCATAGGTACAAAACTGCTGACAGATGCCCTTTAAATAAGGCTTGGTTCACATTGGTACAATAAATACCATTATCTATACAGCCATGACAGCTACAACAATCTGTTGTGAAACTGATGCCGACAGATCCGTTGACATACAGGTCCTTCTCAAAAAATTAGCATATTGTGATAAAGTTCATTATTTTCTGTAATGTACTGATAAACATTAGACTTTCATATATTTTAGATTCATTACACACCAACTGAAGTAGTACAAGCCTTTTATTGTTTTAATATTGTTGATTTTGGCATACAGCTCATGAAAACACAAATTTCCTATCTCAAAAAATTAGCATATTTCATCCGACCAATAAAAGAAAAGTGTTTTTAATACAAAAAAAGTCAACCTTCAAATAATTATGTTCAGTTATGCACTCAATACTTGGTCGGGAATCCTTTTGCAGAAATGACTGCTTCAATGCGGCGTGGCATGGAGGCAATCAGCCTGTGGCACTGCTGAGGTGTTATGGAGGCCCAGGAGGCTTCGATAGCGGCCTTAAGCTCATCCAGAGTGTTGGGTCTTGCGCCTCTCAACTTTCTCTTCCCAATATCCCACAGATTCTCTATGGGGTTCAGGTCAGGAGAGTTGGCAGGCCAATTGAGCACAGTAATACCATGGTCAGTAAACCATTTACCAGTGGTTTTGGCACTGTGAGCAGGTGCCAGGTCGTGCTGAAAAATGACATCTTCATCTTCATAAAGCTTTTCAGCAGATGGAAGCATGAAGTGCTCCAAAATCTCCTGATAGCTAGCTGCATTGACCCTGCCCTTGATAAAACACAGTGGACCAACACCAGCAGCTGACATGGCACCCCAGACCATCACTGACTGTGGGTACTTGACACTGGACTTCAGGCATTTTGGCATTTCCCTCTCCCCAGTCTTCCTCCACACTCTGGCACCTTGATTTCCGAATGACATACAACAGTCCAGTGCTGCTTCTCTGTAGCCCAGGTCAGGCGCTTCTGCCGCTGTTTCTGGTTCAAAAGTGGCTTGACCTGGGGAATGCGGCACCTGTAGCCCATTTCCTGCACATGCCTGTACACGGTGGCTCTGGATGTTTCTACTCCAGACTCAGTCCACTGCTTCCGCAGGTCCCCCAAGGTCTGGAATCGGTCCTTCTCCACAATCTTCCTCAGGGTCCGGTCACCTCTTCTCGTTGTGCAGCGTTTTCTGCCACACTTTTTCCTTCCCACAGACTTCCCACTGAGGTGCCTTGATACAGCACTCTGGGAACAGCCTATTCGTTCAGAAATTTCTTTCTGTGTCTTACCCTCTTGCTTGAGGGTGTCAATGATGGCCTTCTGGACAGCAGTCAGGTCGGCAGTCTTACCCATGATTGCGGTTTTGAGTAATGAACCAGGCTGGGAGTTTTTAAAAGCCTCAGGAATCTTTTGCAGGTGTTTAGAGTTAATTAGTTGATTCAGATGATTAGGTTAATAGCTCGTTTAGAGAACCTTTTTATGATATGCTAATTTTTTGAGATAGGAATTTTGGGTTTTCATGAGCTGTATGCCCAAATCATCAATATTAAAACAATAAAAGGCTTGAACTACTTCAGTTGGTGTGTAATGAATCTAAAATATATGAAAGTCTAATGTTTATCAGTACATTACAGAAAATAATGAACTTTATCACAATATGCTAATTTTCTGAGAAGGACCTGTATAGTGGGTCTGTCAGGTTTAGGTTTCTTTATTACATTTTAGTGGTAATGTGAACATTGTCTAGCTCGAGACATGACAGGACAGACAACAGCAATAAACAAGCAATAGTCTTCAGACGTACCTGGTCTTTCTTTTCAAGAGAAAGTGAATATTCTTCCGCCATCTTGGCTCGGCTTGCATTATACATCTCGTTTTGGTCTTGAAACTTCCTCATTGATGCTGGGACAGAAGCAGCAAGTCACTAGCCAGACCATCTCCAACACCAAGTGCCATATTCTACACACCTCTGATGCAGTGCGAGGACGGTGGGCAAGAGACAGGTAAGTAGGGGAGAACTAATGGAATGGGTTCAAAAGATTACATAGAAAGGTTTTGGGATTGCATTTTACTCATTTTGGGCTAAAAAAACTTTTTTTATTGGTCTTTATTAAAAATATTCAGCTGTGACAAAAGAGTTAACTGTTTGTCTAGCTGTATGAATGTGCCGGTCATCTAATAAACCTCATCTCTAAATGACTAATAGGGCATAGACGCTTATTTAAGCCACATTCATAGAGAAGGCTGTACAGAGAAAGGGGTTCAAATTATTTTACTAAAGACCAATTAAAAAAATATATTTTTAGCTCAAAATGGGTACAATGCAGTAATAAAAAAAAACTCCCCAAAACGGTCCATAGCGATTAAATCAGACTATATAATGAATGATTCTTAAAGGCAGCCATGAGGTCCAGGGGCATTCTACCTTGGTAACAGACACTGTAGGCTTGTGGCAATACAGACCTTTCATTCAACCCCTTTAACTGTTGATGGCCCTGGGTTATAGAACTTGGACTCACGGCAATCAGCTTATCATTGACTTTCACTTACAAAGGGTTTTGTGAGACAACCCCTAGCGCCATTTGGTTCTGCTTTGACACGCCAGAAATGCCAGGAGATGTCTGCTCAGCCAATGTCTAGTTCAGACAGGTCCTCATTATGCCCACTGATTTGCTGAGCAGGCATCTCCTGGGGTTTCAAGTCAGGACAAGGAAAGGAGAGCAGTGGGGACCAGGTGAGGGCAAGTAGGACTTTTTATTTTTAACCCACTGTGAACTTAAAATATTATATTTGTTTCACATCTGCACAACCCCTTTAATAGCTATTGTTGTGTTGCACAAATTTGTAATACGGCTCCTGTATACTGTTCCTCTATGCTCCAATGCTTGCTCTATAAGGAGGGCATGCTCCTTCAGAGCTGAACCCGGACATAACCCCTTCTTCACCCATTCAGCCCCAATGAGTGGAGCATTTCATGCCCTGTGCTATATAGCTTTTTCTTTAGATCCGGTGACGTACCAGGCTTCTGAGGTTTCCGCCTAGCAGTGAGCCCGGTGACGTCACCAGCACTAATGGGCGGTCTGTAGCACTGCCCTAGCCTGTAAAACAGCGCTATAGACCACCCATTAGTGTCAGTGACGTCACTTGGATCACTGCTAGGTGGAAGCCTCCACCTAGCAGTGTGTCAATGTAAACCAAACAGCCCTTGCCCTGCGCTGCATCGATGCTCCGATCCTCCACTCATAAGGGCTGAATGGTGAAGAGCTGAACCCGGACATAACCCCTTTAACAGCGTTACTTCTAGTGGAAAATACAATGCCTCATGGAGACACCATATGGTGGTGGTACATGGACAGCCTACTTTTAAGAAACTATGGACTGACTGAACATGACAACAAAAAAATAAAACAAATACATTGGCCCTCACATTCAAAAAGGGTTAGATGCTTATCTAATAACAAATGGCATGGATAGTAATAATTAAAGGCATTGCACAAGATTAGAAAAAGCATGGCTGCTTTCAGAAACAGCCCCACACCAATTAGTTGTGACTGATATTACAGCTCAGCTACATTAAAGTGAATGAGGCAGAGCTGCAATACCACATACAACCTGTGGACAGGTTTGGCACCGTTTAAAAAAAAATATATATATATTTTTACCAACTTGTTAAACCCCTTTAAGCAATGGTATATACGGTCATGGCCGTAAATGTTGGCACCCCTGAAATTTTTCAAGAAAATTAAGTATTTCTCAGACAAAAGTATTGCAGTAACACATGTTTATTCCCTTTGTGTGTATTGGAACAAAACCAAAAAAGGGAGGAAAAAAAGCTAATTGGACAAAATGTCACACCAAACTCCAAAAATGGGCTGGACAAAATTATTGGCACCCTTAACTTAATATTTGGTTGCACACTCTTTGGAAAAAAATAACTGAAATCAGTCGCTTCCTATAACCATCAATAAGCTTCTGACACCTCTCACCCGGGATTTTGGACCACTCTTCCTTAGCAAACTGCTCCAGGTCTCTCTTTTTTGGAAGGGCGCCTTTTCCCAACAGCAATTTTAAGATCTCTCCACAGGTGTTCAATGGGATTTAGATCTGGACTCATTGCTGGCCACTTCAGAACGCTTCAGCGCTTTGTTGCCATCCATTTCTGGGTGCTTTATGACGTATGTTTTGGGTCATTGTCCTGCTGGAAGACCCAAGATCTCGGACGCAAACCCAGCTTTCTGACACTGGGCTCTACAGTGCGACCCAAAATCTGTTGGTAATCCTCAGATTTCATGATGCCTTGCACATATTCAAGGCACCCAGTGCCAGAGGCAGCAAAACAACCCCAAAACATCAATGAACCTCCACCATATTTCACTGTAGGTATTGTGTTCTTTTCTTTGTAGGCCTAATTCCGTTTTCGGTAAACAGTAGAATGATGTGCTTTACCGAAAAGCTCTATCTTGGTCTCATCTGTCCACAAGACCTTTTCCCAGAAGGATTTTGGCTTGCTCAAGTTCATTTTTGCAAAATGTAGTCTTGCATTTTTATGTCACTGGCAAGCAGTGGGGTCCTCCTGGGTCTCCTGCCATAGCGTTTCATTTCATTTAAATGTCGACGGATAGTTTGCGCTGACACCGATGCTCCCTGAGCCTGCAGGACAGCTTAAATATCTTTGGAACTTCTTTGGGACTGCTTATCCACCATCCGGACTATCCTGCGTTGACACCCTTCATCAATTTTTCTCTTCCGTCCACGCCCAGGGAGATTAGCCACAGCGCCATGGGTTGCAAACTTCTTGATAATGTTGCGCACTATGGACAAAGGCTAATCTAGATCTCTGGAGATGGACTTGTAACCTTGAGATTGTTGATATTTTTCCACAATTTTGGTTCTCAAGTCCTCAGACAGTTCTCTTCTCCTCTTTCTGTTGTCCATGCTTAGTGTGGCGCACACAGACACACAATGCAAAGACCAAGTGAACTTCTCTCCTTTTTATCTGCTTTCAGGTGTGATTTTTATATTGCCCACACCTGTTACTTGCCCCAGGTGAGTTTAAAGGAGCATCACATGCTTGAAACAATCTTATTTATCCACAATTTTGAAAGGGTGCCAATAATTTTGTCCATCCCATTTTTGGAGTTTGGTGTGACATTTAGTCCAATTTGCTCTTTTCCCCTCCCTTTTTTTGGTTTTGTTCCAATACACACACAAAGGGAATAAACATGTGTTACTGCAATACTTTTCTGTGAGAAATACTTCATTTTCTTGAAACATTTCAGAGGTGCCAACATTTACGGCCATGACTGTAAATAAAAATCTGCGAATGGTCGTAGTTAATGGAGGTTTCTTTTGTAAATCTAAGTAACATTAGTAAATTTCAGTGCTCAAAATGGATTTTCCCTGAAGGAAGCTCCCCTAAAGACACTGATATTTAAATGTGTGAGTAAACCAAGTAAAGTACACAAGCTATTCATCAAGTAATTAAAACAACAATGAAACTGGATTAAATGATAGATTAGTATAATAAAAAAAAAAAATGCAATGAATTGTCATTATTAACAAAGAAACGGATTAGAGCTGATGAGGATTAGTAAGATTTATGGGGCTGTAATTATAAAAACGTATCCGCTTTCTTCCAGAAACAGCGCCACACTTGTTTACAGCTTTGTCTGCCAATTCACTTAAAAGGGTTGCCTCCTCATCTGAGACACTGGTGGCATAGCGCTAGGAAATGGCACCCATGTCAGATGGGTGCAGGGCCCCACCTCTGGGACCCGCTCATATCTCCAGGACGGTACACCGAATCAAGCATGCGCAGACGCCCTGCATGCATATCTATGGGACTGCTGAAAATAGCCGAACCAGTAGAAGGCAATCCACAGAAGGGAATGGAGTGGTGGCTGCGCTTGCATGGTGGGCTCTCCATTCATTTCTATGGCCCGCTCGGCTATTTTCAGAACTCCCATAGAAATGAATGGAGAGCACGCAGCGAGTGTGCGGTGCACTCATTCACTTTCAGGGGCCGGTTCTGGAGATAGGTGCAATCTCTGAGGTAGGACCCACACCTATCTGACTTTGATGACCTACCTTAGCGATATGCCATCAAAGTCCTAGATCAGGCAGGTCCAAACTGCGGCCCTTCAGCTGTTGCAAAACTACAACTTCCAACATGCCCTAATAGCTGTACGCTATCCAGGCATGCTGGGAGTTGTAGTTTTGCAACAGCTGGAGGGCCAGGACACTTTGGACATGCCTGTCCTAGATGAAACAACCCCTTTAAGTTGGGTTGAGAGCTGTAACAGTCCATAGTCAAGGATGGCACTGTTTCAGGACCCCTCAAGAGATATCATAAAGAGTTTCTACACCACATGCAACGCACATATATGTCTCCCAGAGTCATACCTATAGCTGCACAGAATCAGGGCAGTAATGTGGAAGCGCCACTGTCTTCCTATGAACATACACATGGATTTGTATAAGAAATTAACCTGCGAGACCATCTTAATTTTGCGCAGGCGTGGGCAGAAGACATGTTCGTGTAGAACCTCTTTAAGAAGAACTGGATATGCTCTTAAACTGGAAGGATGGCGGCCAGAGACGGGACAGAAATAAAGGACGATGAGACTAGTGAAATACGTACAATCCTGGTGCTTTTCTAAAGCAAGCTCAAGTTTCTCTTTCATCCTCTGCAGGTGTCGGACCTGTTCTGTGTAATCTTTGTAGGTGAAGTCAGACAAACAGGATGGAAGAACGAGGAGAGGACAACGTGGGAAAGGCAAGGAGTGGTCAACACGAGACAAAACAGAAAGGAGAGGGGGGAATAAAATAAAGAAAAAGGAAAAAAAAAATATAAAAAAACATGAGTGGGAGAAGGGCAGGGAGAGTCACACTTCTAACATCAACTTACTATTGGGAGGCACTAAACAGGAGCAGACATTTGGAGGTAAGTCCTCACCAACCATATTAGGAACATCCAGCTTCTTACTCTACACACTGAACACGTGTACTGGGATGTATTTCTTTAGAAACATATATGATCACTATTGAATAGATTACAGTGCGGAGTAACAGGGGGAACAATGGAGAATACACAGTTCCCCATCACAAGTCCAATGTGTCAGAAGACAGATTGGTGGGGATCTGGTAATGGAGACCCAACTGATCCGGAGAAGGAGCTGCTCACATTCCCATTTTGCGTCATCATTTTCTACACCTAGTTTAGGCGTAGAAAATGGTTAAAATATAAAGACAGCAAGGAAGCCGTCTTACACTTAGAAGCAGCGCCAGAGCAAGGGCTTTATTAAGACTGGCATCTAAAACGCCCATTTTAATAAATGACCCCGTCTGTATCCAAACAGTCCTGGCAGTGTCAGCCTGTGAGTGGACTGATAACGCTATAGTTGTCAATTTAGGCTACTTTCACACTCGCATTTTAGCTTTCCGTTTGCGAGATCCGTTCAGGGCTCTCACAGGCGGTCCAAAACGGATCAGTTTGCATTCTAATGCATTCTGAATGGAAAAGGATCCGCTCAGAATGCATCAGTTCAGTTCCGCTTTGGAGACGGACACCAAAACACTGCTTGCAGCATTTTGGTGTCCGTCTGATGAAACTGAGCCAAACGTTTTCATTTTCACTGACAAAATCTGGCACAATAGAAAACGGATCCGTCCACCATTGACTTTCAATGGTGTTCAAGGCGGATCCGTCTTGGCTATGTTACAGATAATACAAACGGATCCGTTCAAAATGGATGCAGACGGTTGTATTATCTGAACGGATCCGTCCATGATGGAAACGCACAAAACGAGTGTGAAAGTAGTCTAATGCATAAACCTCTAGGAGAAATAACAGAGAAACAACTCAGAGCAGAATTCTAATAGAAGATGCTTCTGAATTCATATTTCGTGGGCAGACACTTTAGGAGAGCAGACAGGTCCTTTTCAATTCCACTGTGAACTCTGGTATCACTGAGCATGCAGGCCATATCATCAATAGGATCTAATAGGTCTTCAATCAGAAATAGACCCTAGTGGTAATTGAAAGGCTCCAACGTCAGCCATATGTGGGGTGTAGGGGTGCACCGAAATTCCGGCGGCCGAAAATATCGGCCGAAAATGGGCCTAATCCATTTCGGCAGATATTGGTACATATCGGCAGAAAATAGCGGGGAGGGACTGGGAGGAGGAGCTGGGGGCCGGTGCGTTCACTGTGCTCCAGCCCCCAGCTCCAGTAGTTATAAAATGTGTACAATTAATAAGCATTCTATTCATGAGGCCCCCTCTGCAGTAGAACATTCAATATAGCCACATCCTACTCACAGGGCTGTTATCTTAATGCTGGCCGGCCGGGCAGACGAGCGGCAGCGTCACGATTGACGTCATGTGCCCGGCCTACTTTCTGAATGAAGGAGGCGGCGCAGGCATGTGACGTCAGTCGTGACGCTGCCGCTCGTCTGCCCGGCCGGCCAGCATTAAGATAACAGCCCTGTGAGTAGGATGTGGCTATATTGAATGTTCTACTGCAGAGGGGGCCTCATGAATAGAATCCTTATTAATTGTACACATTTTATAACTAGTCTGTACTGGAGCGGCAATGGGGGGGGGTCTGTGGATGGCACTGTTATGGGGTGGGTGGGGGTCTGTGGATGGCACTGTTATGGGTGGGGGGGGTCGTGATGCACTGTTGGGTGGGGGGTCTGTGGATGGCACTGTTATGAGGTGGGGGGGGTCTGTGGATGGCACTGTTATGAGGTGGGGGGGGGTCTGTGGATGGCACTGTTATGAGGTGGGGGGGGTCTGTGGATGGCACTGTTATGAGGTGGGGGGGGTCTGTGGATGGCACTGTTATGAGGTGGGGGGGTCTGTGGATGGCACTGTTATGAGGTGGGGGGGTCTGTGGATGGCACTGTTATGAGGTGGGGGGGGTCTGTGGATGGCACTGTTATGAGGTGGGGGGGGGGTCTGTGGATGCACTGTTATGAGGTGGGGGGGGGTCTGTGGATGGCACTGTTATGAGGTGGGGGGGGGTCTGTGGATGGCACTGTTATGAGGTGGGGGGGGGGTCTGTGGATGGCACTGTTATGGGGTGGGGGGGGTCTGTGGATGGCACTGTTATGGGTGGGTGGGGGTCTGTGGATGGCACTGTTATGGGGTGGGTGGGGGTCTGTGGATGGCACTGTTATGGGGTGGGTGGGGGTCTGTGGATGGCACTGTTATGGGGTGGGTGGGGGTCTGTGGATGGCACTGTTATGGGGTGGGTGGGGGTCTGTGGATGGCACTGTTATGGGGTGGGTGGGGGTCTGTGGATGGCACTGTTATGGGGTGGGTGGGGGTCTGTGGATGGCACTGTTATGGGGTGGGTGGGGGTCTGTGGATGGCACTGTTATGGGGTGGGTGGGGGTCTGTGGATGGCACTGTTATGAGGTGGGGGGGTCTGTGGATGGCACTGTTATAAATATCATTAAAAAAAAGTATTTTAAAAGTATTTGGGCAAAAAGGCAGTTTCGGTTTTCGGTCAAGGGCATCCTGAATTTTCGGTTTCGGACCAGAATTTTCATTTCGGTGCACCCCTAGTGGGGTGTCTTCTGCTGGACCTTTGGGGCTCTTTACTGACTGCGCCATAAAACACTATGATGCAGTCAGTCCAGAAGATGCGGCCGACACCAGCGTCGTGTGAATCAGCCCTTAGGCTAGGGCTACATGACATTTGTTGCAGTAATGCTGCGTGACATATTTTATAATGCTAGTCTATGGTGTCGCACTGCGAGATACGACACGCTGCGACTGTGACATGACAGTCGCCAAAAAAAAAAAAAACATCCAAGGTGGATTTTTGTGCGGCTGTCGTGTCGCAGTGCAACACCATAGACTAGCATTATAAAATATGGCGAGCGACATGAATTTCGCGAGACATGTTGCAGTGTAGCTGTACCCTACATGTCGCTGTGTAGCCCTGGCCTAAGTCTAGATCCACCGGAGGATTTTCTGCTGGTATGGTAAGCCAGTCTGATTCTGGTGATCACAAATCTCTGGGAACTTTTTCATCACTGATGGCCCTACACTTTAGATGTTCAGCTGACAGTTATCCCTCCCAATCCCTCAATACACATGCATGCTTGGCCAAACGTTCATGAGTATAAATGGGGGCAGGGTCAGAAAACCCAGATGGTCAGCTTATCTCCCTGAAATCCAACAGCCCCATACTTCTTCCTATCAACCCTACACACAAGATGTTAGGCTTGGCTGGCAATCTATTGGGTATGGCCAGCATAATACAAAAGCATTGGTCAGGACTAGGGAAAAGCTTGCTCACAGGATCGGTTGGGAACCCAATTGTCAAACACCCACCCGTCTGAATTTTAAGATGTTTTATACATATTAACATAAAAAAAAAAAAAAAAAAAAAAAAAAGACAGAACAGTTTTTAGGTTCATATCGGATTTCCTTCTTTGCAGTAAAGCTGCTCTCTGGATACTGTTAAGAAATGTAGTATCTGATCTGGAAAATCGGACCAGTGATTTAGATAATGCCCCACACAATCTATGCAGGGACACACAACCAGCTGCGTCGTTACACATGGCCGAAGGCCACCCTGTAATGCTCATCTTGGGTGCAATGTCTTATGGTGACCAAATATTTACCCGAATCTTTTATCAAGTTCCATTTTGTCTCTATAGAACCCTGACGGTCAAGTCACTAGTGTGATTTTTTTTGTATCTATACCAGCTTTACATTTATTATTTTTAAATAATACCTTCACTTTTAACCATCTTCTCAAATATCAAACTGTTGAGAAAATGGAGTGATACGTAGAGGACTACCTGATAATTTGGCTTCCAGTCTGCGGATCTGATCATTCCTTCTGGAAATCTGAGAAGGCAGATCATCGCGGGAGCTGCTGCCGTCTGAGGCCTGTAAGATTAGAATCAATTATATGTCAATAAGCCAGCTAAGCGTAATGAAAAAGAAAAAACAGCATGGTCGGGTGGAGACAGCTGTGATAAGGACACTTCCTAACGTCCACATTATGGCTGTAAAACCCAAACATCCCATCCATTTCAGGGATTTTAGGTGTTGCTTCAGCAATCTATACATATAATAGTGAAAGTTAGCTTGTTCTTCATAGGCTCTAATGTGCCTTGAAGGATCTGTTATATATACTATTCACAATGAAATTTAAAAAGGTGTTTTCCGAGATCTTATTTTTATTTTATTTACTGATGACCTATCCTCAGGATAGGTCATCAGTATGTGATTGGTGGGGGACTGGCACCCAGACCGTCCGCCAATCAGCTGTTCGAGAAGGCTGTGTGCATCCCGGCCTTCTGTCTGCTTTTCTTAGGCCAGTGACGCCACGTTCATCGGTCACGTGGCCTAGGAGCAGCTCAGCTTCATTCAAATGAATTTGGCTAAGCGCGATACGAAGCAAAGGCGTTATACAATGTACGGCACTTTGCTTGGTGAGCTGTGAGAAGGCAGCGGTGCTCACAGGAGAGCCTGTGCCTTCTCAAAACAGCTGATCAGTGGGGGTCCCAGCGATCAGATACTGATGACCTATACCAACGCCTTGACGTTCGGCAGACAGGCTCAGATGGTTTTGTACAAAATGCATTGGCCAAGCATCTCACTTTATAAATAAGTGTAGCATTAGTACCATCATTTTTGTAATCATTATTTTTGTGACTATGGCATTGTTGTACTTTATCTGATTTGCAGGGTGCTGCTGCATTGTCTCTTTTTTTCCTCTAGGTCTTTGCCATGGCGGTGTGCACCTGCGCACTGGGAGGTGCTGACTAACCCCCTTTTTTTGCAGATTTACAATGCTGGAGATATGGCACTCCAGCGAGTTGTGCACTCCTGATTAGCCTGTCTGCCCCATAGGCTGATTTTAATTACTTTCAGTATAAAGCTGTTGACTGCTCTCACTACATTCATTGGAAGCTGTCTAGCACCAGGAAGGGTATAGAGTGGGCTCGGCATGCATGTTGGTACCTGCATCCCTTGCAATGGAGGCCATTATGGCACAAAAAATGGAAAAAGGCAGAGTGGATTCAACATGCATGTGGATCCAACACTCCCTGAATTTTATGGCGGTCATTATGGCGCATAACAGGAAGTATTTAGTGTTAGGACCCGTCTAACAGAGATCGCCTTGACGTTCGGCAGACGGGCTCAGATGGTTTTGTACAAAATGCATTGGCCAAGCATCTCACTTTATAAATAAGCGTAGCATTAGCACAATCATTTTTGTAATCATTATTTTTGTGACTATGGCATTGTTGTACTTTATCTGATTTGCAGGGTGCTGCTGCATTGTCTCTTTTTTTCCTCTAGGTCTTTGCCATGGCAGCGTGCACCTGCGCACTGGGAGGTGCCGTCTAACCCCCTTTTTTTGCAGCTATATCGAGGATAGGTCATCAGTATTAAAATGTCAGAAAACTCTTTTAAAATACTGGGGGGTTGTCAAGTCCATCTGACAAGATTCTGCAAGGTTCTAATAAAGTAATGTGGTTTAGATGCAGCAGGCATTACCATGTGTGCACTAAGGGCTCTTTCACACTTGCGTTGTTCTTTTCCGACATAGAGTTCCGTCGTCGGAGATCTATGCCGGAAGAATCCTGATCAGGATTATCCCCATGCATTCTGAATGGAGAGAAATCCGTTCAGGATGCATCAGGATGTCTTCAGTTCAGGACCGGAACGTTTTTTGGCCGGAGAAAATACCAGCAGCATGCTGCGCTTTTTGCTCCGGCCAAAAATCCTGAACACTTGCCGCAAGGCCGGATCCGGAATTAATGCCCATTGAAAGGCATTAATCCAGATCCGGCCTTAAGCTAAACGTCGTTTCGGCGCATTACCGGATCCGACTTTTAGCTTTTTCTGAATGGTTACCATGGCTGCCAGGACGCTAAAGTCCTGTTTGCCATGGTAAAGTGTAGTGGGGAGCGGGGGAGCAGTATACTTACCGCCCGTGCGGCTCCTGGGGCGCTCCAGAATGACGTCAGAGCGCCCCATACGCATGGATGACGTGATCGCATACTACTATGGCAACCAGGACTTTAATAGCGTCCTGGCTGCCATAGTAACACTGAACGCATTTTGAAGACGGATCAGTCTTCAAATGCTTTCAGTTCACTTGCGGCGTTACGGATCCGGCGGGCACCTCCGGCAAATTGAGTACACGACGGATCCGGACAACGCAAGTGTGAAAGAGCCCTAATGTAACTGCTGAGGCACTGCGTCTCACTCTGCCTCTTATCTCCCCTGCATTTCAGATTACCTCTCATCTCCCTACATGTGCTGTCTAAAAGACACACTGTTTGTTGCCCAATCACAGCAAATCATTATTTTACTACATTGCTTCTTACAATATTGCAGACCTATATTTACCAACCTGTGGCTCTCCAGCTGTTGCAAAACTATAATTCTCACATGGCTCTCAGGCAATTGTTGGCATGAGGGGAGTTGGAGTTTGGCAATAGCTGGAGCTATAGAAATCTATGAAAATTATGGAAATAGCTGAGAACGCATGCTTCACTGTTTCTGTAAGTTGCAATGAAGAGGGCTGCACTTGTATTCCAAAACTAGAATCTACCAGACATCCTTTGGCTATGCCATAAATGTTTGCGATTGGAATGCCCCTTTAAATGTTCTGATAAGGAGAATAAAAAAGGGTTAATATCACTTGTCACTCACAAAGTCATCCCCAGAATCAGCCCCAACAGATGTGATCGACTCTTTGCTGATAGAGCGCGGGATGCGAGCAGCGCCCCCTGGCCGCGGCGCTATGGCCCCCTCCTCCGCAAGTTTTTTCTTAAGATTGGTGAACATTCCCCCTTCTTTCTGGCTATGGCTTCCCAGCTGAGAATCGGAGACGAGATGCGCTCGGGAGGTGTCAGGAACTCTGAAAGGGGTACGCTTCATTGCAGGACCTCAGATCACAGCGTCCGCCTTCACGTCCATTCTGCAGCTGGAGAGTGCTTAACCCTTTAAAGGCAAAAAGCAGAGGTCAAACACTAAAAGCAACTCCAGATTGTTTAACAGCAATGACAGTCACACACAAAAAGAACCCCCTGCTGGAGGAAAAGCATAGCCTGCAGCATCCGAACTTGGAGAGGGGGCTTATACTAGTAGCGGAATGGGAATATACAGACCCGCCTGGTAAGTGCATTTATGATTCTATATCCCTCTGATAAAACGTCTGAACAGCGTTTAGCTCCAACTCTTCAGTTTTCAGTTTGTTTTTTCAGTGCCACTGCTATCTGGAAACTGTCAGCAAGCCATTAGGTAGAGATCTGATCTGTGCACAAAGCACACATGGACGTATGTGGTGGCTGCTGTATGTACAGAGATATTCTTCCCTGGTATATACAGTATTTTTCGCACCATAAGACAATCCAATTATGGAAGCGCTCATTAGTACCAGAGGACTGGGAAGCGATGAATGCAGTGCTCCCCAGGCTCTGTACTCACATATACTCACAGCGTGAGGACGTCAGCGCTCCATGACCTTATGCTGTATGCGTCGGGTCGCAGCAGAGCGTGAGGCAGGAAGAGGTGAAGCTGGATCCTGGGAGCAGAGGCACCGGCGTCCCGAGCAGCTGAGGCAAGTGAATTTTTTTATTTTATTTGCTCTGAGCAAGGGGGTCTGTACTGAGGTCTGGAGGTCATTCACATTCAGGGGTTTAATCTGAGGTTTGAATGGGTTGGGGGGGGGGTTATTCATAATAGGGCTGTTATCTGAGGTCTGGGGGTCATTTACAATGGGGTTCTGATCTGAGGTCATTCATATTGGAGTCTGAGCTGAGGTCTGATGGAGGGTCTTATTGGGGCTCTGAGCTGAGGTCTGATGGAGGGTCTTATTGGGGCTCTGAGCTGAGGTCTGATTAACATTGGGGGTTTGATCTGGGGTACTAATGAAAAAAATGTTTTCTTATTCTCCTCCTCTAAAACCTAGATGGGATCTCATGGAGCAGGATGCAATATTATAATTTTTTATTTTTTACTAGGTTTGTATGGAATCCACTAGATCAGGGATGCCCAACCTGTGGCCCTCCAGCTGTTGCAAAACTACAACTCCCAGCATGCCCTGATGACTGTCGGCTGTCTGGGCATGCTGGGAGTTGCAGTCTTGCAACAGCTGGAGGGCCGCAGGTTCAGGCATCCCTGCATTAGATTTAAAAAAACCAAAAAAAAACTTATATAAGATTGGAGGCATTCGGATGTCCGGTTTCTTTACGTGCCACATAGCTGCTCCATAAAACTCCTGTTGTGAATGTTGCACATCTATCATTTAAATAAAAATAAATAAATAAAAATGGGATGTATCATAGTGACATGTCAGAAGTTTAGTTCAGGGGGTCCAGATGCTGAGACCCCCACAATGACTTAAAGGGGTTCTGCACTTTAATTTAACTGATGATCTATCCTCTGGATAGATCATCAGCTTCTGATCGGCGGGGGTCCGACACCCGGGACCCCCGACAATCATCTGTTTGAGAAGGGCAGCGGCGCTTCAGCACTTCCCTTCCTATCCTCTCAGTGCCGGCATAGTGATCTCATAGAGAAGCGGACAACCCACCTTCCATTCATATAGAAATATAAAGCTCTATCTCTCGCTAACTGTGGGGGCATGACATACCATATGCATCTCTGGGGTCATATGTGAGGGATTACTTTCCATGCGAGGGAAGAAGCAGTTAAAAAGAGCTAACGGCAAAGCTTCCTGGGAGATGAAGGTGCTTGCTGAGCTGCTGTCCACCCATAAAAAGGGAAGAACGTCCTCCAGGTAAGTGAATAAAAACTGTTTTAAATTAGTGGGATAGCCCCTTTAAGTAGGACCCATCACATCTGATTTAGGAAATACAGTGCCAATTCTGGAGCATCTTTTCTTAGAACTCATTCCTCTGCCGCTCCTCTGTTATTCCTCCTGAACATATGAATAAACTGACGGCATTACCATTCACCGCATCAATAGGGTACATCTCTACACAGTCCGACAGCGTCCACTCGGTTCTAACAATGTCAGCCTGTGAGGGGATGTACTCTACCGATAAGGAGAAAGGTAATGCCCAGCTGTCAAGGTATTTAACCATTTCCAGGAGGAACGTCAGAGTAACAACTCAATACAAAATTCTACCAGAAGTCTCCCTGCAATACCAAGCACAGCCACTATCCAATGTATGACGCTGTGTTGATAAGCTGATCAGCTGGGGTCCCGGGTTTCAGATACTGATCACCTATCCTCAGGGAAAAAAAAAAGCAGAAAAACCCTTTTAAGCCCTCGCAATCATCACAGACTGCAGTACTGAAGCATTACAGGGTACGGTGTAAGCCAGGGATGCCAACCTACGGCCCTCCAGCCAGGGCTGTGGAGTCGGAGTCGAGAAGTCGGAGTCAATTTTGGGTACCTGGAGTCGGAGTCGGCAAAAAATGAACCGACTCCGACTCCTACTAAATTTAAATTGGAAAAAATAAATAAAAAAAGCAACTTTAAATGTCCGAATTCATAAACAGTTCTAATTAATGACTTCTCTACTGTAAGAATAAAGGTCAATGCATGCAGTGCCTCACGTAACCGCAAAACAAACGCGTTCAGTGATGTGAAGAAGCATGCTTTTCATATGCTTCACTATATGGCACGCAATGCACAATTAGGAGTGGCAATACATATACTTTCCATTGTGTTGTGTTCTGATGTTACAGGGAACACAACGCCCATGGTTTACCGAGCCTCTCACTGATAAGGGATTAAGTAAATATGTGTTTTGCAGGACTAGAGACACTTGTATAAGTGAAGGGAATGGAGGGTCAATAGTTCAAGACTGAAGCTGTAAACCATGGATGTCAAACTCATGGCCCTCCAGATGTTGCAAAACTACAACTCCTATCATTCCCTGATAGCTGTAGTATGCCCAGGCATGATGGGAGTTGTAGTTTTGCAACAGCTGGAGGGCCACGAGTTTGACATCCCTGCTGTAAACCATTGGAAAAACTGCTGTCATTCAGCTAAGGCTATAAAACTTGTAAACTCAGAATGTTATCTTAAACTTTAAACATGACTATGGGATTCTTCTAGGGAAATCATGTTTTAAAATAAATGTCCCTTCTTGGATCCTCCCACTGCCCTGTCTTCAGCAGAAGATCAGCACACAAAGGAGAAGGCAGCAGCTTCTGCCCAACTACCTCTCTGTGCTAGAAGAGCTTAGAAGAACTTCTTTCTTTCCTTCAAGGAATGTATAAAATACATTTGCATATTAAATACAGAGGAGTCGGGGAGTCTGAGTCGGAAGTACAAAAAACTGAGGAGTCGGAGCATTTATCTACCGACTCCACAGCCCTGCCTCCAGCTGTTGTAAATCTACAACTCCCACCATGCCCTGCTGTAGGCTGTTCAGGCATGCTGGGAGTTGTAGTTTTGCAACAGCTGGAGGGCTGCAGGTTGAGCATGCCTGGTGTAAGCGATCTAACAATCCAAAGTTCAGGGCCTCTAGGGCAGTGTTTCCCAACCAGTGTGCCTCCAGCTGTTGCAAAACTACAACTCCCAGCATGCCCAGACAGCCTTTGGCTGTGCGGGCATGCTGGGAGTTGGAGTTTTGCAACAGCTTGAGGCACACTGGTTGGGAAACACTGCTCTAGGGTGACTGAAAATAAAAAGGAAAAAAAAAGGTTTTTAAAATACATGAAAAAAATGTTACAGCTTCCTCCAAAGCTGCTACAATGCGAATGCTCTGCAGGTAAACACTGAAGCTGACCGTCTGGATGCTGGGAGTTAGACTCCCACCAATCTGATATCAATGACCTATCCAGAGGATAGGTCCTCAATGTCTGTAGCCTGGACAACCCCCAAGATATAGAAGTATTTATCCTGTATGGAGAAAGATGTAATAGAAAAAAAAAAGTCTAAACGCACTACAGAGTGAGAGGATGATACGTCACAGCACGCCACAAAGCACACGACAACGCCCATCACAAGGGTGGAGACCAGATATAGTAAGCATGAATGAAAAGTAAATTACACCAAGCACGGGTGATGCAGGGCTCGTCAGCCAAGATGATGATCATCTAATGAGTGATGTAAAGTACAGCAAAGGCGGAAATCAGAACAAAGTCACTCACAATGCAGAAATCCAATCAATGAATAAATAAAATAAAAAAAAGACATGACATGGCCGGACATCCCAACCGTTCAGTCTTCACAGGCAAAAACGTATAACCGCATGGATTGCACTGAAGGGAGCAGTGATTTCCAGCATGGCACGGTCATGGGGTGCCCAACCCTGGAAGGCTGGCCGTGCGCTCAATCATGAATGAAAATCCAATAAACTGCATAATGGAGCAGATATCCTTCCCAGAAGAAGAAAGATGGCCATACAATTTAGATAACTGACGGCTGAACGCTTGTTTGGCTGGTAGTTATCTCTCCCCCCATCCCATACACATGAATACTCAGCTCAGCCAAGTGTGCATGTGTTCTTGAAGGGAATCTGTCACCGGGATTTTGTGTATAGAGCTGAGGGCATGGATTGCTAGAAGGCCGCTAGCACATCCGCAATACCCAGTCCCCATAGCTGTGTGCTTTTATTGTGTAAAAAAAACCGATTTGATACATATGCAAATTACCCTGAGATGAGTCCTGTACGTGAGATGAGTCAGGGACAGGACTCGTCTCAGGTCAATTTGCATATGTATCAAATCGGTTATTTGTCCTCAGCTCTATACCCAAAATCCCGGTGACCGGTTCCCTTTAATGGGCAGATGTAAGAAAACTGCTGCTAGACACCTCCCGCGGCGGCTTACTCCCTGAAGACTTCTTGTGCTGCCAATCGGCTTCTTCCCGGGCCCCTCTTCTGGCCATAACCTTCTCAGACCATCCTATGCACAGTGCGTAGCAGTCGTCCGAGACTCTCCCCCTGCTATCGGATGGACTAGCGCTAATCATGCGCGACGTGTCGGTGCATAGCCTATTCTGAGAGGCTGGTGGCCATCTAATGTGAAAGAACAAGGGCCCGAGAACTGATGGCACAAGACGTGAAAATTACATTCACACCACGAGACACAGGAGCGACTGCGTCTGCGGATGCAAGTGGAAGAGGGGAGTAATATTTTTTCGGCTACAAAAAATATATAAAAAAAAATGTAAGCACAGCTGAGGACCACTATGGGGGACATTATTATTACTGGGGGCCACAATGTGGGCCATTATTACTGCTGGGGCCACTATGGGGGCCATTATTACTGCTGGGGCCACTATGGGGGCTGTGGCAAAACCAACCTCGCCACTGGGTTTTAGAGGGGCCTTTTTGCCAGCCTCTTGCCTAAGGATTATGGCCCAAATACTAACTTTGAGGGATAAGACAGACCGGCCGCACAGCCTAAATCTGTGGAACTGTTTTGGGCAGGAAAGCCATGCTTGCGGCCGGCCAAATGTGACTTCCATGGAATTTGGGAACCCCTGCTCGGATCTGGGTGATTTTTGGATATGTTGTTCACCCAGATCAGAGCTATCCATGGATGTATACATTATGGGGATATGTGGGGTTTTGAGGTGTTTTCTGTGTTTTTGGAAAAATGTGTGATTAAGTTAGCCCATTACGTTTGGTAATTGTATTTTGTTGATTGCGTCTCAGACAATGCCAGTGTGTTCGTTAATTGCGTCTCAGACAATGCCAGTGTGTTCGTTAATTGCGTCTCAGACAATGCCAGTGTGTTCGTTAATTGCGTCTCAGACAATGCCAGTGTGTTCGTTAATTGCGTCTCAGACAATGCCAGTGTGTTCGTTAATTGCGTCTCAGACAATGCCAGTGTGTTCGTTAATTGCGTCTCAGACAATGCTCATTGTATTTTGTTGATTGCATTACAGACAGAGGGAAGGGGGTTTTGTGTACAATTGCTGGGAAGGGGTCAATACTGAAAATGCATGTGATTGGCTGTTTTTACAAAACCCTGTGGGTGGTATCCTTGTTGGAAGAGGTGTATAAATCAATGCTGTGTGTTTAAATAAAGAGTTCCTGTTTTATCCTTCATCATGTTGAGGCTGGTGTTTGGGTAACTGATCGACACTGGGGGATTGCTATATGCTGAAGATTTGCTATACTCCCCTGGCATAACTACTAGCTCTTGTAAGAGCTGTTCCTGCTCTCTGGATGTAGGAGAGGTTCACCCACTGGAGCCTTGTCGTAGGTCCAGGGTGGGTAGGAGACGGTGAGACCTCAACCAAGCTTCGGCGGTTCGTGGGGTCTGCAGCTGAGTACAGTGTCAAGTGGAGTGCTTGGAGTCCTCGGAAAGCACTAGGAGCATCTATCGACGGAGGTATCCGGTCGGGGCGCCTAGGAGATCCGTTACAGGGGCCATTATTACTGCTGGGGGCCTAATATGTGGGACATTACTACTACTGATGACCACTATGGTGGGGGGGGAATTATTACTGCTGGGGGCCACTATGGGGGACATTACTACTACTGATGACCACTATGGGGGACATTATTACTGCTGGGGGCCACTATTGGGGCCATTATTACTGCTAGGGGCCACTATGGGAGACATTATTACTGGTGGGGGCCACTATGGGTGACATTATGTATACTGCAGGGGTTGAGATTTTAATAAAAAAAAAAAAGCCAATGAAATTCATCCATTTTTGATGACCATGAAAAACGGATACAAAAATAGTAGAAAAAAGGCCATGAAAAACTGACTGTACGTTTTTTCATGGCGCGCGCATGTCACGGACCTGCAGGCAACCACGTGGCGCCATGATCTCCCCTAGGGCTAAACTACTACCGTCATGTGATGGCCCATGTCTCCGTTATTACTTCTCATGGATTCCATATAAATCTGTGATCAGGGCATCACAAGGGTCAAAATACCCGTTTCTATATGACCGCGGTATACGCCCTGCAGGCGCCATATTACAGGGGGTGTCGGTACATGCCCCCCCATCCAGCTACCGCCATGGAGAATCCTGCAGGGATGAGACTGATCTGCCCCTGCCAGGCTGTAACCTGCTTGAATAAAACTACATCTCCCAGCATGCCTGGCTGTTCTCCCAATGCAGCATGCTGGGAGTTGTAGTCCTGATATACAGCATTGGGGTCCACACTACAAAGTTTGGAACATTTCAGTACAAAACCGACGCTGTCAGGTGTCTGGGAAAGCTGGGTGACAGCCCCTGACTCCTGGACTGATGGCCACACGGGTTGTCACCCAGCTTTCCCTCAAACTGATAGAACCAGGAAGGTGACAAGAGGACATGTTGAATTTCTTATGTTTCTCCTAGGGAAGGAGACATATGCCGGGGTCAGTGTCAGCTCCTGTGTACATCCCCCACGGGCTGATATGATAGAGGAGACCCTGACAGAAGACACCACACAGCTCCCGCCTCACCTCATGTGACGTCACAGCATCTACTTGCCGGTTCACCGGTATCCGTCTCTCCTCTGCTATCCGAGAGATGTGGCCGATGACGTCACCGCAGCGCCTCGGTCAGGTGAGGCTCTTCCTCATTGGCTAATTCAGTAGGAGGCGGAGAGGTCGCGAGGGGGGCGTGGCTGGAATCTGATTGGCTGCAGCGTGGGCATGACGTTAGGATTTCCAGACATGCGCAGTACACAAGCAGCCAAATTCTCTGTATGCGGCTGGCAAGGCATGATGGGAGATGTAGTGACATAACAGGTGGATCATGTGTAAGTTCATAACAGTATGTCAGTATTGCACTGGTAGAAATGCCTGCAGCTCTCTCATCTGTGGCCATAATGTGCTCCACTCCAACATGAAAAATCTAAGGCAAGAGACAACTCAACCCTGTACTGTGCAAATGTGCAACAAGAGGGTGAACAATAGACTTGCATCAATCAGCCATCACCATCTGCCTAATAATATGTAGGTCCTATACTACCAAACCCGCTCTGAGCCATCAATGCGCGTGTAGTACTCCGGACCAGGCTACTGCCGAACGGGTTCAGGGCTTAGTACGTATGAGCGAAGCATTGACCCTTTCCTTGCCTCACTGCATCGCGAGACGGTGATGTACCTCCAGGTGTCGGACCCCCGCCGATCTGATATTGATGACCTATCCTGAGGATGCGGCGAGATGACATGCGCGGGAAGGCACAGTGAGACGTTCGTGACCGCCTGCGTCGGGACGCCACAAGCTGTTATGGAGAGAGGTAAGTATTTTATTTTTATATTTTTATGTACCCTACCCTAATTGCAGAGGTACTGGGGGCAGTATGGGAGTGGGGGAGGAGCAGAAAGAGGAGGAACCACCGAGGACATCATACTAATAAGAGTGGAGTGGCCATTATATTAATAATAAAGAGGGGGCCATTATATTAATAATAATACAGAGGGGGCTATTATATTAATAATAATACAGAGGGGGCCATTATAATATACAGGGGGAATAATATTATGAGGAATGGGGGACTATCTGTCTGGCTCTAGCACAGTTTTGGGGGGCAGCAGGATGACAGTGTTGAGACTCCAGGAAGGAGAGGATGATAGTAAAGGGAGGAACCTAAAAAAAATTCTGTGAAACTCTGCAGAGACGAGAAGAGGCTGAAAGAAGGTGTCATGGCTGGTCTTATCTCTAAATGAAGATGTTGAGGAAAGTGCTACATCACAGGAGACGTCACTGGATGGAACAGATATGGTGCTGTATTCTACTGTAATAATAATGTCCATGCACATACCTGTTTCACGGTAGGGTTGGGGGAGGAGATTGAGAATATGGCCCACCCTGCCGCATCCTGGTCCCAGACTTCAGCTCACAGTTATCACTGTGTTATCTGAGGTGTTACATAGGACTGCAGGTGGATCTACTACATTATCTCTACTCAGAGAGTTATCACTGTGTTATTTGTGGTGTTACATAGGACTGAAAGTGATCTACTACATTATCTGTTAAAAGTAGCGTGCCCACAGCCTGGGTTGGGGGGGGGGGGGGTCACAATTTTTGGCTTGCCCAGGGTGCTGGCAACCCACGCTACGCCACTGTGTCAACCCGGACAACCCCTTTAAGGTGAAAAATGGCAGGGTCCTTAAGGGGTTAAATACGTATAACGGGCAGGTGTTATTTATCGCCCTGTACATAACTGTGCAGCAGAGTGAATTGTATCATGGCTAATCCTTTCTGTTACCTGTAGCGTTACATTAAATCTGTATTACAGGCAGGTGTAATGTATCGCCCTGTACATAACTGTACAATGAAGCAGAATGCATCATAGCTAATCCCTTCTGTTAGCTGTAGCATTACGTTAAGTCCATATAACGGGCAGGTGTAATTTATCGCCCTGTACATAACTGTGCAGTGGAGTGGAAATTATCATGGCCAATCCGTTCTGTTAGCGATGCAGTTTTTGTGCACTATGGCCAACAGACAGTAACCTGGGCCTCCAAAGGAATAGGCAGTGGCAAAAATGTTGCTGTTGCCTGCACAAGTGGCAGGAGAAGAAGGAGGGGTAGCAGCCGCAGCAACCGACCAGAGCTGCCAGTGTCATCCAGTGGTCATGTTTTGACCAACAATCTAACTGCATTGGAATGGTTGATTCGCTCTTCAACATCATCTTAAGTGACAACAGATATGCGCAGCCAGGAATCAGTGGGCTCCTCTGACACCACGCTAGGTTGACATGGCCCAGGAACTGCCTCTATGCCCTCACCAGTCCTGAACCTGCAGCTTGCTTTTGCTGCTCCTTCTGCTAACCAAGTAATGTATGCCACCGGCTCTGCTCCGCTTTTCAGTGACACTGAGCTTTGTGAGGACAGTCAGCAGTTACAGGCCAGCCCAGACTTGGAGGAGAGGCCTGCTGTGGACTCCTTTAGGCATGCAACTTCCGGTGATGACAGTCGAGTGGGAGCAGATGTTGCGAGAGGTCAGGGACGTGCGCAAGAGACAGGTGAGGGTGACACAAGTGACGACCATACATTTGTAGAGGATGATGTAGCTGATCACACATGGGAGCCAGGTGAAAAGAGGGCATTATCATGATCAGAAGCGAGGGTGGCAACATGCCCGTTAGACAGCATGGGGGAAGTAGTGGGAGATCTGTAGCCAAACGTGGGAGGATTACACTGTCTGCTACTCAGGAGACTACCAGTAAGGGACACTCAAGCAGTGCACGGGCTTAATAAAAGCAGCGGCAGGCAGACATCATGCAGTGGTGAACGAAAAATGCCAATCATTGTCAGTGTGGGAATTTTTCACCAAGTCACTGGGGGACATTAGTATGGCAGTATGCAGGATTTGTGGGCAAACGGTGAGGCGTGGCGAGGGTGTTAATGTTATCATGAGGGCCCTGCGTCAACACATGGAGCGTCACCATAAAGTGGAGTCAGAAAACCATGCCACTCATTTAGTCTTAGAGCCTGATGCAGCACCCACTGCATCTCCCACCGGCCCGTACCCCTCTCAAGCAGTCAGGGCGTATCAACGTCAGCAGAAGGAAGCTGTCGTTTCTTCCCATGGACATCAATGTCTATTGCTCCTGATGCTCATTCTCTAACTTATTTCCACAGCAATCGATCACTGAAGCGACTGCAAAAAGACAACAGTATGTGTGCACTCATCCAACGGGCTAGAAGCTCAATGTGCACCTGGCCAAGTGGCTGGTACTACAGTCCCTCCCTTCCCTTGTAGTTGACTTTGCACATTTCAGAGAACTGATGGCTTGTGCCCACCCAAGGTGGAGAGTCCCAAGCCGACATTACTTTTCCAAAAAAGCTGTACCAGCCCTGCACATGTACATTGGGCAGAAGGTGGGCCAGTCCTTGGCCCTCTCAGTATCTGATAGAGTTCACGCTAGCGCTGATATATGCAGTTGTGACTATGGTCAAGGACAATATATGTCGTTCACAGCCCATTGGGTAAATGTGGTTCCGGTCCAGGCACACCAGCAACTTGGCCAGGTGATGGTAATGCTGCCCACGCATTGTAATGTTGGAATTTCTGTACCAATGTCCTCCTCTGCCTCCTCATCCTCCACCTTGTCCTCACCCTCCAATGTAGGAACAGTTCACAGTGGTCCTAGAGCAGTGATGGCGAACCTATGGCACGGGTGCCAGAGTTGGCACTCAGAGCCCTCTCTGTGGGCACCCACACCCTGGAAAAAGTCTATGATGTACCAATATGCCTTAGACTTCTCCTATCAGTCATCGGCGCAGGGCGCACTATGAACAGCACAGGCAGCACATGGAATGTAGGCAGGCTATTGTAGATAAATGATAAAGTACATGGAAGATATTCTATATTGGACTGTAGTATTCAAGGTAAATTGCTGTGTTGGCACTTTGCGATAAATAAGTGGGTTTATGTTGCAGTTTGGGCACTTGATCTGTAAAAGGTTCGCCATCACTGTCCTAGAGCATATCACTTATGCAAAGCTAGGCATTGTCACACGGTTCTGCACCTGGTCAGCCTGGGCAAATGGAGCCATGCCGGGGAGGAACTGCTAAGTGTCATCAATAAATAAATCAAACACTGGCTGTCTCCTCGCCAACTGGAGATTGGAACCATGGTTACGCATAACAGGAAGAACATTAAATTCTGCGCTGCGTCAGTGAGGGCTAATCCATGCGCCCTGCATGGGACACGTCTTCAATCTCATTGTCACCTGGTTCCTCAAGTCTTCCACTGACCTGTAGGAGCTGTAAAAATGTCCAAAAAAACGGCATGCACTTCAGCCACTCTTACCGTGCAAAACACACCCTCCTTGAGCTGCAAAGGCAAAATGCTGTTCCTTAACTTTGCCTGATATGTGACGTTTCCACCCGTTTGAAATCCACGTTCCATATGTTAGACCGCCTGTATGAGCCGAGGAAGGCGGTCAATGATTTCTTAATACTGCAGACGGACAGGTCTACTCCCCGGTGAGACTCCCAGGTTAGCCAGTGGCAGCTCATGCGTGACACATGCCATTTGCTCAGGCTCTTTGAGGAGGCCACTGTATTAGTCAATCGGCAGAACTACGGGATAAATGATGTCATTCCACTCCTTCATGTCTTGGAGGAGATGCTGACAAAGCTAATTGGGGAGGGGACAGAAGTCGTGGCACCTACATCTCACAACCACCTGAGCCCTGAGAAGAATGAACTGGCAGAAGAAGAGGAGGACATAAACGCCAAGGAATTTTATACACAACTAGGTGGTTTATCTGCCCAAGCAACAGAAGACGAGCATGGGGAGCTGAAGGACGAAGACGAGGCAGATGACCCCGACAGACCGTGGCAGTATGCAGTGGAGACTGAGGCAGGGAGGCCCTCTGAGTCTCTTGCACAAATGGCCAGATGCATGCTTTCGTGTTTGTGTAGTGACAGCCGCAATGTAAGGATTCGGCAGAGAGATGACTACTGGATATGCATATTGTTAGACCCTAACTACCGGTCAAAAATAGGGGCATTTTTTATACCTTCTGAGAGGGATCCAAAAATGGTCTACTACAGAGACATGCTGTGTAGTCGGTTGGTTGCTGCCTATGAGCGCCATTGCCCGTCCTCAGGAAGGTCTGACCAGTGGGACCATCTGTGTTCATGCTTCACTGCCATGACTGGTGGGCCAAGCCAGGAGCAGCACCAGCTCCATAAGAAGCAACTTAAAGGGGTCAGCCCTGAACCTGGACATATTCCCAACATTGGAGCATTTCATGCTCTGATGCTGTCCCTTGCCCTGCGCTGCATCACGCATGGCAAGGGCTTTTTTTAATTACTGTGGCACACTGCTAGATGGAGGCTTTCACCCAGCAGTGTTCCCAATGACGTCACTGGCTCTTCAATTCACTTACTGAGTCGGCTCTCGGATGACTCGGGCTGACAAGCAAGTGAACCGAAGCTCAGGAGCCAGATAGGTAATAAGTCTTACATCAGTGGTGAACAGAACAGGAAGGGGGAGCTGGGGGCACTGATTTGGGCATTATACTGAGTAGGGGGCTACTTCTGGAGGCGTTCTATTATATGGAGGGCACTTAAGAGCATTATACTGCTGCAACCTGGTCATTAGACTCAGTGTATTGTTATGGTGACACACGATTCTTTTAACTCAAAGGATCCAATGAGTCTATCACTAAGTAGAATCATTCGATTCTTAGACTCGGTGCTTGTGCTTCACAGATCTGATTGGTTGGGGCTGGCAGAAGCCTGGCTTCCACTCTAGGATCCTATTACACAAGACCTGCTGCTACAGTCTCTGCTATGTACTGAGTCTGACTGATCAGCTCAGTCAGATGAATCGACTCCTCCAGTTCAGTGAAAAGAATTCAAGATTTTCCTAGTTTCAACAAAGGAAAATATAGATTTTATGAAAGACAGGAGACAAACATTATGCTAATATCTTTCTCTTTTTACTCCCAGCAGCAAAATAGTTGACAACTTAAACAGAGAAACATTTTTTATAAAATACGTAAATGAGTAAATAGGTTATATAAGGTTTAGCCCCACATAAAAACGTCCTTCTTTCTTGATGATGCGATGAAGGATAAGTGGAACTTGGTACGATAAACATCCATTGTAAATACAATTGTTGGAAATTAAATCTGGATTTGATGATCCACCGAGAATCACACCATCTTGAATATAATCGGTGTATTAGACTAAAAGGAAAGAAAAATGTAGGTAATAAGGGTTGGGTCAATAGGGTGGGATAATGTTCGTCTCCTGTCTTTTATAAAAATCTATATTTTCCTTCGTTAAAACTAGGAAAATCTTCAATTTTAATTCAAGACAGGAGACTCCATTCTGCAAGTTCAAAGCTTAATTTTAGTTATGAATGTAAAACAAAATATCAAGTTTTGCTTGTAAAGGGAACGCAGGGTAGAAAACCGATAAGATATTAGTTTTTGTACGACGTACAATAGAGAATTGGACGACTTGTGGTAGGAACTGTCTACGGGAGATATCCAAAGATCTGACATCTGATACTCGTTTAAATGTAATAAGGCATAATAACATGGTTAGTTTAAATGACAACAATTTCAACGGAAGAAGATTATTATCCTCCCAATTTAGGAACAAATTCAAAACCAAATTTACGTCCCAAGTAGAATTATATTTGAGCATAGGAGGTCCTCGAAAATCTAATACCCTTCATGAGTTTGCAAACTAAAGGGTGTTTGCCTACTGGTAGAGTTTGGATAGAGGAATGATAAAAGGAAATGGCCGATCGGTAAACGGTTAATCGTTCTATATGCTTTTCCTGCGTCGAAAGAATCCGACAGGAAATTTATAATCTGATTTAAAGGTGCACATACGGGATCCAATGATCGTTGACTGCACCAATTAGACCAAATCTTCCAGGCTGATCTGTAAGAAGATCGGGTGCCTGGAGCCCAGGCGTCAGAAAGGATGTCGTTAGCTGATTGTGAAATTTCAAAATCAACTCCTGACGACCGGAAATTAACCAGGCTATTAGGGATAGATGGTTCGATAGAATTAACTAATGCTGTTGTCCTGCTGGATTTAGAAGGTTTGAGGAATGAATGGGAAGGATACGTGGGTAATCTATCGTTATTGCCAGTATCTGGGGAAACCATGTTTGAGTTGTCCAGAGTGGGGTTATCAGAACCAGAGTTGATTGTTGTGACATGGTTAGAAGAAGAGTTCTCGGGATGAGATTGGAAGGAGGGAAAGCATATAACCTCTTCTCAGACCATATCTGAGATAAAGAGTCGGTACCTAACTATTCCGGATCGGGACGCCAACTGAAAAAACGAGGAAGTTGACAATTGAGTCGAGAGGCAAAAAGATCCAGGTACATTGAACCCCAAAGTGAATCGATCTGATGAAAGATGTTGGGATCTAATCTCCAATCGCTGGAATCTGTGAGAAATCGGGAATTCCAATCTGCAATGGTATTGGATAAGCCCGGAAGGTATCCTGCCTTCAGAGTGATATGTTTGTCTAGGCAGAAATGCCAAAAATCTTTGGCAATGTTGGCTAACGTCTCTGATCTGGTTCCTCCCAAGCGGTTGATGTATTGTACAGCCGCTATATTGTCCATCCGAAGAAGGACACAACAATGGGATATTTGTTTCGTAAAACTATTGAGGGCAAAAGAGTCTGCCAGAAGTTCTAAGCAATTGATATAAAGGGAAGACTCCTTTTCGGACCATTTCCCTCCTGTAGAAAAGGAGCCACACCGAGCACCCCAACCCAGTAAACTGGCCTCCGACTCGATAATTATATCTGGGACAGAATTGAATATAGTTTTCCCATTCCAGTCTTGGATATGTTGTAGCCACCAAATTAACTCCTCCCTGGTGTCTGGGGTTAGGATTACTTCGTCCGAGTAACCTTAACCTTCCTTTAAATGTTGTGCTTTTAAACGTTGGAGGGCCCTATAATGTAAGGGAGCAGACAAAATTTCTTGGATTGAGGCTGAGAGTAGGCCTACAATCCGTGCTATGGTCCTCAGAGATACTAAATTCTTGTTGAGGACAGATCAGATTTCTTTCCTGATAGTCTTCAATTTCCTTGATGGAAGACTCAGAGTAGCAGATTGAGTATCTACCAGGAAGCCCAAAAATTCCACCTGTTTTGGTGGAATTTATTTAGATTTTTTGTAGTTAACTAGAAATCCCAAATTGGTCAAAAGAGTTAGTGTCCACTAGATATGAAGGTGAATTAGTGAAAGAGATTGAGCCATGATAAGAATATCGTCTAAATAAATGATGAGGCGTACACCTCTTGTCCGAAGGATTGCTACCACTGGTTATAATAGTTTTGTGAAACACCAAGGAGCGGAAGACAATCCGAATGGTAGGCTGGTGAATTGATATTTGTGACCCTTCCATAGAAACTGGAGGTAAGGTTCAGACATCGGGTGCATAGGCACCGTGAGATAGGCGTCTTTCAGATCTATTTTTGCAAGCCAATCTTTTTTTAAGGGTAGGTCTCTCAGTAAATGGATACCCTCCGTTTTGAAATGTCTGTAGATGACATCATTGTTGAGGGTTTTCAGATTGATTACAGGTCTGTGACCTCCATCCCTCTTTTTCACTAAGAAGAGATTGCTCAAAAAACCCAGAGATTGTACGGGTATTTCTATTAAAGTGCCTTTGTAACATAGTTCCTTGATTTCTAATTGTATCAGATTTTGATCTGTCTGGGAAAATGTGATCGGATGTGGTATCTGAGTTTGAATTGGTTTGTAGCCAAAGTCTATTTGGTAGCCTCTTACGGTGTTTGATATCCATGCGTCTGTTGAAATCGTAGCCCAGACGTGGATAAAATGTTTTATCCGACCTCATAAGAGAATGTGGGAAGAAAATGGAAAGAGATTTCTTACCTGCAGAGGGTCTTGATCTCGGGAATTCTCTATTTCCTCTTGCACGCCATGGTCTTCCTCTTGCAGGGAAGAACAGAGTGGTAGGGTAGGAGGTGGATGGGTAAGTAGTATATTCTTGTTGTTGTGGGGAAGGGCCTTTAAAGAATTGCCTGTCGTGGGATCCTCGGCTGGGAAACCGGCCCTTTAGTCTCCCAGCCCCACATACTTGTTAATATCTTTAACAAAATAATCTCCGAAGAGTAACCCATCGGAGGATGGATTATTATCCGGGTCATTATGCACCGTGGCAAGGCGTCTCAATTGTGGGTCTAACCTCATAGGAATAGATCTCTTTCTTTCAGTGCATATGGTCGCCCTTTGTGGCCATCCTTTTAGGACTGATAAATCCACAGGTTGAAGTGGAAGCCTGTTCGGTCAAATCTAATATTTTTGTCAAAGGACCAACCATGTTTAGTAATCTATCTTGGATTGTCCTAAAGGAACAATCTACTCCTTTTTTGGGATTCTTTCCCGATTTTGATAAATATTTATCCAAGGTTGGATCAATTTCAGGCATATCTGAAATTTTATGTGGCAGAGTGGGTCTAGGGCATTCAGCTCGTAGTTTGTTTCTTGCAGATCTTTCTAGTGGCTTTTTGAGCCAAGAAGAAACAAATTTAGACACCTGGGGTAATGGTACCCATTCTCCTGACCTGGGATGCTTAATCATTCCAGGGTCAAAGAAAGGTACCCCTTATCCATCCAAAATAACGGATGAAGAAAGATTTCCTTCTTGCAGGTTTGTCTCCTCTTCATCAGAAATGTCTACATAAGGAGATATTATATCACTCTTAGAAGAATTATCTTCTTCACTAGAGAATTCAGGAGGGGAAGAGTTAAATGAGTCCGGCTTAACTCTTAAAGCCTTAGATGCCTGCTCGTGACATCAACCTCAGGGGCAGAGGGTGCAACATCAACTGCTTTAGCAGTGGTTATAGTGCTTTTTGAAAAAGCCCAAATATCATGTATTTTTTGTAGCTTTTTAGGAGTGGGATTAAAGGCTGTTTTACCCCTCTTAAAACCATCCGCAAGGCAGGAAGAGGTTTCCTCCGTAGACCAGAATTGGTCGGACGGGGTAACAGGGTCATTTGGTTTTTGCGAGGTTTGCGCATCAGTCATAGCCATGGTCACAGATTCCGAATGATATTTTGCAATGACGACATGGCTGTGTCGACTGCACATTGTACAGATCTAGATACTGTTTCATTGACCATGGATTGGAGGAGGTCTTCCTCCACAATAAGTGAACCTGGGGTTCCAGGAATATTTTTATGATTTTCAGCAGACATGTTGGCTGATATATATATATATAACCAATTAAGGAAAATGCTGAAATTGTAAAGGATTGTAAAATGTCACAATATACACCAATATAAATACATTTTAATGAACACTGTATGTAAAGGATATTATGAAAACTATCACTAGGTGGCAGCAGGGGATAAGGAATGAAATTAGATAGCAGTTTTCTTCTGAGACGAACGGAGCAACAGAAGATATCCCTGAATGAGGAGAAAAGGGCGCGCAGGCTGATGACCAGCCGCACGCGCGCACTGGGGGTCGGGTGCTGAGGTAAAATGACAGTGCTACTACAGGTAAGTTAGCATAGAGGAAAAAAGCGGTGCAAATGCAAAGTAGGCAATAAATCTAATTAGGGGGGAACTGAAAGCAGGAGAAACACATTAATATGTGAGTGTACCCGAATTTTTATGAAACATAATCGCATGCAGCATAACGTTTTGGTAAAACGACCAAACAAGTGGCAACATACACTGCCCACAACCATATAGAAGAATAAATAATCAATATAAGAAATATTTATAATAAGCATATATAAAATAATATAACTATATTTATATGACAAAAGAACTTCAATACATCTCTTTCTGGGAGCAGCAAGAAAGAAGGAGGTTTTTATGTGGGTCTAAACCTTATATAACCTTTGCTGTCCGTTTATTGGACACTCCTAGAGGCTCATTCACATATTTTATAAAAAATGGTTCTCTGTTTAAGTTGTTAACTATTTTGCTGCTGGAAGTAAAAAGTAAAAGATATTAGCATAATGGAGTCTCCAGTCTTGAATTAAAATCGATTCAAAAGAGCGATTTGTTCATGAACCGGACATCACTAGTGCGATTCAGCGCAGGGCAAAGGTGAGCATCGGAGCATGAAATGCTCCAATGCTCATATCAGGGGGGTTAAGGTGGGGATATGTCCAGGTTCAGCTCTGAACCCGGACAACCGGAAGAAACCACCCAGCCAGGGCCGTCTTTAATATTGATTGGACCCTGGGCAAGAATTTACTTGCGCCCCCTGGATCCCGCCTTCCCACACCCTAAAAAAAAGTCTTATACTCACCTGTGTCCTTTCACTAGCGCTAGCATGTATAAGGTTCAGATGGAATACAGAGAGTATTGTTCATTAAAAGTTATTACCACAGAAGTAGGTTTATCTGAAGGGAGTGATCTTACCTCATTACAGGGCTATGAGGGAGGGAGCACTGTTTCATGAGAGACATCTGGTGTGTATGTTTATTCATATAATTGAAAGTATAACGTTTGTATACATATAGTGGATTTATTTAGTTTTAGCTTAAACACATTAATAAATCATATATATAATATTCTATATTGGCACATGTTATAACAAGGTATTGAGATACTTTGTGTATATATATATATACACAAAGTATATGCCTAAGTAATTATATGCATGTCTACACAATATATATTATATATATATATATATATATATTTTACACACACAGTGGATATAAAAAATGTTAAAATGTCAGGTTTCTGTGATGTAAAAAAATGAGACAAAGATAAATCATTTCAGAACTTTTTCCACCTTTAGGCTGGGTTCACACCTGAGCGTTTTACAGCGCGTTCCTACGCGCTGTAAAACGCTCAACAAGGAGAAACCAATGATTCCCTATGGGAATGGTTCACACCTCGCGCTGTAAAACGCCCGACGCTCAAAAAAGTACATGAGCGACTTTGGGGCGTCTTGTCGCGCGTTCCCGTACATAGACTTCCGGGAACGCGCGACAATGGGCGTTCGCATACTACTGGAGCCGCGTATGTGAGACGCCGGAGATTCGCGCATACACAGCGCTCAGGTCAGGACGCTCATGTCTGAACCCAGCCTTAGGCCAAATGCACACAGCAGTGTTTCACGGGCTGGATTCCTGCTGAGAGCAGGAGCGCACGGCGTCACTGGTTGCTATGACGCAGTGCGCTTCCTGCTGACGCCGCAATACAGTAATACACTGGTATGATCTATAAGAGTGTATTACTGTACTGCGGCGGCAGCAGGAAGCGCACTGCGTCATAGCAACCAATGACGCCGTGCGCTCCTGCTCTCAGCAGGAATCCAGGCCGTGAAACACGGCTGTGTGCATTCGGCCTTAATGTGACCTATAAACTGTACAAATGAATTGAAAAACAAACTGAAATCTTTTAGGTGGAGGAAAGAAAAATATTAAAATAAAATAATATGGTTGCATAAGTGTGCACACCCGTAAACTAATACTTTGTTGAAGCACCTTTTAATTTATTTTATCCCACTGCCACCAATTACCCCTACATTAACTCTTTCACCCCTGCCATAGCCCACAGCTACCCCAGCATTAACCCTTGCATCACCTTATACCACCAACCATATATATTATCTCTTGCAATATTCCCATATCTATACAATATCACCTTGTGTTAACACTTTCACCAACCCTGGGTTAACTCTTTTCTTTACCTAGCCACCAACCGTGCATTAACCCTTGCAGGACCAACTCCCATAACCCCTTATTGCGTTTAAATCCCGTAGGGATAGTTAATAGCCAGGTGGGTGGGCGCCGTTATTTACGTGTGTATGTAAGTGTGTTAATTAGATTCGTTTGTGGGGTGGAATTGTAGTTGGGAGTGTGTTGTGTTAGTGTAGTCAGGTTTTGTAGTGTTGTTACTGTATTGCAGTGTGTGTGTGTGTGTGTGTATATATATATATATATATATATATATATATATATATATATATATATACATACATACATACATACATACAATAGAATTAATAGACTGTAGACTTGTATTTGTTTAAAACACAGTTTATAGTCATTTGTAGTCGTTAACGCAAGTAGTTCAGGAAAGAGGTAGAGCAACAAGGTAGACAGTATTTATGAATATTAATTATTGAGGTTACCAAAATATTAATACTATTCCCCTTTGCATTCCTCCTCCTCCTTATTCTTAGACCCCCTCTTCCATCACCAGATGTTCATCCTCCTCCATATTCAGATGTTTCTCCTCTTTAGTCTCTTCCTGCCTTTTCGCAGGTTCGAGTTTGGGGTGTAAGTAATTTACGTAATGGATTCAGTTCTCACAGAATCCATAATGTACAGTAACTCAATGCCGGCATGCCAAGCGGAATGCCTTTAGAGGCATCATAATACAAGTGTATGGCCAGCAGAACGGAACCCTCAGGGCTGGCCATGCAATTGTATTATGCGGCATGCCGGCATTGAATTACGTGATGGATTCCATGAGAATAGAATCCATTAAGTAATTCACTTAAACTCAGAGCCCAAACCTTCCAAAAAGCAGGTTCGTTCAATTCTAGTATACAGCTCCCAGGATCAGCTGGGGGTTGTAGTTCCCAACAAATGAACAGAGAAACCCTTTGATAACTAACGGCGCAGTAAGAAACTGTACCGATGGGTCTTGTGGGCACAGATGGCATGCCACTAGGTAGGGACCATATTACAGTGCCACCACTTATCAAAGGGGTAGTCCTTTCATCTGTTTGGAAACTACAGCTCCCAGCATACCCAGAGAGCTGCACGCCTTGACTAAATGCTTATTATTCACAAGGATGCGGATCCAGTTGCGTTAAAAGGGAGTCTGTCAAAGTTTCACCTTTTTAACCCTTCCCATAGCTTTCTAGCATCCTCACGTAAAAACGTTACCCTTATGACCAACCCTGGACTTATAAAACCGGCAAAAAACATCTTTGTAGCATATGCAAATGAGGGCTCGCAAGTGCCCAGGGGCGACGTTACCCTCATAGGTGCCCTGCTAGCTCAGCCTTTTCTTTGCTTCCCCCCGCCCCTTCCTTCCCTCTGCCCGTCCATCCTTTCCCTCTGACCGCCCATCTACTAACTTCTTGTTTCGCCGAGATCCCGCGCCTGCGCACTCAGTCAGTCGGCCGACTGAGTGCGCAGGCGCGGGATCTCGGCGAAACAAGAAGTTAGTGGATGGGCGGGCGGAGGGAAGGAAGGGGCGGTGGGAAGCGAAGAAAAGGCTGAGCTAGCAGGGCACCTACGAGGGTAACGCCGCCCCTGGGCACTTGCGAGCCCTCATTTGCATATACTACTAAGATGTTTTTTTGCCGGTTTTATAAGTCCAGGATTGATCATAAAGGTAACGTTTTTATTAACTGCAAGGATGCTAGAGAGCTATGGGAAGGGTTAAAAAGGTGAAATGTTGATGACAGACTCCCTTTAAGCGAAGAGATGGTTCATCATCTCGTCAGCTGCTTTCAGTAGACAGCCACTGAAATTCAGAACTGTCCCAACGGAACCTGGATGGTTTGGAGGTATGCAATAAGGAAAGCTGCTCTCAACCTCAAACATGGTTTACAGGGTCCTTTACAACTTTTTTACAGGGTCCCTTTTTCTCTCTCTCTCATCTTCTGACGTATCAGAAGAACAGAAAGCTAAACTGTGATCGGTGATGTGAACTCAGCCTTAGGCCTCTTGCCCACGACCATATACCCTCCGAGATATATGTCCCGGAGCCGCATTGATCAAGCAGACAGCATCAAAGATTACAATTATGCCGTGAACCTCTGGTCGCCCACGGGGCTATTGTCCCGCACTCATATGATCTTATGAGTGCAGGACAATAGTCCCGCGGGCAGCCCGACATCCACAGCATCATTGTAATCTATGATGCTGTGTGCTCCCGTGTGCACTATCAATGCCGCTCCGGGACATATGGCCCGCTCCCGGACTGTATATCTCGGAGGGCATACGGTCGTGTGCAAAGGCCCTAAAGCTGCAGTATTGGACACAATGGACAGGCGTGGTGCTATTTATGAAGGAAGCATGTCTGTCAGGTGCAGTGTTGCCATAAGGGCCATATGTGGAATCCAATCACAAAGTACACTGATGCAGTTAGGATGTAGCTATTATTTGGATCAGTCAGTAAAGCAAGCTTGGGGCCAATACTGCACACCACATGACCCTTTTTAAATAGGTTTTCTGAACCTTATATTGAAGATGTATCGTCAATATAGGTCATCAATATCAGATTAGTGGGGGTCCAACCCCCGCCCCCCTCTGCCAAGCAGCTGTTTGAAGAGGCTGCCCCCTCACAGCGCTGTATAGTGGCTGTGGTTAGTACTGCAGTTCAGGCCCATTCACTTGAATGGGACCGATCTACAACTAGGCCATGTGACCGATGAACATGGCGACATTGGCCTAGGAAGAGGGCGGAGCACTGTGACCTCTTCAAATAGCTGAGCGGCAGGAGTTGGGATGCCACCTATCAGATATTGATGACTTATCCTGAGGATAGGCCATCAGTTTATGTTCTGGACAACCCCTTTAATCTACATCTTATGCAAAGTAACTGTGGAGCCCCAGTTATGGGTCTTCAACACAGAGAAAGCCAGATATCCTTCAAAGGAAGGAAAACTGAGCAAAGAGATCACCCATATTAAAGTGGCCCCTATGTCAAGATCCCGCTCTTTTTTAAAGATGTAACGGGGAAGACCTAAGCCAGTTACCCATCCACAGACAGCTGTTTCGGGGTGTTGCCCCTCAGTGTGGAGTAGGATTCTGGCTAACCAGGAGCAATGCCTTGGAGACTACTTAAACAAAACAATAGCTGATCTTAAGAAGACCAGCTAAATAAATAATTAATCTACATCCTGTAAGCCTCCTTAAAGGGGTTATCCTGGAAATAATATTGATGATCTATCAGATCAGCGGGGGGGCCGTCACTGGGGACCCCTGCCGATCAGCTGTTAGAAGGGGTCGGAGCTCCATAAGCACTGTATGACGTCACCATTCATTGGTCACACGCCCTAGTTGCAGCTCAGCCCCATTGAAGTGAATGGTGTTAACCTGTAATACCAAGCACAGGCACTATATAGAGCTCCGGTGAGCGTGGGTGCTCCTTGGAGCAGCTAATCGGCGTGTGTGCCGGGACTCAGACCTCTGCCAATGTGATAATGATGACCGAGGATAGGCCATCATTATCATTTCATGGATAACCCCTTTAAAAACAACGTCAGCTGTTCTTTTTGGGCCAATAAGTTTCCAATTTTGGAAAGAAAAAAAAAAAATGAAAAAATAAATAAATAAATTCAGCCATTTTCTTACCTTTTAGAAAAAAAAATTGTATTTTCCAAAAACCATAAAAATCAAACAGACAAACATATGGAAAAAAATCTTTATTATGAAGGAGAAAATGCTCATACAAGTAACCACAGACATCAAGCAAATATATTCAAGTTTAAGAATCAACGTTTTTCATGATTTTTCATTTTTTTTGCCCGCTGCTTTCAGATTCTGGCAAGAACGACATTTACAACATGACCCGAGCAGCTAACTGTGAGAACTATGTACATTAGCTGAGGAGCGGACTGACTTCTTACAATCTGTGCTGTCCCGTGGCACAATCACGCTACAGGACTGAGGACATGAAACTCCATATGTAGCATGGAACGAATGGACAGAAAGCTATAGACAAACGCCCATCAAATCGACTGCAAAACAATGGAAAAACAGGGAAAAGAAAATCCCAAGCTTTTTTTTTTTTTTTAGCGTCTTTCACAATGCTCGTCATTACTCCTACACATTTGGCTTCAAACGTCAGCTACACTGGTCTTCAGAACACAGGCACAGTAACTGACAGAGTCAGGCAGCCATTTATTGCAAGTCGAGCCTGCGCAGGTTTATTTGCTCTGGCACAGGCTTTTTCTTCTGCTGAGACTGTTAATTACACGCTACATAAAACACAAAATAAAATCATGAGGCTTTTGTCAAGGCTTTGTTGAGTTTATAAAGTTTATTTAAAAATAAAAAATAAAAGCTTATGTCAAAGCAAGCCCATCCTCGATCACAGATTGCAGCCATTTTGTGGTCAGATCTTAGACCATTAAAATGGCCGCCGGTATAGAAAGGACAGGAGCACATTAATGAAATTCGAACATTCCATACTTTGAAAATGTCTACCTGAACAGTGCTTAGAATGACCACTACAGTTAAAGGGGTTGTATGGGGGTCTCCTATTCAGAAATCTGATCAAGAGCTGACAGCAGCTGCAAATAGCATCTCTCACTCTCTGGAGGATCCAACAAGTCAGAGCTTTCCATGTACGGCCTATTGATTTCAATAGCTATCATGTAATGCTTCCTTTCCCCTGTGGTGGGCGCTGCAGAGACTTAAAGGCTACGTATACCTTCATGGTGATTAATTATTTTTTTCTATGATGTTACTCATTTTGGGCTAAAAATGATTTTTTCAATTGGTGGTTAAAAATATTCAGCCGTTCTGTCAAAAGGGGGTTAACCGTTTGTGTAGCTGCACGAATCATACTTTCAACTTTTATTTTGTGATGGTCATCTAATAAAACGTTAATCTCTAAATTACTAAAAGGTCAAACATTTATTTGAGCCACATTCTTCTCAGTAAGACAAGGATTGAGCTATAATGAGTGTTTGTGAGGTCAGAAGATCAGAGATAAAGAGCCATCAGCTGAGCTGCCCGACAGGAAACAGTAAAAATACAGAGCCTGCTACTGGAGAATCTCCAGGCTGTATAGAGAAAGGGGCTCAAAATTAGTACAATGCAATAATAATTTTAAAAAAATGGACCCGAGAGGTGTATATAGCCTTTAACACTCACTGCCATGTTCTGCCACACCTTATAGCTTATCACTGTGGGTCCCAGCAGCAGGACAACCCGTTATCAGCATAATTTCCGGAGACCCTTCTAACACAAAAACTTAAAAAAGCAGACAACCCCTTTAAATGGGTTTCTCTCCCATAAACATAAATGGCATATGGATCCCAGACCAGGCATTGATGGTACAGGTAATCAATATCTCATCAGTGTTTATGGCAGCGAAACCCCTTAAAAAAATGTTGGAAAAACATCACAGATTTATAGTCATCCTCTCATAGCAATTTATACGTGTAAGTCCTAACCCACTACAGGTTTTCTAATAAGTATACACAATATACACTGTGCTAATTACAATAGGTAAATAAATCCTGATCATTCTCGTGCTTGGAGGACAAAATGCTAAAAAAATAAAATAAAGGATCCGACGTGTCGCTGGTCACAGACCACCATGCGTAATTGTGTGCTTATCTGGTTTTATAGAACATAGGCCTCTTGCATAGGAGACTTACCTCTCACTCAGTTTGTAAAAAGGGGGGTAGAAACACAATAGGGGACACATTATGGAACATGTAATGGTGATGGAAAGTTTGGTCTGGATTCATTTCCTCTTGTCGGGTATTTACAGGGTTTGTCCATCTATGAACATCATTTCACGGTTTACATACGGATTGAATCCACATACACTAAAGCTCGATCCGGAGTTAAAGGGGTGTTCACATATTAGACAGTCATCACATATGCACAGGACATAAATGTCTGAGAATCTGGGAATTGCACCTATCTCCAGAACTGGGCTCCCAATGTATCCAGACAGAGAAAGGATGAAGTTAAAACACATATGTAACCACCTCCATTCATTCTGGAGATTTGTGTGTGTCAGTGACCTCCCCACCCCCAATCTACAGCTTTTAATGAACTCCCCTCCAGACAGGTCATCAATATCAGATTGGTGGGAGTCCAACACCCCGTACCCCCAACAATCAGTAGGCTGCTAGGCCACAGATTATACTGGGTACAGAGCTAGAGGCAGACAGCACCGTATACACCGTGTAGTGGCCGGGTTGGGGTCATGTGAATGGTAGCAGAGTTTCAGTACACCAGTGCTATAAGCAACACAATGTACTGACTCTTCTGCTTCCACTCTGTATACTGTTAGTTTCTGATGCTGTGGCAGCCCGATTGGTGAGGGTGCTGGGTGTCCAACCCCTATGGATTTGATAATGAGGACCTATCGGTAGGATATGTGTAGCCTGGAGAACCCCAGTTCATGCTCCGATGCTCTCCTTTGCCCTGCGCTAAATCGCGCAGGGCAAAGGCATTTTCAAGAGTTCCGGTGACATACAGGGCTCTCCATGGGGCTGCCAGGAAGCCCGGTGACGTCACCGGCACTGATGGGCGGGCATTAGCGCTGGGCAGCACTAAAGCACGCCCATCTGAGCTGGTGACGCCACGAACACTGCCAGGCGGAAGCTTCCGCCCGGCAGTGTGTTATTGTAAACATAGGAGCCCGTGCCCTGCGCAATCTAGTGCATCGGAGCATGAGATGCTCAGAGGCCATCAGGGGTGAAAATAAGGGTATGTCCGGGTTCAGCTCTGAACCTGGACAACCCCTTTAACCATCAGGGAAAGTGGGGCACCCCCTCACACATTAGATGGTCTTTCTGAAATCAGCAGGGTCAGACGTTCCGCTAATACGTATGGTGACCTTTACAGCCTGTATTATAACTCAGAGTTGCATTCACAATTCTGCTGGTTGTCATCAGATACAGTCACCCAGTTTGTGGTCAGACACAGCCCTAACCGCTTCGCTGAGTGCCTATAATGTAGTAGTAGACTGCATTTCTTATGTATACACTACGTGCAGAATTATTAGGCAAATGAGTATTTTGACCACATCATCCTCTTTATGCATGTTGTCTTACTGCAAGCTGTATAGGTGCGAAAGCCTACTACCAATTAAGCATATTAGGTGATGTGCATCTCTGTAATGAGAAGGGGTGTGGTCTAATGATATCAACACCCTATATCAGGTGTGCATAATTATTAGGCAACTTCCTTTCCTTTGGCAAAATGGGTCAAAAGGACTTGACAGGCTCAGAAAAGTCAAAAATAGTGAGATATCTTGCAGAGGGATGCAGCACTCTTAAAATTGCAAAGCTTCTGAAGCGTGATCATCGAACAATCAAGCGTTTCATTCAAAATAGTCAACAGGGTCGCAAGAAGCGTGTGGAAAAACCAAGGCGCAAAATAACTGCCCATGAACTGAGAAAAGTCAAGCGTGCAGCTGCCAAGATGCCACTTGCCACCAGTTTGGCCATATTTCAGAGCTGCAACATCACTGGAGTGCCCAAAAGCACAAGGTGTGCAATACTCAGAGACATGGCCAAGGTAAGAAAGGCTGAAAGACGACCACCACTGAACAAGACACACAAGCTGAAACGTCAAGACTGGGCCAAGAAATATCTCAAGACTGATTTTTCTAAGGTTTTATGGACTGATGAAATGAGAGTGAGTCTTGATGGGCCAGATGGCTGGGCCCGTGGCTGGATTGGTAAAGGGCAGAGAGCTCCAGTCCGACTCAGACGCCAGCAAGGTGGAGGTGGAGTACTGGTTTGGGCTGGTATCATCAAAGATGAGCTTGTGGGGCCTTTTTGGGTTGAGGATGGAGTCAAGCTCAACTCCCAGTCCTACTGCCAGTTTCTGGAAGACACCTTCTTCAAGCAGTGGTACAGGAAGAAGTCTGCAAGGTAAGAAAAACATGATTTTCATGCAGGACAATGCTCCATCACACGCGTCCAAGTACTCCACAACGTCGCTGGCAAGAAAGGGTATAAAAGAAGAAAATCTAATGACATGGCCTCCTTGTTCACCTGATCTGAACCCCATTGAGAACCTGTGGTCCATCATTAAATGTGAGATTTACAAGGAGGGAAAACAGTACACCTCTCTGAACAGTGTCTGGGAGGCTGTGGTTGCTGCTGCACGCAATGTTGATGGTGAACAGATCAAAACACTGACAGAATCCATGGATGGCAGGCTTTTGAGTGTCCTTGCAAAGAAAGGTGGCTATATTGGTCACTGATTTGTTTTTGTTTTGTTTTTGAATGTCAGAAATGTATATTTGTGAATGTTGAGATGTTATATTGGTTTCACTGGTAAAAATAAATAATTGAAATGGGTATATATTTGTTTTTTGTTAAGTTGCCTAATAATTATGTACAGTAATAGTCACCTGCACACACAGATATCCCCCTAAAATAGCTAAAACTAAAAACAAACTAAAAACTACTTCCAAAAATATTCAGCTTTGATATTAATGAAGTTTTTGGGTTCATTGAGAACATGGTTGTTGTTCAATAATAAAATTAATCCTCAAAAATACAACTTGCCTAATAATTCTGCACTCCCTGTATGGTGTCTGGTGTAAAAGTGACAGAGTGCGGCAAGGGAGAAAGAGTGGAATGCTGGAGATTTCAGCTCTGAAGCCTTGAACGCAGCTCTGTACTAGAATACAGGCTGTAACCTGGGATCTGTATAGGAAGCAACGTGTTTGCAAGGTATTCAGATGGACACCTATATACACCTTCTATGAAATGCTATCCATAGGCGGCTAGTACTTTAATTTACATGGATTATTGGCAAATAGACAATGCATTTAATATACAATATTTTGTGTATCGGCTGAAGTTTAAGAATAAGATCCCTATTTAATGTAGCGTTATGATTTTTCCTACATGGTTGTTATAAAACTCACATCTTGGTAAAAGGTACCCAGTCAGGATGGCACCAGCACAATACAACACTACCCTTGGTAACTGCACATTTTAAGGTGGGTAAACATGTAAAGATTTTCACAGAAAGTAAAACTTTCAGAACTTTGCAAATGTGAATGGAAAGGTAATGAAAAAAAGAACAAAAAACTACACAATAGGGTGTAAAGGTGCCAAATGAAAGCAAATATGATTGAGAGATGCTTCTGTTTCTTGTCAGCCAGATCATCAACATATTTAGCCGATTAAATGGCTTACCTACCCCTTTTGGACTTGTAGCCTATCCTGAGGATAGGCCATCAGTATCTGATAAACGATGGTCCGACTCCTCACCGATCAGCTGTACCTCCGGAACTTCACAACTCTTTCTATTGCGTAGTGGACAGAGCTGGTCACTTCAATGGGAGCAGTACTGCAGTTACCAGCTCTGTCCACTAGATGATGTATGTAGCTGTGTAGTTCCTGGGTTGGAGATACAGCAGAACAACTGATTGGCGGGGGTGCAGGGTGTCTGACCCACACCTATCAGATATTGATGGCCTATCCTGAGGACAAGCAGTCAATATAAAAGAATTAGCTGACCCCTTTAAGAAGGCCAAAAGGGACGTATGGCCAGTACCATATTTACTTATCAGGAGCTTTAAAGGTGTTGTCCCGTCTTTGACATTTATCGATATGCCATAAATGTCAGGTGCAGGTCCCACCTCTGGAACTCTCTCATATCTCCAGAACAGGACCCCAGAAGTGAACTGAGCCGACATCATCTCCATTCACTGCTGGGGGACTTGTGCAAATTTTCTGAAGTCCCATAGAAGTGAATGGAGAGAAAGACACCATTTTCATACATAGAAAAGAGTTGGCCCCAAAGAGCAAAGATCAAAACAGCCCTCCAACATCATGGTGCCAGGTTTTACCACCAAAGACTTACCCATTTTTCCTCCTCCCATTGTTATCTAACTTGGCAGTACTGCTGGGGAGGGGAATTCAGCACAGGTCTTTCCACCTAGTAGCAAAGCCAGTTAGACCAACCAGGGCTGGGCCCAATGGCAGTCGCATGGTTTGCCTTTGTGGTATGCACTCCCTTGACTGTACTCCCAACTACTGTGTGAACTACAGGGGCGGACTGGCTATAGACCCTAAAGGGTGATTTCCCGGTGGGCCGATGCCCAGTGGGTCACCCGAGCAGCCCTCATGCCTGTCAGCTGGACACCCAATGATGTGATGCGCTCATTAGTAAATAATGCTACGAGCACCAGGTACTTATGCACCTGGCTGGTGGCCATAGGTCGCCTCATAAATTCAACTGTATCTATGTCTTTAAGATGGTGATACAGTTGAACACTGCAGCGGGGGCAGCAGTATTTTGTGCTGGACTGTGGTAATTGGTTTTGTTGGGGCAGTATTTCGTGCTGCCTACTTGTATTGCCCCATCTTCTGTCAATTTGGACCCCCGCCTAAAACATAGGGCCTCTGATTTTTCCAGGGTCACTTTTAGCTCCAAGTCGGCCCCTGATAAACTATACTCTGGTCCTTACCCCTGAGAACCATCAGTCAAGTCATCCTCTGCCACTTTTTAACAAGGGGATCGGAAACTGCATTCGAAGAGCTGGAAGCACGTGCCAAGGCAACTGGAAGAGAAGCTGGCGGCCACCCAAGCATCAATTACTACTAGATAATGCCTAAATTTAGCCTTTTCTGCAGATAATTAGGCATCCGTCTAATCATCTCCTGTGATGCACAGATATTATCTCCGGCTTTCAGGTGATGATCATACAACAGAAAATCTCTCCTTAATGAAAATGTCACTGGTATTAAGGGAGAAGTGGGATGTAGACACAGACTATAACCATAGTAATTAAACATATACAGCATACACAGATTTTCTACGTTTCTCCACGGAGATCGTTTCTTGCTTTCACAGTTTATTAAACGGACCGGTCAGCTCTCCTGACATGTCTGTTCTTAGTAAATACTAAATGACCACTTGTCAATAGATTCATGTTCCGGCACGGTGCGACACTGTCAGCACCGATTGTGTATGGATCCCCCCCTTATTGATAATTGATTTGTTTTTATACATTTTCAAGAGGATTAAAAGAGGAATGGCACAACACACGGTTTTAAGGACGATTCCCAAGAATTATATTATGGAGCGTGTATATCTACTAAAACTGACATATCACGAGAGCCAATAGGTTCTCTTTAAGCTTAAAAATTGTGCTTTGAAATTTTAACAGCCCTTTACTGTGTTCTCCCATCTCAAATCTGATCCCTCATAGAAGAGTAGTGTGCACACCCTCCCTCATTTACTCATTTTAAGGTTCACACCACCCATGGGAGTGGAGGGAACCAATCCAAGCTGGGCTCCACTCTCTAGGGACCCCCATAGAGACTTGAACTTGTACGACCCACAGGATAGGGGATAAGTGTCCAATATCATGGGACCCCAGAGCTCACAAGATCGGAGGTTCCCAACTACCCATATCAATGAGTGGACAATGGCTCCACTTCCTTCTGTTGAGCCAAGCGCAATCTCATAGAATGGAGTTGTCACGCATGAAGACTACCACTATATTCACATGGGAAATTGTGGACCTAGTGGGTAGAGGGTGTTATTTGTAGGAAAACATCTTTAAAATGTCAATTCAGTTAAGTGGGTTTGCCCATTAAGATACACCATCAATGTCAGGTGCAGGTCCCACCTCTGGGACCCTCTTCTGTCTCCAGAACAGGGACCCTGAAGTAAAGAAGAGCATACCACGCATGCACAGCAAACTCTCCATTCATTTCTATGGAAGTCCCAAAAATAGCCAAGCGAGCACACTATTTACAGAAGTCCTACAGAAATGAACAAACAGCATGCTGTGCAAGCGTGGCCACCACTTAGTTCACCTCTATGGAACTGCTGGAAAAAGAGAAGCCAAAGCTCTGCTATTTTCGGAGCTCCCATAGCTGTGATTAGAGGGTGGCTGTGAGGTGTGCTCGCCTTCACATCGAGAGTCTCATTCTGGAGATAGAAGCAGTTCCCAAAGATGGGAGCTATCCGACATTGATGGCATATTGCTTGGATGTACCAGATGGGAATACACGTTTAAGACTTGTCCCATCTGAACATTCCCTAACCATATGCCCTATTAGAAAATTTGGCCATTATCTTACGGGGGGGGTTATGCTTAGAAAAACCCTCTATGAGCTGATACAATGAGCTTATTGGAGTAAATGCCTTCATTCAAAGATGTGTTATCCTGTCCGCCATTGTGATCTAGAGAAAGGTCAGGCCTTCAACCACCAAATTTAGTAAAATGTAACTTGACAAACTTGTAGAAGGACCAATTGTATGGTAATGGTGTGTGAGCACCAATGAGCTATCACTTTGAAAAGGCCAAACCGCTACTTACTGCCTTACAAGGGTATTTCATTTTTTATTTATATAGTAAGAAGTCATACAACATTCTAATATACATGTATTCAAAATTCTGCATAGATACATTTCTTATATCCGGCAGTTGACCCCTATATGCAATAGTATCAGTCCTGCATAATGCATCCATGGCCTTACTGAAACGTAGCATCTGACTCTTCACGTCATACACTCCCTGACATTAAGTAAGCAGCAGTGTTACATGCGCTGGGGTCAGCACACAGAACACATCCGTGTTTTTAAAAGGACTAGCGGTGGAATCAATTTCTGTTATTACAGTAACTACATTACTGGGTGTATTCACATGGCTGCCTGTCTCTAGGCGATTTGTAAAATGGCTGCCTGTCTCTAGGCGATTTGTAAAATGGCTGCCTGTCTCTAGGCGATTTGTAAAATGGCTGCCTGTCTCTAGGCGATTTGTAAAATGGCTGCCCGTCTCTATGATGTTGTCATGATGTTAACAAGTTAATACCTGGTTCTACACAGATACTGACAGACAAGCTGAGGGGATGATTCAGGTAATAATACTGTATATGCTCTGCTCTTCTCTACACTACTATTCACCTGTTAGATGCGTGGGCAGTTAAAAGACAGATCACATGACACATGCAAGACTCACATGACTGACGTCATGTTTAGTCCTATCCAACTCTCCTATGGATGCATGTTACAGGACTAAAATTGGCCACACCGTACTATTATCAGTGTTCAGAGGGGATACTGCAAGGCTATGATAAAGGTCTGTGAACTAAATTTGAAATAGATGTACATTAGAACATTGTTCAACATCTAAAGGAATAAATGCCTCCATTAAAACCGGAATACCCCTTTAAAACTAGCTGAGCACAGTTGTGCAGGCATGAATCCTGCGTACATAACGACGTGTTATTTCACGTAGGTAACACTATGTTTGCAAATAGATTCATTTTTGCAGGAGAACCCCTCTGAGCATAATGCATATTTTGCTCAGTTATTTTTTTTATAACTTACCAAAAAAAATGTAACTTTAATTTCTTTTTTTCATTACCCACCTAGAATGTACTGGCAAATAGAGAGATCTCTACATATGCCAGTACATGATGCCTGGGAGGAAGAATACGGATACGTTTTATTAGTCAGTGAATATCCTCTCATAGATAACAGTGCAGCCTGCGGCTCACTGCGAGTGTTTCCGCCTCCCATTCAGCAGGTCCTGGGTTCAAGATTCTACAAGATGGAAGTGCATAGCGGGGAGCGGCAGTGGGCCCGGCGTCTGGCCAACATTGCCGGGTGCGGATGCCGGCCCTGTAGACACATCTTACCTAGCCAAAGAAGTCAATAATTGTTCAAGATCGTAAAAACGTTTCAATCACCCAAAATATTTTGGTGATTGAAACGATTTCACGATCTTGAACAATAATGGTTATATCCAACTAATGAAAAGTCTCCCATTGGGTAAACAAACTTATTGTTTATGATTCCAGATTTTCTTAGTTGCTAATGGTAAATGCTAGAGTTTTGTTGAACCCTTTATGGGTCCCCTTTTGGACCGTAACGTCCAATCATTTTTTTTTTTATTATGAAGTATTCCAAGAGCTTTTATTAATCTATCCTTGCAGCTCTGTAAGCACTTTTTCTTTTGTTCATACAACTGATTAGCATTGGACTCCGTCAATTGACACACACTGTACTGGTTGGAGCATCTATTGGATTAAACGGTCAGGAGGATCATTACAGTGGGAGTATGACTGTCAATCACACTACAGCTATTGATCGCATGTGCAGTATAAGTGCCCGTGTGATCGTCGTTACCTGACAAAGGTAAATCAGTATCTAACAAGTTATAAGCTGGTCATAGATGTATAAACATATACAGCAAAACCGCTAACAATCAACAGTCCACCGAGTAGAACTATACAATTATGGACACATAACTGGAAGCCCCGCTACTGCTTATCCAAGCCACAGTGTTTGAAGGTTGCCAAAACATGCTCAGTTTAAACATATTGGTGGCATTCTCTCAGCCTAGAGACAGAGAGCAAAACATTTTGGTTACATCCACATTAATGTAACCCTTGGGGCTTGAGGTTGTGCTTGAACTTCCTGCTAGGATAAGGGAGCGAGAGCTGCTTCATTCACTGTCTATAAATCAGAACTATTCTCGTGGCTGTAAATGATGGTGAAGAATTCCTATATATTAAATATCATTTGGAGCCCACCTAACTATCTTTTCAGTGGGAGACAGGTGCTAGCTCGGTACTTTAGCTGCAAACACAAACTTGTGATCCCCCATATACAACCACAGGATCCTTCAAGCAAGACTTGAAGCTTAAAAGGAAGTGCCGCCTCCTCTTCAAATAGCTCCCCCTGCCGATCTGATACCAATGACCTATCCTGAGGGTATTCACCCAATGCACAACCCCTTTGAAGCTGGCAAGAGCTGAATATCCTAATGTACAGTGGAAAAGAACACAGACTAATGAGCTTATATAACCTCTACGAGAACCTAAAATCATTTAATAGTCAGTCTGCTACATTTTTTTTACCGATTCCTTTAGCTTCCACTAAATACATGGTTGCTAAAATCCCAGCAATATCTCAGATGAGCCTCAACATCTACTATGCTCATGAGTAACAGTATAATAAATAAAAAAAGAAATAGAAGATAGCTTCTACGTACGAAGCAGAATGTATTACAGCTAGTCACAAACATTGGTTCTGTACAAGTAAAAAGGAAAAAATATGTAAGATTGTCATGTACAATTGTCAAGAAAAACAAGGATCGTTTCGGTTATGGCTAAAAAAAATTAACTAAAATCATACCACATAAGGCACTACTATGCAATGCTGACCCTGTGACAAACATATGTTACACATCTTACAGGTTTCCATGTCCAATTCAGACCCCTTTAGTCCATGGATCCCACAGGGCTATCAATGTACTAAATTTAGGTGTCCTTGGCACGCACTGGGTTGGATACAGGATGTAGTATGGAGGCGAGAAATTAAAATAAAAAATATATTATTACTACTGTGCCTGTCCCCAACTGCTTCATGTACAACCGACTTAAGCAAAGTACCATGTCCATACAGTTCAACAATATGAAAATACAAAGGTGGAATAAGCCAGCACTGGCCGTCATCTGTGGAAGGCAGGATCATCTTTGTTTTGTGCGGTTGAGGGAGGTTTCAAAAAAACCATACTCAAGAAGAGAGACAGTGGTCTGGACTGTCTGAAACGATTCTCTTGGTTCTCCTGTCTCCATAAAGTAAATTCTTCATGCTGTGGGGGGGGGGTCGTCATTCCGGGACTGAACACCTAAGACATCATGCGCAGGAAAGCTAGAGGCAATGACCTGCAAGCGAAAAACACAAGCACTAGGTGCCACACTACTGATCAGACGGGGGCGGGTGGGAACGGCAAGAAAGTGCGGTTACGACTGGATCCTCGGTACCTTTTCTCAGGGAGGTGCTTGATTTAAAATCAAAGCTTGGGATTTACAAACTAAAAAGTACTCTAGAGAAGAGCTTCGTCTTAGAAAATATGCACCTTCCAGGTTCTGTGACCTTAGAGTCACAAATGTTCAAGTAAAACTGGCGCGCTTTATTAATATTCATCCATGGTGGTCTCCAGAAATAGGTTCCTCACGTCTAATATGGAGGCCAACTCCAAAATCTGTTTCTGCAAGTGAAGGTTCTCCACCAACTCGTCTCGGGGAAGAGATGGATAGGTTTCTGGGTAATTCCTAGTCTCCTGTAAGACAACAGCATCATGACATGATCCAAAAGAGACAGCATCAACAGAAATCTCAATGGTGGGACATATAGGCAATTTAAAGCCCCAAACACATTAGGCCATCGTCGGTCGAACCCTCCATTTTTGTAAAGAAGGAAGGATGGGGCACTTGCTTGGCCCGAACCAAGTGTGCATGTGTATGGGAAGTTGAGAGATATCACAGTCAGCTGAGCCAGCATTCTGCTGGCAGATACTGCCCATGCAGTACAATACTCCCTTCCAGTTCAAATGTAGACACATAAAAGGTAGATCCTTCAGCAGCTAACCTGCTTGTTGACTATGTTCAAGGAACAAAGATTGTGCACCAAAATGCCTAAATAATTGAGGACTACCCTGAAACCTTAAGATGATGTGCAGCCTATTGAATAGAACTCCATTTCACCTGTGGGTGTGCTACAGGGGAACACTGTTGGATTTTATGTGATTTCTGGGGTCGCAGCAACTTGGAGTCAAGCTGCAACCGAATTCAGCTCACTGACTGCACTGCTGTACAGAGATCTTCAGTTGTGATACTAATGTCACAGCCAAAACCATCATGTAGCCTTATAGCCTATGAACACCTTCAGAGGCATTTTTTTCTGATTGCATCATACTAATTTTGGGCTACAAATCATTGCTTTAATTGGCCTTTATTAAAAATTTGTAACAGTTTTTATTCTACAGGGTTAAAGGGGTTATTCGACCTCTGAAATGCCCCCCCATATGCCCGGGCCCCTCAAAACACAATGTACTTACCTGGCTCCCCGGCACCTGCGTCGCTCCTGGTCCCCGCACGGCCGCCACTGCTTATCCCCGTGTGCGGATAATAACCTCAGGCGCCGGGGCAGCCAATGGCAGGTGGTGACGGGGAGGAGCCTCCCTAGCATCACGGGGAGAAGCAGCAGTGGCCGTGCCAACATCAGAAGTGACGTGGGTGCAGGGGAGCCAGCTAAGTACATTGTGTGTGAGGGGTCCGGGCATATGCGGGGCATTTCAGGGGTCAGATAACCCCTTTAAGTTTCAGCCTGTCTGCAGAGTAACTTACTTTCCATTCACACTGAGCCGTCAGGTTGCTGTAAAACCCTTATGTTTGAATTCCTGGCAGTTCATAAACACTTCTTATACCTAAATTCTTATCAAACTGATAAGACTATGGCTTAAGTGAGCCATCAGGAGTTCAGAGATAAGGGCTACAGATCGAGCTATCAGAGCAGCAACCTGACGGCTCAAGATGAGATTCTGCAGAGAAGCTGAAACATAACCCCGTAAGACAAAAGAAAACTGTTGAAAAAAAGACCAATTGAAAAAAAATAAAAAAGATGCATTTTGCTCATTTTGGGCTAAAAATTAATCATAACATAGCTTTTAAACAAAATTAAGAAAAATGCAAACTATTAGCTTATGTACTTTGCAAAATTAACGTTCCCTTGTAAAACTCACTGTGGTTAAATACTTACCTTAAAGCTTTTGTGCATTCTAAGGGTTGCTGAGCAAAATATGAACCTTGTAAGAAGTAAGCGCAAAAATTCATCCCCAAAAAACTGAAGGAAAGCTTGGTCTGTGAGGGAGAAAGCACAGTCAAGTTGCATTTCAGGAAATTACTTGAAGGGGTTTTACGAGACTAGAATAAAAATATCACCTAGAAACAGCACCACTCGTGTTCACAGGCTGTGTCTGGTACTGCAGTCAGTCACATTCCTGTGAATGAACCTGGCAGTACCATCCACAGCCCAAGGCCAAGCGTGGTATGACCCTTCTGATCTCATACCAGCCCTTTTAATGCAAAAACATGTAAAAAATAAATAAAAATTCCATCATTTCTTACCTATAGATCGGGAGTGTGTCAGGAGCTGTGCAATATCTCTATTGATTTTTCGTAGATGGTCCTGACATTTTTCCCAAAGCCCTTTGCGCATGCTGGACAGGCCAGAGATGAATAGGAATGCCATAAGGGGATTATTCAGGAAGAGAGTGAAGAGACTCCCACGCTGAGAGTGATCTGAAAGTAGAGGGACAAGGTCAAAGTGTACAAAAAAAGTGGTTTTAATTAAAGGGCTATTCTGACTATCTTAGGCTATTCTGGGGATAGGGAATAACTGATCTGACTGCTCAGCCCCAAAATGATCATGGGAATCGGGGTACCATGTGAAAACCCCTGAAATGTAGGCGGTAGCAGGTCGAGCATTTGCATCTCCCCAGAATACACAGCCACCATTCTGTGGATAGGGATAACACTAAATAACTGGAATACGCCCCATAGATACCCACTGTAATATATTTTATTTTATAGAACTTATCCAAGTAAGAAATTTGGAGTGAAAAGCTAACATTCTGGCTGCCTGCAAACACCACTAGGGGGAGCCTACCGCATACATTTGAGCATTGAACTCAATATTACAGTACGGCCAGCTGGTCTGGTTTCTGGATGCCATTTTGGAATCCAAAATGAGGAGTGGATAAAAGGGGGAAAAGTAGCAGGACAGATGAATTTTCCTCTTTTTGAATCCACTCCTGGTTTTCGATTCCAAAACTGCATGCAGAAACCTTACCATGTGGCCGTACCCTCTTCTATCTGTTGCGCACACAGGGTCAGAGCACCTTGGAGGGGTGAGCTAGTTCTTGTGGTGCTTGTAGCAGCGGCTAGGAGGGGGTTTACTGTTTCTACCTTTTCCATTTATAAAAATTCATATAATTTGCCCATGCACACAGTGGGGCAGATTTCCTAACAGCGTCATACTCTACACGGTGTCCGAATACAAATCACAGTCTTAATATCAGACAAATGTACTATTCTGGTGAATGGAACTTCGTAAATCTGGAGTGTCGTAAACCCTGCCCCAAATTTATGCTAGAATTTTGACCAGGTGCTAAAAACTGTACTTGTGTAATTTTAGACCACAGATAAGTTGGTGTGGTTTTACTGTAGTTTAAAATTTTGGCGCACGGAGGCCTCATTTAGGTCACACCTATTACTAGCAAAGCCATGGCCCTTTGTCGAACAAGTCGGAGAAAAGATTGGAAAAGTGTGTAAAACTGTTAGTAAATGTGATGAAAGCTATGTACACCAGTTTTTATCGCAAATTGCGTAAAAAAAACTGCCACATTTTCATTCGTAAATCTGCCCCACTGTTTTCCGAAATACACAGTTATAATGGCAAACTCTATTAAATGGAAACTGGTGAAAAATCTGCTAGGCCTGCAGGCTGGGCTTTGGCATCTACAGAGGTAGGACCAGCATGGGAGACAATAGTGGTCATTTTTCAAGGTTTGCCAGTTTGTGGTATAAAAAAACTCTCAAGGCTCTGCTTCACAACAAAGGGTTCTCTGGGATTTTAATATTGATGACCTCTCCTCACGATAGATCATCAATATCAGATCAGCAGGGGTCAGACACCCGGTACCCCGCCGATTAGCTGTATGAGGAAAAGGCGCGTGCCTTCTTCCTTCCCGTTCGCCATTGACATAGCAGCAGCGAGCATGAAGAGAGAAGAAAAACGGCACGTGCACTCCGCACACGCCTTCCCTTCATATAGCTGACCGGCGGGGGTGACGGATGTCGGACCCCCACCAATCTAATATTGATGGGTCATCAATATGAACAGTCCACAGAACCCCTTTAAGCACCCATGGACTAGAGTAGTTTCAATCTAGGCACCCGGGCTACCTGAAGATGGGAATGCTTTGGCATAAATTAGGCACAACCTCCGGCAGCACAGGGGCTATCAAAGACCACTGTAAAACTCCTGTGTTTGATTAATGACCCCCAATGTCCTCTTGCCAAACGTTTTCTTTAAAGGCAAAACCAGATGAGCCATCCTTCCGGCACGTTGTGAGTCTGGATGGAGGCCAGTGTGAATTGTGGCTTGTTTAGCATGCTGCTCATTTAAGGTCACTGATAACAGAGGCATCAGAGGGCTGAAGGAAGCCAGGAATATACATCTGAGCGCCACAAAGGCGGACATGTGAAATCTCAGGAGAGACACCACCACCAGAATCTGCCGACTTGGCAGATATAAAAAGGCTTTACACTCATTCGTTTTCAGCTTTCCAGCGAGTGATAACGGCTTCATGATCGGGTTATCATCGTCTCTTAATCCCTTACTCACCAGGCCTAAAACGGCCTAAAAGGGGGTTGTCCGGTTACCCATCAGAATAATGAAAATCTTTTCTACTTACCGCCCTGAACCCCCTCTGCTCCAGTGCAGCCTGCTCAGTCCTCCCTGCCGGCCTTCGTTTACCTGGCTGCAGCTGTTATGTGCAGGTCACTGCCAGGAAAACAAAGGCCGGCGATCTCATGCTGTACACATGATTGGCTGCGGCAGTCACCTCCGTTATACAGGCACATAATATGTGGCAGCCAAAACTACACGCTGCGGCAGCAGGAGAGGAATGGTAAGTATAAGCATTTTTTTCCCCCCCATTTTTCTGATAGGTTCCCATTGATCAGAAAAAAAATGAGGATTAATCGGACAACCCCTTTAATGACGAACTATTTTTAAAAAAAATTTAAAATTTTAGCTTCTCCCAATTTCTGCAGGCTGTGTCTGTATGAGACCTTGTTCTATGAGTGAGAAACTACATATTTTTCTGCACTGTTTGGAGGTACATATTTCTAAAATATTTTTTTGACACATAGATAAAAGCTGATTTTTGCCCCTGTAAATAACAAAAACAAAACACTTTTGTAATTGTGTGTAGTGTAGTCACCAAATGTAGTGTGCCATTCTGAGCTTAGCTTTCATTTCTTAAATTCTTCTGGAGTAACAAGACAGACAAAATACCTCTGGGGGATATTTTAAATCAATATCTAATTTATGCATTTTTTTTTCTACATCTGATTGTTCCTCTTTATCTAGAGGGAACACAACCGCCCCAGTTATTGGGTGTTTAAACATCTGACCACTAGGTGGCACTGTAAGCCTTTAGACATGAAGCAATATGGTCATACAGGAGGATCACAAAGTAATTAAAGGGGTTTTCTGGGAGTAGAACTATCCTCAGGATAGGTCATCAACATTATACTGGTGACGGTCCAACTCCCAGAACCCGACCAATTATCATGTTCGAAGAAGCCACAGCATACCAAGCACATCACTGTAATTGTATAGTGGCTATGCTTCACTTGAATGGAACTGAGCTGCAAACAGGCCGTGTCACCAATGAACATGATATCACTGACCTAGGAAAATACCCCTGCCCTCACCCCACTTTCTCCAAACAGCTGATTGACGGGAGTGCTGGGAGTCGGATCCCCACCAATGAGATAGGTCATCAATATTCAACTGCCTTGGAAAATCTCCCCGCACTGCTCCCGGTCCCCGTATGCGGATGAAAACATCAGGTGTCAGGGAGAGCAGCCAATGAGGGACGAGCCTCCCCGTCTGCCATTGGCTAAACCCCCCTTCGCGAAACCATGATGTTTTCATCCGTGCACAGGGAGAAGCAGCAGCAGCAGTGTGGGGACCAGGAGAGGCACAGGGAGCAGGGTAAGTAGATTCACTGTGCATATGGGGGGGGGGAGCTTTTCATACTCTCGGATAAACCATTTAAATATAAAAAAATAAATAAAAAAAATAAAAAAAGTTATGTGGTTCAGAATATTGTGATGCAAAGAAAAAGATACTACGCCGAAAATACAAAACCCACAAATCTATGGTTGAAGTGACAGATTTTTTTGTAATTCCACCCCATTTAGAATTTTTGTATCCAGCCTCTCACTACATTGGATTCCTACAGCTATGAGAGCGGAAAACTAAAACAGTTATGGCTTCTGGAAGGTAGTGAGTAAAAAACGAGAAAGTAAAGGGGTTAAACATATTTGGCATTAGTTAAAGGGGTTCTCCGGGATTGATTTAAAATGTCCACCAACAACCTGTCCTAGAATGTGAGCAGGACTGGTTTCTTCTTGTAGCTGACTAGGAAGATGAGGTGTCGGTACTTCAATATACTGCACATTGGTCAGTGTTCCTGTCAGGCTGCTCAGCCATGATGGCATATCGTAGTGAGGATCGCATCATTACCATCTATTGTAGAGAAGTTTAGGCCACGCTCCCTCACCCTTCTGCAAGCGGTGGCAACCATTCCTCCTCACATTCTAGGACAGGTTGCTGGCAGCCATTTCAAATCATTCCTGGAGAACCCCTTTAACGTTTGAGCAGGATTCTAGATGTTTTCATAAAACATCAGTCTGAATGACGGTTATGTGGAGCATTTTATACTGTATATGTTCTCGTAAAATATAGGATATGTCATCAATATCAAATGGGCAGGGGTCCGAAACCTAGCACCCCCGCCCAACAGCTTACCAAGCACAGTGCCGTCCATTGAATAGCAGCTGTGGTTGGTAATGTGGTTCAGCCCTATTCACTTGAATGTAGCCGAGCTGTATCTAGGCCACGTGACTGATGAACGTGACGTCACTGACCTAGGAAGAGGCCCTCAAGCACTCAGAGCGCCGGAAGTTGGACTCCCACCAATCTGATACTGATGACTTCTCCTGAGGATACTTGACCACTGCTCCATTTAAATTCCCGCTCACTGTGGTCATGCAGTAAGCAGGAAAGATGGTGGGTGCTCAGGACCTCCATTCTATCGATCATTACTGGTCCCAGCAGTGATCATACATTTATCCTCTATCATGTGGATAAGCGATAGATGTTTTTGTAGGCTAACCCTATCATCTCTTGATCCGTTTTTATGAAATTCTACACCACATTTTAATGTAAAGACTTAATGGACTGTGAAATACCAGGTTAACAGAACGGTCTCTGAAAAAATGTAGAAAATGCAGAATGTCGGCCATACCTTGAAAAGCCTTAGGATACGCTGTCGGGGAAAGCAGGCAAACTAGGGGCTGTCCAAAGAGATTGGTGAAATTCTGCAACACAAAAAAAAAAAGCCCATCAAATCAAAACTTCGTGGTCTGCTGAAAATGAAATGAAGCATAGGCGGAGAACGTAATAAGACGCAAGTCACTTTACAGATCATTCATAGTTATGTATGGACTTACTCCACTCACATATATGCAAATCATGTCTCGTGCCAATGGCCGCACATATTTGATTGATGAAGGGCAGTCTGTCAGCAGATTTGCACCTATGACACTGGCCTGACCTGTTACATGTGCGCTTGGCAACGGAAGACATCTGTAGTTGGTCCCATGTTTATATGTGCCAGCCTTGCTTATAAAAACTAAATTTTAATATATGCAAATTAGCCTCTAAGAGCAATGGGGGCAGTTGCAATTACACCTAGAGACACTGTTTTTTCTGCAACTACCGCGCCCTCTGCACTTTAACTGACAGGGTCAGGCAGGGAATCATCATAATGCCTGGCCCTGTCAATTAAAGCGCAGCAGTTGCAGGAGAGAGCAGAGCCTCTAGGTGTAACGGCAACACCCCCGTTGCTCCTAGATGCTTATTTCCTTACATTAAAACTTCATTTCTCTCAGCAATGCGGGCACATATGAACATGGGACCAACACAGATGTCTTCAGCTGCCAAGCGCACATGTAACGGGTCAGCCAGTGTCATAGGTACAAATCTGCCCACAAGATGACCTTTATCAATCAAATATGTGCGGCCACTGACACGAGACATGAAGGAACTTGCTGCCTAGCCTAAATACAAAAGAAACAAAAATGCTCGATGCAATATAGTTCTATTTTCCTTGGGACTTACAAGCGGCAGATCTGTGCCAACTATGACTAACGATAAGTCGCTCAGTTGGCAGACCTCCACGTCTGTCACATTAAATAGTGAGAGGACCGAAGAGGCTGCGGAGAGCAGTTGGTGTCACAGCTGTGGCTGCTAGCACGACTAACAAAGCCATCTTAATATCAGCTTGTGCCCAACTGCAGGAAGCAGCAGGCCGGGCAGCTGCCACCATACGCCCACTGTACAGAACATACAAGCACTGACCTGAGCGCTGTATGTATAAAACCACCTTGGGATACAAGTCTTTGAGCTTTCAGTATTGGGTTTGTCACACCTATTAATGGAAGGTTCGGTGACAGCCGTGCTCTCTACCATTCCAGCTGCCTATCTTCTTAGACCTATGAAAGTCAAATCTGCCCAGTATGACTCCATCCGTGAGTCATGGCAGAGAGCAGAATGACAGACCCAGTGGGAGCTGCACTGGTGGCCATATTGGTAGCCACCCAGGCTTTCTTAAAATAGATATGACTAAGCAACAGCTGAACAGAACGTTTAATGTTTAATTGCTTTAAAGGGTAATTTCCATTACTGAGATTTATGGCAGTCCCAGATGTGAGACTTGCACCTATCAGACATTTATGGCAGTCCCAGATGTGAGACTTGCACCTATCAGACATTTATGGCAGTCCCAGATGTGAGACTTGCACCTATCAGACATTTATGGCAGTCCCAGATGTGGGACTTGCACCTATGAGACATCTATGGCAGTTCCAGATGTGGGACCTGTACCTATCAGACATTTATGGCAGTCCCAGATGTGGGACCTGTACCTATCAGACATTTATGGTATACCACGTAGCTATACCAAATATCTCTTAACGTTGATAGATGACCTATCCTGATTCATGGACTCCTAGCGCCCCTGGCAATAAGCTGTGGAAAGGGATTCGGGTGAGCGCTGCAGCCTCTTCCTCATCCTGTGACATCACTCACATCGGTCACATGGCCTTTGTGCATCGCAGTCCAATTCAAATGAATGGGACTTAGGCTACTTTTACACTCGTGTTTGGTGCGGATCCGTCATGGATCTGAACAGACGGATCCATTCAGATAATACAACCGTCTGCATCCATTCAGAACTGATCCGTTTGTATTATCTTTAACATAGCCAAGATGGATCCGTCTTGAACACCATTGAAAGTCAAAAGGAGGACGGATCAGTTTTCTATTGTGCCAGATTGTGTCATAGAAAACGGATCCGTCCTCATTGACTTACATTGTGTGCCAGGGTGGATACATTTGGCTCAGTTTCATCAGACGGACACAGCGGAATGGAGACTGAACGGAGGCAAACTGATGCATTCGGAGCTGATCCTTTTCCATTCAGAATGCATTAGGGCAAACCTGATCCGTTTTAGACCGTTTGAGAGAGCCCTGCACGGATCTCACAAAACGGAAAGCCAAAACGCCAGTGTGAAAGTAGCCTTAGATGCAGTACAAAGCGCAGCCACTATGTAATATATGGTGCCGTGCTTGGTATACTCTGAAGATGCTGCAGTGCTGTTCCAAGCGCGTGATCCCTTTAAGCAGAAGATCAGCAAAAGTTCCTGGAGCTGGACCCCCCACTGATCAGATAGAAACCAGTGAGACCATTGTAGTTTGAAACTAACCAATGCCATGGAAAACTGGAATTTTGTTCTGGGGTTCAAGAGATGTTCGCACTTCCATTCATTTCAATGGGAAAGGTCCTACAGTAACCAGCCCCATCCACTGCACTACAGAGGGAGCTGTGTATTTCTACAACCGGAGCTATTACAAACAGCTGATCGGTGGGGGTGCAGGAAAGGCCCTCAATTGTAAAAGGGTAGGACAACCCCTTTAAACAGGCGAATGTGCAGGGTAATGACTGACCACTCATTCCCAATCACTGTACATGCAGCAACCTTCCCCTTTGCATGGTGATGAATGATCCGTACTACGATCGTTCATCCTCGTAAGAGTGCAGTACACCCGTTCATACAGGATAACATGCTGGCGCTCAACAGTGTTTTTTACGGTCGCTTGTTTATTTGGTGACTGGCGGCACCATTTGCAAAGTATTGGAAACAAGCGTTCGTATGAAGATTTATCGCAGAAAAGTTCCCGATCCTGGGCCCTTACTCTAAGGGTCCATTCACACGTCCGCAATTTCGTTCCGCATTTTGCAGAACGGAATTGCGGACCCGCACTTCCGAGTCCGCAATTCCGATCCCGAAAAATATAGAACATGTCCTATTCTTGTCCGCAACTGCGGACAAGAAAAGGCATTTTCTATGAGAATGCCAGCAATGTGCGGTCCGCAAAATGCAGAATGCACATCGCCGATGTCCGTGTTTTGCAGATCTGCAAAACACGCACGGACGTGTGAATGGACCATAAGTGCTGTATGTCAAGCATGTATCTGATTGCATCTCATCTGTTTTACTCATATTTGACACAATAAAGAGATAGAGATAGATAGAGATATATATATATATATATATATATATATCTCTATCTAAAAAATGACATATGCAAGAATTTGCCATTTAAAACATACTTTAGACAAGAAATACCTTGTATGCCACGCTGTTCGATGAATCCACGATAATAAATAAGGGTTTCCTGGTGAAAGGGTAGAGATCCCCGGGATGAAGGCTAGAAGAAAACAACTGGTTCAGTAAGACGGGTTTAAGACCAGAATGGACAGACTGTTCTTCTCCGCAGATCCAACATAAGCAGCATAACATGGAGTGCATTAAAGCCCTGGCACCTCAGCCATGTACTTGTTTGATGGAAGCTTAGTGTGCAGCATCAGCAGAGAGATGACGGCCGTCTCCATTCACTCCATTAGTCATCACTGGCAGCAGGACAAGCCATAGCTGTCCAAGTCCCCAGATCAAACTATGATCAACAGGTGACATTATCGCTAAGCCCAGATCTATGACAACCAAGCAATGCCATCCGCTCGGCAGTGACTGGTGCGGATAGAGATTCTGCAAATGTAATAAAAAGATGGTCTTCTCTGTGCTTAAAGGGGTTGTACTACCAAGCATAACCTACATTTTTCAAACCAGCACTTGGATCTGAATACTTTTGCAACTGCATGTAATAAAAAATGGAGTATAGCCACTGTATCTGTATAGCGCCACCTGCTGTTTGTTCTTTTCCTTATTTTTTATCCATCTCACTGAGCCGGTCGAAGGCGCTCATTTTGAATCTTCAACCTGCCACCAGCCATATGTTCTGTTAGAAGCTGTGGCAGTTAAAGGGAAAGAGCTGCAGCAGAAAGGGCACACCCCCTGAGAAATGACATGCCCTGAAGCTGCCAGGCTGAAGATAATCTAATGGAGCAATTGGAACAGTGAATGGGGAGATCTCTGGACACGTGTGTAGTACAGGGCTGGGTCTAGCTTTGTTAGAAAGGTATTGTCACATCATGGCGTAACATCTTTAAAATGTATTTTGCTAAAGGGGTTCACAAGAATGTTACAGGATAACCAATGTCTGATTGGTGGGGTCTGACCGCAAGGACTGCATCTGATCAGCAGAACAAGGGGACCACTTCACTGCAATATGGACATAGTGATGCACTCGTCCATGTAGCCGCGTTCACATGAATGGGCTGAGCTGCAATCTTCCTGGTTCTGCTGACGGGCAAGGGGTGGACCTCTAGTCGATCACACATCTATGGTCTATCATACGGATAGGTCAGGGATGGGCAAACTGCGGCTCTCCAGCAAATCCCAACATGCCCTGCTGTAGGCCGATAGCTGTAGGCAGACTGGGAGTTGTAGTTTTACAACAGCTGGAGAGCCATAGGTTGTCCATCCCTGGGATAGGTCATTAACGTTAGATCTTAGAAGACTCCTTTAAAGCAGGGATGCCCACCCTGCAGCTCTCCAGCTGAGGCAAAACTACCACTCCCAACATGCCCCGATAGCTGTAGACTGTCCGGGCATGCTGGGAGTTGTAGTTTTGCAACAGCTGGAGGGCCGCAGGTTGGGCACCCCTGCTTTAAAGTGGACGTGTCATGTCCCTTATGCTGTCCTCTCTCTCCGACTGGTTATGGTCCAGTGACAGTCCAATTTCAACTCTGTCACTTGATTTGCCATGTAAGGTCTGTGAAATACAATTATCAGGACTATTGCCAGTCCTACCTAAAAACACAGAGATATATTATGTCAGAGTGCCAACGGACAAACTCTGCTCTGCCAAATCTGTGTGTATGCTAATGAATAGTGCCATTTACAGCAAATTAAAGCCTTTACATATCCAATGCTGCCTTTCTAAACAGGACATTGTTCTTTGTGTTACAGACCTTAGAATCGGCCTGCCAACATCTGTGTTGCCAGGTGGTGCAAAGATCAAGGTAACTGATGCCATAAGCCTTGCCGCATGGCAAAAAGAAATGGGTGTTATAGGATCAGTGAGCCAGATGTTCTAGTATTACGTGCACTAGACCATATGTCAAAAAAAAAATGCTGTAATGCTATAAAAAAAAAAAAAAAAAAATGTAAAAAACAGTAAAAGTCAGGGAAGATGAAAAATAAAAAAAAAGCCTTATGCTCACCATCCTAAACACCCTCCATTGCAACGCTGCCACATTATGTTTATGGCTGCAGTGATCATGTGCCTGAATACCGACCACTGCAGTCAATTCCTGGCCTCAGCAGTATGTGACTCAAGACTGGTGAGGCCAGTGACTGGCTGCAGTGGACATGTGTGGGATACGTTAACATCACAGCTGCAGTCATAAAAACAAAGCCTGGCAGGGAGGATTTGAGCAAAACTGAGGGTGTTCAGAATAAGGAGTATAACTAGTTTTTTTTATTTTCTGATTTCATCCCTGCTTTTTACAACTATTTTATTTAGAGATCCCGTCACTGATTTTCTCCTAAAAACAATACCTTATACTTAGTGTAGTCTGCCTTGAGCAGATGCCATTGCGTTATTTTATTCTGGCCCCTCTATTGCGCCGCGATGTCCCCTGCTCTGTTCTTGCACCTAACATGCTAATTACTAGTATCGGTACAGGGAGGAGGAGGAGGAGGAGGAGGAGGAGGAGGAGGAGGAGACCTCTGTCCAAACTCCGTTGACCACTTCAGGGAGAAGAAGATGAGCCGTTCTCAAGAGATTTAGTAAATCTAACAAGAAAAGGCTTACATACTCGCTCACTGTACCTATGCTAGTCGTTAGCTCAATAGGAGCGAGAACAGAGCGGGGGGCATAGTGGCGCCAATTTGAGAATAGAGCAATGGCATCTACTGTAAAAAGTATTGATTTTAGAATATAAAATCCGGTGACAGGTCCTCTTTAAACTCAGAAAACCCCTCCATCATTCTATTTCTGTCCATGAATTTGGGGGTGGCCAGCTTGCCTGAGCTACTGTTAACAGCATTCAGAGATGTGCTTTACAGCAGCCACGTGAACCATAGGACCCTGCAGAATAAAAGTGTCTCATTAACGTCTATGAGAGAGTGGTGGGCATGCTCTGTGCCTGTGCAGAGGTAATTGTGCAGGGAGGGGGAGGAGGTGAGCTGTGACCTATTGAAAATGACTGATCTTGTGTCATGCACATATAAATGAAACCGTTCATTATAATCCTGCCTATGATAATGAGAAGACTGCTGAAAAGTGATCAGAAAAGGAAGTCTCGGTCATTAGTAAATCTCAGCAGCCAGATTGCGAAAAATTATTAATATAGATGGTGACATGCAAAAATACAGTATATTTAACATAAAAACTAGCGGCAGAGAAGCAGCATTTCAGGGGCCGGATAACTCCTTTAGGGCTCTTTCACACCTGCGTTATAGTCTTCCGGCATAGAGTTCCGTCGTCGGGGCTCTATGCCGGAAGAATACTGATCAGGATTTTCCTAATGCATTCTGAATGGACAGTCCGTCCTTCAGGATGCATCAGGATGTCTTCAGTTCCGGAACGGAACGTTTTTTGGCCGCAGCAAATAGCGCAGCATGCTGCGCTTTTTGCTCCGGCCAAAAATCCGGAACACTTGCCGCAAGGCCGGATCCGGAATGAATGCCCATTGAAAGGCATTGATCCGGATCCGGCCTTAAGCTAAACGTCGTTTCGGCGCATTGCCGGATGCGACGTTTAGCTTTTTCTCAATGGTTACCATGGCTGCCGGGACGCTAAAGTCCTGGCAGCCATGGTAAAGTGCAGTGGGGAGCGGGGAGCAGCATACTTACCGTCCGTGCGGCTCCCGGGGCGCTCCAGAGTGATGTCAGGGCGCCCCAAGCGCATGGATCACGTGATCGCATGTACACGTCATCCATGCGCCTGGGGCGCTCTGACGTCATTCTGGAGCGCCCCGGGAGCCGCACGGACTGTAAGTATACTGCTCCCCCGCTCCCCGCTCCTACTATGGCAACCAGGACTTTAATAGCGTCCTGGGTGCCATAGTAACACTGAAAGCATTTTGAAGACGGATCTGTCTTCAAATGCTTTCAGTACACTTGCGTTTTTCCGGATCCGGCGTGTAATTCCGGCAAGTGGAGTACACGCCGGATCCGGACAACGCAAGTGTGAAAGAGGCCTAAAGGGAAAAAATATATATAATAAGGTTCCCACAAAGTCAGCACAAACATACCCGGATTAATTACAGGATACTAAATTACTAATTACAGGATACATATTAAATATCTGCGGGTTTCATTAGGGTCTGAGAAGTTGAGATATAAGGTGTTTGTCGGTGCCTTCACAACGTAAAGCTGCTTTAGCTGTGTGATCCGGATGAAAAAAACCTCTATTAAAGAGGTTGCACCAAGAAAAATATTCTACATTTTCAAACCAGCACCTGGATCTGAATACTTTTGTAACTGCATTTAATTAAAAACTTTGTATAGCTACTGAGTTCTTCAATGAAATGTATTTGTATAGCACCACATGTTCTTTTTCTAATTCCTCTGTCCTGCTCAGTTCCATCCTTCAACTGCAGCAGAAAGGACACTCCTCCTCGAAAGCATTGAATAAATCTAGCAGAGCTATTGGAGCAATGAATGGGGAGATCTCTGGATCCATGTGAGCTACAGGGCTAGTTGTAAGATTGTTAGTAGACAGACTGGCATGAGCTATATATCATATCGGATTAATTATTTTTTACATTAATCATGGGATAACACCTTTAATTGCTTTCTTGCATGGGCAATACTTGACACCAAAAATTCCGGTAACCCTAATGGAAACCTAGCATAAAACAAGGGGATGAGTTAGGCTTAGATTAGAAAAATGGATGGGTGGTCACTGCCATGGTTCCATTATAGATGCAGGCAATACCCTTAGGCCCCTTTCACACGGGCGAGAATTCCGTGTGGGTGCAATGCGTGAGGTGAACGCATTGCACCCACACTCATTCACTTCAATGGGGCTGTGCAGATGAGCAGTGATTTTCACGCATCACTTGTGCGTTGCGTGAAAATCGAAGCATGTTCCATATTCTACGTTTTTCACGCTAACGCAGGCCCCATAGAAATAATTTGGGCTGCGTGAAAATCGCAAGCATCCGTAAGCAAGTGCGGTGCGATTTTCACGTATGGTTGCTAGAAGACGATAGGGATGAGCAACCCCGGACCCCATTAAAGTCTATTCACTGTATTATGTTCCCTTATAACATTGTTATAAGGGAAAATAATAGCATTCTTAATACAAAATGCATTAGTAAATGTACCTTGAGGGGTTAAAAAATTAAAAATATAATTAGCTCACCTCATACACTTGATAGCGCAGCCGGCATCATCTTCTTTCAGGACCTGCAAAAGGACCTTATGATAACATAATCGTGCTCACCACGTAGCGCGGTGACGTCAGCACATGTCCTGCTGAGTGAAGATAGAAGGATCTTCTATCTTTATTCAGCAGGACCTGCGCTGACGTCACCACGTGGTGAGCGTGATGACGACAGCGAAGGTCCTTTTGCAGGTCCTGCAAGAAGAACAGAGAAGAGGATCCTGGCTGTGCGATCAAGTGGATGGGGTGAGTTATGTTTTTATTATTTTTTTAACCCTCAAGTGACATGTCACTTTGCATTCTGTATTAAAGAATGCTATTATTTTCCATTATAACCATGTTTTAATGGAAAATAAAGTAAATAGGGTCCCGGGTCGCTCATCCCTCGTATCCTTAGCAACCATGCGTGAAAATCACATTGCATCCACACTTGCTTGCAAATGCTTGCGATTTTCACGCAGCCCCATTCATTTCTACGGGGCCTGTGTTGCGTGAAAAACGCAGAATATAGAACATGCTGCAATTTTCACGCAACGCACAAGTGATGAGTGAAAAAAATTGCTCATGTGCACAGCCCCATTGAAATGAATGGGTCAGAATTCAGTGCGGGTGCTATGCGTTCACCTCACACATTGCACCCGCGCGGAATACTCGCCCGTGTGAACAGAGCCTGAGGCGGTCATACATTTATTTATTTCCTTCCGTTAAGGAGTCATAAATGGTTCATTACCTTCTTGTGGTATTACTTTGTTTGTCATGGAAATCTGTGGGGGTAACTCCTTGTGGAGATCATACAGGCAACGCTTGCTGGGAAAGAATGAGAAAACTGTCTCTCCAGTGCCCTTCACAGAGAGCAAGTCAATGTTTGACCCATTAAGGAGCCTTGAAGAATGACCAGGGATTTCAGCAAAACTAGAGACAACCATCTGTAGAAAGCTTTTTTTGCCCCTCTTTATGACAAAGCAGGGTAATGGCTGGATGAGACACCTTTGAGGAAGCTCTGAGGGGTACTGAAATTTACTGGTGCCTCCTTATTCCCTCCATGTTACAGGTAGAAACAGCTAAAGCAACTTTAAAAAGAGTGAGGAACACCAAAAGACCCCCCATAACTCTTCATCCTGATCCATGGTGCTTTAGATATTGGGTCAGGGGGATAACAGAACTGTAGTGGCACCTATTTTTTTTTTAGGATTAGTAATGGCACACCAGAACTGAAGTCCAAGAACATACCAGACGATAAAAGAAATGACCACATCTGGCCACAAAAATGCTACATGTAAAAAAACACAAAAGCCCCTCACCAGTGCATTTCTTTGTAAGTCTGATTCCTCTTGTGTAAAGCATCACCATTGACCACATCTCGATTACTGTTGGTTAGGACCCCTCCAAAGTCATAAGGACCTGCAATGATTCAGCAAACAAAGCAGTTTCAGCTTGAAACCTCCCCATCCTCCACATGCAGTCTGCAGACCACCCAAGCAGCTTGAAATGTCAGAATTCGGTGTCAAGGGTGCAATCTGCCAGTATCCCATTTGGAGCTGAAAAATTGTGTTTCATTTTTGGGGAATTTGGAAAACAAGAAACATTCACATTATCACGTGATGTACAGGAAGATGTGCACCCCCTAAATAAATGAATATGACATTAATCTGGCTATGCACAAAGCCGCAAGACATGTTTGAACAAATACCGTATTTTTTTTGCTTTATAAGACACACTTTTCCCCCCCATTATGGAAGTGCTCATTAGTAAGCAGGAGGCATGGGGAGCAGTGAGTGTAGCACTGGTTGCATTTCCCCCTCCCATTATGGAGGTGCTCATTAGTATGCAGGAGGTGCTGTACTCACTGCTACCTTGCCTTCTTCTGGGGGCTCACCGTGCTGTGACTGTGCTCAGCATAAGGAGTTAGTGCACTATGCCCAGCCAGGGAGTGGTGAGTGCAGGAAGAGTACGCCATCCGGAGCAGGACAGGCAAGTCGTTTGATTTATTCTATTGTCTGATCTGAGGTCTTATAAAGACTGGAGGTCTGATGAAAAAAATATATTTTTCTCTATGTTCCTCCTCTAAAACCTAGGTGTGTCTTATGATCAGGAGAATCTTATAGAGCGAAAAATATGGTATAACAACATTAAAATAAAAACGATTAAATCATTTTTTAATGAAATCCCACATACTTCCAGACTCCTATAATAACAAAGATTATAAAAGTTACTGAGACATTATATTGACATCATCAAGCAGACAGAAAAAAAGCTTAGTTGTCAGACAACATAATGACCTTCTAGGTAGTCGACTGACTTGAATATAGTCATTTACACTAGATTTTAACTACACACAAATAAATACTCATCACTACATAATATAAGCCTAGTACATCTATACTGCGTGTATGGCCCAACTCTTCAGGGTCCAGCTACAGGGTCCCGGCCCTTCAAGAGCTCAGCTACAGGGTTCCCAGCCTTCTAGTTCCAGCCAAAGGGTCCCATCCCTCCCAGGTCCAGCTAAAGAGTGTTCATCAGCTGTTTGAACTTAGATCCTTGCCTGGGGGCTGTCAGACAGTATAACTGAAAATGGGACATATTTGTTCAGCCTGATTCTTTGGTTTACCAAGGGGAAAGTGGCTGAGCTGTGCGCAAAATAATGATTTGACTGACCACAAACTAAAATGTATGCCCTTCAGAAGCTTTGCTATGGCCCACTGCACCTCCCTCCCCATAGATACATATCAAAAGTTGTGATCGGTGGGGGTATGAGTGTCAAGACCCCACCGATCCCTAGAACGTAGGAAGAGAAGTGTTGACATATTGCCCTTGCTGCCCGACACCGCTTCTGATTCCATCCTCAACATTTTGGAGACAGAGCGTGATATGTGCGTGCTTCTCCTCTTGAGATCGGTGGGGGTCTCAGCCTTTAGTCCTCCACCAAGCACAACTTTTGATATATCTCTGGCATACAAAAGTTTTGTGAAAAGTTAGTGACACTTTAAATAAAGGTGGTGAATGGAAACAACTCCATTTGATACATAAAGGGGAAGCAAAACCTTTTATGAAGAAGATGACAGAACTCTACTACTACATTACACAGATGAGAATACCATCGTCTTACTAAGAGTTTGTACAAGTTCTCCGTCCTGAGGGTACAGCTCAGCCATAATGGGGCCGGTACTCTGTCTTGTCGAATATCTAAAACGGTCTGCCATGCTCAGCAGCGTTAAGCCATGCAAACTGGAGCTTGGCAATGGATAGCATGCTTCAGATAAAGGAATGCATGTTTAATCCAGCTGATGAGAAGTGATTTATGGATGCAGATCTTTGGTATCCCTTCTGGGATTTACAATTGTTTCATGTCATGATTCACACAAAGCTCACCTGATGGATTCTAAAATGCATCATCAACACAAGGTCAATATTACAGCTAATAGGTATAAACCTCTATGACGTTGTGCTGCCCTTTTTCCCTACACGCACACCTGGATTCCTATTTAAAGGGGTGTTCCACTGTATAGCAACGACAACTGCTATCTCTCATGTTCTAACATAGTGACTTTACCTCTCCCATGTAAATTAGATGGACATTTATACTCCATCACCTGGGCAAGACCGTAAGACGCCATTGCAATGCAACAGTGATATCAGATTAGGTAGCAGTGAGCACGGTGGATTGGTCACGTGACTGGACAGGTAAACACCTTATATTAGAATGTGAGAGATCGCAGCACATTGTAATATATGAGAGATGGTTGTTAAGACAGTGGAAACCCCCTTTAAAGTGCTCATACACATGCATGCTCAGTTTTGCCAAGCGTACATGTGTTCTTATTAGGGGGAGGAGACTAAGCTGCTGACGGACCCTGCTGATCTCCTATGTTAACAAACGACTGGACATGTTGGCCATCTTTTCCTGCCTTCTGGGGAATGTCAGAACACCCCCACAGACATTAAAAGGTTGGCTAGTCCCCCCAAATCAGTAAGGTTGGCATATGTTTATATAATGGGCATGCCGCCTTTAACCATATGACAAGTTGAATTAAAGCCATACTTCACCCCCTGAATAGTCCAAGATGTCCCCAAGCTTGTTTATTAGGGTACTGCGTACTAATTTCTCAATACACTTCTATTACTGAACTCCCTCCCATTAAGAACAGGAGCAATTCAGATAAGAAAGTAGGGCAGCAGGGAGGAATTAAAATCCCAAAGGCAGGCAAATAAAAGGGGTGTGGAGTGAAAGGTTTTTGTGCCACGGTCAAGGTTTTTGTGCCAAGAAGTATCGAAAACGGTGGGCCCCTATCACTCCACACCCCTTTTTATTGTCTCATCACTCCTCTGGAGAATTGGCAACTCCACAAGTGAGGAGCGAACGATACCGGCAGCACCCACCATTATTTAAATACACGTCTACACTAGTGTTGTGCCTATGCTTGCACAACACCAAAAGGTGAGCATAATCACTACTTTTTCTTTAATCAACTGATCAAAAAACTATTACCCTATGAGCGCCTTTCCCTCTTTTGCCACATATGCTATAAGCAGGCAGAGGCGGTTTTAGGACAGCCTGTGCTCGCTGCAGCATAGGCAGAATACAAGATGCCTAAAGAATAGCCAGCCGTAAGGATCCATGGGGCATATGGACATCCCTAATGCACGTGCATATTGAAACCCTTGGAAGACTAAATTCAAATAATGGTCACGTTTCTGAGAACACGTTAATGTTACACCTCCACTATCTCATATTAAAAAAGACCTGCAGTGTTTGGAAGTTGACTGATGTGATGAGACAGATGAGCAATGGCAGCCACATCAGGATATGAACGTTGTGTTAGCCCCTGCACCACTGGAGGGGCCTCTATTACAAAGCAGCAAATTAGCAATGCTCCAGACTAGCAGTCCTGTACATGCGGGTCAGGCTGCTCCAGCAGTGAGGCGCTCAACGCACAGCATGGAGTAAAGGGAACTGAAGCCCTGTGAATGACAGGGAGCATTCCTTTATCGTACCTTCATAGTCAGAGCGACCTGTTGGGAAGACTCCCGTGGCTGACAGGTAAATCAGAAGGGCACTGTTTGCAGGCAGCTCCTAGAAAAGAACAATGGAGAGAATGTATGCATTTTATAATCCAGGAAAGTGCAATGAAAGTATAGAGAATAAAAAAAAGAAATAAATATATAAAATGCATTAAAAAAAAAAACCAATCATGCCTCGTTCTAAGGGTGGTTTCACACATGGCTTTAAAAAAAAAAAAAAAAAAAAAAGAAGCTGTATTGCTTGTGCGTTTTTTTTTTTTTTTTGTGCAAGATCAGAAGTGGATTCAAAAAGGAAAGGGAAATACAAAGGAATGGCTCAAACTCTGGGGTGTAACCAGAAAAGACTGGACCCCATAGCAATTTTTTCAGCACCCCCCGCCCTTCCGAAGCATCTTACGGTCAACAGCGCTCACCCTGACCAAACAAGCCCCCCTTAGTGAACCCCACAGTAGAATGCCCCCATAGTTACCCCATCTGCACTTATAAAGAAAGCCACAATGCTTTGTGGGGTCTAAGGTAAACACCATTGATGCAGAACAAACCCCATGGACCTAAAATGCAGTCTGTAAGGTTCTGCTGAGGTGATGAAGGATGATCCGATTTGAACCACATATTTTTTTTCTCCATATTTTGGGAAGTTACGAAAAGGATTACAGTACCACCGGGACAGGCACCTGCACAATCCTACTTAAAAATAAGTACACCCAGCACCACCATCTATCAGCTGTTTCGAGATGCAACAGCACCGGAGGCTATACAGTGTATGAAGCCTTCTGCCTCCGTCTGTACACTGGTAGCCTCCAGCGCTGCAGCAGCCAAAAACAGCTGATCGGTGGGGATGCAGATGGTAGGACCCCTGCCAATGTGATACTGATGACCTATCCCAAGGATAGGTTGTCAGTATCTGTAGCCTGGAAAACCAACCAAATTCACTTTAAAAACCAAAAACAAAACTGTTCTATTGATTTCCCTGAGGATTTTGAGATATTTTCATGCCACAAATATAATTTGGCTATGAACAAAGCTAAATGCCTTCAATTATTAATAAATGTCCTAATGGAATAAAAGACTTGGCTTCTTTACTTTATAAAGTGCATTCTGTGTTGCGTGTTTGAAAATGATGACATTGAAATCACATTAAGAGCATATATCGTACCTTTTTTTCTTGCACAATAAGAAAACAGACCTTAAAACTGAATATGGAAGCAAAAGCAAGCTGAAAAGGTTTTATCTATGAATAAAACCTTATCACCTATCCACAGGAAAGACGTTAAAGGGACTGTGCAGGAACTTGATATAGATGGCCGGATAGGCCTTCAATATCAGATCAGCGCGGGTCCAAAACCCTGCAGGTTCCTAGAAATGGGTTTTCCTATAATTAGAATTTCTCACCATTTTATAGGATAGGTGATAAGTGTCTGCTCGTTGGGGGTCTGACTTCTTGGACCCCCCTCAAGAACAAAGGTTCCTCTGTTTGAATGGTACAGCTTAAAAGTGCACCGCAGTATTAATTTTATCTCTTTGGGCCTTTTGGATTTTACAAGTCAGGAGACCAGATATTGGGAATGGGTGTGCCATTATTCAAGTGGAAGGCTGGAGGAGACTATACATTTCCCATCTAAAGTAAAATTTTAGTCTGGTACTGGCGGGGGCAACTTTGTTATAGTTAGATAGTTAAGGCCTCCCTGGAGCCTCATGGGGTAGAGGGCAGCTCTTAACCATGGCTTCGTGTGCAGTTACCAAGCACAAACTTACTTGGTAAATTCAGGGCATGTAAGCCCTGCTGTGGAAATGTGCCAAACCCTTGAGGATTACCCTTAAGGGTGCGGCTTGTGCAGGCCCCTCCCATTTTCAGTCCAGGACAGCCTGAATTTGCCGAGGCTGTCTCTTCAGTTGGCAACTACACAAGCAGAAGTTGCCCTAAACTGGCCAGGAACCTGTACAAGAAATACCTATCTGCACGTGTGAAAGGGTAACCTACTTTATGGAGTTATATCCAGAAAACTGCAGGTGGACAAAGTATAACCAGTAAAGATATAACCAACCACTGCACATGCCTATGACCAGAGCTCATCTTCCCAAGAACAATCTTCAGTGTGAAACTGATTGCTAGTACAGGCATCATTAGTCTCCATAAGTGGTAAGGAAGATTGGTGGGCGGCTATTCCGGTCTCTCCAGGCCCAGCATAGTCACCAGCTGGCTGAAGAAGCCGTTGCCAGGCAACAGTCTGAAAGTATTCAGGCATGGCCTATCAAACACAGGAAAATATAAATCACTAGGGAGTCTGAAGCATCCCCTAATGAATAATTACAAAGGGTAACTTTTTCCTGTAGAAGTTTCCCTTCAACAGTGGTGACCATGAGTAGTATATAATCAAGTACAGCTACGCTGCCGGCTACAGACCGTATGAATATCCCCGTTGGCTATACAGTTATATACTGTAATCTGGATAACTAATTAGCGCTACCATTGAAGTCTTTGACAAAAATATTACAAGATCCCTGTATTCCATAATACCCTTTAACGCATAATTACATACATGATCAGCTTAAAGGGGATGTATGGAGCTCGCTCTATACATGGCGGGTGCTGGCTGTGTAATATAGCTAGCACAAGGCCACAATGACCGGGATCAGCGATGATGCCGAACTCAGATGCCCCTGTTAATAGTGACCTCGGTGTCTGTGGGACACTGACTAGTTGCCATGACAACCTGGGGCCTTGTGGAGGTTCCCAGACCAGTCATGGATAAGTGCCTTTAAAGTCAGGCCTGAAATAAAAGGGAAACCAGCTCAGTTGCCCACAGCAAAAGCTGGAATCTGATTGGTTGCTATAAGCTTATAGCCAAGCCAAAACATAAGATGTCACCGTATGTCATAAAAATGCTATTAAGAACTATTAAAACATAAAAATATTTTTCCTGTGTGGTGAACACCGTAAAATAAATTATTCACCATCTTTTAAGAAAAAGTGATCAAAGTCGTACATAACCTAAAATGGTATCAATAAAAACTACGGTACGTCCCACAAACAAAGCCCTCACTCAGCTCTGTACACAGAAATATTAAAAAGACAGGCCTTATGTACCCACCATGTGTAAGGCTCTATACAAACACTTCCTAGGATAACCCGACCCTGCACTAACCTTGAAAGATGCTGCAAGGAAGGTATATAGTTGACTGAAAGTTGGCTTATAGAGAAGATATTTATGAGGGTTCTCTCTTTTTGTAGGCTTTTCAGCAGGATCCTGCAAAACAGATGAGGCACAGGTGAGTAAGTTCCACCAATATGATATACAACCTGTTCAAACTCCCTTATGGCTGCAATATTTAACGGAGCTATGCCAGGTCTGTTTCCAAACTGATACAGGTGACCCCACTGAGATTACTGCATTGTATCCCACTAATCAAGAAGTCGAAAGGCTGACCTAACTGCAACAGAAGCACCAAACTGTAGTGTGAACAGAGCCTATACGCTGATTCTTTATGATCAGATTTTCGAAGATTTAGCAACGGTGATACAGAACCTGCAATCCTGGTTTATTCATTTGAGAGGTCAGATTCATTGGCTCTCTCTCCAGAGCTTGTAGCATCCGGAACATGTCAATTGTCAGCTCACTGAACTTCACCTGCGGATAAAAGAATAAAAATTTAAAAAAATCATAAAAACCGACTGAACGTTTGGCATATCCAATACATCCAAAATTAGTGAACGTGAAATATAAGGAAGCTGAAAATGAGTCGCAAATAATCTGGACTGGGAAAAAAAAGGGGAGATCTTCTGCCAGAGGTGGTTTTCGGAGACGTTTCACTGTAAATTTCACAATGATACCAGTATAATGTAGCTATTAAAGAGGCTGTATTCTTCAGTCACCTTCTGTCCCTCCTGCTAAAGTAAACGGCCTGATCTTCCTCGACGTGTTTTGTACAGGCTCATTCGAACAAATTATCGTTTGCCCAATCATTCCAATGGGCCTGTAGGTTAAGACCACAAGTTTGGGAAGCAGCCACCGTGCGCCCTTTCAAGCTGCAGCAGGGTCATATTAATGGATTAGAACCACTTGGGTTTATTGGGTGCTCACTGTTAATGGTCAAGTGGTGGCCTACAAAACTGCGCATCCATTAACTATGAACACCGAATATACAATGAGGTACTGAGTGGTACTTGGCGGCTGTGAGACCCATCCACAGCATAGCGGCGGCATGTGGCCGTGCCCTTAGGCTACATTCACACGAACGTATTTTGTTTCCGTGTCCGTTCAGTTATTTTTGCGGCTTCATTTCAAAGGGTCCGCAAAAAATGTGGACAGCACACTGTGTGCTGTCCGCATGTCCATTCTGTAGCCCAGCAAAAATTATAGAGCATCTCCTATTCTTGTCTGTTTTGTGGACAAGTATAGTCATCGTTACAATGGATCCGCAAAAGATAAACAGGTGCGAAAAGGGCATCATCCATATTTTTTGCGGACTGCAAAACACATACGGTCGTGTGAATGTAGCCTTAATCTGCCAGGCATGACCTAAATCTGCCATTAATGTAAAGTGTATGGTGGCAGCTCAAGGTGAAGAATGCTCTCTCCCCCCTTTGTCACATCAAAGCAAGCATGTGTATAGGGTAATCTTAGGAGTTGACGTCAATCTTGAGTGTATGGCTGGATTAAAAGAGATCTTCTTGGGATTAAACACTGAAGGCCTGTCCTCCACAGGTGGCAGGGAAAGCCTACACCGATGTGGTCAACCTGACCAAACGTCCTCACCTGATTATTGCAGTTGCCAATGATGAGAGCATCAGCTAGCACCAACTGCCCCACGACCATGCCTTGCTCCAACACTGGTCCTGTACCCTCCGCCAGTCGATTTGAAATGATCACAATGGTGTTGTCATCATTTAACACCATCACAGGGTCTGCCTGCCACCGGAGAGAAGCTGAATATTAGGTGAAAAGTGCATCTTTATCACGTGGAAATAGCCAACTGCTGAACAGACAGTCTGCGGTGAAGAAAAGATCCATTAGACATGAAATATATTCAAGCTGACGTCTCAGGAGACACGATCTGAAGGCCATATGAAATAAAAGTACCGCGACCCAATCATGAGGGAATAATTGTAAAACCCTGGAACTTTCCGGCAGTTCATCAGTCCATGCCGGCTACCACTTCATTATTTAGATTAAATGTAAATGAGATGCCATGCTGCAAGAATCGTCTCGGGAGGAAAACAAGGATTTTTCATGTACTGGATACGTTCTTTGAAGCTGGAATGAGTAAATGATCTTCATCTTTTACACTGCGCTAATGAATAATGTATAACCTGGCTAATCTCTGTCTAAATATTGCATTTGTACCCCTAATAGTCAGCCATGAAAGAATAACATGTCCACATAGAGCATTCTTCAGACGTAAAGGGGTTGTCCGGGTTCAGAGCTGAAGCCAGACATTCACCCAGGCTGCCCCTCTAAGATGAGCATCAGAGCATTTCCTCTCCCCTGCCCTGTATAGCGCAGGGCAAGGGCTTTTTTGTTTACAAACTTACCTTGCTAGGGGGAAGCTTCAGCCTAGCAGTGTTTCTGGCGACGTCACCAGGAACACTGCTAGGCGGAAGCCTCTGCCTAGCAGAGACCCGGTATGTTGCTGGATCTGCTGAAAAAGCCCTTATCCTGTGCAATTCAGCATCGGAGTATCTCAGAGGGGCTGCCTAGGTTAAAAAGGGGATATGTCCAGGTTCAGCTCTGAACCCGGACAACCCCTTTAAAGGGAACTTGTCAGGAGGTTCATGATGCCAAACCACAGACAGAAGGAAATCCCAATAGACTGCCTCATTAGAGACAAGTCTGTCTGAAGCTAGACCTACATGGAGACATGTGTCGCAACAGCAGGTCTTGACCAAAAAACATTTGTGCAACCTGTCTGCAACTTGCGGTCACATGGCTCTATTAGAGCTCTGATTTGGGTGTAAAAACAGCCAAATCAAAGAAAAGGTCTGAAGCAACTTGCAATGTGGTCTGTGAAGTCAAAGCTTCATGTGACTTGCCAAGTGTTTTTTTTTTTTTTTGGTCACGGTCAGTCACACCTACTGACAATCATTAGATGTGATGTCATGACTGCGATCTTCAGATCATCAGTAGTCCTAGCCTTACTCTAAAATACTGCTGAACAGGGAGAAGCATCATGGAAGCGTGTCCCTACCGGCTTATCCCCATCCAGCTTTGCATGACTGACAGGTGGAGAATGAAGTGGAGAGGTGGCCGTGCATGTGTCCAGTGGTGGGACCCAAATCTATGACATTTATAGCATAGCCTGTGGATATGCCATATATGTCTAAGGTGGGAGTACACTTTTAAGAAGTCAGAGAAATCTGTGTGACACAATCCCATAAAGATTGAAAAACAAATATATGCCTAAGGTAAAAACTATCCAGAATACTAATACACTTAGAGGTTATTGGGGGCTAGAAAACTGAGGCCTTTTCCTTAGGACAGGAAATCAATGTGGGTGCAATATGGCACTGCTCCCAATCAGGCAACTAAAAGGACTGCAGCACTCAGGTATTCCGACCTGGAAGGGGCACCGAGACCGCTCTGGTCAATGTCCAGGACGATCTACTGATGGCATTAAACCAGAACGACTCTATGGTCCTAGTCCTTCTGGATCTATCATCCGCTTTTGACACTATTGACCATCAAGTGTTACTGAACCGGTTGAAAGTGGTAGCTGGACAAGATGGAAAGACCTTGGCATGGATGGTCTCATTTCTCCAGGACAGGGTACAACGAGTGAAGCTTGGGTATTCTACTCAGCCGATCTCCCACTGTCCTGTGGAGTACCACAAGGCTCGGCACTATCTCCAGTCTTGTTCAACATCTATCCGAGACCATTGGCCGACATCATCAGGAGCCACAATCTTCAGTTTCACGTTTATGCGGATGATACACAACTGTACTTTAGGCTTGCCAAAGGTACAGTTGATCAAGTCGATCTGGCCAGATGTCTCTTGGAGATCGATCACTGGATGAGTGCCAATTATTTAAAGCTTAATGGCACCAAAACTGAATGCATTACATTCAGTGACCAGAAAATTACATCCTCAGCACCCCAATGGCCATGGTCTTTTGGACCTGTCCCTGAGACTCCAGATTAACCCTGGCTCCTCAGATAAATCAGGTGTTTAGTACCTGCCACTACCAGCTGAAACTTCTGAGGAGCAGCGATCAGCAGTCGGTTGGACTATTGTAATGCCTTGTACATTGGACTCCCCAAGAAGAACTTGCATAGACTTCAACTTGTGCAGAATACCGCAGCAAGGCTACTAATGGGTGTTGCCCGCCGAGAGCATAGCACTCCCTCTCAATGCCTTGCACTGGCTCCCCGTCCAACAACGGGTGATGTTCAAGATTGGATGCTTCATGCATAGGGTATTCCATGGTGTGGGGCCCTTGTACCTGCGACGTAAATTCACCAGGTACGCCCCATTGAGCACCTTGAGATCTAGTAACTCTGCAAATTTTAACATCCCGCAAGTTAATAAGATCAGACGTGGAGGTAGATCCTTTTCGGCTCAAGGTGCCAGATTTTGGAACCACCTACCTCTGGCCCTGAAAATAATCCCCAATCTTCTCTCATTTAGACATGCACTGAAAACCCTACTTTTCAAACAGGCGTTTGATCTTCCTATGTAACACTTCTTTTTGGTTCATATAATTTTTGGGGTTTTCCTAAATCTTAGTCTATAAATTCACGGTTGGTAATGTCCCTTTTATTTTAAAGATACCTTTATGTTTATTAATTTTGTTCTCTTCATATTCTCTATATCTCGTCTGTACCTTTTGAACCTTTGAGATCCCCCTACCTTCCCCTTCCCTCCCTTATTCTTAATTCTTCCTTTGATAAGTGCTAGGAAATTGGTCTCTGGAATAGGTGCCTTATCCTCTAGGCCTTTGCGGCCTATGGTAAAGGGTCATGTCTTCTTCTTTTCCTCCCTTGTTGAATCAGCCAGCTAAGCGCATCGAGGCACTAAGGGTAAGACTGCGTGCACACAAGACTATACATCATCATCAACTGATGAGACTGATGAGACAACACTTGACAAGTGAAATTTTGATGGTAAAAGGGAATGGTCTAGAACAGGGTGTTCCAACTTGTGGCTCGTCAGCTGTTGACAAACCACAACTCTCAGCATGCACAGTTTGGAGCAGTCGGGTCATGCCAGGAGCTGTAGCTTCCCAAACTGCTTAAAGAGCCAGAGTTGGAAACGGCTATGCTCAAAGTCTGGAAATCTGAGTGACAATGGTCATAATTAGTGGCCACATTAAAGTTTTCAGTGCCTCATATGAGAGCCATTTTGATAATGCCAGCGTCTGTAGAAAGAACTAGGATGTGACCTCAGGATACAATATAGGAAATATACGGAACCTCAATAAATGCGGCTACTTCTTGAAGTACAAGATTCCATTCCAACTGGTCTTCTGTATTAAAGCGATGTGTATAGTCTTCAATTTCATCCGACAGCTCCTACGGTGCAAATACCACTGATGAGCATTGAGTTCCAGTATAATAAAAAATAAATAACCAAAATATTCATAAGGCTACTGCACTAAATAACCATATGACAATGACATACTCCAAGCGCAGGGGCATGAATCATTAAAATTACGAATTCCCAGACCATCAGTTACCTTGACTAGGTCTTTAACAACATCCATTTTATTGAGCAAGAGGCAGACGACAATGAAGCGAGCATAGTACCGCAGCTTCTTCACCACCAGCTCAGGTCTAGAAGACAATCACAGTGATTACTTAAAGTTGATGCAATCCCAGAGCCTTTAATGCAGGGTGTATTCAACATAAAAAACATTTATCGTAGGTGGATACGAAACCTGGTTCATATGGGCTTGAAAGATGTAGACTGCTAAAATACTAGCTGTTTATCAGTGAAATGAGATGCTTGAGAGTGTGTACTTTACTTATTACATGTGTCCCAAAAAATTGCAGCAATTTTTCATGCAGAAGAACAGGAAAAAAATCAAAAAAAATCACTGGTCATCTAAATTAAGATGACCATACACATTAGATGAACTTAGGCCAAACCTGCCGATTCGAGCAGGAATGGCCGACAATCTAATGACTATTGTGGTGTCCTGACTCTTCCTTAATAGCAGATGTCAAGGGGAAAGAAGGGCGAGGCTGCTAAATTTTACCAAGTCCTATTCTTTGTTCTCAAGAGAGAGAGAGAGTCTGGCATCAGATTTATATTGAGAACCCACGCACACTTGGAGAGCCCAGCATGCATGTGTTGGGGGGACCATGAGGAATAACTGTCAGTCGAACGAGCTGACAGGGGTCTATAAAGTGTATGGCTGGCTTTAGAGGATTCCCTGGTTTTGAAGAACCATGGGTTGTCCAAGTCATATGAAGTTGGCCAAATGCAAGTTCTGCCTGTAATAACATCAGTGTCACACTTATTAGAATGCCATACTTGACAAGGTTTTAATATATTGTGCATTATATCCTGCATACAGCTATTACTTCAACACATTTGGAATAGGGCAGCCTTCAAATACTCACAGTAAGCGTGGGCAGGGGAAAAAACTGAAGATGATGACCCAAGACAAGAGTCTGTTTCATAGTCTGAACAAAGATACAACCCTAAATGTCTCATCTTTAATGAAGGTTAAACGGGTTTTCCAGGAGAGGTCATCAGTATAGATCGGTGGGGGTCCAACTCCCAGGACCGCAGATCAGCTGTCTGACAGGGCACCGGCGCTCACAGTAGCGCCGTGGCCTTCTCTTAGCTTTGCATAGGCTATGCGATGTCGCGTTCATCGGTTACAAGGCCTAGGTGCAGCTCAGCCCCATTGAATCGGCATACCAAGAACAGCTGCTATACAATGTACGGCTCTGCTTCTTGGAGAGCTGACAGGAACCCGTGGCACTAGTATGAGCCTTCTCAAACAGCTGACTGTTGGGGGTCCTGGGTGTCTGAACCCCACCGGGAAAAAATCCCAGAAAACCCCTTTAAGAATATTTCCATCAAACAGTGACCATCTAGTGATCCAGACAGGGAAGACACAGAATACGACAGCTGGATGAATGGTGCATTCAAAGTTTTAAATAAAAGCCCATGCTTCCAGTCACTTGTGCCACTCTCAAGTTAAAGAGTTGCTTCATGGACATTATCCTATTGGTCAACGCTGCCCTAAAGCTAGCCATACACTTTACCTAGCTGCTGGACAAAAAGCTTGTTTGGCCGACAGCTACTTCTCCCCCATCTCAACCATCTATGCTCAGATGAGCGCATTTTCTGAATTGGGGGAAGAGAGAAAAAAGTGCTGCCAGGAATGAGAACAAGGGGTTCAGGCAGCATATAAATTAGATGGTCGGTCGCTCCCTCCGAAATCAGGGGGCTCGACCAAAAATTAATATAATGTGTATGGCAGCTTAAATGGAGACATCTTCTGCAGAGGGAGCCAGCAGGACATTTCATACATTGGTAGCTCTGCAAAACTTCTGCTGCTTGTAAAGAAAGCGATACCAATATTTTATACTTGAAAAATGTGGATCCCTAAACAAAGTGATAACTTTGCTCCAAACTGATGCCTTTTACACCATGTAGAGCATCTTCTAATGTCAGAAGGACCAGTGTCAAGTTTCTTGTGACACCACAGGAGCATGCTATAATGGAATGTATGGCAGGAAACCTTCTCATTATTCCAACGGCTGGCGATTCAGACTTTTTTGAGGTTTTAAGAATCAGCTGGTACGTCAACGTCCCATCAAACATCCCTCCTCCCCAATGCATTTGTACCTGTCGTGCAGAGTTATTCTCATGTCCATGAAAGCCTCCGCAGTAATCTATCCTGACAACCAATGTCAGCAGCTTAAGGGCTGCTGACTGCAATGAGTGTCAGTGAGTGAAATCCTTCATTCAGGCAAAACAACTTTGTACTTTTAAGAGTGACAAGCTCTACTTAAAGCAACGTAAAGAGACACCGCGTGGGCCAAGGTCCAAAATGGTCAGAAAACCAACCAAACGTACTAAAACCTGCAGTACTGATGGTATAAGACCCATGTGTCCCTCAGGATATACTTTTGCCACTAATCCTTCTTTGCTCCTATATCAGCCCATGCTAACGCCCCGAATCTATCTTCACATTCTGATCATGCACCTACAGTACATTCAAGGCCACCGATAGCAGATAAAGGTCTCCTCTAAACACCTACAGTATTTAAGGAATCACACTGCCTTTTTTTGGCAATACATTTTATAGTGATAGCATTACTATGATTCCAGCTTTCCATACTATTACCGCAAGTGACTGAATTACTAGACTGGCAGCCATCTTGGGACCAGCTTCTTGCTTTTTCTCGCTCTTCTTCTCTCCCTCAGGTAAGCAATCCTTTATGTGTGCCGTCTCCTTCACATGACACCACCTCTGTGCCTATAGTTCCCAAGATCCCCCTAGTCATGTCACTTCACAAGATCCCTCGCCATGCCTCCAGTTCCAAACAGTCCCCGTAACGCTGCCCCTATGTGCTTACAGATCCCAAGGCCAGCTTTAGGCTCCATTCACACGACCGTATTTTTGCGTATCAGATGCAGACCCATTCATTTCAATGGGGGCTGCAAAATATGCAGCCAGCACACGGTCCGTTCCGTGGTTCCACAAAAAATAAAATAGAACATATCCTATTCTTGTCCGTTTTGCGGACAAGAATAGGCATTTGCTACATAGTGCAGGACCTGTGGAAGGGGAAAATACGCAATGCACATGGCTAGTGTCCACGTTTTGAGGATCTAGAGGTTTGCAGTCTGCAAAATGTATACGGTCATATGAATGGGCCCTCAGGTGCTGTCCCCAAAAAAAGTCTAGAAATTAATCTACTAGCACTCTGAAATTAAGGCGCTCGGTGGTACCTGAGAAAGGAGCCACCAGTTGTCAAAGACTGTGGAAGAGCTTCTGCTTCTACTCACACAGCCCGGTGACATCGGGATAGGGGTGCGCACGGAAAAGAGCCGATACGGACACAGACTGGCATAAACATAGGCACACAGAATTGTATTCTGCAGGAAGTGGGTCATGTTCTGAGATGATGACCCTTTGCAGGGGCATAAAAAGACTCAAAGCGCTGAGGGTCACCATCACATCACGTGACCCAACCACAGCGAAAGAACCTACAATTTTACACCCTGAAAGAAATTAGATAAAAGAGCAATACCTTCTGCATGACACTATGAAAAATAGTCTAGAAAAGATTAAAAGATGTCTGAAACGCTTCTTTCAGTAGAGGAACAAATAGACTTGAGAACAATCAAACCATACTTGCCCCTAAAATGTACGTTTTGTCAGAGGCAATAAGCATACCCGAATTCTGTGTACAAGATAGAGCAGATCGACTAGAAAAACACTTCCAACAATAACCTCTAGAGGGCGATAACTGATATAAAAATATATATGTCTAAAAATGGGTGATTAAAAGATTTCAACAATAATCCACCGATATCAAATTTATGGTGTAAAACCGCATCAATAGATGAAATCAGTTTAGCAAAGATTTAATACATACGGGGGGCTGTCATGTCTTACCTATCCTCTTTGGTGACCTGGGAATAATAGGATCGCTGTCTGATTGCGGAGTAGAAAGAGAATGCTTCATTAAGGTAACTTGTCTCTGACGTACGAAGACTGGAAGAGAAGCAAAGTTTATATTCACACTCCTACACGTATCTGCATATACTATGTGTAACATCTCTGTGCTAGGGCGGGTAATGCCTACAGCCATCCATTTACACTGCACTTACGGAGTCCGTAAGCTAGAACTGCCTGACGTATGCAAAAACCGTATCGGACCACATTTCTCAATATACATAAGATCCCATTAATGAGGCTGTGTTCCCCACTGCAGCGCTGAAAACTGTAGCATTCCACCATTTGCTGTTTTAAGGGGTTGACCACTTTCTAGCTACTGTTGACCGATGTGTTTGTGAGATGATATGGCACTTATTAAATATAGAAAATAGTGCAGAATTTCAACAAAGACCATATTAGTAAGGTATTCTCCTATTTTTGTAAAGTCTTTTGTGCTGTCTACACAGAGTTCCTGTCCATAAGATGGCCGCTGATGGAGGGTCATGTGACCAAGAAAATCAACTCCATGTGATGTCTCCTCCGCTCAAACACATTGCACTAAACTCCCAACAGAACAAGTTCAGTGTATTCGAATGGAGGAGACATCACATGGAGGTGATTTGCCTGGTCACATGACCCTCCATCAACAGCCATTTTATGGACAGCACAAAAGACTTGGTAAACAAGGGGGCATACCTTAGGAAATATAGAAAATGGTGCAGAATTTCAACAAAGGCTATATTAGTAGATGCCATATAATCATCTCAAACACATCAGTCAACAGTAACCAGAAAATGGTCAATCCCTTTAAGGTTGGAGCTACGCTTGTACCCATGCTCCGAAAGAACATGGCAGAGGGCTGGTTACATAATGGCACACTACGATCAGTGGTTAGACTATCAGTAGCTATGCAGCATCCTTGCTTGGCCAGTGCAGGACTTAGGCAGGCCATATTCGCGCGAGAAAAGTCAGCCAAATCTGCCTAGAGCAACCTCCTGTATATAGGGAGCTACTGGCTGTCCCTAGACTGGAGAAGGAGGCACTGGGCAAACTGGAATGAATCATCCTCTGTTCCTACAGGAGACAGGCTGCTCTTTTCCCCACCTCTCCATTAAAATAAACCTGCATGCTCGGACGACAACTCTCTGTGATATTGCGAGCCTTATTGTTGAGGTTCCAGAAAATGGAACTTTGACTGAAGCGAACTTTACCCACGATGTTTGGTGGATCTGCAGCGCCGATAAGTAACCACAAAGACAAGAGACTGCTTGTTTTTTATATTGAGCCGGATGACAGATCTGCCCTTCTGTATGCAACTCATGGACGCTGCATCCCTGATTGTGATTTTACCAAGATCAACATCAATAAGGATGTGGACCTAAGTCTTACAGGAGAAACTAAAACACCTAAGCTTGGCCAACAACTATCGGAGAGGTATGGCGAGCCTTGTTGTTGAGACGGATGACAGATCTGCCCTTCTCCATCCAACTCATGGACGCTGCATTCGCGGCTGCGATTTTACCAAGATCATCATCAATAAGGATGTGGACCAAAGTCTTGCAAGACTACGAAGTCCTCCCCATTTACTTTTACGGGAGAAATTGAACCACCTACACTTAGCCAACAACTATTTGGGTGGTATGGAGAGCCTTGTTATCGAGACGGATGAAAGATCTGTCCTTCTGCATTCGACTCATGGACGCTGCATCACTGACAGGGAATTTATCAAGATCATCATTAAGAAGGATGTGGACCAAAGTCTTGCAAGACTGTGAAGCTCTCTAGAATAACTTTTATGGGAGAAACTGGAACACCTAAGCACGCTTGCTCCACTGTTTCCTTAACTTCCCATAAGGCTGGGTTCAGACATGAGCGTCCTGACCTGAGCGCTGTGTATGCGCGATTCTCCAGCGTCTCACATACGCGGCTCCAGTAGTATGCGAACGCCCATTGTCGCGCGTTCCCGGAAGTCTATGTACGGGAACGCGCGACAAGACGCCCCAAAGTCGCTCATATACTTTTTTGAGCGTCGGGCGTTTTACAGCGCGATCGTACGCGCTGCAAAACGCCCAGGTGTGAACCATTCCCATAGGGAATCATTGGTTTCTCCTTGTTGAGCGTTTTACAGCGCGTAGGAACGCGCTGTAAAACGCTCAGGTCTGAACCCAGCCTTAGGCAGGATTTCGATATCATGGACCCCCAATCTGGCAATGGTGAGACTTGTATCTATCACACATTACAGGATTTGCCATAAGACACACCACAAAGGCCTGAGACAGGGATAAATCTTCAAACGTTAATATTACTCGACGGTAGAAAGATTTATTTTCCCATCAGCCGCTTTAAAGAGAATGTGTCAAGTTAAAAATAAATTCCAATCTGCGGGGCACGTGTTCTAGGGCAGGGAGAGCTGAGCAGACTGATATATACGGTAGTTCTTTAGGAAAAGATTATAATTTTTTTTATAACTTATTCATGTAAACCACTGCGCTTTCCATGCTTAGGAGTCCAGTGGGCGGTGCTATCCGTGATTGACAGGAATCGAAGAATGATTCAATACAGAAAGCTGCTGGCTGACTGGACCTCCTACTGGACTCCTACGCATAGAAAGAGCAGAGGTTTGAGTGAATAAATTGCAAGTTATACAGAATGATTTTCCATAAAACTATACATCGATCTGCTCAGTTCTGGACAGCATTTTAAAAGAGGCAGGTTCCCTATAAAAAAAATTAAATAAAAAATGAAATAGGCCATATTTGTATGTTCTTAGTACCTATAAACAGTTTTCAGTATTAATCCACTCTTCATCCCACGGTAAAATAATAAAGTACCCGCCATCTCAGTGCTTCCGCTTTGTAACAACGTACTTTGGCTTTACAGGTTGTAGCAAATTATTACAGGCTTCAAAATTAGGCAAAAGCAACCTCCCGACCCTACACAAGGCCTTAAATCTTCAAACACAAGCGTCTCGAGCAGGAACCAAAGCCCCGCTGGCTGCAAACCTTTCAAGTTAACAAGCAGGCTGAAGAGAAAGCCGAAACCTTCTACTGTGAGAGTATCCGACATGGTGACCCGGCTCATTTTTCAACTTCAAGGGATACTGAAAAGGATCACTGTACATATTATACGCTTAGAAAAGTTCTAGCACTCAGTTTCATTGGAGGTCACCAATCAATCCATTTTATAAATAATTTTTTTGCTAAAATTAAAAAAATAAAATAAAATATTGCAACATAGCACAATAGTTCTGTGCCACTCCTGCAAGGTTTATCATCCACATGCAGTAACAAAGACCATGAACTGTCACGTGACCATGGCAGCCGATCATTATATGAAATGATGTCAGCATACATGGAACCTTATAGTAGTGCTCCCCAATTGGATGCCGTGCGATGGGCATCAATGCATCCCATATGGATGGCTGATAGACAGGGTGGACTATGGACAGGCAGGTGTTTATTGCGCTGGTTCAGTAGATAATCAAGGTATTTGTATTAAAATGCTGTGCAGATTCCAATTTAAAGGCTATGGACACCTTTGGGGTATTTTTATTTATTTTTTTCAACAATGGCATTTAACTCATTTTGGGCAAAAAAATAAAAAAAAATGTTTTCAATTTGTCTATTAAAAATGTTCAGCTGTTTTTGAAGTCCAAGGACAAAAAAAAAAATATATAAAAATATAAATAACGGTCTGTTTGCAGAGGTTCACTTTTCAGTCTGGTCAGCTCATGTGAAGCCTTCTCTCTGACCTATTGACCTCAAACACTCATTTAAGCCACATTCTTATACAATAAGCCTTTAGCTATAATGTTTATGAGGTCAGGAGATCAGGCGTCACATGAGCTGTCAGCTGATGGGAAGGAAAAGTGATACCCCTGGACCTTAAAAATGGCTGAACAATTTTAACAAAGACCAACTGAAAGAATGATTTTTAGCCCAAAATGGCTGCAGCTCTGGCATGTCCCCAAGTAGCCTGTGACTGCTGAGTCTCTGTGGTCACGTTACCATTGAGGTCAGTGAATGCCTGCAGCGATGCACATGACCACAAATGTGATGTCACAGTTGCGTTTAGTAGGCGAGTGCCATTATTTCTTTTATTTGAAGCCCCCCCCCCTTTGTTAAAATTGGTTGCGGGATCAGACAACCCCTTTGTCGCCTTCAGGACCTTACAATTTTCAGGTTTTGCCATTTTATTTTTTTACTGCCTGCCTTACTGGAGCTACAACTTTTATTTTTTATTTCCTTCATTATTAAATGTCTGCGATTGGCATTAACGATCGCAGACATTAGCCCCAGGTGTCTACAGTTTAAAATAGCACAAATCCAGCAACCACAGCGCCTGCTACCTTTAGTAAGGGGAGCACCATTTTTAAGAATGGACTTCCCTCATTCATGAATGGGCAGAAATCCAGAGGGGGTTAAGCATAGTATAGGAAGTAGTAGGAACTTGAGACTGGAGCTTTCTATGATCTTATTCTGTATTTTCATGTAGAAAGCTATATACATTTTGGGAGGACTCACAGAAACCCTCACAATGACCGTTCATCCTATATGAGTGGGCAAGGGAAACCGGATCTATTGGCCTCCCACATTAATTTCATGGGAACCATCTAGTCCTGTGTGGTCCATTTATAACCAAACAAAGTAGGGTGCTTATTGAATAGGGAGAAAATATTTGCAGCCATGGACAACTTAATGCTCTTCCTCTGGGCCCCTGCCAAACTAAGCGCTCTTCAGCCGGCACACGGTGCAATAAATGCTCCCTGCGTCCTCTCAATGATGAAGCAATACACCGATGGAAATATATTAATTGCAGTTATTCTACACCGTTTTGCATCTGGTTATTTCAATTTCCCATCAGCAGATACTTACTAATAGTGGTAATACAACTGACCAATCTTTGAGGCAATTTCTCCAATCTGCCAACGTTTAAGGCCATACCGATTGTCAAGCACTTGCCTAAAAGCAAGGAGGTGGGGGAAGAAAAAAGAAAAGTTAAAAATTTGCTAAAATTTATTTTTTGTTCTAAAAACTGTTCCCACTGTGACGTATCTGACACGTTCATGCATGGATGAATGACTGGAAGGTGTCTGGACCACTATATCTGCTTCTCTATGTGAAGCTACTTAGCATGTTTGTCCACCACTGAATGCAGGAGAAGGTGGACCAGAAGGGTAACAGCAGGGGGCGCTGCCAGAGAGGACAATGCAATGTACAGTACATAAACAAAACCTTACAATACTATTATTGCATATATATTGTAATAATATTTCATATTCTATTCATTGCACAGTAATGCTTTTTTCAGGATAACCCCTTTAAAACAAAATTCTTTATGCAAAATTCATACACTGTGCATGAGACACAGATTCAAAGACTGCAGCATTAAGACCCCCGGTGTCACTGCAGCATTAAGACCCCCGGTGTCACGCCCCCAACACTAGACCCTGCACTAGGCATAACACAGTATTGCCTTGCCTGGAGTGTTACTTTAAAAAATGTAGATGTATTTCCCATTTGGAGTCTGATATCAGCTTTAACGAGCCAAAGCTACGTGACACAGGGAAATGTCTACATCTAGGACCCATCACCTGTGCTGTTGCTGGAACTTCCAAAGCTTCGTATAGACATCAAAGGTCCTTCCAAAGTACGACTGCCACTGCTTCTGTCCATACTGGGGCAAATCCCTATAAATGAACACAAAATGTTAGTGAACGCGCACTTCGGTATATAGGGGGGGGGGGGGTGCAAAGAGAAATATGGCAAAGGTCAAAACATTTATTCAACTCAAGACGATGGAGAGAATCAGACCCGAAACGAGTTAATACAAGTTTATCGCCACTGACTGGTTGAACCCGGGAAAGGTTTTCATCTTGCTGTGCTCGCGCCTCCCGGCCCAAAGCTTTATCACTCCCTGCACAGAATGTGAAATTAATGGGCTGTGGAATGAGATGATACCCTGGGCTGACGATGCTGCGACCCCTCCCATCTAAATGACCTTATGCTCCTCACTGCGCGCTCGCCGAGCTCTACCTGCGCTCCAGACGTGGGAAGTGCAGTAAATGAGGAAGAGAAGATGGCTATCAGACCCTGCTTCACCTAGTTTATTTTTGCCGGAGGGACCTGTGTTAACCTGTCTGGGGCAGCGATTTCCTAGCACATTCTGTTTTGATGGGCAATGTCCTCCATCTCCGCCGGCACAAAGCAGGCCAGCGCTGTCACAAAGCACAGCCACCTGCGGTGAGGTTTCCATGGAAACAGGCTGCCACTGTGAATAGTTCCCCAAAAGCCTTAAACCCCCCCCCCCCCCCCAATACCTTCCGTTACAGTAAGAGCTGCTTAGCTACTGCATGCCACAATTACATACCAGCTACCATTGTGAGACAGGATACACCATCTTATTGCTGTAATACAGCAATATCGGTTCAACATCTGCAACGGCTCCGATTGATAGAATTCAGTCACCCTGCAAATAACCGGCACAAACGGGCCGAAATGCGTCTAAAGAGACGTGAACCAATTGTAACAGTATAAGGCAATGGTCATACGTGTTGGTGATAATATCTGCATCCCATACATGTGAATAAGGGTTCTGCAAACCCATTAACATGCAAAGGAAATGTTGCAGGCGGGATTTTTAGCAAAAAATAATTTTATTTAATTGAATTTTTTTAACACGTGAAATATTTTGAGTAGAAATGCAGAGGATTGGACAACAATGGAGCTAACACATGAGGATCTGCTGCAGAAATCCTCGTGTACGGCCTCTTTCATACGTCCATGATGACACCAGTAATGAGATGGCCAGCGTTTCAACCAAGAAGATGTCTGTGAAGGGTCCGCGTTTGGTCCGTGTGTCATCTGTATTCCACTGGTAGGTTGCAAATTAGCTTCCAGAGCATCTTTTCATGAGTGGTCAAAAATAGGGTATGCTTACGTGGTGTCACCACAGACACACGGCCCATGGAAAAACCACCGATGTGTGAATAGACATATTAACCTCTTAACAGGCACATTAAAATTGGAAAAACCCTTACAAAAATGTAACTTTTTATTGTAGATTTTGAATGTGTGTCTGCAGTAAATCTTGTTGGCGCACAACTCAAGGGACAAAATTTACATTTTTAACCCCTTAGTGACAATGAATTGTAGCCTCTTTGTGTTCCCCCTTTGTTCCAGCAGCCAAAACTTAAAAAAAAAAAAATTATTTTGCGGGATTAGTTTTTTTTTCATGAAATATTTTGTGGTATATATTGTTTAGTAAATAACTTCATTTTAATTTTTTTTTAAACATTTTGTGGAATTTACGGCATTTATGGCATGTGCTATAAATAACATAACTTTATTATTTATGTGGATCAGTACAATGAGGATAATGCCACATTTCTATATATTTTTCTATTGTTTTTCCTTTCCTCTTGCAGGCTGTCACCTCTGCAACTGCTCCCCCTCCTCCTCCTCCAAACCTACAGGGAGGGGGGGAAGCTGCTTTACCTGCTCATATCTCTGGTTTGATAGCAGCTAGAGACATTGTTTGGAAGCTGGCATTCTAAGCTTTCAAAAAATACCAGAATGACAGCATTATCTTCAGTACATGGGAAGATATCACTGTTAGAAAATCGGGATGCAGTGAATACAGCTGAAAGTAATTTTACCCACGATCTCTTAACAGTGATATCTCCTGCTTATCTTGGGCTAATGCTGTCATTTTCAAACAAGACCAGGCCCATGCTTCTAGCTGCTACCAATCAGGAGAAAGCAGCTAAAGCAGACCATCCCCCCCCACTTCTACCCGAGCCCAGCTTAGGTAGAACAACTAAGTACTTTTCCCACAGCCCAAGCTGAGCTCCGGCAGAGCAGTTAAGTGGTTCAAGTCCATGGAGACCACGGACAGCACACATTCGCAATTTACTGACGAGTGAAAAAGGCTGTGGATTTACATGTCAGAAATGCAATATGAACATTATGGCAAAAGTGACTAAGTGATTACCAAGCAGCTAAAGAGCCCGCTCTATTAAATTAACATCTTTATTTCATCATATTCAAAAAGTGTAATGAACACATTCCAAAGTCCACGTTTTTAAAAAGTCCAAATCATGGAGGCATATAAAGCACAAACTGTGCTACCACGACGGTTCGGGGGCGTTCCCCTTCTTCAGGCATGAAGGGGAACGCCCCCGAACCGCCGTGATAGCACAGTTTTGTGCTTTATTTGACTGCGTGATTTGAACTTTTTAAAAACATGGACTTTGGAATGTGTTGATTACACTTTTTGAATATTATGAAATAAAGAAGATATTCATTTAATACAGTTGGCTCTTTTGCCGCTTGGACTGTGTGGGAAGTATACAAGAGAATTTCCTGAGCTATGCTACTGCAATATATGTGGATTTCTGTTTAATATCTAAGTGATCACCAGCCATGACGTTGCTACATGCAATATGTTTAAAGAGCTGAACCCAGACAACTCGATCTGCACTCAGTCACCGTAAATGAGCAGAGCATCAGAGCTTTTTACGCTCCGATGCTCCCTCTTGCACTGAATCACACGGGACAAGGGCTGTTTGTTTATATAGACACTGCTAGGACAAGGCTTCAACCTAGCAGTGTTCCCGGTGACGTCACCAGCTCTAATGGGCTGTCTTTAGTGCTGCCATAACCTGTAAAAACCTCCGCCTAGCTTACCCATAGAGAGCCCAGTACGTTACCGGATCTCAAGAAAATTCCCATACCCTAAAAAGCTCTGATGCATCACTCATTCATGGTGAATAAGTGCAGATCTCTGCTTGCTTAAAGATTCTGGGTTTGATTTTAGTCAGAATATGGCTCTTTCACATTTGCGGCAGGACGGATCCGGCAGGCTGGTCTCCCTGTCTGATCCGTCCTTCCGCTGTTTCGCCGAGCCGCAGCTCCGTCCCCATTGACTATAATCGGGACGGGGGCTGAGCTCCGGCGCAGCACGGCGAAAGCCGCCGGACTAAAAAGTCGGACATGCAGGACTTTTTAGTCCGGCGGCTTTTGCCGTGCAGCGCCGGAGCTCAGCCCCCGTCCCCATTATAGACCATGGGGACGGAGCGGCGGTCCGGCGGCTCGGCGAAACAGCGGAAGGGCGGATACGACAGGGAGACCAGCCTGCCGGATCCGTTCTGCCGCAAGTGTGAAAGAGCCCTTAGAAAACCCCACTGTTAAATGGTAGTTGCTTACAATGCACTGATTTCAATAAGAAGAACAGAACAAGTTGTGCGGCTGGTAGGTCTGGCACAAAGGAAAACCGAAATGAACAAACAATTCATCTGACTGAGCAGGACAGGTTTTTCAGCCTGCGAATGTAAGAGAGCATGCTTCTGTTCACTGACATCCAGAAGAGATCTTGAATAGGGTGAGGATTGAGGGACAGATATATGTAGGAGAGCAGAGTGTGCAGGTTTATTTCATGGTGGAGATGGAGACAAGCCTCGAGCATGTCGGATTTCAATATTCCTCATTCTCTTATACCCCCAATACCTGCCACTGGGCAGATCAGCCATCTTGGATTCAGCCATTTTCCAGTGTACTTAGTGCAGGGTGTAGCTGGCCAGCTAAGACCTGTCCTAGGTTGCTAGTATAGCTTGTATGTGTATGCAGCTGGACCTGCCAATAACCTTAATACAGTTCCTATATTGATAGGCGTTTGATTATTTGTACCCGGCGTCTATTCGGTCACGTACGGCCATCACAGCGCCTGCACGCAAAAGTGCGGCAGCTTTGTTACACCTGGCAATTAAAAAAACATGTATTGCTCCTGATGACACGTAGGAAATGTAGCCACGTAGAAACGCATTGAGCGAATTGATGCGTTACAAAATCGCTCACTAGGCAGGGCAGCGCTTAGGGACATCGATCCACCTTTACCAGCTGTTAGTACTCAGGAGACCATCTACTCTATCTGTCCAGGACTCATAATAGACTTTATAGGGACAGATGGATTAAGAGATTTGGTCTTTGCATGCGAGTCCCTGTTCCTAGTGGAGTGCATATTTTAGCCTAGTTTGCCAGGGTGAAGGGAATCTGTCACCAGGTTTTAGCATATTAAGCGGTCACCATTGCCATGTACAATAAACTACCTTCTTTCCTGCTGTGGTCTTTTTTCGTTTCATGGTGTCATTTTTTATGTTATGCAAATGAACCTCCAAGGTGCCCAGAGGGGCGTTATTCTTTTTCTCTTGAGCCCAGTAACGCCCCCCTGCAGTGCCCAGCCCGCCTTAATTTCCAGCCCAAGCAGCACCACCGACTGCCTGCGCCTGTGCGATCATAAAGCTCCTGAGGGCAACAGCGGGCTCGGGGCATGCGTCGAGCAACAGCGGGCTCGGGGCATGCGTCGAGCAACAGCGGGCTCGGGGCATGCGTCGAGCAACAGCGGGCTCGGGGCATGCGTCGAGCAACAGCGGGCTCGGGGCATGCGTCGAGCAACAGCGGGCTCGGGGCATGCGTCGAGCAACAGCGGGCTCGGGCATGCGTCGAGCAACAGCGGGCTCGGGGCATGCGTCGAGCAACAGCGGGCTCGGGGCATGCGTCGAGCAACAGCGGGCTCGGGGCATGCGTCGAGCAACAGCGGGCTCGGGGCATGCGTCGAGCAACAGCGGGCTCGGGGCATGCGTCGAGCAACAGCGGGCTCGGGGCATGCGTCGAGCAACAGCGGGCTCGGGGCATGCGTCGAGCAACAGCGGGCTCGGGGCATGCGTCGAGCAACAGCGGGCTCGGGGCATGCGTCGAGCAACAGCGGGCTCGGGGCATGCGTCGAGCAACAGCGGGCTCGGGGCATGCGTCGAGCAACAGCGGGCTCGGGGCATGCGTCGAGCAACAGCGGGCTCGGGGCATGCGTCGAGCAACAGCGGGCTCGGGGCATGCGTCGAGCAACAGCGGGCTCGGGGCATGCGTCGAGCAACAGCGGGCTCGGGGCATGCGTCGAGCAACAGCGGGCTCGGGGCATGCGTCGAGCAACAGCGGGCCTCGGGGCATGCGTCGAGCAACAGCGGGCTCGGGGCATGCGTCGAGCAACAGCGGGCTCGGGGCATGCGTCGAGCAACAGCGGGCTCGGGGCATGCGTCGAGCAACAGCGGGCTCGGGGCATGCGTCGAGCAACAGCGGGCTCGGGCATGCGTCGAGCAACAGCGGGCTCGGGGCATGCGTCGAGCAACAGCGGGCTCGGGGCATGCGTCGAGCAACAGCGGCTCGGGGCATGCGTCGAGCAACAGCGGGCTCGGGGCATGCGTCGAGCAACAGCGGGCTCGGGGCATGCGTCGAGCAACAGCGGGCTCGGGGCATGCGTCGAGCAACAGCGGGCTCGGGGCATGCGTCGAGCAACAGCGGGCTCGGGGCATGCGTCGAGCAACAGCGGGCTCGGGGCATGCGTCGAGCAACAGCGGGCTCGGGGCATGCGTCGAGCAACAGCGGGCTCGGGGCATGCGTCGAGCAACAGCGGGCTCGGCGCATGCCCAGTGACACTTTTGAGGCAGTTACCCTCAGGAGCTTTATGATCGCACAGGCGCAAGCAGTCGGCGGTGCTGCACCTGCCAGAGATTTCCAGCAGCCGAAAGGAAGAAGCCAGGGGCGTAGCTGGAATGTATTAGATGATATAGTGGAGGGGGCAGAGCCGTTCACCTGGCAATTAAGGCGGGCTGGGCACTGCATGGGGGCGTTACTGGGCTCAAGAGAAGAATAACGCCCCTCTGGGCACCTTGGAGGTTCATTTGCATAACATAAAAAGCACTTTTTTAAATCAAAATGACACCATGAAACGGAAAAAAGACCACAGCAGGAAAGAAGGTAGTTTATTGTACATGGCAATGGTGACCGCTTAATATGCTAAAACCTGGTGACAGAGTCCCTTTAACCCTATAATATAGCTACACACACCCTTTGTTTTGTTTGACTCTAATAAAACTTTATTATTTAGATTTTTAACATTCTATCAGGCAGAGACGTGTAGCAATTTTACAGAACGTATACCGCCATACTTGTTCCTTCTTTGCTGTGGCTTGTGAGTTATATGTTCTAAAGCATTTTTTGGCTCGTATTACTGGGAAAAAAGGGCTTATTAGCCATTGTGTGGTTAAATGAGAAAATTAGTGGCAAAAAATATATATTTGCCGTTCAGCAGTGCAGTTATGTTCTAAAGCCCTTTGTGGTGTGTATTTAGTGGCACACACAAAAAAAAAAAAAGTATTTGCTGTTGTGTGGTAAAGTGAGAAAATTACAGCCCTTTTTGGCGTGTATAAGTGGCACAAAAATATATATTATTTGCCATTCAGCGGTGCAGTTATATGTTTTAAAGCCTTTTGTGCATGTATAAGTGGAACTAAAATAAGGGCCTATTTGCCATTCAGCGCTACAGTTATATGTTCTAAAGTCCTTTTTGGCGTGTATTAGTGGCATATACACTGATCCCGTGGGACAGAGGGATAAAACTTAGCATTTAATAACAGTATATTCTAAAATAGATAGACACTAAAGGATGAGCCTCTACAACAAACAAAAATGAAAGACAGCCCTATGGGCATAGACTTGTACATATATACACAGTAGGGGTGGGCGATATAGGCGATATGCGATATGAATTTGGGCCACGATATGGATTTTCGCCATATCGCCTATATCGCCGGACCGCGATATGATCATTTTCTCCTGAGCCGGCCGGCACAGCAGAGGGAGGAGGAGGGAGGAGGAGGGAGGAGTCCCTCCCTCCCCACTGTGCGCGGCTGCCGCTGAACACCAATGAGGACAGAGTAGGAGGAGGAGGGGAGGGACTGTGGCCACTGCGCTACCAATGAATGTGCCGGCCATATCCCACAGGGTCCCCCTCCCCCCCCCCCATCATTGGTGGCAGTTTGCAGTTCCGATCGGAGCCCCAGCAGTGTAATGCTGGGGCTCCGATCGGTTACCATGGCAGCCAGGAGTCACGCTGCTGAAGTCCTGGCTGCCATGGTATGTTAGTGAGCAGAGAGCAGCGCATTATACTCACGTGCGCTGTGGCCGCCGGTCGCTCCTTCTCATAGGTCTGTGCGGCGGATAGCTAATGCTTACAGCATTAGCAATGCGCCGCACAGACCTATGAGAAGAAGGAGCGACCGGCGGCCACAGCGCACGTGAGTATAATGCGCTGCTCTCTGCTCACTAACATGCCATGGCAGCCAGGACTTCAGCAGCGTGACTCCTGGCTGCCATTGTAACCGATCGGAGCCCCAGCATTACACTGCTGGGGCTCCGATCGGAACTGCAAACTGCCACCAATGATGGGGGGGAGGAGGGGGACCCTGTGGCCACTGCCACCAATGATTAATACTGGGGAGGGAGGGGGGGGTTTGCGTTACCAGAAGGGGCAGATCAGAGGCTGGGGAAGGGGGGGCAGATCAGAGGCTGGGGAAGGGGGGGCAGATCAGAGGCTGGGGAAGGGGGGGCAGATCAGAGGCTGGGGAAGGGGGGGCAGATCAGAGGCTGGGGAAGGGGGGGCAGATCAGAGGCTGGGGAAGGGGGGGCAGATCAGAGGCTGGGGAAGGGGGGGCAGATCAGAGGCTGGGGAAGGGGGGGCAGATCAGAGGCTGGGGAAGGGGGGCAGATCAGAGGCTGCGGGGGGGCAGATCAGAGGCTGCGGGGGGGCAGATCAGAGGCTGCGGGGGGGCAGATCAGAGGCTGCGGGGGGGCAGATCAGAGGCTGGGGGAGCACATGAGAGGCTGGCGCCATGGTCAGCTCCCTGCTGTGTGTACTATGCACAGGGCAGCAGGGAGAGTGTAAAGTCCTATTCACCCTAATAGAGCTCTATTAGGGTGAATATGACAAGGGTTCTAGCCCTTAAGGAGGCAAATAGTTAATAAATAAAAAGTAAAAAATAAATAAAAATTTAAACACCCCCCCCAATATAGAAAACAATATATCGCAATATATATCGCATATCGCACATGCTTAAAATTATATCGCAATATAGATTTTAGGCCATATCGCCCACCCCTAATACACAGTGTGGCCAAGATGGTGTAAATGGTAAAAAACCGGAACGTTCTCACCCGATTGTAGACCAGGGCTTCTCACAGAGATGGTTGATGATGGAGACGGACCTGTAGTACTTGGTAGCCACACTGGTGGAAGATAGGTATATGTGCCCCTTTAACATAGGTGGGTGACAGGGTAATTAACCCTAGACGGCCCTGAAAAGGGGGCAGGGGCTAGTGCGCCCTACCTATCTATACGGGGAACTTGCCCCGCAAGGAGCGTCCCCGTCCGGATACCTGACCCTGTGGGGACAGATTCCCTAGTAATCCCTAAAAAAATGCTCCCTACATGTCACGTTTCAGTTCGTGAAAGAATATCATCAGGGGAGATCAGTGGTGGTCACAGGACTATGGATGGGGCCTGTGCGACCAGTGAAAAGGGAGGAAGATGGTACAAAAAAGGGATGGTAAGGTCAGATGTCAATCAGTGTGTGTAGCCAGTCAGGCTGAATCACACAGGACACGACCGCATCAAAAATCTCTATCAAAAAGTATAGATGCACCAGTGGGTGCCCTTGGATTGACCATCCTGTGGCTCCTTCTTTCTATCCACTATAGTTGGCACTGGTGCATCTATACTTTTTGATAGAGATTTTTGATGCGGTCGTGTCCTGTGTGATTCAGCCTGACTGGCTAAGGCCATTGCGGCATGCGCCAAAACCACTAAACCACCACGTATTCCTTTTGTTTCTAAATTTCACCCTTGGGTGCATAAATGCAGACTAATTATCAACCGACATTGGAATATTTTATCTAGGGCATATCCCTCTGTTGAGGAATTTCAGAATCGTCCGCTTATTTGTTATAAGCGTAATAAGAATTTACGCGATATGGTGGTGCGGGCTGACATTGGCAGTTCTCGTATCGAGAGACGACAAAGTACATTATTTACACCAAAAAATGGCACCTTCCCCTGTTTGGGATGCATACATTGTTCAAGTGTTATCAAGGGTGAATTCTTCTCACATCCGCAAACTGGCAAACAATTTCCCATTAAGGGATTCTACACATGCAATAGCAACTTTGTCATCTATTTATTGAAGTGCCCGTGTGGCTTGTTATATGTAGGCGAAACTTCCATGCGGATGAAGGATCGCTTTTCCAAACACAAGTCTACAATACGTACTAAAAACTTGCTTCTGCCTATCCCTCACCATTTTGATCGACAGAATCACAATATATCACAACTTCGTTTTCAGATCATTGAACATGTACCGCAACCTCGCAGGGGTGGCGATAGGGTTAAAATGTTGAAGAAGCGTGAATCCTATTGGATTCACACTTTGCAAACATTGGAGCCCAAAGGCTTGAACCGAGAGTATGACCTGCATAGTTTCCTGTAAATCTCCAGGATATTATGCACATACTTTATATCTGTGATTAACCTGTTTCTCTCCCTTTGTTTCATAGCTTTATAGTTTTATAGTCATTAAAAATCTTTCAATTTTTTTTTTTTCTTGCAGAAAACTTGAAGACATCCCAGCGGCACCATTATCAGCATCATCGACATTATTATTATATGGATCAATATATGGATATACATTGTAACAGGATTAGAATTTCCATGATGTTTGTTGCGGCTGGGATCCTCTCTTCAATTCAATTGAATTGTTCTGTATACTTCACTACCATGGTTACCATGATGTCACTTCCGCTTTGGCGGTCTATTTAAGTTTCACCTGTTCACTTAGTTTGTATGTCATATTCATTTGTTTGAGAAAGACTCCAGACGTGAGTCGAAACGCGTCACGGATGTATATATGTGACCATTAAAGACATCAACTTTCTACACGCTAGTGAGTGCCGGCTCTTTCTTATCATTGATGTGAGATCGTTATCTCAGGACACGTGCACCACGCTATCTTCCGGAGTGCCGACTGATCATTATTCTTGTACCCTTTTCAGGGCCGTCTAGGGTTAATTACCCTGTCACCCACCTATGTTAAAAGGGGCACATATACCTATCTTCCTCCAGTGTGGCTACCAAGTACTACAGGTCCGTCTCCATCATCAACCATCTCTGTGAGAAACCCTGGTCTACAATCGGGTGAGAACGTTCCTGTTTTTTACCATTTACACCATCTTGGCCACACTGTGTATACACTCACCTAAAGAATTATTAGGAACACCTGTTCTATTTCTCATTAATGCGATTATCTAGTCAACCAATCACATGGCAGTTGCTTCAATGCATGTAGGGTTGTGGTCCTGGTCAAGACAATCTCCTGAACTCCAAACTGAATGTCAGAATGGGAAAGAAAGGTGGGCTACAACAGCAGAAGACCCCACCGGGTACCACTCATCTCCACTACAAATAGGAAAAAGAGGCTACAATTTGCACGAGCTCACCAAAATTGGACTGTTGAAGACTGGAAAAATGTTGCCTGGTCGATTTCTGTTGAGACATTCAAATGGTAGAGTCTGAATTTGGCGTAAACAGAATGAGAACATGTATCCATCATGCCTTGTTACCACTGTGCAGGCTGGTGGTGGTGGTGGTGTAATGGTGTGGGGGATGTTTTCTGGGCACACTTTAGGCCCCTTAGTGCCAATTGGCCATCGTTTAAATGCCACGGACTACCTGAGCATTGTTTCTGACCATGTCCATCCCTTCATGACCACCATGTACCCATCCTCTGATGGCTACTTCCAGCAGAATAATGCACCATGTCACAAAGCTCGAATCATTTCAAATTGGTTTCTTGAGCATGACAATGAGTTCACTATACTAAAATGGCCCCCACAGTCACCAGATCTCAACCCAATAGAGCATCTTTGGGATGTGGTGGAACGGGAGCTTCGTGCCCTGGATGTGCATCCCTCAAATCTCCATCAACTGCAAGATGCTACCCTTTCAATATGGGCCAACATTTCTAAAGAATGCTATCAGCACCTTGTTGAATCAATGCAGAACGTAGAATTAAGGCAGTTCTGAAGGCAAAAGGGGGTCCAACACCGTATTAGTATGGTGTTCCTAATAATTCTTTAGGTGAGTGTATATGTACAAGTCTATGCCCATAGGGCTGTCTTTCATTTTTGTTTGTTGTAGAGGCTCATCCTCTAGTGTCTATCTATTTTAGAATATACTGTTATTAAATGCTAAGTTTTATCCCTCTGTCCCACGGGATCAGTGTATACGCCATTTAACTTTGGGATTAAGTAGGCCTGGTCGCCAAATTCGGCCTTTCTGGTTTTCTATTGTGTATTAGTGGCACAAAAAAAAGTATTTGCCGTTGTGTGGTGAAGTGAGAAAATTACAGCCCTTATTGGCGTTTAGTAGTGGTAAAAAAATATATATTATTTGCCGTTCTGGGGTGCAGTTATATGTTCTAAAACATTGTGTGGTGTGCATAAGTGGAAAAAAGTAAAGGCCCATTTGCCGTTCAGCGGTGCAGTTATATGTTCTAAAGCCTTCTTTGGCGTGTATTAGTGGGAAAAAAGGGCGTATTAGTGGGAAAAAAGGGCTTATTAGGCGTTGTGTGGTGAAGTGAGAAAACTACAGACTTTTTTTGGGGTGTTTTAATTTCCTTTTTATTTATTTGATCTAACAGTATGTCACACAGAGAAGTGCCAGGCCCTGCACAGGGTAGTGGCAGAGTCCTAAATGTTTCTGGCACAGGCACAGGTCGGACCAGAATAAGGGGGCATGGCAGCAGGAGTCGTGGTGAGAGGCCTGAGCTCCCGGTGTCATCTAGCGGTCGTGTCTTTACCAGCAACCCAGCTGTTCTTGAATGGTTGACTCGTCATGCACTTCGTCCCAAGTGACATCAGACACCCCCAGCCAAGAGTCTGTGGGTTCGTCAGACACAACCCTTAGTTGGCATGGCCCCCTGTGCCCTCACCTGTCCTCAACCTGTCTGTCCTTTTCGGTTTCCTCAGCCAGAGAAGTACTATATGCTGTGGGCTGTGGGCTCAGCTCCACTACACAGCGAGAACGAGCTACTAAAGGACAGTCAGCAGCTACTGCCCAGCCAAGATCCGGAGGGTACATCCGCCGCTTCTTCCGGTAGGCGGGCAAGTAGTGATGAGGAGAGTGGGAGCTGGTGTTGCGAGCGGTCAGGCTCCTGACCCAGAGACCGTTGAGGAGGAAATCACTGACGTGCAGACAGTACTCGATGATGATGTAGCTGATCGCACTTGGGAGCCAGTTGAATTAGTAGCTTCATCATCATTAGGAGAAGAGGGTGGCAGCAGTGGGATGTCGGGCGCCAAATGTGCCCAGAGTAGACCACCCGCTTCGCAGGAGCCTACCTGCCCGTAAATTAGTGGTTGTCTACCCTACTCAGCGGTGTGGCAGTTTTTTGTTAAGTCGGAGGAGGTGAACATGGCCATTTGTAGAATATGTGGGCAGAAGGTGAAGCGTGGCCAGGGTGCCAATGTTGGGGTGGGGTGGGGGGGGGGGGGGAATATAGGAGCAGTTCCAGCTCCATCAGCAGCAACTTTAGTCTAGAGTCGCTGATTAGCAGCTTTCTTCACCCGCCTAGTGAAGAAACTACTCACCAGCAGCAGCTAGACCTGGAGCAGGGCCTGAACCAGCAGGTGGTGACATACTTACACAGGATCCTGCCATCCCACATTGAAGATGCAGTGGACTACTGGGCTGCCAAACTGGATTTGTGTCCGCAACTGGCAAAGTTTGCCCTGGAAAAGCTGTCCTGCCCGGCCAGTAGTGTGATATCAGAGCGGGTGTTTAGTGCGGCGGGGACCATAGTTAACCCAAGAGCAACTTGCCTGTCCACCAAAATGTGGGGAGACTGACCTTTGTCAAGATGAATCAGGCGTGGATCAGCCAGGATTTCCACCCACCAATGCCTGGTGCATCAGACTAGATCAACCATGGTGCATCAGACTAAATCAACCATGGTGCCACACCAACACTGACAAAAGAGACCAGTTTCTTCTGGCTATCTGCCTCAGCTACAATTCTGATGCTGCCACCCACCTGATGCCAAGTGCTCCTTCTTTCACCCACGATCTTCAGCTGGTACTGGTATTGCCACCTTGCCACACTGTGGTCTCCTGATGCTGCTGCCAGCTCCACACTATGTCACCTTGCCACTCTGTGGCCTCCTGATGCTGCTGCTTCCACTGCCACCTCCACACTGTCATTGTGCCTGTCACGGTCCCTCCTGTGACAGAGGTTAGAAGATATGAGAGACTGGCTGCACTTTAGGTTATCTGACAGCCTGTTTTCACTTGCTGCAGTGTTGTTGTTGTTGGTAATGACCACACCTCTTGTCTCAGGTGTAGCTTCTGGTCATTACTGCTCCTCTATTTAGTCTGGACTCACTTCATACCATGCGGTCGATATTATCTGCCCGGAGTTGGTAGAGCTGGTGTGTGGTCCTCATCTGAGTTCCTGCTCACCAATTTTCAATTGAAGATAAGTGTACTTCCCATTTGTATTTTGTTGTTCCAATTTGCTCGATGTTTACTAAGGCCTCAGGGAGATGCTGGTTCGTTCATCTGGGAAGGAACCTGTAGTCTCAGACCCCGTCACTACTCCTAGGGCTATTCAGGGTTACTAGAGCCTAGGTTTACAGTGTATGAATATTTCCACTTTCAGGGTCTATTCATACTGATAGGAGCCAGGGCTGGGTTTAGGGTTTCCTAGGTGGTGTCCTTTTTCCCTTTCCCTAGCTGTGAGGCCTAGTTTCTGGTCATTTTCCTTCCGTTATCATTCTATGTACCTCCCCTCCTTCTACATTGTGCCACCCTGTGGCTGCCTCCTGATGATGCTGCTGCCACTTCCACGCTGTCAATATGCCACCCTGTGGCCTCCTCCTGATGCCACCTCACCACTATGTCATAGGGCCACTCTATGGCCTTCTCATACTGTTCCCACCCTCCATAATTTATGACTGGGCCACCATTTTGCCTTTCGGCCTGGCTGACATCATTTATTTGACCCTTCTTCTGATCTATCAGAAAGAAGGAAAAATGAGACGCACAACGGATCCTGTCTATGAAACAGCTGTAAGACCTGCATGACATTGTCCCTATTTCTGCATCAAAATTGGCTTATGATTTGGTAGCCAAAAGCAGGAGTGGGTACAAAACACAGAAGACATGCAAATATTCCATCCATTTGTCATCTCTGTTTTGGATCCACTCCTGTTTATTTTGACTTTAGCAATACTGATGGATTATTGACCAAAAGCTGACCGAGTGAAGGCGGATGCTCCACAGACAGGATCCGTTTTTTAGGGGTTATTGTTCGGACGGATCAGAGGAAGGGCAAAATAATCAGTGACGTCAACACAACCTTACTGCTGACACCCTCTCCACTCTGTCAGGGGGCTCTACTTGTATAAGCGTTTAATAGAACAGGTTCTGTAGAAATCTATGTGAAATCAGTGAATTGGTGTAAAAGGAGTGCGCTCTTTCACGCTATAGTAGGATCTTGGGCCTTTACACGGTTCTATACCTGGTGCTAACATTAACCTGTAAGGGTCCATTCACACGTCCGTTTTTTCTTTCCTGATCTGTTCCGTTTTTTGCGGAACAGATCTGGACCTATTCATTTTCAATGGGTCCTGGAAAAAAATCGGACAGCACAATGTGTGCTGTCCGTTTCCGTTGTTCCGTTCCGCATGTCCGTTTAAATATAAAAAAAGGTCCTATTCTTTTCCGCAAAATTCGGATCCTGGTACAATACAAAGTCAATGGATCCGCAAAAAACGGAAGACATTCGGATGTCATTACGTATGTCATCCGTTTTATGCGGATTCCGTTCCTGGAAATTACATTTTAATTATAATTTTTTATTTTTTTTCAAAGAAATCCAAACAACTTTATTTGCTTATTGACATTTATACATGTTTCCGTTTTTTGCGGATCCGCAAAAAACGGATGACATACGGAAACATTTTCAGGAACAACGGATCCGCAAAAAACGGACCGAAAATCGGGATATAGAAAAATACTGACGTGTGAATGTAGCCTAAGGCTGAGTTCACACTTCACTTATTTGGGCAGTTATGGGGCCAAAACTGCCCAAATAAGTGAAGTGTGCAGTGATTCTAAGAGCAACGCCTGTCATCTACATGTCATACTGACTCACAGTATTGTTTCACTACCACAGCAGACTCCCTATGCGTGGTACTGCAGGGCACAGTGTTCTACACCACTATACAGGCTCTCTGCAGGCAGGAAATAGCTGTTTTTTTAAATGCAATTCGCCACAAATAAATTCGGATCTAACCAAATTTTTTTAAGAAAATTCGGCGAATCTGACGAAACTAATTTTTGAGAAATTCGCTCATCTCTAGTTAGAGTGTCAGTGGATGCCACGAATGTGTATGGGTGGCTCGCTGTTGGAAACCAACTGAAGGCGAGTATACATATCTTTGAGACATTTATCTGTGTGATACAGTGGTATGCCGATTCCATTTAGAAAAGACTGTTCAGAACTTAAAAGGGTTGTCCCAAGAAAAATAGTTTTCTACCAGCTGAATACTTTTGTAATTGCATGTACTTAAAAATGTAGTATAGCCACTGAGTTATTCAATGAAATCTATCTGTACAGCGCCACCTGCTGTTTGCTCTTTTCCTAACTTCTCTGTCCTGTTCACTGAGGCGGAAACACATGCTCAGTTTCAACCTTCAACTGCCACAAGCTGACAGCTGCAGGAGAAAGGACATGCCCCCTAAGCTTGACATAAATCTAGCAGAAGAATTTGAGCACTGAAAGGGGCGATATCTGGATCTATGTACTATAGGATGTCAGATTTTACATTAATCATGGGGTAACTTAATAGCGCTCATTATCTGCCCCATTATATTGTACCTTGTTTAACAGGAGGGATCAACTTCTGTACAACGTCCCTGTGATGGGAAGGAACAGCTGTCAGATGACCACTGTTCCACCTAGTGAAAACAGGAGTGGTTCTTCTGACACATACAATGTCCTGACAATCACATGAGAGATGTTTCCTATGAGAGAACTTCTACCACATTCCACCTCTGAACTCAAGATGGAGAACATTATTTAGGGTCCATAAATGACATGAGAGAAGAATATGACTTACCATGGGATGTCATAATGAGTGAGTCTACATAGTGAGGGACAAGAATTTGTTGTCAGGAAGTGTCCTTCAACCAGGTTGTCAGCAGATCATATTGGGTGATCCCACCATACACCCCAGATGAAAGGCAAGGGTATGCACAGTATCGGTACACAGCACCATACAACATGCGTTGGACTACATACATTTTTGGATGTATAACTTAGCATGATAGACCACGCTATTCATGCAATTTCATACGATATAAAACAGGTATGCCAATACATATCGGCCAGGCGTATGCCAAAAAGAAAAGATTTTGGCACATGCAGAATGATTGGGGCCCTATATATGCGTTCAGCATATCGAAAGTGTGAACAGAGTCAAAGAAAAAGAACTATTGTTTAAAAAAAAAATACCATGGCACTTCCTGTTCTGCAGACATCACTTTTCAGCAGTCATCTCATTATCATCACACGTAGAATTACATTGAACGATAACACCACTATAAAAATGATACAGAATCTACCATTCACAATAGACAATGTCACAGCTCATCTACTCCCCTCCCTGCACAGGTCACAAAGCATGTCTAGAAATCTCACCCACAGACATTAATGAGGTGCCAGACAGGTGACTGCGTCTATGACCTACATGCATTTGTGTCTGTAGCTCCATTCGTATGGGGAGCATAGCCCTCCATTCTCATGATCAGCAGGGTCCCCACAGGTCATACCCCCCACTGACAGACACACATGCATGTCCAATATTCCACTAAACTCTATGAAACTGCCAGAGATAGTCGAGTACAAGAGTTTGGCTATCTCCGGCAGCCCCACAGAGCTGAATGGAGCGGCAGTGTGCATACGAGGCCACCACTCAATTCAAAAGAGGGGGCACAGACCCTGCTGATAAGGCACATCTCCTATCCTGGATATAGGTGATAAGTTGTCTTAATGAGACAACAATTTTAGTGTATTGCAACATGCCCCTGCTCTGTACCATGTACAATATTGGTGTACCGCAGAAAACACATTTTAAAAGAAAATTAGGGCATAGATCAGATTGGTTCCTGTGGTCACCACCACCATTATGCTCCATTTTTAACCCCTTAGTGACCAAGCCTGTTTGGGCCTTTATGACCAAGCATTTTTCTCGTTCCAAGAGCTATAACTTTTTTATTTTTTCGTCTATATAGCTTTATGAGGGCTTGTTTTTTACGGGACAAGTTGTAGTTTTTAATGGCACCGTTTTGGGGTACACAACTTTCTGATCAACTTTTATTAACACTTTCTGGGAGGAAGATGGGGAAAAATAGCAATACTGCCACTGCGTTTTTAAATTATAAATTTTACAGGTGTTCATTTTTCGGTACAAATAACATAATATATTTATTCTCTGGGTCAGTACGATTACAGTGATACTAAATACTTATATATTTTTTTTTTACGTTTTACTACTTTTTTTTCCAATAAAACCCCTTTTATTAACCAAAAAAATGATTTTGCATTGCCACTTCACAAGACCCATTACTTTTTTTTTTCTTTTTCTATGGAGTTGTGTGAGGGCTTGATTTTTGAGGGACAACTTGTATTTTTCATTGGTATCATTTTGGAGTAAATGGCGCTTTTTGATCGCTTGTTATTAAGTTTTTTCCAGTGGAAACTATGAATAAATTAGAAATTCTGTTTTGGTTTTGTTTTACGGCGATCACCATAGGGGATAATTTATGTAATATTTATGTAGTCCGTGTCGTTACAGACGCGGCAATACCAAACATATGGGGGATATTTTCTTTTTGCAATTTTTTTCATTGAAAAGCGTATTTTCAATGGAAAAAAAAAGCATATTTTATATTTTCTGGATTTTTTTTATTTAATAAATATGTATTTTTTTCTGTTTTTTTTTTACTACTTAAAAGTCCCACAAGGGGACTATAATATACAGTATTTTGATTGCTTTTAAAATGTAATGCATTATCTCTATAAAAGCATTACATTTCAATAGCAATGCTATTCAAACATTGACCAGCAGGCTGCGCCAGAGAGGCACAGCCTGCTGGAGATAACGGAAGACAGGCTCGAGGGCCCTGAACGGAAGCAAGGTAAGCTTCCGAACACATCAGCACCCCGCGATCACATTTTCGGGGTGCTGATAGGAGACAGAGGGAGTCCGCCATTGCGCCCGGCATGTAAAGGGTTAAACAGCCCGGATCGGCACTTCTGCCGGTCCGGGCTGTGAGAGCCGGGTCCGCGCTCCCCGCTGCACGGGGGAGCCGTGCAGCGCTTAGACCTGGCCGCCGTAAAAACGCGGCGGCCCAGCCTAAGGTCCCTTAGTGACCGCCGTAAAAACACGTATGGGTGGTCACTAAGGGGTTAAGAAGCTCTTGATATACTAGGATTAATTAATCATAATTAAAAGGCTACGTACACCTTTGGTGGCATTTTTTTAAATATTGCATTGTACTCATTTTCAGCTAAAAATGTTTTTAAATTGGACTTTATTAAAAAGAAAAGTTTTTTTCTGTACAGGACTGAGATGCTCTAGTAGCACCCTTTGGATTTTCTCTCTTTTCAGTCAGTTGGGGAGCTGATGGGCTCCTTATCTCTGCTCTCTGACCTCCTAAACACTCATTATAGCTCAGTTCTCATCTTTCTGATAAGAGTGTGGCTTAAATAAGTGTTTATGACCTCTTATTAGAGATCAGATTTATTAGATGACCAAAAGTGAAAGTACCAGTCACACAGCTAGAAAAACAGTTAACCCTTTGTGACAGAATGGCTCAATATTTTTAACAAAAGCCAATTAAAAAAATGATTTTTAGCCAAAAATAAGTACAATGCCATCATAGAAAAAAATTGCCTCTGAAGGTGTACAAAACCTTTAAATTTTGTATAAACCTAGGTTGCAATATTTGGTATAAAAGCTAGATGGCTACAGAGTGGACATCATGTACCTAGACAATGGAATTCCTTTGCTTTGGGATTTCTTGTGCTAGAGTATCCCAATTGGGTCCAGATGGTAAGCATTGAAGACCTATAGATCTGTGTGGCAGAATCCTATTGGTTCATTTGTACTTTTAAGCTGTAAGGGTAACACCCAGGGGTTTGCTAATAGGAGTCATCTGAATTTGAGGTTGGAAGAAGAAGACTCAAACACCAACATAAATCATGTCTTCACGTTCTTCTGCTCCTAGACTAAATTTTAAGATTAGGGGCACTGCAGACAACATGGTTAGATCCCTTACTTAGATCATAGGAAATTCCACCATGACACTCTAATACAACAGTATAAGCCTCTGCATTTCACAACATAGAGCAGTCAAGGTGGATTAAGGTAAACTAAGGGGTTTATGAGTTTCTTTTCGATAGCTCCTACAAAGCCGAGGATCCAGATAAGTCGGGGGAAGAGATGATTCACTGCCCTCTCATACAGAATTTTTTTTAGGCAAATGTGGAGGGAAAATGTAACCATTTCCTAACACTGCGAAATGATTCTGACATCCTTCCACCCGAGAGGTACTAAATGTCTTATTAACATCAGAAGGAAGATATTACATGCAAAAAGCAACGGCCCGTGAAGCACTGTCTTCTCTCAACATAGCAATCAGAGATGATGCCGTCACGTGGACCCAAAGAGTCAGCGTTCCACCTGGAGATGTTATGGAGTTAACAGAACAGAAATCAGTTATGCACATTATAGCATTGCAATGGAGGAAATGTGTAATCCTATAAAGTCTATTATAATCATTATCCACCATGAAGGGAAGATCCACCTTCACAGCCATTTGTGTTATTGTTCCACAACATTTAGACTGGAAAATGAAGTCCCTTAGCAAATATCTTTAATTAGAAAAATAAAATAAAAATCCCTTTTAGGTCTACACCCCCCCCCCAATGCCAATCTATATATTTCCATGGTAAAAGACTACAAACAAACCCACCCTGTGTAGTCAGATCCAGTAGTCATACTCCACCTGTGCCCAAATTTTTGGCAATTTATAATCTAGTAGCCTAGCAAGGAGCAGGGGACAGGTGGATGGCAGCATGATTGCTAGACCAGACTACACAGATTGATTGTAGTCTGTTACCATGGAGAGCTGTAGACAGTGTTGTCATAAATGGTAAGCTTGTCATACATTTCAGTTAGCTGTCAGCCATCTCTCCCGACTTCCCCACACACATGCACTGTCGGCCAAGCGTGCATGTGTTCTGAATGGAGAGAGCCACAGTCAGACACTTTTGGAGGCCACCATCTCCCCAAGGACAAAAATATTGGGCACATTGAAATCCACGAGGCTCCCCTATACATTAGATAATCAATCTTTGAGGGAAATCTATAGCACTGCTCATCCTGAGCTTTCTAGTTCCTGACAAAAATATCACAATTAGGCCTCATGCACGCAATACTTTTAGTACACATACGATCCGTTTTTGGGGATCAGATACAAACCCGTTCATCTCAACGGTGCTGTAAAAGATGGAGACCGTAAGTCTGTTCCGCAAAAAAATGGAACATGTCTTATTTTGCCCGTTTAGCTGACAAGTATAGGACTTTTGTCTAGACAGGAAAAAAAAAGCCGGCATGCTCCATGGTGGAGTTGCAAAACACTTACAGCCGTGTGCGTGAGGCCTTACTGCGACACTGCAGGGGTTTCAGGATGGCAACAGCCATGAAGATTAAAACAGACTTAAACTTCTGTCATTAGATGTTTGGAAAGCTGAGTAAGAACTCCCAATGGCACTCACAATACCTGACATTTGTGGAAGCCTTTGGAAAGCCATATAGAAGGGTGGAAGTGTCATTGTGTCTCCCTGCTATAGGGACAGAGTGATGTGGATATCCAGTGCTATGGTCGGAGCGAGCTGCAGATGCCCACTGCTATGGGGGGGGGGGCGAGCTGCAGATGCCCACTGCTATGGGGGGGGCGAGCTAGCTGCAGATGCCCACTGCTATGGGGGAGCGAGCTAGCTGCAGATGCCCACTGCTATGGGGGGGCGAGCTAGCTGCAGATGCCCACTGCTATGGGGGGGCGAGCTAGCTGCAGATGCCCACTGCTATGGGGGGGCGAGCTAGCTGCAGATGCCCACTGCTATGGGGGGGCGAGCTAGCTGCAGATGCCCACTGCTATGGGGGGGCGAGCTAGCTGCAGATGCCCACTGCTATGGGGGGGCGAGCTAGCTGCAGATGCCCACTGCTATGGGGGGGCGAGCTAGCTGCAGATGCCCACTGCTATGGGGGGGCGAGCTAGCTGCAGATGCCCACTGCTATGGGGGGGCGAGCTAGCTGCAGATGCCCACTGCTATGGGGGGGCGAGCTAGCTGCAGATGCCCACTGCTATGGGGGGGCGAGCTAGCTGCAGATGCCCACTGCTATGGGGGGCGAGCTAGCTGCAGATGCCCACTGCTATGGGGGGGGGGGCGAGCTGCAGATGCCCACTGCTATGGGGGGGGGGCGAGCTGCAGATGCCCACTGCTATGGGGGGGGGGGCGAGCTGCAGATGCCCACTGCTATGGGGGGGCGAGCTGCAGATGCCCACTGCTATGGGGGGGCGAGCTGCAGATGCCCACTGCTATGGGGGGGCGAGCTGCAGATGCCCACTGCTATTGGGGGGCGAGCTGCAGATGCCCACTGCTATGGGGGGGGGGCGAGCTGCAGATGCCCACTGCTATGGGGGGGCGAGCTGCAGATGCCCACTGCTATGGGGGGGCGAGCTGCAGATGCCCACTGCTATGGGGGGGCGAGCTGCAGATGCCCACTGCTATGGGGGGGCGAGCTGCAGATGCCCACTGCTATTGGGGGGCGAGCTGCAGATGCCCACTGCTATGGGGGGGCGAGCTGCAGATGCCCACTGCTATGGGGGGGGGGGGAGCGAGCTGCAGATGCCCACTGCTATGGGGGGGCGAGCTGCAGATGCCCACTGCTATGGGGGGGGGGAGCGAGCTGCAGATGCCCACTGCTATGGGGGGGGGGGGAGCGAGCTGCAGATGCCCACTGCTATGGGGGTGGGGGGGGGGGGGGAAGAGTGTGCTGTAGATGCCCACTGCTATGGGGGTGGGGGGAGTGTGCTGTGGATGCCCACTGCTATGGGGAAGAGTGCTGTGGATGCCCACTGCTATAGGGGGGGGGGGTTGTGAATGCCTATTGCTATAGAGGGCACATAGGCTGTCAGTTATGTGAAAAAAAAACTGTAGTGATTTTGGAACACTATGGCTGGCTTATGGACAAACTTTGGCCGTCGTTACGGTGGACCTAGTGAGAAAAGGGCTCATGAAAATTGCTACTTCATCCATTTTCTCCCTAAAACTTAATTCTTAAATGTAGTCAAATATTAGTGAGGAGTATAATGATTGGTAGCTTCATTACCATTCTTAGTAGCCTCACTGCACACTCAAACTAATAAATCAGAATTTATCCATAATTCCTCATTTTATACACCGACATACCCACGGATACCATAGCTACATAACACCGATGCAATGCACCTGGAATATGGCACAACTGCTCCATTCATTTTCAGGCTAACAGTAACATGCCATACTCCGTCATCTGTCAACCACTTTTACTGCACGGTGGCCGCAGACATCCCGCTTTGTGGTTTGTGATCAATTTTATTGATTATTAGACAAATAAATGAACCCTGAAAACTACCAAGAACACAGTATGTACTGAGGTGTAAGTACATTGATGAGGGACCCAAGGGATCAATGACTACAAAGCCTCAAATCCCGCCACACCTAACACTGTATACACGCGGCACACTGGTATTATGCTGTCCCCATGTCACAGTTTTTAATTATGTCACTTTTGAAATGTGATGCATGGACAGGCCGGGTGTGCAGGACTGGAACTGCTGATACTTCGCAGTGCTTCACCCTCGAGGACGTTAATGGAAGTTCATATGCAGCAGGGAAAAATTTTGTTAATTTCAAGTTATCACATGTGGCTTTTGACCATTTTTGTGAAGTCCACAGCAAGCCCTTAAATCGGTGGTGTAATTACCACGCCAGAGGGGCCCGGGGCTTTCTCATCAGGAAATAGGGTGACGAGCATATCCAATGTACTTATGTTGGCCAATGTCAGGTGTTTCAGTGAGAAGACACCCAGAAGTGAAGACGACACGAGACTGGTAAGCATACTCGGGGGGACCACAGAGCAGAACACAATGCTGCAACCTTCACCACACTATGAAACGTTATCCTCATCATCATCCTGAGGACAGCAATGCAGTCGAGTTTAGGCGGGTACCTGCGGCCGCCGGCCAGGTGCATGAGAGGGCTTAATGCTCCTACATTAATTAATGCTGAGGGCATCAGATCTTTATGTACCTGGCTGGTGGCCATGGGTAGCCCCCTGAGAAATTTCCCTGTAGAGTCAATGGCCAGTCCACCCCTGGTGGTGGGCCGCACCGGTCTGTTTTGTTTTTCCTACACTGATGACATGCAGTACATCCATGTGACGCTATAGGCCAGGCATGCTTAACCTGTGGCCCTCCAGCTGTTGTAAAACTACAATTCCCACAATGCCCTGCTGTAGGCTGATAGCTTTAGGCTGTTTGGGCATGCTGGGAGTTGTAGTTTTGCAACAGCTGGTGGGCCGCAGGTTGAGCATGCCTGCTATAGGCAATCTCTGGCCTCAGTGGTTACATGCAGTATATGCTGGTATCACTGCTGAGGACAGTGACTGGCTGCAGAATCACATAAATGTACGGGGCATCATTACTGCAGGAATAGTAAACAAAGATCGTCGGGAACCACCAGAGTGGTGGCACTGATGCTCTTGGACTTGACAGGTGAGGGGTCCGGTTCGGTGTCTAAATGATAAACGAGTGTTAAACATGTTAGCATTTCTAAGCCTGCAAGGGTAAGGGCACACTTGGCACCCTAGCTGTATTTTTAACTGTACTTGGCAGGAAAGTGTGACCCTGTCTTTATAGGGGTTTTTCTTTTATTACCTCATCTATCCAAGCATGTTGGCCCCAATGGTAGCCTTGTCTTGATTTTGGGTTTCATGTACAGTATACAGAGAAAATATCTTTATCCAGCGCAATTGCCAAGTGAAGGAGGCTAGTTCTTGCAGCCTCCAAGTCAGCTTTGCCGCGCCCAGACCCTACCCCTTGATTGATGTTTCAGAGCTGTGGTTACGTTACCACCTCGCCTCTCCACATTTCACGCAGGCACAGTCTTCTCCAAGATGCCCGCGTAGTGAAGCAAACCTTTAAGGCGCATACTGCCCCCACCTGGTGCATGCACAGTGAGGCGCTGAAGCCAAGAGCTTACCTTTCTCTTTAACGTAACCACAGCTCTGAAGCATTAATCAAGGGGCAGGATCTGGGTGCAGCAAGCTTAACCTGGAGGCTGCAAGAACCAGCCTCCTTGAAATTGCTCACTAGCATACGGTGGAAGCGCTGGATAAAGAGATTTCCTCTGTTTACATAAAACACTAAATCAAGACAAGGCCACCATTGGGGACAATACGCTTGGACAGAGAAGATAATCTATTAAGGCTACTTTCACACTCGCATTTGGTGCGGATCAGTCATGGATCTGCAAAAACTGATCCGTTACAATAGTACAACCGCATGCATCCGTCACGAACGGATCCATTTGTATTATCTGTAACATAGCCAAGAAGGATCAGTCATGAACACCATTGAAAGTCAATGGGAGACGGATCCGCTTTCTATTGTGCCAGAGAAAACGGATCGGTCCCCATTGACTTTCAATGGAGTTCATGACGGATCCGTCTTGGGTATGTTGAAGATAATACAACAGGATCCGTTCATAACAGATGCAGACGGTTGTATTATCAGTAATGGAAGCTTTTTTTTTTTTTTTGCCGGATCCAGCAAAAACGCTAGTGTGAAAGTAGCCTAAAACATGTTTGAAACAATAAATCGGAGTTCACATTTTCTGAGAACCAGTCAAGACTACGGTATGAATTCCTTTGCTTTCCATCAGCATTCTGTTTTGTGACTAGACAAAAAAACAAACAAAAAAACGCTGCAAGCTGCGGTTTGTGTCCGGTCATAGAAATGGAAAAAAACTGATCCGTCACCCATTGATTTTCAATGCATTTAGTGCCGTCCGGTTTGTTCCGTTTTGAGTTCACACAACCGCATCCTAATGGAACGGATGCATCCTGATGTGTACAATGAAAACGGACCAGTTTAGTTCCGGTTTTGAGATCCTCTGTCAGGTCTCAATACCAGAATTAACAAACAGGCCTTAGGTCTCCTGTTATTTTCTCACTTTCATTTTCTTTTTGTATGTCACTGTGTCTCTCTTAATATTTTGTAAGCACTGTACCATTTTGTATAGCCTTAAAGGGCTTGCCCAGTTTTCCCAATATCACATAGGCAGGAGTCCCATCCCTGGCACCCACACCAATTGGCTGTATGTCCTGCAAGCACCGAATTCTCTTCACCGTTTACCTGCTCGCCGTCGACATTGCAGCGAAGAGCAGGTGTGATTACAGCTACTCCATCCCATTGACTTGAATATGACAAAGTATATCTACAACTGATTGGGATGGAGTAGTTGTAATGACACTGCTCACTGCTGCAATTTAGACGGCGAGCAGGTAAACAGTGAAGACAATTAAGCGCTTGCAGAACATACAGCTGATTGGCAGGGGTGCTGGGAGTGGGACCCCTGATGATTGATAGCTAATTTAGTGTTCGGTCCTTGTAGCTCTAGTAACCAACAGATCTTTGAAGAGATGTGCCCGAAACAGGTGTGCTAATGGATCAGCATTTCGTCCGCCATAACGACGGGTGTTGGCAGCTTTTATTTTGGGTGCGATTTTGCTTGATGTGCAGCAATAAGTGCGTTCAAGCCGTGACAGTCATGAATGTGGTAGATGGAGGCGCCAACTTTGGAGATGGCAATATCCTTCTGAGGAAGCCACTATGTGCTCACGTCTTCTAGCCATGACCCTGATCACCTGACCGGAAAGACAAAAAGAACCTCCATTTCCATTAGTGGCTATTCTGTATTGTCTGAATGTGAAAAACTCTCCAAGGGGAACATTTCCGGGGATTGCTATTTTAGCAATTGGTTGATACAGAATTGAGACGCACTTTGAAATGTGCCCTCTGTTTTTGCCAAACAATTTGTAAACTGTGTAAAAGGTTAAACCCGCCATTAGTCCCGCCAAGTCACACTGAAGTCAGCCCCTTCCATCAGCTTGCATTATTACTTTTACAAAGGAGTCCGTTTATTTGTCCCCAATTTCTACTTTCGGAGTTTGTGAAGTCAGAGCACATCATCCCACTGGCAGGAAAATGAGCAGTGAAGCTGAAAATTAAAAGTGAAAACCTCAACAGTTGCTGATTTTCCAGAGCTGGAAAGAAGACATTTTTTTTTAGCTGAGCAAAAAAAAAAAAAGAAAATGAAGGAAAACAGAAAATTGACATTACACACATGAATTGCGGCAGCACCAAGCGTCTAAAGTGCTTCTGAAACCCTGGTTCTAAAACGACCTTATTAAACGTTGCAGCTTCAATCTACACAGCAAACGACACGGAATAACCCTTTCCTGCCCAGAAGTGAAGGACAAAAGAGTCATTCACACTGAAAAAGTATCAATGGAGGCATGTGCCAATTTAACCTTTATTTGAACGCGTCCTTCACGGAAAGGCCGCAGGTATTATATTTTCGCTTTGGCATGTCACTGGATTGGGAGCAGCAAATTTTAAATTCAGCATATAAAATGGACGGCATCTAACGGTGATCAATAGAGATGCGATATGCAGGAAGTCGCTGCAGCAGGGGGTACAAGCTGATCTTTCGTACCAGGGCCCATGAGCCTTTAGGTACGTCCCTGTGAGGGGAACGCGGTACAGCACGCAAATGTGAATCTTACCGAAATAATCCCAGTCTTGGATTATATACTGTACATGGCCTCTTCTGAGGATTTAGAAACTACTATAAAACACAGGAGCAAAAGGAAAATGGTCGGCAGGAGCTGGAAGTAAATTTTTTTTTCTTTATTTTGTAAAAGGCAAGGAAGCTAATAAAAAAAAAAAGTTATACTCCGAGTTCTGACCCCCCCCCCCATTTCAGGTGACTACCTCTTGAAGCTCATCAAGAGAATGCCAAGAGTGTGCAAAGCAGTAATCAAAGCAAAAGGTGGCTACTTTGAAGAACCTAGAATATGACATATTTTCAGTTGTTTCACACTTTTTTGTTATGTATATAATTCCACATGTGTTAATTCATAGTTTTGATGCCTTCAGTGTGAATCTACAATTTTCATAGTCATGAAAATAAAGAAAACTTTATTGAGAAGGTGTGTCCAAACTTTTGGATAGTGGCTGTGCTTAGTGTGCAGCTCGGCCCCATGTGACCGGAGAACATGACGCGACATCACCTAGAAGAGACCTAGGTGCTCATGGAGCACCGCGGGTTCTTCATACAGCTGATCCGCAGCGGTTCTTGAAGTCGAACCCTACTGATCTCATATTGACGATCTACCCTGAGGAGAGGCCATCAATATGAAAATCCCAGAGAAACCTTTTAAATGCACTACAGGAAATATGTTTTATGTATGAACGAGCCCTTTAAGGGAACCAGTCTCGCTGAACATGCAGTCTGATCTGCAGATAGCATGCTATAGAGCAGAAGGAGCTGAGCAGATAGAATTTCTTACTATAAAGCTATGCCAATGCAACAAGCAGTTGTAGCCACTTGTCTGTTAGGTGGCCGGCAATAGCTTTGCTGCGCACTTGGTGACCACTGCTGTAAGGGAGAAGTTGGCATCTTCAGGAAGTGGCAATCACGGGGTCGTGCATGGACATCAATCTGCTGTTTAACACGGCGTCACGTGTCAAACTCACACAGCCCGTGCACTTGATGCAAACTTGAAATATGCACAAGAAAGGGTTAATGCTTTTAGCCTTATGATGACGCACGCGAGTGGTGATGATGCATTTAGGACAAGATGCCTCCGCACTCACTGTATCGATCCCATTGCAATCCAGGAGACACTTGTAGAAGGAGCATTGAGATGGATCTTTCTATATTTCGTTACAGACTGGTTTCCTATTACCATGCGCTGGAAATGGCCAAGATAACAGTAAGTGACTGTGGAAACGGTCGGGGGATATGATCTGCTCAGTGTTAATGACTTGTTTCGAGGAAGTGTTTTAATAAGGTGTTTAGAAGTATTAAAGTGCACGCTGATCACGAGTTTCCCTATATGAATCATCCAGTCACGGTATTAGAAAATATTAAGTATGGAACCTAAGAAAATCATTCCTTAGGCCTCCTGCACAAAACCGTATCCTGCAAATCGCAGATCCTCAAAATACAGATGCAGTCCGTGTGCAACCATACATTTTTGCAGGACCTACTGTCAAAAAGCCTATTCTTGTCCACAAAATGGACAGGAATAGGGCAGGTTCTATCATCTGCGGCCTGGCCGCACGCATGTGGATGGATGGATGACACCCGTGTGCTGTCTGTTTTTCTTGCGGACCCATAGAAGTGAATGTGTGTGTGCGATCCCCAAAAATTGTGGATCGGACATGGACCGAAAATATGGTCGTGTGTCTGAGGCCTTAGATAACCATGCCCAAGGCATCCACCTCTGAAAAGTCACAAATATGGCTGCAGAACAGGATCACGCACTGGACCCAGACCCCAGAAGATAACCACATTTGCAGGCCATGTTGGATCCAGTCTCAAGGATCCAAAAGAAAAGAAATGATATGATATTCAAGCTTCCCGGTTACACAACTGGTCTTTACTTTCTGGTCCTTCTCGATACCCAGGAAATTATTGCTCAACCAAACATTGGCTGAGGCGGATCACCGCTGCAGCCAGTGAGTGCTCACTTCCTTTGTGAGTATTGGAACAGGAGCGGTGAATATCTCTATTGTTTTCTTTTTTAATTTTATGTCATTTGGTCTTCTCATTTTTTTTTTTTTTACCTTGGTGATGTATATCAGAGGTCTGACTGCTGCAACCCCCAGGGATCCTCAAAAAAAAAAAAAAAAAAGTGGGGTCCCCAAACACCCTCTATGAATGGGGCAGCGGCGCGCATTTTGTTGTGCTGCTCATTCACCCCTATGGGACTGATGCAGCCGGCGCTCCGTCAATACTATAGTAATGTATGGAGCAATGGACCAACATGAGCACTGCCGCACTATTCAGAGAGGGGACTCGGCAACTCCTCGCTCTCAGGATAGTTCCACGCCCCAGAGGTCGGAGCCCCCGACTTGATTTGAAAAGTGATAAATACTTTTCGTGGAATATCTACCTTTCACATACACAGACCTATTGGATATTTTGATAAAGACAGTGATGCAATACCAGATCTCACAAGCCAGGCCAGACTGTGCAGGAAAATACAGAACGGCTATCCTCATACTATGGTATTCAGCAGGCACTCTAATACGGTATATTGGTACTTGACCCGAACAGGTCCTTGTTTCCTCCAGAAGCACACTACTTGGGCTCATGGAAGATGGCTGCATCTGAATGATGAGCCCAGTCCAATCTGCATAATAATTACTCGCCGTTCACTGAATCGGTCACGGCATTATTTATTTTATTTAACATTTTAAAAGAAATGTACAAGAATCATAGTTAGCAAATGTACACTGGCCATGCCAATTGCCAGTTATGAGGGGTACAATGAGTTGGGCACCATGCCCTTAGGCTGCTTTCACATATGCAATAAAATTATCCGTAAGACTGGATCCAGCATAGCCAGAGCACCGCCAGACCCCATTGACTGCAATGGAACCAGCCTGTTTCTGGCCTTAGTGCCAGGACTCTGCTGAACTGGAAACTTGGTGGCTCTCCATCGGGTCCCAATATAGTTAATGGGCAGTTGTGCCGGATAGGGTGAACTCCGGCAGCCTGTTCCTTTACCTCAAAAAGTAAACCAAGCCATGGGATGAACCAAAAAAGCACCCGTACCTCCAATCTGGCGGTATGGGATCAAAAGAAAGAAGAAAAGTGAGAAAAAGAACAAGATTAGTATATAAAAAAAGGGGGGGGGGGGGGGGAATCAAAGAGGGAAGGGTAAGGGGAGGTAAGCTGAACTGGTCGTCACTCGGTGAAGAAGAGACTCTGTACTCCATAGATTTCTCATACGCAATCCACTGGTGCCAGTGTTTTCTCACGAAGGTCTAAGCTATGAATGTCGCAATGCCATGGAAGAGAATGGCACAATACCAATAAAAATAATACTATTAATAAAATCACCGTGCCACATGGAACAAGGAATTCTCCAAGGCTGCCTTGCTCTTTTGTTGGATCTATTGAGCATCAATTACAACAGATTACATAAAATACATGAAAACTACATAAGGAACCTGTAATTTTTAGCTAGAAATGACCTCAATATCCCGAGGCGTGAAAGGGAAATAAAAAGACAAAATGAAATAAACAAAAAAACAGGATTTGTCATCATGAGCCAAATTACAATCTAGTCCGTGGCTAGGAAATACCAGCAATACCACGCCTGGTAATATCCTATGGAATTCACAATGCAGCCTAAAGTCCGCAATACAAATCACTCAAATATTTGACATTCTGCAGCTACAGCAAGTACAATACATGGTGTACTGTACATATAATGTAGCAGAGCCGTGTATGCCTTGTGTACCATGATAACTTGGTAGGGTAATATGGCAAACTAATCTATGTAACTGTATGTCATACCACTGCATTTGGCTTCCATTGTGGAACAAAAACAAAAAAAGAAAAACCTAAATGTTACTGCTCCGTTGGATGATCCCAAGTGGTGAAAAAAAAATACTGCCCAAACATATGCAAATAAGACACTTCGCTGGCATAGGTTTGCCCCGCCCAAATTGATGGGTTTTGCCAACATACATCTAAATCTGTATGGCCACCTTAAATCCTGACAGGACTCCTAGGAGAGACAGAGTCCTGGCCACACTGGGTGATTGACAGCTTTTCCTGTGTTTGTACACAGAAGGTCGTCAATTATCCTGTGTGGGGGGGGGAGAAATCGGGACTCTTACTGTCTCTTCTAGGAGTCCTGTCAGGATTTATTATGCTTTTTCCTGAGAAAACCTGCTTTCATATAAATCTATATATGGCTCAGCTCAGCATCTCTCCCCAAATCATATCCTGTGGCGGGCAGCCTAAATCACCCGACAGGTTAGTTTTTCAGAGCCACCATATGGTAGTACTATAGGCCATATTTGTGCCCTCGTACAAGAAAATTCACAATATGCATTACTCTAAGTCAGGCTATTTGAATATCGTTTTCAAGAGTTTTTTTTATTTTTCTTCATTGTGATGGACACGAGTAAGGAGACAAACTACCACCAGATGATGCCTCAAATACTGGTCTCAGACTGGGCAGGATAACTCACCTAAGAGGTTTCCTTTAAATGGAATTGGTCATCAGCTGTTTGGGTATCCCACTAACTGGATGGGATGGTAGGACAGATACACTACAACCATGCCCCTGTTACATTCTATAGGTCTCCCTTTGATCAAAAAGTTTAATCTAAAACTGGAGGGTAAGGCATGCAAAGGAGCTGGAGTCCTGTGGGCCTTGAGTCATCCCTTTAAAAAGTATGGACACCTTCAAGGCTTTATTCATGATTGCATTTTACTTATTTTGGAGTAGAAATATTTTTTTTTCAATAGGTCTTCATTAAAAATGTTCAGCCGTTTCTTAGATCCAGGGTTAAAAAATCTGCCTGTTAGCAGGCTGTCTTTTTCTGTTTTGGACATCCTGTCATCTGACAGCTCATGTATAGCTCTCATCTCCTGACTTCTTAAACACTTATTATATCTCAATTCCTATGAAACTCATAAGAATATGGCTTAAATAAGTGTTTATGACGGCAGGAGATCAGCACTACACGAGTCGGGATGATGGGATTCAAAGAAAACCGTAAAAGTCTGCAAACAGACTGATTTTTAACCCTGTTTCTCAGAAACAGCTGTGCATTTTTAACAGACCAATAAAAAAAAAACCATATATATATTTTTAGCCCAAAATTAGTAAAATTAAATCATAAAAAATGCCCAGAAGGTGCACAAGGGGTTATCCAAAGTCTAACACATGCCCCTAATGCCCACCCCCCTCATAACGATTATACTCTCCCCACATCCCAGCTCCTGATCCCTGCATGTCCGCAGCTGCATATCCCTGTCATGCGGATAAAAACATCTGGCGACGGGGAATGACGCTAGGGAGGCTCGTCCCAGTCGCGGCCTGTTACTGGATGCCACACATCCCCTCCGTGTGCATTGATCCACGGGACGGGGAGATGCAGCGGCAGCTGTGCAGGGATCAGGAGCAACGCAGGTGCTGGGGAGCGGGGTATTAGCTATATGAGGGGCATGTGTTAGACTTCGGATAACCACCTTTAAGTATTCCTGATCCTCACTTACGGACATCCGCTAGCACTGACGTCAGAGGATATCCATCAATAAACAGAAGGCGTGCTTACAGAGATGACTCTATAAGGCTTCTGCACCGCCCACATGACTCTAGGAGTCAGTGGGATACCAAAACCGCTGATGACCTGTACCCTTTAAACTTGAAGGAACCCTAAAATATGTATTGGGACATGGCTCCGCTTGGGAGCAGAGTTCCTGGAGTTACAATCGCCGTCTCCGGTCAACCTCTACTGCACCTAAACCACAATGCAAATGTTAAATAAAAACTTCCAAACCCCACATGATATTTTCCATGCTGCGTGGCTTTAATGGGCGCCAAACACTCAGCCTCCTAAGCAGCCATGTGGTGACTATGTCGGAAATGCATTTTCAGCTGAGATGTGTTTAATTCAATTCAATCTGTGAAGTGCTCCCTCTGTGCCCGTCGTAGAAAGCTGCGATCGCTTAATAGACATCTGCAGGAAAGCCGGCCTGGTGAGTCATGGGATGTATCGGACTAAGCAAACCAGGAGAGGAGGAAAAAAAACAAAAAAACAAAAAAAAAAAACACTGGCGAGGTAACCTCTGCCCACAATGCAGACTGATCGATTCCCAATAAAACACAATCTGTCCCCCTGGCTGCTCGACGGACACCTACCTCAAGCCATTGAAGAGCTGCTTAGACTTATCCAGCAAGTAGCAGAAATCGGTGACCGTCTTCCTCTCCACCTGGGGGATGTCCTCATCATTGGCCACAGACATTGCTCCTTCTTGTAAGGTTCCTTACCCTGAAAAAGAGGCAAGACCCAGTTAAATGAATGACCGTGAAAACACTGTCTGTACTTGACACTATGCCAATACTGAAATCCGGGCTAAGGCTTTGAGATTTAAAGGGGATGTTCTGCTTTGGGATATTGTCATCAGAAAACAACCTATTGTTTAAATCACGTTTTTTTTGTTAAACTTTTTTTTTTTTTAATCATTGGTGAGTTTCTTAAATATTTCTCCATTTTGCTATATTTTTAAAATCTGTATATAACCCTGCAATTTTCACACTAGCCACTAGGCCTCAAATATGTTAAGACTTCCTGTCTTTTGAGGGTAGCTACATGGGCCATAGAGACATATATATATATATATATATATATACACACTTGTAATTCTGTGGTGATAATAGCTACTGAAAAATTACCTGTACAGAAAAGATCATGACCTACTATAAGGTCTAAAGGCAGAGTAAAAATAGCAGGATTATATACTTTTTTGTTTAAATATAGTGACATGGGAAAATTTGTAAAAATTTAAAAACCAAGAATTAAAAAAAAATTTAACATGTTTAACATAATTATACTTACCTCCTCCTCAGCCCTCCATTCCAGCTTCCTGGCTCCCCTTACTGGTCTTCTAGATCCCATCCTGAAAAAACGTCCAGATGAACGGGCCAGGTGCGCTGCTGCAGCCAAGGACTGGCCTCAATGGTGATGTGTCCCCAAGGAGTAAGTCAATTTTGGGTCACACCTTGAGATCAGTTATTGGCAGAAGCAGCGCACATGACCCCGTCTGTGTGGAAGTTTACAAGACAGAGACTGGAAGACCAGAGAATTAAGACAGAACGGTGCGGCAAAGAGCCGGTCAGTATGAGTTTTCCTCAACAGGTACAGCACCATACTGATGCAGTTAAAAACTGTCCCGGAGCTGGACAACCCCTTTAAAAAGGTTACCCTAACCTCCACCTTTCCTCAGGGATAGAGGGTCTTTCATATCAAAGAGGTAGAAAGATGTAAAGAAATTATATATATATATATATATATATATATATATATATATATATATATATATATATATATATATATATATATATATAAATATAAATGAATTATTAGGAAGACCTGTTCTATTTCTCATTAATGCAATTATCTAGTCAACCAATCACATGGCAGTTGCTTCAATGCATGTAGGGTTGTGGTCCTGGTCAAGACAATCTCCTGAACTCCAAACTGAATGTCAGAATGGGAAAGAAAGGTGGGCTACAACAGCAGAAGACCCCACCGGGTACCACTCATCTCCGCTACAAATAGGAAAAAGAGGCTACAATTTGCACGAGCTCACCAAAATTGGACTGTTGAAGACTGGAAAAATGTTGCCTGGTCTGATGAGTCTCGATTTCTGTTGAGACATTCAACTGGTAGAGTCTGAATTTGGCGTAAACAGAATGAGAACATGTATCCATCATGCCTTGTTGCCACTGTGCAGGCTGGTGGTGGTGGTGTAATGGTGTGGGGGATGTTTTCTGGGCACACTTTAGGCCCCTTAGTGCCAATTGGCCATCGTTTAAATGCCACGGTCTACCTGAGCATTGTTTCTGACCATGTCCATCCCTTCAAGACCACCATGTACCCATCCTCTGATGGCTACTTCCAGCAGGATAAGGCACCATGTCACAAAGCTCGAATCATTTCAAATTGGTTTCTTGAACATGATAATGAGTTCACTGTACTAAAATGGCCCCCACAGTCACCAGATCTCAACCCAATAGAGCATCTTTGGGATGTGGTGGAACGGGAGCTTCGTGCCCTGGATGTGCATCCCCCAAATCTCCATCAACTGCAAGATGCTATCCTATCAATATGGGCCAACATTTCTAAAGAATGCTATCAGCACCTTGTTGAATCAATGTCATGTAGAATTAGGGCAGTTCTGAAGGCAAAAGGGGGTCCAACACCGTATTTGTATATATTACATACATACATACATACATACATACATATACACAGTAATATAATACAAAAAAAAATAAAAAATCTAACTTAGCTCCCCGAGCCCCTCTGTTCCTGAATTGTTGCTCCTATCTCCTATCCGCCCGGTTGCTGCAGCAGTGCCATGCCGTATACTGTACGTGGGCATTGCAGCCAATCCCTGGACTGCACAAGACTGCTGTGGCCAGTGATTGGCTGCAGCAGTCATAACTAGTAAATGACCAGGTCATTAATACAGTTTTGAAATGTCCGATTAGAAGGCAGAGGGACCTCTGGAGTGGGCAGAGGGAAGAAAAAAAGGCGGGGGGGGGGGGGGGGGGAATGTTGAACCGGAAAGTATAACTTGTTTTATTATTTAAGCATACATCTTAGACAGATGTCGGCTGAACACTCATTTGGCCAACAGCTATTTTTTTCTGAACCCCACCCCATGCCATACACCAGGCATCCTCAAACTGCAGCCCTCCAGCTGTTTTAAAACTACAACTCCCACAATGCCCTGCTGTAGGCGGATACCTGCAGGCTGTTCGGGCATGCTGGGAGTTGTAGTTTTGCAACAGCTGGAGGGCCGCAGTTTTAGGATGCCTGCCATACACACTCAATTCAGCTAAGCATGCATGTGTTCAAATACCTTATTTGTCAATTCAAATCTGCCCCCGGCAGCTATTATTCAGAGATGAAGTTGGGGGCAGGTGCAGAAAGAGCCGAGGAAGCAGCATCTACATTCTCCAGATAGATAAGGGTCCCAGAGGTGGGACAGTAATCATTAGGATAATTAATAAATAGATATATATCTATCTCACACACACACAATGTGGGATCCTTTATTCACCCAAGCTTGAGAATGGTCCCAGCAAGTGGACCGAAACGTTGCACGCGTAAATAAAGGATCCCACTTTTTTTTTTTCACCTACTGGAAGTGCTGCGATGTGTTTTTCTTTGGTCAAGTGTAATTCCGCTGGCACTCCTTCTGTCTATATGTTTGCTAGGTGTGCTGTCCTGGAGTTTTGTTTATTCCTCTCAGCCCCATGGAGAGCCCCGGTACATCACCGGATCTCCAAAAAATGCGTTTGCCCTGCGGGATTTAGCGCAGGGCAAAGGAGAGCATCGGAGCATTAACTGCTCCGATGCATCTGTCAGGGGGGCTTCCGGGGTGAAAATGGAGGGATGTCCATTTGCTGAATCCGGACAACCCGTTTAACTTCTGCATCGGTGTGGATTTTAAAGACCATCTGTCAGCAGATTTGTACCTATGAAACTGGCTGACCTGTTACATGTGCACTTGCCGTGGAGACATCTGTGTTGGTCCCATGGTCATATGTGCTCAAAAATTATGTTTTAACATATGCAAATGAGCCTCTATGAGCAACGGGGGCGTTGCCGTTACACCTAGAGGCTCCGCTCTCTCTGCAACTGCCGTGTCCTCTGCACTTTGATAGACAGGACCAGGTATGATCACGTTTACACTGCCTGGCCCTGACAACGTGCAGAGGGCGCAGCAGCTGCTGAGAGAGACAGATTTTGCAGGGCGGACATATGGATGTGGACAGCACATGGTGAAATTGAAACATCCAAACCGCAAAAAAAAAGGCGGATCGGATCCGGAAAAGAAATACGGTTGTGTGCATAAAGCGTCAAGCTGCTGTCAGGGTAGGGTTAGGAGGTCCCCTATACTGGTCGTCTAATTTGTATGGCCAGATTTAAAGGTATCCTCCGGTTCAAGAAAGAATTTCACACTACGCGAGTAACAAGTAGAAGACTTACCTGGTGCCCTCCTTTGAATCTTTTCCGGTGCACATTCACCACATCCCAGGCTCCTCTGTCATCCAAGATGGATGCACGGCTTCTCAGACCACCTGATGCACACTGTGTATTTGGTGGTCCAAGACATTTCCTGCTGCCCTTGGATTGGTCGGCATTGCTCATGTGAGCAGTTCCTGCCAATCCAAGTGGCTGGTCAAGTTTGGACTTCCAAATGCACAGTCTGCATCAGGGAGCCTAAGAGGCTACATGGCCATCTTGGAGGACAGAAGAGGAGCCCGAGAACTTGCATATCTGCAGATAAAAAGGGCACCGTGTAAATGTTCTGTTAATTTTCCAGTTAATGTGATTTAATTTTATTTTTTTTCTTGAGCCGGAGGGTTGCTTTAATTTGCTAAGCTATGCGGATATACATCCCCCACCAGGTGCAAAAACTGGTCTGGCCAGCCATTGGAAATCAAGCTGCGTGATCTTCTCGAGGAGCCGTGGATGGAATTTATACCTCAGGAACATATGTTATAGATGTAGATTACTGAAGATGTGAATTATTTTGGCATTTAGCCAGTACCCTAGCAGTCCATATGAGGGGCACAGCTAGAGTTCCCGTACTGCTATGAGTCATTCCTGAAGAGGAAGCTTGGAATGAGTAAAGAGTTAATCAGGGCGCTGCAACACCTCCAGAAGCTGCTGCACGGCAGTGACAGTCTCTGGAGTGCTGCGCCGCTATGAAAACGGTGAGCGTGAAAGCGAGTGTGAGACTACTGGTGGATTGTGACACGTCTGATGCCTCGCACAATTAGACTCTCACGTCCAACACTTTAATAAGATCACTTACTGACAGGAAGAAAAAACAGCGCTGGGATGAACCCTCATAGCAGAGGAGAACATATGGAATCTGTGCAGGATGGCGAGCTCCTGTTCCATACTGCCATACACATAGCGCACCGCCCACAGTAACCTGCATGTATGTTCTGACAGGTGGTGGTCACAGGAGGCTGCATCCTGACACAATGCCTTGTGGGACTAGCTTTACGTAGGGCTTAGGGCTCATGCATCGGCTGTGCCCATAGTGCAGACCGCAAACACTTGAAAGGGTCCGCAATCTCGATGATATGGTGCGGTGCAGATCGTCGGATGCAGATCAAGTGAATGGGTCCGGCAGGCGGCGGGCACAATGTCCGTGCACTGCGGACCAAAATTTGCAGTCGAGGGCCTGGACAGCACACGTTCATGTGCATGAGCCCTTAGTGATTGCTTCATTCTGGAGCTTCCTCGTATGGGCCTGCGCATATGGGACAGCCGAAATTGTTGCTGTCAGGTGGCCCTTCTGAACGAGCAGAGGTAAGACCTGAAAAGATCTCAAACATGTTCCCTGATGGAGATTATCTTGGTGGACGGGAGGAATGTTTTTTCTACCCGGGAATCTAACAGGATGCCTAAAAACACACTAGTCTGAGATGGTGACAGGCAAGACTTTTTCCAATTTATTTTCCAGCCCAGGTTTTTTAACAGGGAGCAGGAAACACTGATGTTTTGGTTTAACTTTTCTTTGGTCTGGGAAATAAACAGGAAGTCGTCTAGATATGGCAGCAATGGAACCCCTGACAATCTTAGGGCTCTTTCACATCTGCGTTCTTTTCTTCCGGCATAGAGTTCCGTCGTCGGGGCTCTATGCCGGAAGAATACTGATCAGGATTATCCTAATGCATTCTGAATGGACAGTCCGTCCTTCAGGATGTCTTCCGTTCCGGTACGGAACGTTTTTTGGCCGCAGCAAATAGCGCAGCATGCTGCGCTTTTTGCTCCGGCCAAAAATCCGGAACACTTGCCGCAAGGCCGGATCCGGAATGAATGCCCATTGAAAGGCATTCACCCGGATCCGGCCTTAAGCTAAACGTCGTTTCGGCGCATTGCCGGATGCAACGTTTAGCTTTTTCTCAATGGTTACAATGGCTGCCAGGACGCTAAAGTCCTGGCAGCCATGGTAAAGTGTAGTGGGGAGCAGCATACTTACCATCCGTGCGGCTCCCGGGGCGCTCCAGAGTGACGTCAGGGCGCCCCAAGCGCATGGATCACGTGATCGCATGGATCACATGATCCATGCGCATGGGGCGCTCTGACGTCATTCTGGAGCGCCCCGGGAGCCGCACGGACTGTAAGTATACCGCTCCCCCGCTCCCCACTACTACTATGGCAACCAGGACTTTAATAGCGTCCTGGGTGCCATAGTAACACTGAAAGCATTTTGAAGACGGATCAGTCTTCAAATGCTTTCAGTACACTTGCGTTATTCCGGATCCGGCGTGTAAATCCGGCAAGTGGAGTACACGCCGGATCCGGACAACGCAAGTGTGAAAGAGGCCTTAGGCTACTTTCACACTAGCGTTCGATCGGATCCGTTCTGAACGGATCCGTCTGCATTATATTGGCAAAAAAAAGCTAAGTGTGAAATTAGCCTGAGCGGATCCGTCCAGACTTTTACATTGAAAGTCAATGGGGGACGGATCCGCTTGAAGATTGAGCCATATTGTGGCATCTTCAAACGGATCCGTCCCCATTGACTTACATTTTAAGTCTGGACGGATCCGCATGCCCCCGCACGGCCAGGCGGACACCCGAACGCTGCAAGCAGCGTTCAGGTGTCCGCCTGCTGAGCGGAGCAGAGGCTGAACGCCGCCAGACTGATGCAGTCTGAGCGGATCCGCATCCATTCAGACTGCATCAGGGCTGGACGGAAGCGTTCGGGTCCGCTTGTGAGCCCCTTCAAACGGAGCCCACGAGCGGACAGCCGAACGCTAGTGTGAAACTAGCATTAGAAAAGAAGCCACCTCCGCAATTACTTTTGTAAAGATTCTGGGGGGCTTGTGAAACCCCAAAAGGGAGGGCTTTGTACTGCAGGTGTAGACACTCTCCCTGAACCCAGACTGCTGTCCTTAAACACATGAATTGGCACATGGTTTGATGCGTCCTCTAAGTCCAGAGTCGCCGTCCAGCAATCTCTTGCTAGGAGATCTATGGTTGATCTTATGGTCTCCATGCAAAACTTCTTGTATTTGAGGAACCTGTTTAGTTTCTTTAAGTTTAGGATTACTCGGAAGGAGCCATTGGGTTTTAAAAAAATCCCTTGCCCCTCTCTGCCTGTGGCACCGGGACTACAACCCCTTTGCGTAGAAGCAACACCTCTGACTCTAAGGCCTGTTTTTTGATTTGGTCCTTGGGGCAGTCTGTCTGAACGAATGAATCCCGGGGACGGGTCAGAAACTCCAACCGGAACCCTTCTCCAATCCCTCCCAGGATCCAACTGTTTTTGGTTACCGTTTTCCAGGCTGGGAGAAAAAGAGATAATCTTCCCCCTACCTGGGATTCGGAGTCATTGCTTATCCTTAGGTCTTGGGTCCTGGGTCCTGGGGCTTAAAAAGGAAACCTCCGGATTTCTTAGGAAATCTATCCTTTTCCTTTCTGTCGTACTGTCTACCCCTTTGTTTTTTATTCTGGTATCTACGAAAAAAGGGGGGGGGGGGGTTGAGGAACCGGAAAGCCTTTCTTTTTGTCCGAGGCTTTTTCAAGTATGTCGTCAAGAGACGACCCAAAAAGCCTGTCACCCTCACAAGGGATGGAGCACAGTCTGGCCTTCGAGCCCTGATCTGCTTTCCAGGATTTCAGCCAGATAGCTCTCCTAGCCGCATTAGACAGGGCGGATGATCTGGTCGAAAACCTAATCATATCCGTGGAGGCATCTGCTAGAAAGTCGGCGGCTTTAAAAAAGGTAGGAAGGGAGGCCAAAACTTCCTCTCTTGGCTTTTTTTCACCGAGATGCTGTTCTAACTGTTCCAACCAGATATGCAGTGATCTTGAAACCCATGATGCTGCGACAGCAGGTCTCAGGCAAGCAGAGGACGATTCCAACCCCTTTTTTAAATAAAAATCTGCTTTTTGTGTCTAAAGGGCTCAGACAGGCTACCCAAATCATCAAACGGTAGAGCAGACTTCTTGGTGATCTTTGCTACCTGGGGCGTCTACTGTAGGGGCCTTGTCCCAAATAGCTGCTACTTTCTCATCAAAAGGATATTTCCTTTTAACCTGAATTTGGGATACAAAACTTCTATCAGAATTTTTCTATTCCTTTCTAATTAATGCTTGGATGTTTTCGTGAATGGTGAAGACCCTATGCTATCCTGGGGCCTAATCCCTGAAGAGCTAGATCTGCTGTAGCCTGTTTCACATCTTAAAGTTGCATTGTCGCTCTGACAGCTTTAAGTAGGCTTTGGGTGTCCTCAGGTGAAAAAAAGGAACTCCCTGCTTCCTCATCTTCTGACGATGTAGCGTCGTTAGAAAATAACTGACCCGCTTCTCTTTCCTCCCCGTCGGAGATGTCTATATCAGAGTCCCTAACCTCCGGGGACTTATCTGGTGACCTATGGCGGCCTTTATTCAAAGGCTTTAAGGAAGCCCTGACCTCGGATCTTATTAAGGACCTCATGTTTTTTTGGAGAGGCTCTGAGATTCCTCCGGGGAAAGGCAGACTATAGGCAGCAGCCCCGGCGAGCCTTCAGCCGCCTGGGGGAGGCCTCCTACCGGATCAGAACCTCAAGCTAATCAGTGCACCCTAACGCCTCCCACTTCCTTTACCAGCCTCTTCTATGGGAGTTTTCTTTACATGCTCTGTGACCTGAGCAGGAGTCATTGTACTCCCCCATCAGTGGGGGTCTGACATCTGGGACCCTGTTGATCAGCTGTTTGAGAAGCAGCTTACCCTAGGCCAGTGATGGCACGCTCATCGGTCACGTGGCCTAGGCATTGGATACCAAGCACAGCCACTATACAATGTACGGCCTGCGCTTGGTAAGCTGTATGGAGCTCCGCGGCCTCCTCAAATTGTTGATTGGCGGATGTCCCGAGTGTGGGATCCCCACCAATCAGATACTGACGGCCTGTCCTAAGGAGTGGTCATCAGTACAAAACAGGAGCCTAGAAAACCCCTTCAAAGGGGTTTTCTGACTGATATTTGTGACCTATCCTTAGGATAGAACAAAGAAGACCTGGCACTCGCACACAGGGAGGTACAAAATGACGAGTTTCGTCGAGCAGCTGCCTGACAAAGACTTGTGTTTGAGTCGAAACGCGTAATTTTGTCCCTCCATGTGCGCATTAAAAGGATAAGAATTGCATCCAATACAGCGAGTGCCGGTCTTCTTTGTGCTTGATTTGATTTATGGGATGCAAACCCTGGACTGAGCACACCGCTCATTATACACACGGAGTGCCGGCTGTTTTCTCTTCTATCCTTAGGATAGGTCATCAATATCTGATCAGTGGGCACCCAATACCCTGTGTCCCCCTTTGATCAGCTGTCCCATGCAGCCTCTGGAGCACTTTAAATAGAACAGGAAGCACAGCGTCGTTCAAAGTGTTGTGGCCGTACCGGGTTACTGCAGCTCAGCTGCCATTCGCTTCAAAAGCCCTGCACATGTGAGCAGCACTAGGTTTTAGTTTCTGAATGTAAACAAGGATATTTCGTTCACTGACAGCAAGCAAAGAAGTTTGAGGCAAAATCAGAGCTGTGCAGTGTTCACACTGTATATTACAAGTTCTAGGAGACTCATACATGGGATATGTCCAGTTTGCATCCTATTCCGCAATAACACAGTGTACATTACGCTACACCCACTACTCAACTGTCCCTCCACATCTAAAGCCATGGGCCCTACATATCCACAGTGCATGACCACAAAGTTATTGATCTGCTATGCCGCAGGAATCCACTTGAGCGCCACATGAAAGGTAGTTCAAAAGCTGAAGAGCTAGAACTCAACAGACCCATCCTCACAGTGATAACATCTACTCACCTGCCCGTCTCTGCGCCGGGCACTGGTGTGGTCGGCAAAATTGGCATAGTGCTATTTATTAGTGGGATCACTGGGGCAGCAACGTGGGGGACGACTTTCCTAGCAGGTCAGATAAGGAACAGGACAATGGTGCTCTGACTACTAGGGGGACCACATACCCTGCAGTATAATCTTCATATACCACTATAGAGCGGGTTTCCATAGGTGCTCTCACCACCTTTGGGCCCTAAAAGGTCACCACTACCTATCCAGGCCAGGACAACTGATTAGGGCCCAGTGATGGCTAACCTCCGGCACTCCAGTTGTGGTGAAACTACAACTCCCAGCATGCTCCATTCATTTCTATGGAGTTCTAAAAACAGCCAAGCAAGTGTGCATCTTGGGAGTTGTAGTTTTACCATAGCTGGAGTGCCGGATCCGGCATGCAAAATACCGGGGGGGCGGATGCTGGATCCGTTTTGCCGGATGACATCGGAAAGACGGATCTGGCATTTCAATGCATTTTTCTGACTGATCAGGCATTTTTAAGACTGATCAGGATCAGTCTTACAAATGCCATCAGTTGGCATACGTTTGGCCGGATCCGGCAAGCAGTTCCAGCGACGGAGCTGCTTGCCGGATCACTCTGCCGCAAGTGTGAAAGTAGCCTAAGCCAAAGAAGAGACCTTGCTCCAGTTGGCACATAATCTGGAGGGCTGGCATGTAATACTCTTTCCTTGCACTGGATCCACACAAAGTACCTTGTAAGTGACTCTTCACGGCTTAGCAGGATCCTCAGCAAACATATAGAAGATTTAATGTACGGGCCCGGCCGTGTCCAGCATGACAGGAGAGAATTTCCCCAGTAACAAACTGCTGTAATTTTTTGCAAACATAAAAAAAAAAAAAAAGCCATGACAATTAAGACCACAAATCACTTTCCCGCGGCACCAAGGAAAATTAGCACATAAATTCTAGCATCTACGCCAGCGTGTGTGCAGCCAGCAGCATGACTGGAAGCATTACACTGAAAAATGCCCATACGCCAAGGATTAAACCTGCTCCAACTACAGCATCATAAGCCATTTACAAGGCAATCGCTTACACAAAATATCTCTACACGTAGCGGTCAAAATTACATAGACACAATACTATGGAATATGGGAGCCAGTGAGCTCGTCCCAGCGGCCTACTTCATTTTTAGTGGCCTAGAAGCCAAAAAGTTTGCTAATTTTGGGGTATTTAAGCTACTCCAGAATGAATATGGTTAAAATGGCCTCCAAATTCCTCAGGGCACATACATTAGCTCATTTGTGACATGGACTACATGCCTGATCATGCCATGGAGTGCCCACCACTCTGGACTATACCTAAGGCACAGAGAAACAATCCATCAACCAGCATCTCGTCTCTTTACTGGTGACCATCATGTGCATGTCCTGAAGAACACACTGGGGCTGTCATTTCTAGGCCTCGTGAACACATCCCTGCCCGGGAGTCTGTCCAGTAGTAAAAATAGTGCCGAGATTTTTGTAGTACCGCCATATGGTCCCTCCTTAAGGCACCATATTACGGAAATACGGCTTAAAGGAGAGGATGCCTCATTTATAGGTCATTCACTGGCACATGGAACAGTTTTATGGCACAGTATGACCATTTTAGTGGCATAATATGGCCATATGCATGAGGGCTAGCAATGGAGAGCATAACCAGATTGTCACTCCAGACGACAAATATTAGTAATATTAAATTAGTAAATGATAAGATTGGGAAATCATGAGTAAGACACACACCAAAGTAAATCTAAGTGGATTACTATTATAAGTAGTAAGGTCCCATCATTTACACAGTGTACTGCAGCTTAATATTAGCAAACCCTCCCCTCAAATCAAAAAAAAAAAAAAAAAAAAGACCCCTCCAAAGAGTATACTATACAGATTATCATTTACACTGCTTGTTAACTACCAAAGGAACCATTTCTCCCACATGGGCCGGTAATACAGAGAATTCTTCTGAATTAGCACTGGGTTCAACCAGCACGTGGCTTCTCCTTCAGAAAGCAACAGGACTCTGCAAACACAAATAAAGAATTGTTAAAAAAAAATAAAGTACAATAATGCCATAATTATAGAACGCATTCTGGTGCTAATGCTACGCTTATTTTTTAAGTTTGAGATTCTTGGCAAATACATTTTTGTACAAAATTATTTGGGCCCCGTCTGCCAAACGTCAAGGTGATCTCTATAAGACGGGAACCCAACACTAAATCCTACCTGTTATGTGCCATAATGGCCACCATAAAACTCAGGGAGTGCAGGTTCCACATGTATGCTGGGTCCACTCTGCTTTTTACCATTTCGGTGCCATAATGGCCTCCATTAGAGTGGACTCAGCATGCACGCTGGTACCTGCATCCCTGGATTTAAAGGAGGTTGTTATGGCATGGAAAATGGTAAAAAGCAAAGTGAACCCATCATCATGAATGTAGAACCTGCACTCCCTGAATTTTATGGTGGCCATTATGACACATAACAGATAGGATTTAGTGTTAGGTTCCCGCCTTATAGAGATCGCCTTGATGCCAGCAGACGGGCCCAAATAATTTTGTACAAAATGTAATTGCCAAGAATCTCAAATTTACAAAATAAGCGTAGCATTAGCGCCAGAATATTTTCTATAACTATGGCATTATTGTACTGTATTTGTAGTTGCAGAGTGCTGTTGCATTGTTTCTAGCCATGGCAGTGTGCACATGCATATTGGGATGTGCTGACTGATCCCCCTTTTTTTGTAGTTCTCCTTCAGAACATCATTTAGGGAAAGCTATATTGTCCCATTGCATCTACAGCCCCATCCGTGAATCATGGATAACTCACGGACTGAAAAAAATAAAATAAAATCACACAGCCACGGAACAAACATGGATGGATCATGTACATACCACGGACACAGATGTGTGAAAGGCGGCTTACTCTTGCTGGTGTCACACAAACAAAAATCCACTGAATGGGGTTATCCTCATGCGGATCAATTTTTAAATACTGTGTCTGATTTGTGGTGTCGACATGGCTTGTAGACTGTTTCCAATGACAACCCTGAGCTATGAGGGTTGCCTCACCTGTAGCCGATAAGCTGTGGATTGGCATAAAAATCTCATCCACAGGCAGCAACAAAAAAATCTGCAGCATAACAACTTGCGGTGCAGATGGTAATATATACAGCATGTCAATTTATGATGCAAATATCCGCTGCAGATTTCACCCTTTGCAATGCATAGGGTAAAATCCACAGCAAAATGTGCAAAAAATATGGTGGGGAAATGCAGCGGAAAATCCGCCACGTGGCCATGCCTTATACTGTCAGCAACTCAGGATCAGTCCCAGTTACGGCCTTGTTCACATCTCCATCAAGAAGATCTGGCCAGAGAACAGCCTGCTGGATTTTGCCGTATCCTCTAGTTCACCACCAGATCCCTATTGACTATAATGAGGTCCGGTGGTGATCTGGCCGCTTTCTGGCACAAATAGCAGGTTTCAGCCGAACAAAAATCATTGCACAAAATGTTTAGTTTGTTTGTTTTTTATCGTGCAGATAGCCGCCATTGGTGCCAGATCTGCTTGACGGAGATGTGAACAGGGCCTAAAGGGTGTATTCAACACCCCGACCAGACGGACGATTGTCAGCGTTCCTTCCCAGCAATCGCCTGCTTGCTAGCGGAGGAAACCTGCTGCTATTACATGCCGTGATCTCCTCCACAACATGGGGAGGAGCCATCGCTTGTCCATATGCTGTCCAGTGGTTTGCCGGCAGCAGATTATAATTAGACAGCACGATCTGCCGCTGGCAAATCCTGATCTTTCTGGATTGCCTTATGGTCGAGCATTTGCTCGCTCATCGAGCAATCAGCGGCAGTATTACACTGCCAGATGATCCATCCAGGCATTCATACAAACGCTCGTTAGCGATCATCAGGCAGAAATCTGCCAGTGTAATACACCCTTAAGTAACGCAACGTATGTAATGGACGCACCCAGCAGCAAATTAACACAGCAGTCGCCTGTAGATTTAGCTCATTGAAATTCGCTGGAGCCAAAGCAATCTCTGCAGAAGAGAAGCCATTTTTTTCCTGATACATGCATCTATTCATCGGTTTCTTAGAAATGTTATTTGCAGCGGTCCTCTCGTTCCCCAAAAAAATTTTATAAAAAAAAAAAAAAAACAGCCAGCGGGTTATATTTTAATAGGGAGCCTTTGCTGCATGCAGTCTGAGAAGCTTCATGGGAACAGCAAGTGACTGCCTTAAGCCTCGGACATTGCAGATTTACTAAAAAGGTCAAATAATGGAAGCCTCGGGACAGCCATCTGTTAACTTGCCACTCTTGTCCACAATCAATAAAAATGGGAGTAAGCAAAAGAGAAAAAAAAAAATAATGTAAAACTAGCCGTGGGCGACAAGCTCAATCCTGGTGCCGGCCGACAGCTATAAATACCGAGCAACGGATTTACTGCAGGAACCCTCACTCCTGGTAAATTGACTTTTTGGCTATGGACGGCGGGTCCAGACAATGCAATAATGAAAGCTAAGGCTACTGAACATAGGCAGAATGCAGGCAGCTGTACGCCAGGGTTATGTTAACATTACAAGCATTACATGACATGTCGCTGTGTACAAGTGAATTTTTGCTGGCGTTTTTATTTTGCCAAAATAACATCATGCGTTTAGTTTTTTTGCTGCTTTTCACTTGGCGAAATCCACATAAAAAAAAGTCAAACATTAGCACCATAAAGAAAATCAGCACCATAGTTCATATAGTACAGGTGAAACTCGAAAAATTTGAATATCGTGCAAAAGTTAATTTATTTCAGTAATGCAACTTAAAATTAGAATTTTGTGAAAAAGGTTCAATATTCTAGACTCAAGGTGTTGCACTCTAGTCAGCTAATTAATCCATACCCCCTAAGCAAAGGGGACCTGAGATTGTGACTTTGGGGTTTCATAAGCTGTAAGCCATAATCATCCAAATTATAACAAATAAAGGCTTGAAATATCTCGCTTTGCAGGTAATGAGTCTATCTCATATGTTAGTTTCACCTTTTAAGTTGCATTACTGAAATAAATGAACAATATTTGTACAATATTCTAATTTTCCGAGTTTCACCTGTACATATAAGTCCTTGAGAGGATTTAAAAAAAAAAAAGATTTGGAGGCCCATTAGGCCCCTTGAAGATGAGCGTGTCCAGATAAGGTCCGGATGCGTTGCGGCAAACCCGCGCGAGTAGGTACGCAATTGCAGTCAGTTTTGACTGCGATTGCGTTCCGTTGTTCAGTTTTTATCGTGCGGGAGCAATGTAGATAACCAAATGATTTTAGATTAGGTGATTTTTTTTATTTATAAGTGTGCACATTACAATATTTAATCTTTAATTGAGCTTTTTTTTTAAATAAAATGTCTGTTGTACATAGTGAACCCAGATGGTGAGTGCCTACCTAATTCTAGTTTAATTATATATTGCATGACAGGGTGGGTCATACAATTAAGAGCACCAGTTCCGTGTCAGCAAACAGGAGAGCAATTTACAGTAATTGTTTTGAAAGAAAAGTCAAGTTTCCATTGAAAAAAAAAAAAAAAACAACAAGTCCTTTAAGTGAGGAGGCGATATGACCAGTTTGATCACTTTCCCCTCCGAGGCTGGCCGCGCAGGGACAGGAGGAGGGATGGAGCTGGGAGTGACTTCAATAACCTAGAAAACATCCTAGAAGATAAAATAAATTGCCGAGGCATTAGGACTCGCTTTGGATAGGCGACAAACCCATCTAAAGTTGAAATTTACTGTATATTATAAAATATTATATTGCATATTGAATAAATACAGAATAAGGTACCATTCACACAACCGTATCAGTTTTTGCGGACCGCAAATTGCAGATCCGCAAAACATGGATAGCATCTGATCAGCAAAAAATGAGGATAGGATGCGGACCAAAAATTCGGTCGTGTGCATGGGCCCTAAGAGTCCATCAATAGCATGCAGATTTTTGCCATGGGGCTAAAGCTGAAATCATGCGTTTCATTTGCACAAGCCGTGGCGCCAAAAACCACATCACAAAAGCAACACAATAATCTGACGAGTGGCCATGTGTACAGCACCCGCAGAGCGAGTTATGATTTCTGGGAGGTAAATTATCTATAAAGTCTTTGTACTAGTAATAAAATGGAATAGCAATGCTCAAAATCTGACAATGATGTGGTTCAAGATCTGGTTTGCAATTCAGAACCATATTACAGTCAGTACCACCTGGTACTGAAAATCTGCTCCAATATAGAGCACGCGATCAAACTCTGAAATGCATAAGTTATATGACTGGTACAAACTTGGCACAAAAACATGATATGCACTCCGCATCACAACATGGACCCACTGACTAGGGCTGCAGCCATCAACTTTTTTTTGTAAGAGTATTCTATCTAACACAATGATTAATCGAGTACTCCAATAACAAAAAACTAATTAAAAGAACGTTTTTCTTTATAAAAACTCATCAGCCCCCCATGCCATCAGCTGCCCCCCATAGAGCCATCAGCTCCCCCCCCCCCCCCCCCGTGGCATCAGCTTGCCCCCCATAGAGCCATCAGCTTCCCCCCCCCCCCCCCCCCGTGGCATCGCGCCATGTGCCGAGTGCCAGTGCTTACCTTTCCTGTAAAATTTGCAGCGAGGATTTTTTTGTGTTGAATTACTCGATTCAATAGAGTTATCTTTTCAGTCCTGCAATCTGCAAGATGCAGTGAAAGATAGGGCATGCAGATTGCGAACCAATTGCAGTCAGTGGGCCCATACTGCGATGCAGAGTGCACACAGAGTGCCCATGTTTTGCAGATCTGCGGTTGGCGGTCCACAAAGCAGGCATGTCCGTGTGAATGCTGCTTTATACGCGTATCAGCCAAACTCGCCGATTTTGACCGACCATCTAATGTGCCCCCTGACGGCTGGTATCAGAAGAGAAGGACCAGGCATATTGGATTTAACTGCCCTTTTGTTATTATATATACATATATGGGGGCACAAAGAGGGAACATTATACATACTGCGGGGCATTATTTTAAATTAGGGCACCAATGAGGGCCATTATATGCGCTGGGGCGCTATGGGTGCCATTGTATGTGCTGAGGGCACTGTGGGGCCATAATATATATTAAGGGCACTGTGGGAGGGCCTAATATATAGTGAGGGCACTGTAGGGGGAATAATATATACTGAGGGAACTGTGCGAGGCATAATATACACGGAGGGCACAGTAGGAGGAGTTTAAAAATAAAGCCAATAAACTGCATTTAAAAACCAATGCATAAAGTCATTAGAAACGGATAGACAGGCAGAAAACAGATGATTAACACACTGAAGCAAAATGGCTTTGAAAAACTGACAGTTTATCCATTTTTAACAGCCTTTTTGTGTGTGAATGAATGTACCCTAAGAGCACCTAAAAAAAGGAAGTTCGGGTGCTTGGTCCGTTCAATGGGCTAAAAAAAACACTTGCATGCAAAAGCTGCGTTTTAAATAGCCATAATACAAGGTCAAGCATAAGAAAAAGGTTGAGAACCTGATCTTTTGGTCTAATTTCCATATAAAGAATGAGGATGTCATATACCAATATAAATAATATCGTATTATCTTCTCCTGTATCGATATCAAATAACGCCATAATACGCGCTATCCACGGGGCTACCAGTGACCTTCACAGTGAAGCGAGCCACCGATGGGTCATATATAACAGCGGCTCATGAGCTACCATCACAAGGGCAATCTCATGTCTGAAGGCGAGATCAATACATACAGCAATGTGCGTGTGACCAGCGTGAAATGAATTAACCTCTTCACTGCCGCTGCCCCCTATCCGACACATCGTGCTTCGACAGAACCAAACATCAAGCATTTGCATGGCTGGTCTTAGAGACGTTGCGCTGCAGAAACCTATAATAAGGGCAATTACCTCTGCCAGGCTATTAACATTTCCACAATGCAATTAATTTACATTAGTGCTGTTTAAAGTTCTAATTAAGAAAATGTTCGCTCAGAGAGCAGCCGCACACCATAACAAGCGTCCCGGCCTTCACGATGCCTGGAAGGAAGTCGTAACGGTGAAAGCCAAGAAAAAGAACAAGAAGAGCAAGACCGTGTCACCCCGACAAGTGATCATCATACATGGAGGCGTCGGTGTGTAGAGGTAGAACGCTGATGACGCACAGCATATGTCTACGTGACGAGTGTGCAAACATAATGGTCTATAAGCAGGGAAACTATTCAAGACTGGACCATCAAGGGATTATCCAATCCTAAAATAGTGGCCCAGACCTGCCGGACCCAAGTGACATCACATGTGACGCAGAGGGAGCAGGTCACTGTTGCGGCAGTCAGGTGTGCCCCGGCGCACGCGAGAGCCGAACTGTTGGTCCAGGAGCCCAAGAGACCGGATGCAGCGGCAGGGAGCAGGTAAACATCACCCTCACCCTGGGTCAAGCAGGTCTGGGCCACTATTTTAGTATTGGGTGACCCCTTTAAATCTTACGTATGCCCCTCTGTCTTGTAAATCGATCACTCCCATATTCGAAACCATGAAAACTATTATTCGTATTGTATAACATTCAACAGCTTTAAAAATCAGCACCTGGATCCGAATACTTTTGTAATTACATGGAATTTAAAATGTATTATAGTTCGTAAGGTATTCACTGAACTCTATCTGTATAGCGTCCCCTGCTGTTTGTTCTTTCTCTAATTTCTCTGTCCTGCTCACCGAGATGGAAGCACATGCTCAGGGACAGACATTCTTTAAAAAAAGGACAGACGGTACCCCCCTAAGCCGATAGCATGAAATAAATCTAGCAGAGCAACTGGAGCAATGAATGGGGAGATCTCTGGATCCATGTGAGGTATACAGTAGGGCTGGTTCTAGCTTTGTTAGAAAGAGATTGTCATGTACTATATGAGGTCTGATTTATATTTTTTACATTAATAATGGGATAACCGCTTTAAAGGGCTTGCGCCATGAACATTTATCACCTATCCACAGGATAGGTGATTAATATATGATCGTTGAGGGTCCGTCTGCCAGGAAACCTATTGATTACAAGAATGAGGGTACCCAAGTTCATTGTGTGAATGTTTAGTAGTGCACATCCATTACCACCACTCCATTCACTTCTACGGACTACTGCAGTCCCATAGGCTTGACAGTGAATGAAGAGGTGGTCATGTACAACTGAAGGTAGTCACTCACATGCACTACTGCCCCCATTCACACAGGAGCCTCATCACATTCTCATGACCGGTAGAGGTCCCAGCAGTTGAACCCCCAGCGATCATACATTTAGCACTTATCCTAGTGGCGGCTTATCTCCAGTGAGAATAAAGGATTGGTCATGCTGAAATCCAACAGCCCAATCCTCAACCCCTCTCCCCATCATGTGCCATTATGTAAAGAGTCTTACAGGTCAGGCAAGCAGAGTTGTGGAGTCCGTAAGCCAAAGTTCGACTCGGACTCCTGCATTTCTACACACTACGGTTCTGTCTCCTTCAGAAATGGCCAATAATTTAGTAATAATATTTCCTGTAGTAAAATGGTAACATTGGGATTTTTCTCACTATCATGTAAGTGATCAGACGACTTAGATGGGACTTAAACCATATCTATAGGAATACAATTTCTGAAATTCATGATTTTGTTTCTAAATTCCTATAAGTAAATATGCACTGTGCATTTAATAACTGGAAAACACTGTTACACACTTAGGGTACTTTCACACTAGCGTTTTTCTTTTCCGGCATAGAGTTCCGTCACAGGGGCTCTATACCGGAAAAGAACTGATCAGTTTTATCCCCATGCATTCTGAATGGAGAGTAATCCGTTCAGTTTGCATCAGGATGTCTTCAGTTCAGTCGTTTTGACTGATCAGGCAAAAGAGAAAACAGTAGCATGCTACGGTTTTCTCTCCGGCGAAAAAAACTGAAGACATGCCTGAACGCCGGATCCGGCATTTTTTCCCATAGGAATGTATTAGCGCCGGATCCGGCATTCAGAATACCCGAATGCCGGATCCGTCGTTCCGGCATGCGCAGATTGGTAAAAATGAGAAAAATGTACAAGACGGATCCGTCGGTCCGCATGACTGCCCGCCGGATCACACTGCCGCAAGTGTGAAAGTAGCCTAAAAGGGATCCTGTCACCGGGATTTTGTGTATAGAGCTGAGGACATAGGTTGCTAGATGGCCGCTAGCACATCCGCAATACCCAGTCCCCATAGCTCTGTGTGCTTTTATTATGTAAAAAAACTGATTTGATACATATGCAAATTAACCTGAGATGAGTCCTGTTCCTGACTCCTCTCACATACAGGACTCATCTCAGGTTAATTTGCATATGTATCAAATCAGTTTTTTTACACAATAAAAGCACACAGAGCTATGGGGACTGGGTATTGTGGATGTGCTAGCGGCCATCTAGCAACCCATGTCCTCAGCTCTATACACAAAATCCAGATGACAGGTTCCCTTTAATAATTGTAAGAAATCTAAGAATTTGTCCTCAGAAAAAGTTAGAAAAGCTCTATATGTATGTCGTGGAAATGCAGAGAGTCGTGTGCAAGTAATGGGAATAAAAGTGTAAAAAGTGGAGACGCTATATCGGTGCTGCCATGAAAGGGTTTCGGGAGATATTCCTGCAGTCATCTCAGCACTACCCAGTGGTGAGCCTTTAGAAGAGGAACTTACTACTCGGCAAGTGCAGCACAGTTTCAGGCATTGTAACTAAGTGCCTTGGAGCAACATGAAGATACCTAGTATAAGGGACAGGAGAGGTGAGAACTGATTATCTATCACCACTAAAACACCCTGCTTATCACTGAGTATAGTATAAAGCAGTGATGCCCAACCTGGACAGCCTACAGCTTTTAGGCTGGGTTCACACCTGAGCGTTTTACAGCGCGTACGATCGGGTTGTAAAACGCCCGACGCCCCAAGAAGTACAGGAGCTTCTTTGGGGCGTCTTGTCGCGCGTTCCCGTACATAGACTTCCGGGAACGCGCGACAACGTGCGTTCGCTTGTTCCGGAGCCGTGATTGTAAACGCGCATACAGAGCGCTCCATCCCGTATGCTCAGGTGTGAACGCAGCGTTAGGGCACGCTGGGAGTTGCAGTTTTGCAACAGCTGGAGGGCCGCAGGTTGAGCATCGCTGGTATAAAGGGATAGGAGAGAATACAGGAGAGGATAACTGATTATCTATCACCACTACAACACCCTGCTCGATGAATAAAGGGCATTACATTGAACATACAATACATTTATGATTAACATTTCTAAACTTTTCTTAATTTATAAGAAAGTTAATAAATTATTTACACCATATTAATACCACATAATATTTTTCAAGCTGGGGTCGCCTTGCTAATCATGACAAGAGATAGGCCCGTTTCACATGGTCAGTATTTTGCATACCCAGAAGTGGAACCTCCACAGTAAAGGTATAATGGCTTACAAATACCAACGCAAAAATACTGGCCAAAGACAGTGTGAAAACGGCCCATACAAAGCAAACCATACGCTTCTCAAAAAGTATTACAGACTCATCTACAGACAGCTGTTTTGTGAAGTTGTAGTTTTGCAACAGCTGGAGGCACACTGGTTGGGAAACACTGATGTAGTGCACCAACGATAGGTGAAAACCCCAAGACTGCTGTCTGTGGAATGGCCCATTTTCCTCAGGACCACAGTAATGTCATAAAATAGTTATATCACAGTAAAATTACCGTATTTTTCGCCCCCATAAGATGCATTTTTCCCTAAAAAAATCCCCCTGCATCTTATGGGACGAAAACTAATGGAGTGCTTCCATTTTGGAAGCGCTCATTAGTACCGGAGGACCGGGAAGCGGTGAAGGCTCTCACGCTGTTTGCGCCGGGTCACAGCACAGCCGACAGCAGGAAGAAGACAGAGCGCGCTGGAGGCGAGGAGCGGCGACATCCAGGAGCAGGAGAGGAATGTGGGTTTTTATTTTATTGGCTCATAATAAAATGGTAGGGATGTCCCAATACCAATACCAGTATCGGGACCGATACCGGACATTTGCACAAGTACTTGTTCTCGTGCAAATGTCGACGATACCACTGCCGATACCTGATGGCCGCGCAGCGGAGGGTCCCGTGTCCCAGATGATCAGCGGTGGGGATGGCGGCTGCGGCGGTGAGTCCCATGTTCGCTGCGGCGGCGGGTCCAGTGTCGTCTTCCGTGCGGCTGCGCTCCCAACCGATCAGCGTGGGGACAGCAGTGTGTCCCAGCTGATTGGCGTGGGTGCGGGACTTCCGTGCGGCGGTTCCCAAGTCCCACTGCAGTTGCCTAGCACTGGGAGGAAGTTAAAGCCACTTCCTCCCAGTACTCTGGTGCATCCGCATGGGAAGGATTACAGCAGGCCAGGTGGGTATGGTGCATAAAATTCATGTTGATTTCTCTCCATTTCATGGTCAAACAGTGAATATAAAATAAGGTGGGGGAGGAATGGGCATATAATAGTGATTCCCAACCAGTGTGCCTCCAGCTGTTGCAAGACTACACCTCCCAGCATGTAGTTTTGCAACAGCTGGAGGCACGCTGGTTGGGAAACACTGTTATATGCCCATTCTCTACCTTCATATGCCCATTCGCCTCCTTATATACCAGTGTTTCCCAACCAGTGTGCCTCCAGCTGTTGCAAAACTACAACTCCCAGCATGCCCGCACAGCCTAAGGCTGTCCAAGCAAGGAGTTGTAGTTTTGCAACAGCTGGAGGCACATTGGTTGGGAAACAGTTATATGCCCATTTATTAATTTATTAACCCTTGTACAAAGGAAAAGTAAAGCAGTTGTCCATAGCAACCAAATTCTGGCTTTCATTTTTTTTCATTGCTATCAGCAACTGCGCCGCTGTGTCCTTGTACAAGGTTTGATGAATCTCCCCTATGACCAAATTAAATTGAAATTTGCTGTAAAAAACATTAACACACCATAATTGGTATCAGTAATTGGTATCGGTGAGTACTTAAATAAAAGTATTGGTACTCGGTCTTAAAAAAAAATGGTATCAGGACATCCCTAATAAATGGCACTGGGGGCATAATAAATGGCATGGGGCTAATAATGGGGGCTTATAACTGGCATGGGGGTCTGATCTGAGGTCTTACCTGGGGTCTGTTTAACAAAGGGGGCTGATCTGAGGTCTGATTAAGGGGCTTATTAACATTGGGGGGGTCTGATTGCTGGCCTGATCTGAGATCTAATGAAAAAAACATTTTTTCTTATTGTCCTCCTCTAAAACCTAGGTGTGTCTTATGGGCCAGTGCGTCTTATAGGGCAAAAATACGGTAACTCCATATGAACAATGTTGTATTAGTTTAGGGCAACTGCAGGACTATCCAAAAAACGTATCTCATCATTCCTGGCCAAATGTCTCGAGAGCTTATTGGCATTTTAAAAAAGGGGAGAGACCCTGAGAAAGCAGGTGTCCTAGATGGTTTGCATATCGTTTACACTCTGCTGCCATATTACATGTCAACAATTATTCATGCCGCCAGGAAGACTGCCATGTTCAGCACATACAGCGAAACCATGTCTGAACAGATGGAAACATAATTTTAAGTGGCAGCCATTTGAATACTAAATTTACCAAACCAACCGCCAGGCACAATAACTAAAATGTAGACAAAAAGCAGTTTAACATATCGTACAAAAAAATTAAAAAAAAAAATAAAATAATGAATGCTGGGACCCACAATGCAAGTCAATGGGGACGGATCAGTTTTCTCTAAACAGATCCATCCTTCATTGACTTTCAGTGGAGTTCATGACGGATCCATTTTGGCTATGTTAAAGATAATACATAACGGATGCAGACGGTTGTATTATCAGTAACAGAAGCGTTTTAGCTGAACCCTGCCGGATCCAGTAAAAACGCTAGTGTGAAAGTACACAGGGACAATCCCTTAAATAAGGGAAATAGTAACACCCAGCTGTCAATTTATTCATACATTTTCCGCAGGAATCGGGGCAACATAGTCATGCAGAGATTTAAAGGTCCTTTAACAGGGACGATAATCGGGAACTAGCACAATGTGAAAGTGCATTTGGCCGGTCGGCAAATCCAGACACTCCAGCAAACAGCCGATGAATGAGCGACGGCTCGTCTGTTAGCTGATCCTATATCTTTTAAAAATCATCGCTTTTTGGCAGCAGTCTGCCCGGCGTAAACTTGGGTTGTGAATCTGACAATCAGCAAACTGTATCAGGGACTAACGATTGTTCGCTGTGAAAAAGGCCCTTCAAAGACCATCTGTCAGCAGATTTGCACCTATGAAACGGGATGACTTGTCTCATGTGCATCTGGCAGCTGAAGACATCTGTGTTTGTTTGTTGAGAAAAATTCTGCTTTCATATATGCAAATCAGCCTCTAGGAGCAACAGGGGCGTTACCCTTACTCCAAGGGGCTCAGCTCTCTCTGCAACTGCTGCTTCCTCTTCAGTTTGATTTACAGAGAAAGGCATTGTGATTTTTTTCACTGTGTGACCCTGTCAATTAAAGTTCAGAGGGTGCAGCAGTTGGAGAGAGCAGAGCCTCTAGGAGTAAGGGCAACACCCCTATTGCTCCGAGAGGCTCATTTGCATATATTAAAACGCTCAGCAAAGTGGAACCAACCAACACAGAAGCCTTCAGCTGCCAAATGCACATGCAACAGGTCATCCAGTTTCATAGGTACAAATCTGCTGACAGATGCCCTTTAAACAAGCACCGATTTGACTTTATATACCCTCAAGCAGTGGACATTTTGGGCTGAAAATGGCCTGTACAAAAGGGGCTGTCTTCGCACGTGTGCATTTGGTTAGTTTTTATTACCCATATTTCAGCAATACTACAAAAACAGCAAACAAATATAAAAATAAAACTCCTTCAAAAAACAAAAAACAGAAGGAACAAAAAAAAAGCATAAAATACACAAACAAGCAAAACCAAAAAAATCTATACTTCGCATACACATTGAAAGGCGTAGTTCAGCCTTGACTAGGTGATGGCTTATCCTCGACTTCAATAGGAGCAGCACTGTCCACTACAAGGTTGACGGAGCCGTTTAGTGCCGATGCTGGAGTTACACCCGCAGGACCCCTGCCAATCAGCTACTGATGGCCTATCCTGGGGACAACCCCTTTAATTGCATTTTTATATACAAGGAGTCCTTATAGGTACTAACTGAGGTTGAGAAAGCAATCTGTTGCGGCACCCAGCTTTAAGGCCCCTTTACATTGGCTGTCTTTGCAGGCGATTATCGGGAACACACCGTTCCTATGGATAACAGCCTGCTCCCTAGGGCTCATTTAGACGTTTCTATCTGTTTCGCAATCTGCAAAACACTGATACCAGCCGCGTGCTTTCTGCATTTTGCAGAACGGAACAGCTATCCCCACGATAGAAATGGCTATTCTTCTCCGCAATTGAGAACAAGAATAGGACATGTTCTATATTTTTTGCCACAGAACGGGAGTACAGAATGAAATTGCGGAACGGATGCAGACACAAACATACTTTAGTCTGAATAAGCCCTTAGAGAAGGTGACAGCTGCATTTACATGTAGCAATCGCCTCCACTGTACGGGAACAAGCGATCTCTGCAGCAGATCTCTGTTTATACAGGATAATCTGTTGCCCAGAAATTATGATTTTGGTGCCCGCTAGGGCTGCACGATATGGGAATTTTGTGGAGGACGCCGAGTTGTGGGGGGGGGGGGGGATCTGTGGAGGACGCCGAGTTGTGGGGGGGGGGGGGGATCTGTGGAGGACGCCGAGTTGTGGGGGGGGATCTGTGGAGGACGCCGAGTTGTGAGGGGGGGAATCTGTGGAGGACGCCGAGTTGTGGGGGGGGGGGGGGGGGGATCTGTGGAGGACGCCGAGTTGTGGGGGGGGGGGGGGGGATCTGTGGAGGACGCTGTTATATGGGGGATCTGTGGAGGGCGCCGTTATATGGGGGATCTGTGGAGGGCGCCGTTATATGGGGGGGGATCTGTGGAGGGCGCCGTTATATGGGGGGGATCTGTGGAGGGCGCCGTTATATGGGGGATCTGTGGAGGGCGCCGTTATATGGGGGATCTGTGGAGGGCGCCGTTATATGGGGGATCTGTGGAGGGCGCCGTTATATGGGGGATCTGTGGAGGGCGCCGTTATATGGGGGATCTGTGGAGGGCGCCGTTATATGGGGGATCTGTGGAGGGCGCCGTTATATGGGGGATCTGTGGAGGGCGCCGTTATATGGGGGATCTGTGGAGGGCGCCGTTATATGGGGGGGATCTGTGGAGGGCGCCGTTATATGGGGGGATCTGTGGAGGGCGCCGTTATATGGGGGGGGATCTGTGGAGGGCGCCGTTATATGGGGGGGGGATCTGTGGAGGGCGCCGTTATATGGGGGGGGGGATCTGTGGAGGGCGCCGTTATATGGGGGGGGGGATCTGTGGAGGGCGCCGTTATATGGGGGGGGGGGGGATCTGTGGAGGGCGCCGTTATATGGGGGATCTGTGGAGGGCGCTGTTATATGGGGGATCTGTGGAGGGCGCTGTTATATGGGGGATCTGTGGAGGGCGCTGTTATATGGGGGATCTGTGGAGGACACTTATGGGGGACCTGTGAATGGCACTGTTATAAGGGATGTGTGGAGGACACATAGGGCCATGAGGGGGGCCAGCTTAAGACATACAGCATCTTATGCTGGTCCCCCTCATGTGTCCTAAACTGGGCACATAACTGCCTTTTGCGTGTAAAGTGTTTTACTAGTGTGTGTGTGTGAAACAATCTCTCTCCCAACAGGTCCGGCCTCTGTACTCACTATGAATGCAATGCACTGCAGCGAGCGGCAGCGCGTGAATGACGTCACTTCGTAACGCTCCTGCTTCCTGAAGTGGGAGGAGCGTTACTAAGTGACGTCAGTCACGCGCCGGCCGGCCACCTCGCTGCCGCAGAGCATTGCATTCATAGTGAGTACAGAGGCCGGACCTGTTGGGAGAGAGATTGTTTCACCCACACACACTAGTAAAACACTTTACACGCAAAAGGCAGTTATGTGCGCGGGGCCCCTTTTATATATAATCGCGGCATTTTCCGGTCGGCCAAATCGCTATATCGCATTTGCCGATTATCGCGATTCGATTATTTTTTCGATTTATCGTGCAGCCCTAGTGCCCGCAAAAACTTGATCATGGAGTGATCCGTGGCGCCTTTACAAAAAGGCAGTTATCGGGAATGAGAATTTGTACACAGAGGTCGCACTACTTTTTTTTCCAGAAGAGAAAAAAATACTCCTCTTAACAATTTTGAGGTGTATTTTTAGCCGAGGAGGAGTAGGAATTTTGCGGTAATTAATATATATATATATACACACAGGTCCTTCTAAAAAAATTAGCATATTGTGATAAAATTAATTATTTTCTGTAATGTACTGATAAACATTAGACTTTCATATATTTTAGATTCATTACACACCAACTGAAGTAGTTCAAGCCTTTTATTGTTTTAATATTGATGATTTTGGCATACAGCTCATGAAAACCCAAAATTCCTATCTCAAAAAATTAGCATATCATGAAAAGGTTCTCTAAATGAGCTTTTAACCTAATCATCTGAATCAACTAATTAACTCTAAACACCTGCAAAATATTCCTGAGGCTTTTAAAAACTCCCAACCTGGTTCATTACTCAAAACCGCAATCATGGGTATGACTGCCGACCTGACTGCTGTCCAGAACGCCATCATTGACACCCTCAAGCAAGAGGGTAAGACACAGAAAGACATGTCTGAAGGAATAGGCTGTTCCCAGAGTGCTGTATCAAGGCACCTCAGTGGGAAGTCTGTGGGAAGGAAAAAGTGTGGCAGAAAACGCTGCACAACGAGAAGATGTGACCGAACCCTGAGGAAGATTGTGGAGAAGGACCGATTCCAGACCTTGGGGGACCTGCGGAAGCAGTGGACTGAGTCTGGAGTAGAAACATCCAGAGCCACCGTGTACAGGCGTGTGCAGGACATGGGCTACAGGTGCCGCATTCCCCAGAAACAGCGGCAGAAGCGCCTGACCTGGGCTACAGAGAAGCAGCACTGGACTGTTGCATGTCATTCGGAAATCAAGGTGCCAGAGTCTGGAGGAAGACTGGGGAGAGGGAAATGCCAAAATGCCTGAAGTCCAGTGTCAAGTACCCACAGTCAGTGATGGTCTGGGGTGCCATGTCAGCTGCTGGTGTTGGTCCACTGTGTTTTATCAAGGGCAGGGTCAATGCAGCTAGCTATCAGGAGATTTTGGAGCACTTCATGCTTCCATCTGCTGAAAAGCTTTATGGAGATGAAGATTTCATTTTTCAGCACGACCTGGCACCTGCTCACAGTGCCAAAACCACTGGTAAATGGTCTACTGACCATGGTATTACTGTGCTCAATTGGCCTGCCAACTCTCCTGACCTGAACCCCATAGAGAATCTGTGGGATATTGGGAAGAGAAAGTTGAGAGACGCAAGACCCAACACTCTGGATGAGCTTAAGGCCGCTATCGAAGCATCCTGGGCCTCCATAACACCTCAGCAGTGCCACAGGCTGATTGCCTCCATGCCACGCCGCATTGAAGCAGTCATTTCTGCAAAAGGATTCCCGACCAAGTATTGAGTGCATAACTGAACATAATTATTTGAAGGTTGACTTTTTTTGTATTAAAAACATCTTTCTTTTATTGGTCGGATGAAATATGCGAATTTTTTGAGATAGGAATTTGGGGTTTTCATGAGCTGTATGCCAAAATCATCAATATTAAAACAATAAAAGGCTTGAACTACTTCAGTTGTGTGTAATGAATCTAAAATATATGAAAGTCTAATGTTTATCAGTACATTACAGAAAAGAATGAACTTTATCACAATATGCTAATTTTTAGAGAAGGACCTGTATATATGCATAGGCCCACATGACGTTATGAGGCTGATATTTCTGCAGGGAAACCATTGCTAGTCTCCCGTGCATATATAAATGTAGACAATTTTACATAGATCCAACATCATACACTAAACATAAGACCACTGCCGCCATACACAGCGCCCACAGACGCCGCCATGCACAGCGCCCACCAGACACTACTATATACACATTACATACACAGCTCCTACCACATGCCCATTACACAGATAGTTTACTATATACACATTGCAGACACAGCTCTGCTACATGTCCATTACACAGATAGAACTACTGTGTGCACATTACACACAGAAAACTGTACAATAGACTGGGTACACTGACATAGCACTGCTTTATTCACACCTTCCATACATAAAGTACCTCTGCATTCTCCACCAGTACAGTCCCCTAACTGCTCCCACACACATGGCTGATCACATGACTGTGACATCACCACAGGTCCTGTAACCACAATATGTAGTCTGGAGCTGCTCCTGGTGAGAAAGATGTGAGGGGCGGAGCTTCCTGTGTGCCAGACCGGGCAGCTTCTAGTACAGTGCTAGTGACTAGAAAAAGACCATGCGTAAAAATATGCATGACTCGTTTTCCAGGGAATAAAATGGCCTAAACAGGCGTCTGACGCTTGTACATGCGTTATTGCGACCTTTGTTTGTACAAATGTTCACTTCTGATTATCACCCTGGGTAAGAGGGCCTTTATCATGATTACTACCTGTACCAACAGGGGAACTGATAAACTAGATGTACAGAAAAATATCCATAATATCTATTTAAAAAAAATGAAGCGCGTTTATTGTAGCCCGTGGATGGGACACAGTCATGAAACATCGGATCCAGCATATGGCAGACACCAACAGCGCCCAACGGACCCCACTGACTATAATGGAGTCTGCAGGTTTCCGTTACGGTATTAGTCATTCTACCAGAGAAAATACCGCGGCACACTGCATTATTTTGTCTGATGGAACCTTGAGTGCAAATGTGAACCAAGATTTAAAAAAGGTATGTATCCCTTTAAAACGAATTTACTTCATTTTTTTGTTTGTTTTTGTTCTTGAACTGAACCCAATAAGTAACCAATTTTCCAAAAGCATTGTTTATAAATATCTCACTGATTTCTGTCTGCGGCCCCTATGCAGAACTATGGGTCTCCATGGCAACAGACTACAAACTCTGATCCTGCAGTCATATTCTCTTCGATAGGTACCCCAATTCTTGCAACCTACCAAATCAGTATGGGAGAGATGGAAGGCTATGGGTTCAGACTATAAATGTACCAGTATTTGTGGTAACCACAGAGACACATGTCCACTTAAAGAGGACCTCTTCCCGCTCCTGACATTCTTGTTTTAATCGCTTCATGCTTTCCCCATGTAATAATAATTCTGGAGCATCTATTCTCATGGCTCTATGTTGTGCCATTCCTTTATTATTTCTACTAGAAGTTCTGAATGAATTGCTATTAGCCTTCAGTAAGGGTACAGAGGGGGGGTAACCAGTTGGGGGGTGTATCTGCACAGTCTGAACATGGCAGCACTGATTGGATAGAGTCACTCTGTGCAGGTGAAAAACGCATCAAAACGCATTGCACCCGCGCAGGAAAAACTGAACGCAATCGCAGACAAAACTGACTGAACTTACAATGTGGTGCGAGTTTCACTGAACGCACCCTGAACGCAACCGGCCCCAATCCGCAACGCCCGTGTGAAAGGGGACTTGCTGAAGGCTAATAGCAATTCATTCAGAACTTCTGGTAGAAATAATAAAATAATGGCACAACATCGAGCCATAAGAATAGTGATATTTATATGTGCCCATTAGTCTCCATGCAGTGTTTAAAATGATCCCACTGTTTATGCTCTGTGTGTGTTAGATTCTTATAAAAAACAATCTTATTGATATGTAAATTACCTCCTTCAGGAGCCCAAGGGGTTGTCCCATCGATCCGGAGCCCAGCACCGCCTACCACTTAAATTTATTCACTCCACTATCCCTGACGTCAGTTCTTCTCAGTGCCGTAATCTCGCGCAGGCGCAGTGGACACTGTAGTCTGCACCCGTGCGGACTACTGGCACCAGCTTCAATGAGTGTACTGCGCATGCGCCAGCTCCCTCCAGGCGAGATTACGGCACTGAGAAGAACTGACGTCAGAAATAGTGGAGTGAATTACTACTATTACGTTATCATTTCTATTACCCATTATCATCTTATTAAGCTTTTGCCAGAAAGAAATCAGCTACTCCTGGCTAGAATAAAACCCAGCCTTTCTGTGGACACACTGAATAAATAATTCATGAAATGGCCCGATGATCACTACACCCCGATGATTTATTAATATATATCAGTGTAACGGCTCAGTCCTGATTTCTCGGCTGTTGGAGCCAGCGTACGCCGGAGGTGGAGAGGCACTGTCAGAGCACCCAGTGCCTGTAGTGGAGCAGAACGCATGGCGTACAATAATACCCTCCCAAACACAAGGTAAAATGCTGCTGAAAGCATCGGGGTAATGGATAGCGGCTAATGCCTCGCGAGCTAGCGCGTTCTAATAACGCACAATGGAGACCTCATCAATAACGTAGGAAGAAACCGCTCGGGTGCTTCCATCACTAATAGCTCATTCTCATGCAATGAAAATGTGAAAAAGTAAATCATGCAAATTTACACGGGGAATATCCTATACAGAAAAGTCAACTACGACACATTGCTACTGCAATAACAGTTACTGTTCTAATATATGCAAACATTTTTAGGTTTGGGGGGCTGGGAAGGTGCCCTGGGACCTTTGCCCATCTGCAAAATGGGTTAGGCTACTTTCACACTAGCGTTCGATCGGATCCGTTCTGAACGGATCCGATCATAATAATGCAGACGGAGGCTCCGTTCAGAACGGATCCGTCTGCATTATATTGGCATATAAAAGCTAAGTGTGAAAATAGCCTCGGACGGATCCGTCCAGACTTTCAATGTAAAGTCAATGGGGGACGGATCCGCTTGAAGATTGAGCCATATTGTGGCATCTTCAAACGGATCCGTCCCCATTGACTTAGGCTACTTTCACACTAGCGTTCGGGTTTCCGTTCGTGAGCTCCGTTTGAAGGAGCTCACGAGCGGACCCGAACGCAGCCGTCCAGCCCTGATGCAGTCTGAATGGAGGCGGATCCGCTCAGACTGCATCAGTCTGGCGGCGTTCAGCCTCCGCTCCGCTCGCCTCCGCACGGACAGGCGGACAGCTGAACGCTGCTTGCAGCGTTCGGGTGTCCGCCTGGCCGTTCGGAGGCGTGCGGATCCGTGCGGATCCATCCAGACTTTCAATGTAAGGCTACTTTCACACTAGCGTTCGGGCGGATCCGTTCTGAACGGATCCGCTCATAATAATGCAGACGGAGGCTCCGTTCAGAACGGATCCGTCTGCATTATATTAGCAAAAAAAAGCTAAGTGTGAAAATAGCCTGGGACGGATCCGTCCAGACTTTCAATGTAAAGTCAATGGGGGACGGATCCGCTTGAAGATTGAGCCACATTGTGGCATCTTCAAACGGATCCGTCCCCATTGACTTACATTGAAAGTCTGGACGGATCCGCACGGATCCGCACGCCTCCGCACGGCCAGGCGGACACCCGAACGCTGCAAGCAGCGTTCAGCTGTCCGCCTGTCCGTGCGGAGGCGAGCGGAGCGGAGGCTGAACGCCGCCAGACTGATGCAGTCTGAGCGGATCCGCCTCCATTCAGACTGCATCAGGGCTGGACGGCTGCGTTCGGGTCCGCTCGTGAGCTCCTTCAAACGGAGCTCACGAACGGAAACCCGAACGCTAGTGTGAAAGTAGCCTAAGTCAATGGGGACGGATCCGTTTGAAGATGCCACAATGTGGCTCAATCTTCAAGCGGATCCGTCCCCCATTGACTTTACATTGAAAGTCTGGACGGATCCGTCCCAGGCTATTTTCACACTTAGCTTTTTTTTGCTAATATAATGCAGACGGATCCGTTCTGAACGGAGCCTCCGTCTGCATTATTATGAGCGGATCCGTTCAGAACGGATCCGCCCGAACGCTAGTGTGAAAGTAGCCTTACATTGTAAGTCTGGACGGATCCGCACGCCTCCGCACGGCCAGGCGGACACCCGAACGCTGCAAGCAGCGTTCAGGTGTCCGCCTGCTGAGCGGAGGGGAGGCTGAACGCCGCCAGACTGATGCAGTCTGAGCGGATCCGCATCCATTCAGACTGCATCAGGGCTGGACGGAAGCGTTCGGGTCCGCTCATGAGCCCCTTCAAACGGAGCTCACGAGCGGACAGCCGAACGCTAGTGTGAAAGTAGCCTTAGTTGAAGGGGTATTCTCAGAATTGACTTTCATCCCTTATCCAAAAGGATACATGTCCTACCAATTATGAGTACAAGGGCCCCACGTCCTCTTTGCTACTCACTGGACCCCTGCAGTAAGGAGGTGCTTGAACAGAGAAGTGGTCAAGCATGTCCACTGCACTCCTTTCAGCTCTTTGGTACCGATGGATATAGACAAGCACGGCGCTCAGCGATCTCCAGCAGTCCCATACAGAATGGAGAAGCGGTGAGCATGTTCAACTTGAGACTCTATTCAAGCTCATCCTTAGGGCTAATGCACACGACCGTATGTATTTTGTGGTCCACAAAAAATACAGATGACATCCGTGTGACATCCATTGTAACAATGCCTGTCCTTGTCCACAAAATGGACAACAAAAGGACATGTTTTATCTTTTTTGTGGAACGTCCATGTGAACATACAGAATGCAGACTGAGTCATTTCCGTTTTTTGTGTACCCAGAGAAGTGAATGGTTTTGCATACGGGCCACACACAAAAAAATAAAAAACACACACACGTGTGTGCGCATGAGCCCTTACTGGGGAAAAGGGAAAGAAGTCACCCTGTTCTCAAGGTTTGTGGGACACCAGAGATCAGACATTTATCATGTATGCTGCAAATGTCCGTTCTCAGAAAACGTCTTTGACACTACGCCCCCAGGTGGCGGAGCTTGGTACTGAAGCACGTGGAGTACCAGGCATCATATGCTCATATGTATGTCCACAATGAAGGAACCTTAATTCTGCTGATCCACCTGGGTCAGGTTCTGACAACCAAATATTAATGGCCTATTCATTTCCAATAAAGTGACCCTCCTATGCAAGAAAAAAATAATAATTGCTTTTACTGGGGAACAAACAGAACCCTTACCGGTGACCTCCTTTTCATCTTTTAAGCTGCAGATCCATGGACTCCTGGGCTCCTCTTCTGTCATCCAAGATGGCCACACCACCTCACACTACATGATGCACCCTGGTCACCAATCAGTAGTCCAAGACACTTCCTGATTGTCTAGCCCTGTTCTTGGATTGGCCAGCACTGATCATGTGAGCAGCGCCGGCCAATCCGAATGCAGCAGCAAGTGTCTTGGACTACCAAAATGCACAGGAGGCATCAGATCGTCTGAGAAGTGGTGTGGCCATCTTGGAGGACAGAAGAGAAGCCCAGAAATCGATTGATCTGATCACTAAGAGCTGAAATCTGATCACTGCTATGGAGAACTGCTTCACCTTTCCCCAATTGTGATATATCTCCCCCCAAAATTCCTGCAGACAACAACGCTCCAGGGTTCCTTTTCCATGCCGGAGCTGAACTTCCAATAAATCCTCAAGTCCCTGGCGTGCCAGCATCTGCAGACGGAGATCCTCAATGCTCTGGAAGAAAGCTTCTCCTTAGGAACCTGATCGCTTCCCGTTAAGAGGATTTCAAGCTTTCTCAATTATTCAGAATTCTGAAAGCAATGCTAATGCAGTGGTTGTAGAGAGGGGGGATATTTAGGCTGACGATTGCAGTTACATGTACAGTAATGATGTCAAAACCCTAGTATATTGAGGTAGAGAGGAGATACTGGATCAGTGTGGTAGCATGTAGTGTAATGCTGATGGCGCATCTAGAAACGGTCATCCACAGAAGTGCGATTTATTTATAGGGATAGTTGTAGAATAGGAACATAAAGTGGCCCCATGTTGTAGGCTAGCCCAAATTGGCAGAAGGTGGGTCAACACAAGTAGGCAGGGCGATACAGATGAATATGGAGATGAGCGCTTCCACAATGGAAGCGCTCCTCTCCAATCCTGCTGCCTCCGGACAGAACAGGCCCCCCTCCGGTCAGGGCTGTGGAGTCGGTAGATAAATGCTCCGACTCCTCAGTTTTTTGTACTTCCGACTCCGACTCCCCGACTCCGACTCCTCTGTATTTAATATGCAAATGTATTTTATACATTCCTTGAAGGAAAGAAAGAAGTTCTTCTAAGCTCTTCTAGCACAGAGAGGTAGTTGGGCAGAAGCTGCTGCCTTCTCCTTTGTGTGCTGATCTTCTGCTGAAGACAGGGCAGTGGGAGGATCCAAGAAGGGACATTTATTTTAAAACATGATTTCCCTAGAAGAATCCCATAGTCATGTTTAAAGTTTAAGATAACATTCTGAGTTTACACGTTTTATAGCCTTAGCTGAATGACAGCAGTTTTTCCAATGGTTTACAGCAGGGATGTCAAACTCGTGGCCCTCCAGCTGTTGCAAAACTACAACTCCCATCATGCCTGGGCATACTACAGCTATCAGGGAATGATAGGAGTTGTAGTTTTGCAACATCTGGAGGGCCATGAGTTTGACATCCATGGTTTACAGCTTCAGTCTTGAACTATTGACCCTCCATTCCCTTCACTTATACAAGTGTCTCTAGTCCTGCAAAACACATATTTACTTAATCCCTTATCAGTGAGAGGCGAGGTAAACCATGGGCATTGTGTTCCCTGTAACATCAGAACACAACACAATGCAAAGTATATGTATTGCCACTCCTAATTGTGCATTGCGTGCCATATAGTGAAGCATATGAAAAGCATGCTTCTTCACATCACTGAACGCGTTTGTTTTGCGGTTACGTGAGGCACTGCATGCATTGACCTTTATTCTTACAGTAGAGAAGTCATTAATTATAACTGTTTATGAATTCGGACATTTAAACTTGCTTTTTTATTTTTTTATTCCAATTTAAATTTAGTAGGAGTCGGTTCATTTTTTTCCGACTCCAGGTACCCAAAATTGACTCCGACTCCACAGCCCTGCCTCCGGTGCCCCGCAGCCGTCGCCCGTGCACCTTTAAAAACGGGCTGACAAATAACCAAGCGCAAGGACCAAATTCCTGATCGCCATGGCGAACTGGCACCTGGGATTTGTCGAGCCCTGCTATAGACTATTGTTTAGATAGGTCCTCAATATCTGGTTGTTTGGGGTCCGAAGCTCGGGAGATGCAGTGCTCAGGTGAGTGCTGTGGCCTCAGAGCATGCCCAGCATAGCGCCATACATTGTATAGTGGCTGTGCTTGGTACTGCAGCTCTATCCCATTCAATTGAGTGGGACTGAGCTGACTGATGGACATGGCATCATAGGCCGCGACCCTCAATAGAGGGCAGCAGCCCCATCCAACAGTTGATCGTCAGGGTTCTAGAGAACGCATCGCCCACTGAACAGATACTGATGATCCATCCTTGGTATATATTTCAGATGGGGGGGAAAAAATCCAGGCCATGGAATGATCAACTTGTATTAACTACTGTAAATACAGCCATCTCATACAAACATGGCCAAAAAACCTGACTATTTAGTCAAGTATTTAACCATGTATGGAAAAATCAAAGCCTTCCAAGGAGCAGGAATGCCAGCAGCAGCTGGGAGCGAGGGAGGATTCATACTGCGTCTGTCACAGATCTGGACCCAGTTACCAATGTTTATTCCATGAAATCTTAATCAACGCTATTAATTTCCCAAAACATGCAAAATATTGAGCTTTTGTGGAGGAACTTGTGTGCGGGGATGAATACATACACCGAGCAGTAACCTGCAGCCTGACGCTCACCCTCAGCTGACCACTCATCGCCCTGAAGGGGCGAGATATTTATGGCACATCGGCGAGATATGCCTTCGAGGTATTGTCATGGACTATATGGACGTCTAATTTTCATGTTTTACACTATTCATGGGATAACCCCTTAAAAGAGAACCTGTCCCCTCTGACTTGTCCATTTTAGCAACTACTTGCATTCCCAATGTAATAACCATTCTGGAGCATTTGTTTATGAATCTATGATGTACCATTAATGTATTATTCCTTCTAGAAATTACAAATTAATTACTAGCAGTTTGCAAGGAAGGTCCAGCTGGGTGTTGCCCGTTGGGAGGGGCGTCTGTGCGACGCGGAGATGCAGCGGTGGCCGTTCAAGGATCTGGAGGGACATGGGTGCAGGGTAAGATTCATTTATAGGAGGGGCACGGGCATTGTGGGGGATATTTGTACTATTGGATAAACCCTTTAAGATTGTGGCGATACCAAATGTATAGATTTTTTCTTCTTCTATGCTTTAATACTTTTCCACAATTAAAACAATTCATTTTCCACTACTGTAGCGTTATACATTTTTTTTTGCAAGATAAACTGTAGTTTCCATTGATACCATTTTGGGGTAACTTAATTTTAACTTTTTTGTTCTGTGGGGAGGCAGAATGAAAACAAATGAGAAATTTTGGCTGTTTTTTGTTTTTTTTCTACCATGTGTGACCTCTCTCCTTAAATAAAACCTCTTAGGTGCTACATTCCCTACTCAACGCAGCCTTTAAGCAGTCAAACGGCCGGGATCAGAACGGTCTCCAATCCCAGCAATTGAACCAGGGTAGAAATAGGTAAAAGCTGACAACCTGCGTAATGGAGGAAGTTGAGCTCCTGAGACCGTGCCAGCCACCATCACTATAAGGCTACATGCACACGAACGTTGTTTGTTTCCGTTCCTTTTTTTTCGGATAGTATGCCCGTTCCGTAGTACCGCAAAAAAAATAGAACATGTCCTATTATTGTCAGTTTTAGGCATTATTACAATGAATCCGCAAAAGAAATGCATACGGATGTCATTTTTTTTTGCGGATCCGCAATTAGCGGGCCGCAAAACACAGACGGTCGTGTGCATGTAGCCTAAATGATAGAAGGGAGCCCTCGCTGCAGTTCTTTCCAAAGACTCCCAGAGGTCAGACCCCGATTGCTCATAATATTAGATAATAGTCACAATATCATGGGAAGACCCCTTTAATGTTCAACCAGTGTAGACAAAGTTAATACCAGACACTTACTAATGTGTTATTATTGTCCATATTGCTTCCTTTGCTGGCTAGATAAAATTTTTCCATCACATTATATACTACTTGTTTCCATAGTTACGGCCACCCTGCAATCAATCAGTGGTGGACGTGCATGCACACTACAGGAAAAAGCACTGACCTATGTGCATTCCTGCGGTCCTGGCCAACAGCGAGACCTGTGCTTTTTCCTATAGTGTGCAAACACGACCTCCACTGATGGATTGCAGGGTGGTCATAACCATGGAAACAAGCAATGTATAATGTGATGGAAAAATGAATCCAGCCAGCAAAGGAAGCAATATGGACAATCACAATACATTAGTAAGTGCCTTGTATTCACTTTCTCTACATAATAAATGGTATTTGCTGAAGTGAGACAACCCCTTTAAATACCAGCCCGGGGCAAAATCTGACTCTGTTCAGTTTGCTGTGCATGGATATTTCTATTACTTCACACTACTCCATCAGAAAACCACCTTGGTCGTTCCTTCACCCGGTCTGTCCTGGCGCTTGTAGTTCTAATCATGGCTGACACGTGCGGGTGAATTAGTTTTGCTGATCGTATCAACTGCTGACCCTGGGGACGTGATCAATAGGATCTGCTAAGTACTGCTGGGCAAAATCCGATGTGCCCAGGCGAGTTGTATTTCAGGCTCCAGTGGTTTCCATTACAAAACTACATGCGCCTCCCAATCCATACTTGCACGCGGTTGATAATATCGATCAGCAAAATATTCCCCCTCCTCCTGAAATGATATCCTGGATTTTAACCATAAGGACTGGGCTCTTTTCGGCCTAATGGCTATAGATCAGTATGGGGCCGTTTCTCTGTTACAACAGTTCGTTGCTATTTTTGTACCATTTTTCATAAAATTAATGTTTTCTTTTTATCTAAGACTCCGTTCACATATGCATCTCCGTGTGCAGCAAAGCCAGGTCTGTGGTACTGTATGGTGGACTCCATAGACTTATAGTTGGGTCTTGTGGTTGTCCTATGTTCTGCCTGACAAAACAGAGCATCGCTAGGCTTCTTGTCCAATCTGACAGTATCTGCGACAGAGGCTCAGAGTCGGATGTGAACAGAACCTAAAGGGTCCAAAACTAGTAAAAGGAAAGTGAGACAACCTCTTAAAGGGAAGCGCTATTCTGAGTATAGGAGGGTAGAGCTGTAGCTAGGCACGGATTCACCAGGAAAAAAACTTTCATGGTGTCCATGTATGTATACACACCTAGTATTTAGCAAATTTTCTACACTCTATACACGCTAGCGATAGAGCGCACACATACACGCTAGCGATAGAGCGCACACATACACGCTAGCGATAGAGCGCACACATACACGCTAGCGATAGAGCGCACACATACACGCTAGCGATAGAGCGCACACATACACGCTAGCGATAGAGCGCACACATACACGCTAGCGATAGAGCGCACACATACACGCTAGCGATAGAGCGCACACATACACACTAGCGATAGAGCGCACACATACACACTAGCACAATACCACTCATAAATAGTGGCACAATACTACACATATATAGCACTGCTATACTGCATATATACACAGTATCGCTATACTACACACATTATCTTTCCTGCAGAGCAGTTACATCCCAGTAGCAGAGGAGGGAGCGGGGGTAAGTAAAGGACGCTGCTCTCTGCAACAACCTGCTCTGTCTGTTTGTCTAAGGGCTCATGCACATGGCCGTAGCTGTCCGCAATACATGAGGCACTGGCCGAGTGCACCCCACATCACGGATGCGAACCTATTCAAGTTCTGATCCATGCTTCCGCAAACCCAGATATACGGTGCGGAAGCATGGATCAGAACCCCACGGAAGCACTACAGAGTGCTTCTGTGGCATTTCTGGCTGTGCCTCCGCACTGCAAAAATGTCCCAATAAGCGTACTAACAATCGTCCTGCGAAGCTCCTGATGAGAAGAGTAGTTCCCCTATTTAACACGCAGTCAGGGGAAGCCTCAGGAGGGGGGGGAAAAAAAAATCGCAGGGCACCCGAGGGTTCGAGGGAAACCAAGAGGAAAAGGAAGGACCTAGAACTAGATAAAAGTGCTAGCAGAAAACCCTAAATCGTAAGGGAACATGAAACCAAAATGGCAAACACGCCAAGGAGTGGATTAGCGAAAATGACATAGAAGAACGCCCAACAAAGTATAACACTGAGACAGCCCAGAGAGCCCAATATCAGGGCAGCCACTACAAACCAGACCCTTTCAGATTCAGACACAACAACCCAATCTCAGCCAATCCTGTGGAATGAGTTCAGGCCGACAGCAGGCTAACATAGTCAGCCATGTTGCCTGGGCATTGGTCCTCTATATCTAGAGCGCTGAGTGGCGCACGGCGCCATCTTGGCCACACCGACGCCTGTATTCTGAGCTTTGGATTTCAGATATTTATCCATGTCAGGCTGTTTCATGCAACCCGGTGTCGAGTCCGCTTGATCTTTGGGCTTGTCCTTGCCAAGTTTCCCCATATTCGATCGGGTACAGCACTAATTACAGCGTTTAACTGCCAGCTCGGATAAGGAGCACAATTTCAAGCGGCCATTCAATAGCTCGGCCAGGCTCTGCCCCCCTCCAAATGCATTTTAAATATATCGTGGCCATATCGGTAGAGGATTCATACATACTTTATGAGAAAGTAATCCCCAAAAGCTAAAACATCTCTGCACGACTGCCGGCAACCGGAAATGTACATAAAGGGAAACTCCGGAGAACATTTTCCCGTGTGATGTCTTAACTGGAATCAGATGTCTGAATCTAGTGCTAGTCTTCTGCTTTTCTACATAAGATACACTCTGTCCATTGTCTCTTTGTGGACTCGCTATATAACTGAACATGCTTTTCTCAATAGGATCCCAGTAGTGGCTGCCTACATTCTGGTGAATTCAGACCTCCGATTCCCTGCATCGGCAATATGGGGGAAGTAGGCTCTAATTAGATGGTAATATAGTGTACATAATTGGAGGGCGGGGGGCACAGCTGGTGACATTACCCACCAGGGTCTACCTGAACAGGATCCTCCACCGACGACAATCATGGCTCAGGGGTGCCCAGAAGGACAAATATATACTAGAATGTTCAGGGTAATCGGAAGACAAATTATTGCTTCAATAGATATCAGTAAACCCACCTCAAGCAGTTATCTCCTGCGTGTCAAGAGGGACCAAGAATTGGAGACTGGCAGTGAACCTAAATCTAAGTCTTACCTAGGGCTGAGCGACTTAATGAATTTGCCCTTGAAGCCTCTGACTATATATTTTTTTTTTTTTACAGAATAGTCAAATCGATTTGGCCCACCATGTCACTTGCCTGGACCGCCCGCCCACCACTTCATTTACCTTGCAGCCGTGCCACTTGCCTGACCCATGTGCAGTAACCCCTGCGCTGCATGCATGTATATGTATATATATATATTATATATATGAAAAGAGATACAAAAACGAGATTTATTTCTACATAAAATGTCAATTTCGTAGGTCCCTGCACCATCCACGGCTGCAAAACAGGAGATTCTAGCAAAGGGCTTCACAGAGGTCGCACAACCAATTCGCTAACCACAAGTGAACACTACTGGAAATCAGAAACAGAATTGTTCCGGAAAATAGCAGACTCTTAAAATAGAGAGATAATCTATAGATATTGACATCCAGGACACAGGATACTACTATGGATATACAGAAGATAAGCAGTCCATCATAAGGGGTCTTCATGTATAGACCAAGCAAAAACAAGTCCTCAAGAGGTCATCTTCCGGCTCAGATTTTTATATACATTCTTTTCATCCGTTTCTAGACCTGGGAAAGCTGGGTGATAACTTCTTTGGCTGTCATATCTCCAATAGGGGTTGTCAGGCAGGTTGTTATCAGATAACTAGACAAAATGTGTTATTCTGGCATCTAGGAAAGCTCGACTGTAATTGATAAAACTAAGATGGCAGAGCAGACATTACAACAACCTGGCAGAAGAAAGCCTCTCTTTTTATTGGCCACCTACACAATATGGAGGAAGGATGGGCACAGGCTGGAGACAGCCGATTTTCTCCAGGAGGAACACAGGATCTGGCAGGCTAAATTTCAACCTACTACGTTTGACGATTCCTTTGCCAGGGGAACACCGGGCATGAAACTTCATAAATCTCATGTCAATGGCCAGTTTTAGGCCTCATGCACACGACCGTTTTTTATTAAGGTCCGCAAAAACGGGGTCCGTAGGTCCGTGATCTGTGACCGTTTTTTCGTCTGTGGGTCTTCCTTGTTTTTTGGAGGATCCACGGACATGAAAAATGAAAAAAAAAAATCTAAGTCAAGTTTGCCATTGAAATGATAGGAAAAAACGGACACGGATCACGGACACGGATGACAATCTTGTGTGCATCCGTGATTTTTCACGGACCCATTGACTTGAATGGGTCCGTGAACCGTTGGCCGTGAAAAAAATAGGACAGGTCATATTTTTTTCACGGCCAGGAAGCACGGATCACGGATGCGGCTGCCAAACGGTGCATTTTCCGATTTTTCCACGGACCCATTGAAAGTCAATGGGTCCGTGAAAAAAAAAAAACGGAAAACGGCACAACGGCCACGGATGCACACAACGGTCGTGTGCATGAGGCCTTAGAGGCAGTTTATTACGGTTGACCAGCCATAATAAAGTGCTCCTGTACTTTTAATACAGATTTTTAATCGGTGGTCACTTAAATGAGAAGAAAGAAGCAGGGCTGTGGAGTCAGAGCTAGATTTAGCTAGAGTCGGAAGAAAAACTCCAGATTAGAAAAAAAATCTTATAAATATTGTATAATTAATTTAACTTTCATAGGAAGCTTAGAAATGTTAATTATGTTCTATCAATCTAAGGCCCCTATTTATAAAAATCTGTGATAAGCAGTGATAAGCAGGGTGTTCTAGTGGTGATAGATAATCAGTTCTCACCTCTCCTGTCCCTTATACTAAAATAAGTGATAAGCAGTGTGACCTAGGAGTGATAGGTAATCAGTTGTCATCTCTCCCATGTTCTCCCCTGTACTTTATACTAGCTATCTACATGCTGCCCCAAGGCCCTTAGTTACAGTGCCTGAAACTGTGCTGCGCACACTCAGTAGAAGTTCTTCCTCTAATGCCTGTTCGACACTTGCGTGAAACAGATCCAGCAAGCTGTGTGCAGCGGTGTTTGTCCTGTCACTCCACTGCATATTTGTGGTATTTCAGCTGGATCTCCGTCGGCCCCTATTAAATTGAATGGGACCAGAAAGAACGGAGTCCGCGACTGATCCGACGGGTTGTTCCCAGCCGGAACAGCCTGCCGGATCTGTTTCACGCAAGTGTGAATCAAGTCTTAGGCTACTTTCACACTACCATTTTTGCTGAATCCAGCAGGGTTCAACAAAAACGCTTTCTGATAATACAACCATCTTCATGCGTTATGAACGGATCCGGTTGTATTATCTTTAACATACACAAGACGGATCCGTCATGAACGCCACTGAAAGTCAATGGGGAACAGATCTGTTTTCTATTGTGTCAGAGTTAAACGGATGCTCCGCATCCCATGACAGAAAGAAAACCTCAGCATGCTGCGGTTTGCTGTGCGGTATAAGAACGCAACCAAATGGAACAGAATGCATTTTGGAGCATTCCGTTGAGTTACGTTTTGTCCCCTTTGAAAACGAACAGAATTTTTTTTCCCGGTATTGAGATCTGTCATAGGAAAATAGAAACGGCAGTGTTAAAGTAGCCTAAGGGCTCGTTCACACGACCGTGCCGTTTTTTACAGGTCCGCAAAAAACGGATGCCGCCTGTGTGCCTTCCGCAATTTGCGGAACGAAACAGCAGCCCATTACAGAAATGTCTATTCTTGTCTGCAAAACAGACAAGAATAGGACAGGACTCATAATTTTTGCGGGGCCACGGTACGGAGCAACGGATGAGGACAGTAGGGATCGACCGATAGATTTTTAGTGCCGATAATTTGTGAACTTTCAGGCCGATAGCCGATAATTTATACCGATGTTCTGGGAATTTTCATAAAAAAAAAAAAATATTCCTACACAAATCTGCTGAATATTAATGTTTATTGTTAATGTGTATTTTTTATTTTTTTTGTAAATCTTTCTTTTTCATTTATACTTAATATTTTGGTGTTTTATTTTTTTAACGTTTTGTTTGTTTTTTTTTTTACTAACTTTTAGCCCCCTTAGGGACTAGAACCCTTGTCCTATTCACCCTGATAGATCTCCATCAGGGTGAATAGGAGCTCTCACTGTCCCTGCTGCTCTGTGCTTTGTGCACACAGCAGCATGGAGTTTACCATGGCAGCCAGGGCTTCAATAGCGTCCTGGCTGCCATGGTAACCGATCGGAGCCCCAGGATTACACTGCTGAGGCTCCGATCGGAGGAGGAGGGGATCCTGTGGCCACTGCCACCAATGATTAATAATGGGGGGGCTTGGGTGGTGGGGGGCGCACTGCGCCACCAATGTTTTTAAAGTGGGGGTGGTGGGCGCACTGCGCCACCAATGATTAATACTGGGGGGCTTGGGGGGGCGCACTGCGCCACCAATGATTAATACTGGAGGGCTGGGGGGGGGGGGGGGAGCACTGCACCACCAATAATTAATACTGGGGGGCTTGGGGGGGGGGGGGGCACTGCGCCACCAATGAAGATAAAGCTCTCATTTATTTAAATTGAACAGGAGGCAGGAGCTGGCTGCAGATGCAGAATCACATAGCCTGCTCCCGACCTCTATAAGCGGTAGCTGCGATCCGCGGCACCTGAGGGGTTAACTACTGAAGATCGCAGCTACAGCTCATAGAGGTCGGGAGCCGGCTATGTGATTCTGCAGCCAGCTCCCGCCTCCTTTATATGAATTAATGAGAGTCATCTTCATTGGTGGCGCAGTGGCCACAGCCCCTCCCCTTCTCTTGTCCCCTGTCCTCCCATTGGCAGCAGCACAGGGTGAGGGAGACACTGCTTCCTTCTCCCCTGTGCTGCTGAGGGAACACAGAGAGCGCTGACAGATCTGTGCTCCCAATAAGTTATCGGAATATCGGCAAAATAAATGCTGATAACAGTCAAAATCCTCAATATCGGCTGATATCTGTAAAACCGATAATCGGTCGATCCCTAGAGGACAGCACATAGAGTGCCCTAGCCTTTCAACAAACTTTGCATTAATCAATGGTAGAGTGAGTGTACATGAGGAATAAATACAATTTGTGGATTCCACATCACTTGTATCTGTAATATTTTAGCAGTTTCTCAGTGCTTGCTGAACATCTAGTTTGCAATTCTCTCAAACATGGTGGGTTGAGAATAGCTGCCATCCACTGCATATAGAAGTTAGAGGAGAAGCTGCTCAGAACAAGCCCTACAGTCATGTAGCTCTGCATTCACTTTAGGGTCTCTCCTGGAATCTCACTCTGCGCTTCCTCAACCCTCCCCATACACTTGTATTGACATGTGTAACGTGTGCAACAAGTGATTCCTCTGTACCCTGAAACTGCCAGAGATGTTGCCTGTGTGGTAAGAGGTTTTCCACCAACCCAAGTTAGTGTATAGAGGTTGTTCTCTGCTCACAGAATAATTAGATAACATTTGAGGGCACTGATTAAGGAGGATCTAACAATGTTTTTTCTGAGGACAAATTCATAGCTTTAAGCGCATAACAAAGTTTCCCAGTTCTTGCATAGTTTTCACAGGAATTTAAGTTATTTGTTCAGAAATTGTATTCCAATAAATCTGCTTAATGTTCTACCTAAGAAGCCTGATGACTTATATAATGACTGGAAAAAGCCCAATGTTACCATTTTACTACAGGATAGGTCATCAATATCAGATCGGCGGAGGTCCAAGTTCCGACACCCCTGTCAATCAGCTGTTTGAAGAGAAAGCAGTGCTTGATCGAGCACTGCCTTCTCTGCTCTGTTTACCTACAAGCAGCAGCATAATCACAACAAGCATGACCCCATTCACTTCATGGGACGGCTCCTGTCTGTTCAACTGAATAGGAGAGAGCCGTCCAATAGAAGTGAATGGGGACAGCATTCTTGTAATTACATTGCTCGCCACTGAAGTTGCTGCGGCGGGCAGGTGAAGAGAGGAGAAGGCAGTGCTCATACAAGCGCTGCTTTCTCTTCAAACAGCTGATCGCGACAGTGCCGGGACTCGGACCTGCGCAGATCTGATACTGATGACCTATCCTAAGCATAGGTCATCATTATAAATAAAGGAGACAAACTGTCACGGTCCCTCCTGTGACAAAGGTTAGAAGATCTGAGAGACTGGCTGCATGTTAGGTTATCTGACAGCCTGTTTTCACTTGTTGCAGTGTTGTTGTTGGAATGACCACACCTCTTGTCTCAGGTGTAACTTGTGGTCATTATTGCTACTCTATTTAGTCTGGACTCACACTTCATACCATGCGGTTGATATTATCTGCCTGGAGTTGGAAGAGCTGGTGTGAGTTCCTCATCGGTGTTCCTGCTCATCCATTTTCTATTGAAGATAAGTGTACTTCCCTTTGTATTTTGTTGTTTCCATTTGCTCGTTGTTTACTAGGCCTAAGGGAGATGATGGTTCGTTCATCTGGGAAGGAACCAGTGGTCTCGGACCCAGTCACTACTCTTAGGGCTTTCCAGGGTTTCTAGGGCCTAGGTTTCCGGTGTATGAATATTCCCACCTTAAGGGTCTATTCATACTCACAGGAGTCAGGGCTAGGTTTAGGGTCTCCTAGGTAGTGACCTCTTCCCTTTTCCTAGCCATGAGGCCTACTTTTTAGTCATTTTCCTTCTGGTGTTCCTCCCCTCCCCCCACAACCCTTTTAAAGGGCTATTCCAAACTCAGACACTGATTGTGTATTGCTAGGATTGCAATTAATGTCAGATAGGAGTGGGTCTCTGAGGTGGGATTTCTACCCATCTCCAGAATGGGGCAGCCAAAGTGAAGGCGGGCGCACCACACACGTGCTTTCCATTCACTGCTATGCGAGTTCCAAAAACAGCCAAACGTGTGCACTCGGCTATTTTTGGAAGTCCCATAGCAGTGAATGGAGAGTGCACTGTAAACGTTCCACCACCTCTCGATTCACAGCTATGGGACTTGGCGGGAATAGCTGAGCGAGCACTTGGCTATTCGGTACTCCCATAGTAGTGAATGGAAGGTGGCCACATATGCACAGCTGCTCTGACTTCACTTCGGGGGCCCCAAAAGTGGAGCCCCTCACCTGGCATTGATGGTTTATTATAGCAACATGCCATCAATGAGATAGGAAAAACCCTTAAAGTTGTGAGAAGAAATAGAAGCGTGCATACAGAGAGCTATTTCTCCTCATTTTAGCAACCGATGGGAGTCTCAGCATTTAGACCACCACGATGAAAACCTTTCTTATGTCGCTATGACATACCACAAGTTTGTTAAAAATACAGCTATTCATATACAGTCCTACTGCTGTTGATTCCAGATCAGTATTTTTTATGTCAATCCCCCCTATTGAGAGTATAGTCAATACACAAATAGGGGGGCACACTAAAATAATTAGGAGTGCCGGTCAAAGCATTCCACAGTCAGTTTGCAGACACTTGGCTGGAAAAGGGGTGTGGATCAACATCCAAATAACTGATCTGAAGTCAGTGTTCCTGTACTTAAAGGGGCTGTTCAGCTTCAGGTTGCCAATGATTGGCTGCAGCAGTCACGTGTTGTTGACTGCTGCAGTCAGGTAAATAGAACCCGGCAGGGAAAACCAGAGTGACGGTGCAGGATCTGTGAGGTAAGCACTTATCTGTTAGGCCTCTTTCACACAGGTGTCGGGGGTGAGGGCCGGATGCGTTCAGGGAGCATTGCGGGGAAACCCACGCGAGTAGGCACGCAATTGCAGTCAGCTTTGTCCATCTTCATTCAGCAGGACCTGCGCCGACGTCACCGCGTTCTCCACATGGTGAGCGTGATGACGACAGCGAAGGTCCCTTTGCAGATCCTTCAAGTAGAACAAAGAAGAGGATCCCGGCTGCGCGATAAAGTGGATGGGGTGAGTAATGTTTTTATTATTTTTTAACCCTCAAGTGACATTTCACTTTGCATTCTGTATTAACCGCCTCCCGACCGCCTAACGCAGGAATGCGTCCTGCGGGCGGTCGGTTTGTTCCTAGTACACGCATCGGCGCGTCATCTCGCGTGACGCGAGATTTCCTGTGAACGCACGCTCACAGGATCGCAAGGTAAACAAGTTGATCTACAGCCTGCCAGCGGCGATCATTCGCTGGCAGGCTGTAGATGCGATTTTTTAACCCCAAAAAAGGTATATTAGATGCTGTTTTGTTAACAGCGTCCAATATACCTGCTACCTGGTCCTCTGGTGGTCCCTTTTGCTTGGATCGACCACCAGACGACACAGGCAGCTCTGTAAGTAGCACCAATCACCACACTACACTCCACCTCCCCCCTGTCACTTATTAACCCCTGATCACCACATATAGACTCCCTGATCACCCCCCTGTCAGGCTCCATTCAGACATCCAAAACACGGACACCGCTGTGGCGCAAAACACGGACACCAGCAATGTGCTATCCGCATTTTGCGGATCTGCACATTGCCAGAACTATATAGAAAATGTATTTTCTTGTCCGCAATTGCAGACAAGAATAGGACATGTTCTATAGGCTCTACAAAAAACGCAGTGTTTGCCCGATCAAGCCTGATCTTGTGCGTATACTTGCGTTCACTTTTTTTTCTGTTCACTGCAAAAACACTGTAAAATCGCTGCGGCGCTGTAAAGATCACTTTGGAGGGGCATGGCGAGTTCATAGAAGATTTAGTTATTTTTTGCCAAGTAAGCGGAAATTTTTATTTTTTTTGTTTTTTCGCCATACTCAGGTGAAGTAGGGCAATGTGTTTTGGGGTGTCTTTTTACATTAAAAGACATACTGATAGGGAACTTAGTAGGGATCGACCGATATTGATTTTTTAGGGCCGATACCGATAATTTGTGGTGGCGCACTGCGACTGGGGGGAGGGGGGGGGGGGCGCACTGCGCCACCAATGCCTAATATTGGGGGGGAGGGGGGGGCGCACTGCTCCACCAATGTCTGATACTGGGGGGCTTGGGGGGGTGCACTGCGCCACCAATGAAGCTTAATCTCACATTTATTCATATACAGGAGGCGGGAGCTGCAGGATCACATAGCCGGCTCCCGACCTCTATGAGCTGTAGCTGCGATCCGCGGCACCTGAGGAGTTAACTACCGCAGATCGCAGCTACAGCTCATAGAGGTCGGGAGCCGGCTGTGTGATCCTGCAGCTCCCGCCTCCTGTATATGAATTAATGCGAGATTAAGCTTCATTGGTGGCGCAGTGGCCATAGCTCCTCCCCTCCTTGTCCCCTGTCCTCCCATTGGCTGGAGCGGCAGCAGCAGCACAGGGGGAGGAGACACTGCTCCTTCTCCCCTGTGCTGCTGCTGAGGGAACACAGAGCGCTGTCAGCAGCGCGATCTGTGTTCCCTATAAGCTATCGGAATATCGGCAAAATAAATGCCGATACCGATAACGTTCAAAATCCTGAATATCGGCCGATAATATCGGTAAATCCGATAATCGGTCGATCCCTAGAACTTAGATTGTGAGCCCCATTAGGGACAGTTGGATGATAACGTCTGTAAAGCGCTGCGGAATTAGTAGCGCTATATAAGTGTGTATAATAAATAAATAAATAAATAAATAAATAAATATACACATGCTGGGTGAGAGAAATATCTCTGTAAAATGACAACTTTTTTTTTTTTTTTTATACAAAAGGGAAAAGTTGTCGTTTACAGAGATATTTATCTCACCCAGCATGGGTATATGTAAAAATACACCCCAAAACACATTGCCCTGCTTCTTCTGAGTACGGCGATACCACATGTGTGACACTTTTTTGCAGCCTAGGTGCGCAAAGGGGCCCAAATTCCAATGAGTACTTTTAGGATTTCACAGGGCATTTTTATGCATTTGGATTCCAAACTACTTCTCACGCTTTAGGGCCCCTAAAATGCAAGGGCAGTATGCAAGCGCATGCTGAAGATGAGACGGAGGCCGATGCCCATAGGATTGTATTGGGCATGCACCGGATCTTGTGAAGTCGGGGACAGTAGTAGCCGCCCAGCAAAGTGAATATTGATGAGCTGGGCGGCGCTTCAAAACGGCAGTTGGGGCGAGGCTGGGCGCAAGTGGAGATGAAACGCCGCTCCTTGGGCAGATTGAAGACGCTTCAACCAGGTTATAAAACTTCAGTTTACTGTATTTATAAGGTGGACAGGGGGGATACTTAGATGATTTTAATACACTTTAGAAGACCTGTACTGATTATATATACACACACACACACACACCTAAATATGCTTATTGGGCCTGTCAGTGTCCCTTTAAGCTAGGGGAGCTGAGGTGGTTAAAGAATGCTATTATTTCCCCTTATAACCATGTTATAATGGAAAATAATAAAGTAAAAAGGGGACCCGGGTCTCTCATCCCTCGTCCGTTTAGCAACCATGCGTGAAAATTGCATCTGCACTTCAGGGCTCCAGATGGCGACCAAAACGGTCGCCAATGCGCCTTAAAATTTGTAGATGGCGACAAGACTTTTTAGATCCTGCGCAGCCCAAGTTCTCTTCAGTAGCAGTCAGTGGAGAAGGAAGGAGTCCCTCCCTCTCCACTGTGATGCGGCCGCCACTACCACCAATGGGGAGATAGCAGGGAGGAGCTGTCGCCACCGCGCCACCAATGAATGTAAAACATAAGTATAGGCAGCGGTATCACAGACCCGGCACCCGGCCTCAATAACAGGGCATGACGCGGCAATTAACCCCTCAGGTGCCACATCGCATGCCCTGTTATTGAGGCCGGGTCTGTGATACCGCTGCAGACAATTGTATAAAGGAGTTAAATAGGACCTTTCGTGGGTCCAAAGAATATGAACTTAGTAGGCTGCATAGAGCGGCGCCCAGGGATCTAAGTGCACTTACTATTAGTCCTGGGCGCCGCTCCGTTCACCTGCTGTGGCCCCGGGTATTTTCAACATTCAGAGCAAGGAGGAGGAGACGCCAGTGTCTCTCCGTCTCCATGACAGCAGCGCTGACCAATCACAGCGCAGAGCCAGGGAGTTTTTTTTTCTCCCTGGCTCTGAGCTCTGCTCTGTGATTGGTCAGCGCTGCTGTCATGGAGACGGAGAGACACTGGCGTCTCCTCCTCCTTGCTCTGAATGTTGAAAATACCCGGGGCCACAGCAGGTGAACGGAGCGGCCTACTACTAAGTTCACATTCTTTGGACCCACAAAAGGTCCTCTTTAAATTACATTAATGGCTGATGCAGTGCTCCCTCCCAAAGCCCCCCCCCCCCCCATTGTTATATGGCGGCCACAGGGTCCCATCCCCTCCATTGGTGGCAGTGGCAGATTACACTGCTGGGGCTCAGATCGTTACCATGGCAGCCAGGACACTACTGAATCCCTGGCTGCCATGGTAACCTCCTTGCTGCTGTGTGCACAAAGCACAGGGAGATGTGTGAGATCCTATTCACCCTGATAGATCTCTATCAGGGTGAATAGCATAAGGGATAAAAAGATCCAGGTTCTAGTCCCTAAGGGAAGAAATGGTTATTAAATAAAAAGTTTTAAAAAAAAAAAACACAAAAAAAACACCAAAATACTAAAAGTTTAAATGGCCCCCTTCCCAGTTTTACATATAAAATTTACAAACAATAAAGAATAAACATATTACATATCGCCACTTCCCAAAAAGTGTGAGCTATTAAAATATAAAAAAATATTTCCGCTCGGTGAAAGCCGTAACAGAAAAAAAAAAAAACACAAAAAAAACTCTGAACCACGCAATTCGCCATTTTTAGTCACCTTGTCCCCCAGAAGATGTCCCTGGATGTGAGAGCTATGTGGTTTTCTCCTATATGTAGTGCTGGCTCACTACTGTGACCTGCGTCTCATCTTCTCAAAGTACTTTTGTTTTAAATTATATGCATTTAAAATTTGGCGACAAAAAAAAAAAAAATGACCAGGAGCCATTGGCTCCTAAACTAAAAAATTTAGGAGCCAAATTAAATTTTTTAGTCTGGAGCACTGCACTTGCTTGCGATTTTCACGCAGCCCCATTCATTTCTATGGGGCCTGCGTTGTGTGAAAAACGCAGAATATAGAACATGCTGCGATTTTCACGCAACGCACAACTGATGCGTGAAAAATCACTGCTCATCTGCACAGCCCCATTAAAATCAATATGTCCGGATTCAGTGTGGGTGCAATGCGCTCACCTCACGCATTGCACCCACGTGGAAAACTCGCCCGTGTGAAAAGGGCCTTAGGTTGTCTAGTTTCCTCATCAAACCAGATAACCCCTTTAAAAAGGTCTTTGCTAGAGGTGACAGTCTCTTTAAACACCCTACCTCCCCTTTGAAAAAAAAACAAGCTCACTTGCCTAACCAATGGCAACCAGCGTTTCGGGAAATAGGGTTTGCGGCAAAGTTGGCCTAATATTTTCCTGCAGTGGTCGTAGATATATTTAAGATTAATTCCTGGCCATCCATATACTGTAAAGGGAATCCATGGACGACCCACCTGCTAGAACGGAAGGCATTACTACTTAGCAGCTGACGGCTTTGAATGCTAGAGGGGTGTCCAGAGAAGGAAATCCTCATCCGTGAGACATTCAGCATGTAATACTGCACTTCACCCGTAGTGGAAATGTCTGACCGTCCGCGGGTTTTCTATGGCGAGACAAACCCTTTAAAACTGGATTATGTAGGAAAACGTAGAACACAAAGCTCTACCGTTCTCCAACCAACGCCTGCAAGAATTCAAGGGCGGAAACACAAAAGTGAAGGAGGAAGAATCTACCTGGCACAGAGAGTAAATCTGATAGCCTTCACTAGACAAGCAAGTCACCGCCTGTGCCAAAACACATATGTGCAGACAGATTACCGGTAATTACTGCAAAAGCAAATATAATCTTAGGAGACATGAAAACAGAGAAGAACCTGTGAACCAAGCATCATACATATGTGCGATACACGGGTCTGGACACCACGGTGTAAGGGCTCATGCGGGGCGGTCCGCAAAACAGATGTCAGTGTGCATTCCGCATTTTGAGGAATGGAACAGCTTGACCTAAGCGGACAATAATAGGACATGTTCAATTATTTTGCGGAACGGACATGAGGACATATGGAAACGGAATCCACACGAAGTCACTTCAGTTTTTTTTTCCAGATCCATTGAAAGTAATGGTCCCGCATACAGTCTGCAAAAAATAGGTTTGTGTGCATGAGCCCTTAGAAGAATATAGAAGAGAGTTTCTTAGGTCTCTTGCACACGACTGTATGTGTGTTGCAGTATGCCAACCGCAGATCCACAAAACGTGAATACCGGCCGTGTGCATGCCACCATTTTCTTTTTTCTTTCTACAGAAATGGCCTTTCCTTGTCCACAAAACTGACATGTATAAGGCACAATGTGGATTAAATATACGATTATGTGCCTGACATCCTATCAGCCCGTAGTAGGCCTCATTCACACAACTATGTATTTTCCGGTCTGCAAACTGCAGATGTTGTCCGCATCCATAAAATTATAGAACAAAACACATAGCCGTGTGCAGGTAGCCTTACTCACGTGCGTCACGGCCCAACCGCAGGTTTGAAAGACTCTATAAAAGGCTCGTTCACACGACTGTTCCATTTTTTGCAGGCCACAAATTGCGGAAGCCACCCGTGTGCCTTCCGCAATCTGCGGAACGGAACAGGAGGCCCATTTAAGAAATGCCTATTCTTGTCCACAAAAGGACAGGACTCATAATTTTTGCGGGGTCACGCAACGGATGCGGACAGCACGCAGAGTGCTGTCCACATCTTTTGCGGGCTCATTGAAATGAATTGTTCCGTATGCGGAACGCAAAATACATTCATGTGAATGAGCCCTAAGCCTGTGTATTCGGGTCAGTTAAACCCTCGGTCAAGCCATGACACATGCAAGTAATACGGCCAGATAAAACACCCGACATATACTCGTGTGTATCCCACCTTAAAGAGGACCTTTCATGGGTCAAAACATTGTAAACTATCAGGATATGTAGAGCGGGGCCCAGGGATCTCCCTGCACTTATTATTCCTGGGCGCCGCTCCGTTCGCCCCCGCTGTGGCCCCCAGTATTTTCTCCCGCTCTGTATGCCAATTGCTAGCATTGGAGCAAAGGGGAGGAGTCTGCCCTTTTTCTCAATGGGTGTTCCTTCTCCCTGGCTGTAGCGCTGTCCAATTGCAGCGCAGAACGTCAAAGCCAGGGAGGAAAAAAAAAAAAACAAACACACGGGAGAATATACCAGGGGCCAAAGCGGGCAAACGGAGCGGCGCCCAGGAATAATAGTAAGTGCAGGGAGATCCCTGGGCGCCGCGCTACATATCCTGATAGTTTACAATGTTTGGACCCATGAAAGGTCCTCTTTAAAGGGATGAAAAATGGGTCTTCTAGAGGCTTTATTCACATGGACATATTACGGCTCTGTAGTGCCAAAAACAGGACTGGATTTTCTCCTTAAAGAGGCCAGTCCTATACAGAGACTCCATGGGAAACAAATAGGCAAAGACGTATATCCCCTACTGGAAGTAGCTCCCTTTTCACAAGCCTTGGGACATGACAAGGGAACATAGCCAGATATCTGTCAGTATAGACAGCTGTGCCTGCCCCTCATCAGTACGGAGTAGGACTCTGGCTGACTGGGTGCTATGCCTTGAATGCGGCTTAGGCAGGGTGCTGGATCTCCTAGCGAGTAAGATGGGTCTCTTTCCTTGGGAAATATCCCTTTGCATATTCTTTTTTCATGGAGAACTTCCCATAAGTCTCCATACAGGACTGGTAATTTTAAAGAAGTTTTCCCAGATTTTATGATGGGTTTTCCGAGATTACCTGACAGGTGTGGATCGACACCTGGGACCCCCACCGATCAGCTTTTTGAAAAGGTTGCAGTGCTTGCAGTAATGCCGCAGCCTTCTCTGTTTTTCCTAGGCTAGTGACGACGCGTTCATCAGTTACGTGGTGTAGGTGCAGCTGAGCCCCATTGAAGTGAATGGAGCTTAGTGTAATACCAAACACAGCCACTATACAATGTACGGCGCTGTGCTTGGGGACCACTGAGCAGGCAGTGGCGCTCACAGGAGCGCTGGTGCCTTCTCAAACAGTTAATCGGCGGGGGTCCCGGGTGTCGGGCCCCACCGATCAGATACTGATGAGAGGATAAGTCATCAGTATTAAAATTTCGGAATACCCCTTTTAAGTTCTGGTTGCAGTTGCAAACAAGCTAAAGAGGTACTGGGTGCACTTTTCTAATGAGAGATGCAAGTCCCTGGCATTTCATAGCTGATAGGAATGATGCACGGTTAGTCAGGTGCACCAAAAAGCAGCTGCTCCACCCATGGTGCACCAAAAACTTTATTTGCATAAATAAAAAATGTATAAAAAAAATAAATAAAAAAAAAGAATTTCTCAGGAGAACCGAATTTTCACAATTTAGATATGGTTATATTTCGGGACGCGCTCTGTCCTGTAGCTATGGGAAGGGTTAGAAAGGTGAAATGTTGATGACAGACTCCCTTTGACTTTGGAGCTCCTTTAAAGGGAACCGGTCATCAACTGTTAGCTGACCTCACTGAGGGCAGTATAAAATAGTGACAGAAATGCTGATGTCAGCGGTGTGTAACGCATGACCTAATAGTAAGTGGTTGCTGAGAACCAGCCTCAATCATTGCAGCCCAGGCCTTAAAAAGAGTCAAATCTACCTGAGAAGAGTCATGATTATTCCTAATCTTCTGCTCTCTCACCCATCTGCTGAGGATTGGGCGTTCTCTCCTAGAGAGAAAGGGAGAAAACTAGGTAGAATACTGTCAGTCATCAGCAGGTGGGCGGGAGAGCAGGAAATCATGAATAACCAGGACTCTTTGGTGGCCGGGACTCTTTTCCAGGCCCAGTCTGCAATGATTGTGACTACTTACTGTTAACTTATAAATGACGGACCTCTGAAATCATCTCACCTGTCTCTACTATATTCTGCCATTAGGATGGGCAGCATAAGGCCTCATGTGCGGCCGTTCCATGCATTGGGGACCGCAATTGCGGTCCCCAATGCACGGGCAACATCCGTGCAGCAGGCCGGACCCATTTAACTTGAATGGGTCCGTGGTATGTCCGCATCGCAAAAAAATATGACACTTCATACTTTTTTGCGGTGCGGAACCACTGAAAGAAACACCATGGAAGCACTCCATAGTGCTTCCGGTGTTCCATTCCGTGACTCCGTTCCGCATCTCCGGAATTGCGGACCCATTCAAGTGCATTCGTATTGCAGGCAGCAATACGGCCAATTATCGACTATGCTAGCAAGGGGGGATTTCCTCTGTGTCTCCTGTCGATCGACGCAGAGAAGGCGTTCGACCGGGTAAATTGGTCCTTCTTGTCTGAATCCCTAAAGGCGTTCGGTCTTGGCCCCAGCATGATAGACAGGATCTTAGCTTTGTATCGGGATCCTAGCGCCCAGGTCCGAGTTAACGGGTCACTGTCAACCCCCTTCCGTATCCATAATGGAACCAGACAGGGATGTCCACTTTCCCCTCTGCTTTACATTATGGTTATGGAATTTTTAGCTAGAGCACTGCGGGCCAATGACTCCATCAGGGGACTAAGCACAGGTGATCTGGTGTCTAAGATCGCAATTTACGCAGACGACCTCCTGATTTTCTGCACAGATCCGCTAGTTGGCTTCCCTAATATCCTAAAGGAATTCGTGATCTTTGGTGACCTCAGTAATTTTAAAGTTAATCTCCATAAGTCCGAGGTCCTTAATATCTCCCTGCCCCAGACACCGGTCGGTAACCTACAATCCTCTTTCCCCTTTCGCTGGGCCCGCAGACATATATCTTATTTAGGCACGATCATTCCCTCCGACTTGACCAACCTCTTTTCTCTGAACTTTGCTCCCCTTATCGAGGAGGTCCGTAGGGACTTGAAAGACTGGAAAGGGCTACCATTATCTTGGTTTGGTAGGATTCACACACTCAAAATGAACATTCTCCCCCGCATACTGTACCTTTTTCGCACCATACCAATACCCCTTCCGAACACCTTTTTCAGGACTCTAAGATCTGTGATCCTTAAATTTATTTGGGCAGGGTCTTCCCCTAGATTGGGTTTGAGATTCTTAACGCGCAGCAGGGTGAGGGGAGGAGTGGGGGTTCCGGATTTACCAAATTATCATAAAGCAGCAATCCTGTCCTACATTTTGGATTGGTTCCACAATGGACGTTCTAAAAGGTGGGTCCAATTTGAGAAGGTGGTGATAGGGCTCCCATCCCAAAATCTACTTTGGATTTCTAAGTCTAGGAGACCCTCACGACTCCCCTTACTGACACTGGGTATATTGAAAGTTTGGGACAGAATTGCAATCCCCTTGGGCCTTACTCAGTTCCCTAGCCCTCTAACTCCCCTTTTTAATAATCCTGACTTCCCTGCGGGCCTAGGTTGTATGTCCTTTTTGGGGTTGAATCGCGCTGACAATCCCACGGTTTCTGCGGTTTGGGCAGGTGGATCCCTTCAGCCAATTTCATCCTTCCCGGGCGGGTCGGATAAGGGGGCTTGGCTTCATTACATTAGTTTGAGGAATTTTCTGTCTTCACTTGGCCCCAATAACTCTTGGTCCAGAGATCTTTCCCCTTTTGAGACGCTTTGCACCCTAACATCCCCACCTACACATCTGGTGTCTCTAGTTTACGGGCTGCTCCAGGGGAGAGGACGCTATATCTGACCTTCCCTTTGTGAAGGCCTGGGAACGCGACTTGGGAAAGTCTTTTCCTCCTGCTATATGGGAGAATGCATTTGAGATATCATATAAATCATCAATAAGCAGCAGTCTACAGGAGAAGAATTTTAAGGTTATGTCCAGATGGTACAGGACTCCGGTCCTGCTGCACTCTTTCTTCCCTTCTTGTCCTAGTTCCTGCTGGCGGTGTGGCCAGGAGGAAGGTAACATGTCTCATATCTGGTGGTCCTGCAACAAAATCGCCCCATTTTGGGAGGCTATTAATGATCTATACGATATGGTTTGTGGCAGTTCCCCCAGATGGACTCTCGAGGGCGCTTTGCTTTCTATGTTCCCTAGCACTTTATCTACTCTGAAAAAGGGTCTTCTGAGGTTCTTTGTTCAAGCTGCACGCTTGGTTATCCCAAGATTCTGGAAATCCACACGCGCCCCTCTCCCTGGGGACTGGCTCGCCACTTTTGAAAAAATTTACAGAATGGAGGAACTATGGGCGGAGGACATGGGCAATACTAGCAAGTTCCTGAAAATCTGGACCCCTTGGATTCTATTTAAGGGTTCTCCTGAGTTTATCACGTGGCTGAATAGGGGGTCGCCAGTCCCCTAGGGAGATTGCTCGCCCCATTGGATCTTAACCCGCATGTATTTGGCACGCCTAATCAAATTGTACTTTACACAGTCCTCTCTACCTCGACTTGTATGGTCAGGGGTTTCCCCCCCTCTCCCTCCCCCCCTCCTCTCTTTGTTCCTCCTGTAGCCCTGTCTTGCTTGTCTTGTCTGTTTAAATTTGTTGTGCGTCCTAGGTGAGAGCTCTCGATATTGCTTTCCCGCAACTGGGTCTTTGTGATACTTTTACTCTGATGTTGGGATCCTATGTTATCTCTTTGCTCATATTCATGTTTACATGATATCTGTTTACATTTATTGTGATCACCTACCTGTATGATGACATTTTGTGCGGTCCCGTTTCATGTTCGGGCTATTCTTAATGTGAAGTGCTTATTTTGGCTCTTGCTAATAAAAGTATTTGAACAACAGCAATACGGCCACGGCCACCCAACGGCCGTGTGCATGAGGCCTAAAGTTGATGACAGGTTCCCTTTAAAGGAAATGGGCCATAGACACAATGGTCAGGAGAAGGACCTCATCGACTTCTATAGGAGATTTTTCTGGGCATGCTCTGTGACCTGTGCAGAGGTCATTGTACAAGGAAAGAACAGATAAGCTCTGACAATCACCTATTGAGAATGAGGGATATCATCTTATCTATACGCAGGTGATATCATTACAGGCAGGATTCGAATGACAGACAAGCAGATAACTGCAGTAAACTGATCTGTACAGACCAAGAAGTGGCGTCAAATATTAGGCTTAGTGTACAGCGCGAAAACTGCATGAATTTTATGTTTTTTGTTTAAGTAGACATGGAAACTTAAACATAACCATGAAAAATTATTTTAAAAAGATCTTAAAAGGGAACCTGTCACCGGGATTGTGGCCATAGAGCTGGGGACATGGGCTGCTAGATGGCCGCTAGCACATCTGCAGTACCCAGTCCCCATAGCTCTGTGTGCTTTTATTGTGTTAAAAAACAGTTTTGAGTGCATATGCAAATGACCTGATATGTGTCCTGTATCCGGAGATAAGTCCAGCGGAAAGGAGCCCAGCACCGCCCCGCGTCCTCCGAATCTCCTCCTTGCTGGCTGACGTCACAGAGCTGGAGCGCCAAAATCTCGCGATGCGCGAGCTAGCGCATGCGTAGTTCGTTCCCTGTGCTGATGCAAGCACAGGAAATGAACATGATGCCGACACTGCGCATGCGCTAGCTCGCGCATCGCGAGATTTTGACGCTCCAGCTCTGTGACGTCATCCAGCAAGGAGGAGATTCGGAGGACGCGGGACGGTGCTGGGCTCCTTTCCGCTGGACTTATCTCCGGATACAGGACACATGAGGTTCATTTGCATATGGATCAAAAAACGGTTTTTTAACACAATAAAAAGCACACAGAGCTATGGGGACTGGGTATTGCAGATGTGCTAGCGGCCATCTAGCAGCCCATGTCCCCAGCTCTATGGCCAAAATCCTGGTGACAGGTTCCCTTTAAGCATAAAAATGGGATTTAAATAATAGGTTATTTTCTAAAGACCCATTCCCTTTAATAAAATAAAAGGCATCAGATACATAAATGTACATGAAAATATATCCCTCGCTGTATATTATAAGCCACCAAAGCTTTCCATGCCTGGTACCAGAGAACTGAGCTGGCATCATCTGGGCATCATAATGTGTGGCAAGGAATTTAAAAAATGGTCTCTAGGAAACAGTGGAGCAGCCCATACATAAAAAAATAAATAAATAAAAAAAAGCAGGTGTGATGTTAAAAAACCCAAAAGGAGGTGACGGGGTTAATCCTCACAGCCATTCAATGGGCAGGCAGCAGGAAACAGATGCATGGTGGGCTGCAGAGACCGCTGAGAGTGAACACCGGGCACATTATTGTATTACAACAAAGCAATCAATGGCGCCTCCGCTCCAAACACCAGCGGCAGCAGCCAGGGGTCGCCCCTGCTGCTCTCCCAGCAATGAGTTGTGGGGGGTGGGGGAATATATTAATTACCCATCATCCTCGCTTTACCTGTGCTACATTACCCCCAGACCTCAGAGATGGCGAGAGAAACACACGATACGACGCGTTACTATCCTGGTAGTTTAATGCGCTGGAAGACGGAGGACATTTCTGGCCGCTCAGGTTTTTGTGCACTACATTCTCATCATCCGTTTCTGATCTATCCAAGGGAGGGGTAAATGTTTCCAGAATGTAACGGCTTCTTCACGACTGTATGTATTTTGCAGTCTGCAAAACACGGATCCGCAAAAAATATGGATGACTTCCATGTGACATCAGTATTGTATCCATTTTTTTGCTGATCCATTTTAACAATGCCTATCCTTGGCAAAACGGACATGGTCCATCTTTTTTGCAGAACGGCCATGCCGGCATACAGAATACATAGAGTCATTTCAGTTTCTTTTACAGACCCATTAAAGTGAATGGTTCCGCATACCAGCCACACAAAAAAAACGGACACTGAAAAAAATATATGTCATGTGCATGAGCCCTAAGGGTGTTGGGGCCATAATAAGGAAGCAGAACGGAGTCCTCATGATGGAAAACGGGTTTAATAACTGCAATTACACATTTGCTTCAATACACCTCAATTTAACCCTTCCACGATCAGGTGGTTCTAGGTCTGTATGACCGCAGCAAAATTTTAAATTTTTGAACACTGCATTGTAAAGGGGATTGCTATTTTTGTTACTCAAAGGGGTATTCCAGCGTTTTGAGACTGATGACCTATCCCCCTCGGAAAGGTCATGACTATAAGATCGGTGAGCGGTCAACACCCAGTACCCCCATGTCCAGCGGCTTCCATCAGCCACAGGCAACAGACCTATACAGTGGATGGAGCCAGAAGCAGAAGGCTCCGTCCATTGCGTAGTGGCCGCGCTGGCGTTTCCCCAAAAGAGCTGTTCAGTGGGGGTGTAGGGTGCTAGACCCCACCAATGTGATACTGATGACCTATCCAGAGGATAGGCCATCAATACCAAAAAGTTGCAACATCCCAGTAGCACCCTTTCACCTGATGCAGTTACATGCAGCAATCATCACCTCTGTATGGGGATAAATGATCGATACTCTAATTCATCCTCATGTTTGTCGTAAGCACATCTGTTTACATGGGGCCACATGCTGCAGACAAATGAAGATGTTTACTGGTCAGTCGGGTGATCAGCGGCACACTGACAGGGGACAATTATTAGGAACGAGTGTTCGGATGATCCTTGGCCCATGTTATAGACCCAAGACCATCTGTCAGCAGTTTTGTACCTATGACACTGGCTGACCTGTTACATGTAACACTAGGTAACACTGACATGGAAAAGGACCTAGGAATTTTAATAAACAGCAAACTAAGCTGTAAAAACCAGTGTCAGGCAACTACTGCCAAGGCCAATAAGATAATGGGTTGCATCATAAGGGGCACAGGTGCCCGTGATGAGAACATAGTCCTACCACTTTACAAATCATTAGTCAGACCACACATGGAGTACTGTGTACAGTTCTGGGCTCCTGTGAACAAAGCCGACGTAGCAGAGCTGGAGAGGGTACAGAGGAGGGCAACTAAAGTAATAACTGGAATGGGGCAACTACAGTACCCTGAAAGATTATCAAAATTAGGGTTATTCACTTTAGAAAAAAGACGACTGAGGGGAGATCCAATCACTATGTATGAATATATCAGGGGTCAGTACAGAGATCTATCCCATCATCTGTTTATTCCTAGGACTGTGACTGACGAGGGGACATCCTCTGCGTCTGGAGGAAAGAAGGTTTGTACACAAACATAGAAGAGGATTCTTTACGGTAAGAGCAGTGAGACTATGGAACTCTCTGCCTGAGGAGGTGGTGATGGTGAGTACAATAAAGGAATTCAAGAGGGGCCTGGATGTATTTCTGGAGTGTAATAATATTACAGGCTATAGCTACTAGAGAGGGGTCGTTGATCCAGGGACTTATTCTGATGTCCGATTGGAGTCGGGAAGGAATTTTTCCCCCCTTAAAGTGGGGAAAATTGGCTTCTACCTCACAGTTGTTGTTTTTTTTTGCCTTCCTCTGGATCAATCTGCAGGATGACAGGCCGAACTGGATGGACAGATGTCTTTTTTTCGGCCTTATGTACTATGTATGTTTCTATGTCATGTGAGCTTGGCAGCTGAAGGCATCTGCGTTGGTCCCATGTTCATATGTGTCCGCATTGCTGAGAAAAATGAGGTTATAATATATGCAAATGATCCTCTAGGAGCAACGGGGGCGTTGCTAGGGGTCATTGATCCAGGGAGTTATTTTGATTGCCTGATTGGAGTCAGAGAGGAATTTCCCCCCTCCCACCCATTTTTCCCCCCTATAGCCACTTTCACACAGGTGTCCCGGATTTGCTCCAGATGCGTAGCGTGTGCATAGCGGGAAACCTGCGCGAGTAGGCATGCAGTTTTTTTTTTACCTTCCTCTGGATCAACTTGCAGGATAACAGGCCGAACTGGATAGACAAATGTCTTTTTTTCAGCCTTATAAACTATGTATGTTAAACCTACAGGCTCTGCTCTCTCTACAACTGCTGCATCCTCTGCACTTTAATCAGCCCTGTCAACCAAAGTGGAAAAGGGGCGCAGCAGTTGCGGAGAGAGCAGAGCCTCTAGGTGTAACGGCAACGCCCATGATGCTCCTAGAGGCTCATTTCCATACATTAAAACTTCATTTCTCTTAGAAATGCGGCAACATATGAACATGGCACCAACACAGACGTCTTCAGCTGCCAAGTGCACATGTAACAGGTCAGCCAGTGTCATAGGGACAAAGTTGCTGACAGACGCCCTTTAAAGGGCCCAATTTTTTTTTCTTGCAGAGCACATAGGGCTCCCTAATTCTTCCAAATTGGCCTCAATATCTTATTTAACAGACAAAAGTGGAAGAAAAAAAATAATTCTCATTTATCTATATCCTTTTCAATTCCGCTCAATCTAAAACATTTATCAAAACACGCGTGTCTAATGTATGACGCCAAATACAGTCTCTCAGGAGCGCTCCCTCCGGGCATTTTACAGAAACGTAAATTATATTTTACTCGGCTGTCACAGGACAGGGTCGGCCCGCGATGACCACCTGAACCAGAGGATGGCGCTGTTCCCGGGAGCAGGCAGCAAGGGAGTTAAAAACAAATTCATTTTGGTGAAATCTATAGGTAGAGTACACGGCGCAAAAGCATCTCTTCCTCCGCCGTTCTCTCTCATACAGGACACATTCGGAGAAAACAAATTTTGGTTGTCATAGCGATCACAGGACTGGGAACCGATGACGTCATCAGGACCAGTGGTTGTTAGCGATATCGGGATCTCAAAAATCAAAGTAAGAATGGATTCAAATATACGTAAAATGGCAAACAAATGTGGGCGTCTGTTTACAGTGGGTGGTTCTGAAGTACCGTAGTTAGTCAATGAAAGGGAGCTACTCAAGATCTCTGCTTGCTGTAAACAGCAACACTGCAAGCAGAGGCTGCAAACTCCTGAAATACCTAATAATTCTCAGTGTGGGGAAGGAAAGAGACTTCTTACAGGACCAGTGGTGAAGAGGATACATGGACCTAACAGGAGTTGTCCAGAATTACAGCCAGGCTTGCCCCTTGTTAGAAATGTCTATTCTATACTTTGAGCGGCCATGGAACGGACATACGAAGGCGGACCGCACACAAAGTAATGTCTGCATTTTTTGCGACCCCATTGATATGAACAGGTCCGCATTAGATCCCCAAAAGATGCAGATTGTATGGGAACCGAAAACACGTTTGTGCGAATTTCCCCTTACACTGGCTAATTATTGGGATTGAGTGTTAACGCTAACATACGTTTCCCTTGTTTTCCAAGTCAGTGTTTAATATTGGCCATCAATATCTGATTGTGGGGTTCTGACTTCAGGCACCCCTGAAAATCAGCTGTATGAAGAGGCCACAGCACCCTCTTTCTAGGCCAGTGACGTTACGTGGCTTATGTGCAGCTCAGTCCCATTCAAGTGAGCGGGCCTAAGCTGCAATACCTAGCACAGCCACTACACAACGGATGGCGCTGTGCTTGGTATGCTGTGAGGAGGACGCAGCACTCCCCTCTTCAAACAGCCGAGGAGTGTGGGACCCTCGCAAATCAGATATTGGTGACCTATCCAGAGGATAGCCAAATCAATATTAAAAACCCAGAAAAACCCCGTAGGCTTTTTGCAGCCCTTGGGGTTGGTACAATCTGATGTGCTTATCCGTGGTCTATACAATCAGAAAGTATTATGTGCACTCACTAGATAGTACTAAGGATTAAAGGGTAAACGCGCTAGGCAAAAAGATGCCGCTGACATTTTACCTGGGACCGTCCGTACTGCGTCAACAGCGTCAGGACTTTATTTCGAGCATGAAGAACATGCTGACAATCTGTACAGAACGGAAGAACCTCCTCACCACTCTTTTCCCCCACGCCAGCACTTTTACACACACCCACCCTATAGGGCTCGATCCACCCAGGGGTGTAAAGGCATGTCCACATCTGCCAGATAATCTTCCTGTCATACGGCGGATCAGTAGTAAGACGCAATGCTACATTATCTCCCGTCATCCCCCTCTCCTGCTTCTCCTCCTGTTCAATTCACCATTAATTCAAACCATTCCTGAACCAGCAAGATCAGGATGAACCATCACAGCTGCTGCTTCAGTGTCTGCCCCCGACAGGTGCTTTCTTGATTCATATACCGGTAGCAAATTTTATATCATTTTACAATTGCCATAGATTTCACATAGGAAAAAAATAAAGGGCCTTGCTCACAATCTACGAGAAAACAAGGACAACACAAAAAGTTAAAATTGCTTGCACTGTACAATGGTCTAGCCATCAAGGCTACAGAATAATGTGTGAACGAGTCCGCATCTGTGCAGACCTATTCATTTCAAAGATGCGGACAGTACACCGTATGCTGACCGCATCCGTAGCTCTGTTCTGCGGCCCCACAGAAAAGATAGAGCATGTCCTATTCTGGTCTGCAATCACAGACAATAGGCATTTCTATCATATCGCCGGCCATGTGCGGAACACACATGGCCGTTATCCATGCATTGCGGATCCGCAAAATCCTACGGCCGTCTGAATGAGCCCTAAGGTCACATCTATCTGCAGTACAGGAAGGGAATGGAGCGTGGGGGACAATTGGGAATCCAGGGAACAGGTCCTGAAGGAAAATGCAGAAAAGACGTAAAAGAAATCGGATTAGGAACAATCTCCAAAGATCTCCATCTGACAAAGCTGCCTAAAAAGACGTGTTTTTAGCGAACACTTAAAACTGTGAATGTCGGGAATTATTACCTTAGTGTGCAGGGAATTAGTGCAGCTCGAGAAAAGTCATTGAAATTATTCTGATTATGAAGAAGGTTAAAGGGGTTATCTTGGAAAAAATAATGACTTTTCCTCAGGATAGGTCATCATTATCTCATCTGCGGGGGTCTAAGTCCCAGCACAACCCCCCCCCCCCCCCCACCCATCACCAATCAGTTTTATCAGGGGATCAATGCAGCCAGCGGAAGGTTTCCAATTGTAGCGCCATACAATGCTTGGCAGTGCTTGGTACTGCAGCTCAGCCCCATTGACTTGAAAGGGGCTGAGCTGCAACTAGGCCATGTGACCGATGTACAGTTGTGGGCAAAAGTTTTGAGAATTACATAAATATTGGAAATTGGAAAAGTTGCTGCTTAAGTTTTTATAATAGCAATTTGCATATACTCCAGAATGTTATGAAGAGTGATCAGATGAATTGCATAGTCCTTCTTTGCCATGAAAATTAACTTAATCCCCAAAAAAAAACTTTCCACTGCATTTCATTGCTGTCATTAAAGGACCTGCTGAGATCATTTCAGTAATCGTCTTGTTAACTCAGGTGAGAATGTTGACGAGCACAAGGCAGGAGATCATTAGGTCAGGCTGATTGGGTTAAAATGGCAGACTTGACATGTTAAAAAGGAGGGTGATGCTTGAAATCATTGTTCTTCCATTGTTAACCATGGTGACCTGCAAAGAAACGCGTGCAGCCATCATTGCGTTGCATAAAAATGGCTTCACAGGCAAGGATATTGTGGCTACTAAGATTGCACCTCAATCAACAATTTATAGGATCATCAAGAACTTCAAGGAAAGAGGTTCAATTCTTGTTAAGAAGGCTTCAGGGCGTCCAAGAAAGTCCAGCAAGCGCCAGGATCGTCTCCTGAAGAGGATTCAGCTGCGGGATCGGAGTGCCACCAGTGCAGAGCTTGCTCAGGAATGGCAGCAGGCAGGTGTGAGCGCATCTGCACGCACAGTGAGGCGAATACTTTTGGAAGATGGCCTGGTGTCAAGAAGGGCAGCAAAGAAGCCACTTCTCTCCAAAAAAGCCATCAGGGAAAGATTGATCTTCTGCAGAAAATATGGTGAATGGACTGCTGAGGACTGGGGCAAAGTCATATTCTCCGATGAAGCCTCTTTCCGATTGTTTGGGGCATCAGGAAAAAGGCTTGTCCGGAGAAGAAAAGGTGAGCGCTACCATCAGTCCTGTGTCATGCCAACAGTAAAGCATCCTGAGACCATTCATGTGTGGGGTTGCTTCTCATCCAAGGGAGTGGGCTCACTCACAATTTTGACCAAAAACACAGCCATGAATAAAGAATGGTAACAAAACACCCTCCAACAGCAACTTCTTCCAACAACAGTTTGGTGAAGAACAATGCATTTTCCAGCACGATGGAGCACCGTGCCATAAGGCAAAAGTGATAACTAAGTGGCTCGGGGACCAAAACGTTGACATTTTGGGTCCATGGCCTGGAAACTCCCCAGATCTTAATCCCATTGAGAACTTTTGGTCAATCCTCAAGAGGCGGGTGGACAAACAAAAACCCACAAATTCTGACAAACTCCAAGAAGTGATTATAAAAGAATGGGTTGCTATCAGTCAGGAATTGGCCCAGAAGTTGATTGAGAGCATGCCCAGTCGAATTGCAGAGGTCCTGAAAAATAGGGCCAACACTGCAAATACTGACTCTTTGCATAAATGTCATGTAATTGCCGATAAAAGCCTTTGAAACGTATGAAGTGCGTGTAATTATATTTCACTACATCACAGAAACAACTGAAACAAAGATCTAAAAGCAGTTTAGCAGCAAACTTTGTGAAAACTAATATTTGTGTCATTCTCAAAACTTTTGGCCACGACTGTACAGTGATGTCACTGGGCTAGGAAGAGGCTGCCGCACTCAAGGCCTCTTCTAACAGCTGACTGGTGGGGGTCCCAGGTGTCTCACCCCCTGAAAATCTGATACTGATGACCTATCCTGAGGATAAGTGCTAAATATATTTTCCTGGATAAGCCAGTTAATCTGGCTTCGGCACTCCAGCTGCTGTAAAACTACAACTCCCAGCAAGCACTTACTTGGCTGATCTGGTAACTACCATAGAAGTCAGAGGATTCTGGGAGTTGTAGTTTCAGAACAGATGAAGTTCCAGAGGTTTATGACCCCGATCTAGATTATGAAAGGGGGGTTTCCGGGACTCCTATATTGATGACCCATTCCCAATATCTGATGGGTGGGGGTCTGACGCCCGGCACCCCTGCCAATCAGCAGTATTGGTATTGCAGCCCAAGCTTATGCACTTGAATGGGACTGAGCTGCAACTAGGTCTTGTGACCAATCTACGCAATGTCATTGGCCATTGGATGACCAATGAAGGTGACGTCACTGGCCTGGGAAGAGGATGCTGTACTCAGCAGATTGCCGGGACCGAGCAGGAGGCAACGGGAAGCTTTATCAAAACGATTACAAAGGAGAAGCCTCTTCTAGCAAATGACCAAAGTCTTAGAAAGAAATCTGAAGCTGCCATCTGGTTGCTATGGGCAACACCTCCACTTTTCTCCTGCTCTACTTTTGAGAAATCCTCCCCTGTTGCCTTCCATCAGTAATTCTAAGGATCCATTCAGACATCCGGAGTGTTCTGCGGACCTGCAAAACACCAACGCCGCACATCGCCGGCACTATATAGAGGATTCCTATTCTTGTCCGCAGCTGCGGACAAGAATAGGACATGCTCTATTTTTTTGCAGAGCCGTGGACCGGAAATGCGGATGCGGACAGAACACTGTGTGCTGTCCGCATCTTTTCTGGCCCCATTGAAAATGAATGGGTCCGCACCCGTTCAGCATAATTGCGGAACGGATCCGGGCCATTCATACGGACATGTGTATGGACCCTCATGCAGAGATCACACTTCAGTTATTTGATCAGTTATTTCCATCAGTTATTGTGAGCCAAAACCAGTAGTGAAGCCTACACAGACATAAAGGTACAAGGGTTCATGCACACGAAAGTATGTATTTTGCGGACCGCAAAAAATACGGATGACGTCCATGTGACATCCATATTGCATCCGATTTTTTTTTTTGCAGATCCAATGTAAGGCTACTTTCACACTAGCGTTCGTCGGTCCGCTCGTGAGTTCCGTTTGAAGGGGCTCACGAGCGGACCCGAACGCAGCCGTCCAGCCCTGATGCAGTCTGAATGGAGCGGATCCGCTCAGACTGCATCAGTCTGGCGGCGTTCAGCCTCCGCTCCGCTCGCCTCCGCACGGACAGGCGGACAGCTGAACGCTGCTTGCAGCGTTCGGGTGTCCGCCTGGCCGTGCGGAGGCGTGCGGATCCGTGCGGATCCGTCCAGACTTACAATGTAAGTCAATGGGGACGGATCCGTTTGAAGATGCCACAATATGGCTCAATCTTCAGGCGGATCCGTCCCCCATTGACTTTACATTGAAAGTCTGGACGGATCCGTCCGAGGCTATTTTCACACTTAGGCTGTTTTATGCTAAAATAATGCAGACGGATCCGTACTGAACGGAGCCTCCGTCTGCATTATTATGATCGGATCCGTTCAGAACGGATCCGATCGAACGCTAGTGTGAAAGTAGCCTTACAATGCCTATCCTTGTCTGCAAAACTAACAAGAATAGGACATGTTCTATCTTTTTTGCGGAACGGCCACGCGGACATACAGAAACGGAATGTACACGGAGTCATTTCCGGTTTTTTTGAGGACCCATCGTAGTGAATGGTTCTGCATACAGGCCGCAAAAAAAATAAAAATAAAAAAATATGCATTTGCATACAGGAGCCCTAAGGGAAAGATCTGTACTACTTCTGAGCTTTTGACCCACAACTGGTCTTAGCTCACTGTAACATACGGAAATAACTGAAGTGTGAACTGGGCCTTATCCATGTGGACAATGCAAAAGTCCAATACAAAAACTGAGAATTATACCACAGACTCTAGGTGACCAGGCCATCTGCTTCTTGGTTGATACGATTACATGGACGCACAGATTAAGATGGTCAGATGCACTGAAACCTTCCACTGGGATAACCTCCACCGGGCCACAAATTGTCTGGACCGTAAATATCCGATTACGACCAACATCCGAAAAATAGCGCACAGCAGATCACTTTTCCTGGATTGTTGGAAATCGTTCTTTTAGACGAAAAGACGTGACAAGGACAAGGCAGGCAATGCACTTCGAGACTGGTACATGGAAACCCATCGACCGAAGTACTTACACACAGTCCGAGGAATCCATCAGATTTCCCAAAGAACACTTAAAGGGAATCTGCCCCCCCATGATATCAGACTATTATCTGCAGTAGTCCTGTAAATAGAGTCCAGATCCCTATTTTTTTATTTATTTTCCTGCTGCCCACCGTTCCCCCGCTGACAGTGCTCGAAGCTGCGCTGAAATATACTGAGAGTGCAGAATGCGTGGTATACTTATTTTTGCTAATATATAGTAAGAAAAAAAATATATATCTACTGAGGTATATAGAGCCACCGAGGCTCTTTAGGCCTCCATCACATTCATGGGGGGGGGGGGGGGTTCCATGAACACATCTGTATGCACTGGCTTTCCGGGGCCATACAAAACGAGGAACTCGCAGCAGACAGGTTTACACAGCTCCCTCTGAGCTCAATATTCAATGAATGAGTTTGTATGCAGGGAGCTCCCCCTAGTGGCAGCTGCAAAAAACAACTTTTATATTCTATTCAAAAAAAAAAAAAAAAGCAACAGCAAATGCTCTAACATTAGAAAATATGCACCTGCACTGGAGAGGCATAATAGTTATAGTGGTTGCTGCTCCTATAAAGAAGAAATTTATCAAGAATAACATTTCACACGTAATATATCTGGGGTTTCTTCTAGAAGTCCAATATGGCAGGAAAAACAGATCTATATCAGCCATAGGATTTCGTTTACATTTAAAGGGGTTCTGCACTTTCATTTAACTGATGATCTATCCTCTGGATAGATCATCAGCTTCTGATCGGCAGGGGTCGGACACCAGGGACCCCCGCCAATCAGCTGTTTGAGAAGGCAGCGGCGGTCCAGCAGCGCCGTGGCCTTCTCACTGTTTACCGCAGGCCCAGGTGATGTCACGACTAGTATCAACTAGTGTGGGCGGGGCTAAGCTCCATTCAAGTGAACAGAGCTTAGCCCCGCCCAGGCCAGTGATACTAGTCGTGACATCACTGGGCCTGCGGTAAACAGTGAGAAGGCCGCGGCAGCTGCTGGAGCGCCGCTGCCTTCTCAAACAGCTGATCGGCGGGGTCCCGGGTGTCGGATCTGATGATCTATCCCAGGCATCCTCAAACTGCAGCCCTCCAGCTGTTGTAAAACTACAACTCCCACAATGCCCTGCTGTAGGCTGATACCTGTAGACTGTTCAGGCAAGCTGGGAGTTGTAGTTTTGCAACAGCTGGAGGGCCGCAGTTTGAGGAGGCCTGATCTATCCAGAGGATAGATCATCAGTTAAATGAAAGTGCAGAACCCCTTTAAGGCACTTTGTTATAAACTAAAGGAAATCTTTCGGGCCACAGAGGCCACGCTCCCTTCAGCTAAGCCCTGCCCTCATTTTTCATAAGTGGAGAGCTCAATGAAACAACAAAATAGTCAGTCGCTTTTAAGCAAAAATGTGACTTGTACAAAAATTGGCAATTTTTGTAGATTAGAAAACAGCGGTCCACAAATTCACCTGTCTCCCATTATGTGAAAATAGCCAAAGAATTTTGGGACTAATTACAGAAAACAATATCAACTTACACCCATTAACCACGGCACTACTGCAAACCACCAGGGATACACCCAATAACCACGGCACTACTCCAGACCACCAGGGATGCACATTTTACCACCTTAGACAACCTCATATACAATCATGATCTCCTTACCTAACCTATGGCCTCTTTCACACGTCGTGGACAACACACGCATCCATTGACTTTAATGTGTGCATTTAAGCATCAGTGGTTTTCCACACACCGTGGGTCTGTGGTGACACTATAGGAAGCATGCCCTATATTCCTTCATGCACATTATAGTCTATGGGTCTGTGAAAACCAGGGAAACAACACCATCCATGTTTGGTCCATGGTTTTCACGGATCGTTGCTCGGAGATGCTCTAGAAATAAATCTTCAGCCCAGCAGCGTCTGTGGAATACAGACAACATGTGGACTAGCCGCTGATCCTTCATGGATGACCCCCTGACCATCTTGTCATGGATGTCATCACGGACCTGGGGAAGATGCCTCCACAGTCAGTGGGTTCGGAAGGTGATCGGACAACCAATGACCTAGATACAGAATTGGGAAGCACTCGGGAAGGTGGGACTGTGGCTTACAATTATGAAGTGGCAACCTAAACCCTGTAACACAAGGCCTGTGGGTGCCCCGAAAAATGCCTCCCAAAACAGCTGTCATGACAACGCTGATAGGACTGCCACAGGTACCAGCGACTGTTCCAGCAGGGAATACATAAGCATGTAGGTACCTATGGACACCTACCACAAATGGAGAATAAAAGAAGTGGGGCAAAAATCTGTTGGAATTAAAGAAGCACATAGTTGGTAATAATACGGGGGCACTGTGGCCACTGCGAGTACCAAGGATTTATTATGGGCGCACACGGATGTGTGTATCATCTTGAACACCTAGCCCTTTGGCAAAAAATTCTACCTATACCCCAGGTCATGCCCTTTGACCTCTCCAACCTTATTTTCCCTTTACAAGTCCTCATGCACACCGCCAGTATGCATTTCAGTCGGCAAATTGCTCAATATGGATACCGTCCATGTCGCATCTGTATTTGGCGTCCAACTATAAGGCAAGGCTCGTGATCATCCATATGACTATCCTTCCAAACACGTCCGCAAACCGTGGCCCATTTAAAGAAAAACGCAGACCGCCTCCGTATTTCGCGGATCCAGAGACGGTTGTGTGCATGAGACCTAAACGCACGACGCGATTGGCGCAACACATTTCAGGAGCGATCCGAGGCACTTCCATGAAACGCGTCAGCTCATGGCGGCAGAATAGATCATCTATTTACATTTCAAAAGCGAACTGCGTACGATCGATACCAATATCGCTTAAAAATATAAATAAATACATAGGGCAAATCATACATCTCGGCCGCCATCCCATCCGGTACAATCCAGGTGCCGTATTCCCAGTTCTTCCGGCATAGACAATAGCCTCTTGTACACACTAGGCTTTGCGTTAGTATGTTGCGGTCGTGAACCTGGAGGGTGACAGGTGACATTGGGACCCTGTACAGGGCTGAACACAGAGGCACCAAGGTGCAACATACACATACACAGAGATACATAATTCATATACATTGTATCCATAGGGTCTAATGCATACAAATACACCGGCCATTAGAATGATAGCGAGGAGATAGAGTGAACCTCCGCCATTATCAGGCAGAGCAGACAGAATCGGTTCCTACCCGTTCTCCAAGCTACGTCCCGGCCTCCTGTCCCGTCGGCCCCGCTCCTGACCGCAGCTCCTCTCCACCACCACCAGCTGCTGCTACTGCTACAGCCGTGTTATGCTGCTCTCTGCAACCAAACCCGACCATCGTCAGGCCCGCCCCCCGGCGACACCCGATTGGTCAACGCTTGTCAGTTCAGGGAGGCAGCTGTCGCTGATTGGCAGAGACGCCTGTCCGTCGGGGTTGACTGGCCTCCCCTTTTGTTCGATTGACGGGATGTGAAAGTGGGATGAGCGGCCTCTTGCGGTAGGTCGAAGAAGGTGCAGGTGGAGCGGAGACCGTTATCAGGTCTACTGCTTGGAAGAGCGGGAAAATAAAGCTGTAGTGCACAGCGGGGAGCGTGAGCTCACTGTGTGGGGAGACGGGACGTATTTAAATAGGAAATGGAGTCAAAATGTCGGGTGTGGGAGGATATGGCGTTTATTGTTGGAATAAAAAGGGCAACCCTTTGACATGGCTGAGGCTACTGGCAGGGTCGTAGCTAAAGGCTCATGGGCCCTGGGGCAAGAGTTCAGCTTGGGCCCCCCTTCCCTCAAACCTTCCTGCTGCATGAGGCAAAAATTTAAACTGCACCCCCCCCCCCCCCCCTTCCCTCCATACCAAATTCTTAACCTAACCCTTTCTGTCCAGCCAGAGGTGTAAATTGCATCCACTTTCTATAATACCAGTGTCTTCTTATGTGGCACAAGGGTCTCTCCGGTAGCGACTGCTACCTCTGCACCCCCTATAGCTACGCCCCTGGCTACTGGCGTTTTGGCTTTCCGTTTGTGAGATCAGTTCAGGGCTCTCGCACATGGTCCAAAATGGATCAGTTTTGCCCTAATGCATTCTGAATGGAAAAGGATTCGCTCAGAATGCATCAGTTTGCCTCCGTTCCGTCTCCATTCCGCTTTGGAGGCGGATACCAAAACGTTGCTTGCAGCGTTTTAGTGTCCGTCTGACGAAACTGAGCCAAACGGATCTATCCTGGCACACAATGTAAGTCAATGGGGACTGATCCGTTTTCTCTGACACAATATGGCACAATAGAAAACAGATCCGTCCTCCATTGACTTTAAGTGGTGGTGAAGACGGATCCGTCTTGGCTATGTTAAAAATAATACAAACGGATTTGTTCTGAACAGATGCAGACAGTTGTATTATCTGGACGGATCCGTCTGTTCAGATCCATGATGGATCCGCACCAAACGCGAGTGTGAAATTAGCCTGAGAGATTGCTCCAGCTTCAAATCTGAAGCAGCATGCTGAGCCACGGGGGAACCAGTGAATCCCAGAGAGGTCAACCAAGAAATAGAACCAAGCTCGTTACATAAATACAGAACCAGAACCAAGCCCATTACATGAGTACAGGACCAGAACCACGCTCCTAACAAATACAGCACCAGAACCAAGCCCATTACATGAGTACAGGACCAAAACCAAGCTCGTTATATAAATACAGAACCAGAACCAAGCCTATTACATGAGTACAGGACCAGAACCAAGCTCCTAACATAAATACAGCACCAGCACCAAGCTCATTACATGACTACAGGACCAAAACCAAGCTCCTAACAAATACAGCACCAAAACCAAGCCCATTACATGAGTACAGGACCAGAACCAAGATCTTAATAGAAATACAGCAGCAGAACCAAGCCCATTACATGAGTACAGGACCAGAACCAAGCTCTTAACAGAAATACAGCACCAGAACCAAGCTCATTACAGGACCAAAACCAAGCTCCTAACATAAATACAGCACCAAAACCAAGCCCATTACATGCGTACAGGACCAGAACCAAGCTTCTAACAAATACAGAACCAAGCCCATTACATGAGTACATGACCAGAACCAAGCTCTCAACATAAATACAGCACCAGAACCAAGCCCAATACATGAGTACAGGACCAGAACCAAGCTCTCAACATAAATACAGCACCAGAACCAAGCCCATTACATGAGGACAGGACCAGAACCAAGCTCCTAACAAATTCAGCACCAGAACCAAGCTCATTGCATTAATACAGTGCCAGAACCAAGCTCCTAACATAAATACAGAACCAAGCTCCCAACATAAATACAGGACCATAACCAAGCTCATTGCATGAATACAGGACAAAGCTCATTATACAGGACCAACTGATTATATAAATACAGTGCCAGAACCAAGCTCATTATATAAATACAGTGCCAGAACCAAGCTCATTATGTAAATACAGTGCCAGAACCAAGCTCATTACATGAATACGGCACCAGAACCAAGCTCATTATGTAAATACAGTGCCAGAACCAAGCTCATTACATGAATACGGCACCAGAACCAAGCTCATTATATAAATACAGTGCCAGAACCAAGCTCATTATATAAATACAGTGCCAGAACCAAGCTCATTATGTAAATACAGTGCCAGAACCAAGCTCATTACATGAATACGGCACCAGAACCAAGCTCATTATGTAAATACAGTGCCAGAACCAAGCTCATTACATGAATACAGCACCAGAACCAAGCATATGACTAGGGATGAGCGAATCGACTTTGGATGAAACATCCGATGTCGATTCGCATAAAACTTCGTTCTGATACTGTACGGAGCAGGAGCTCCGTACAGTATTAGAATGTATTGGCTCAGATGAGCCGAAGTTTCTGCTTCGTGAAGTCTCGCGAGACTTTGCGCAATAACTTCAGAAATTAATTTGTACTGTAAAAAAAACATTTCCCAAACTCGGGTTCGGTTCCAAGTGGTTCACGCAGCCGACATCGTCTTCTTTCTTCTTCTTTCAGGACCTGCAAAAGGACCTTTGATGACGTGATCGCGCTCACCATGTGGTGAGCACGGTGACGTCAGCGCAGGTCCTGCTGGATGAAGATAGAAGGATCTTCTATCTTCATTCAGCAGGACCTGCACCTCACGCATTGCACCTGCGCAGAATTCTCGCCCGTGTGAAAGGGGCCTTACTGGGAAAAAGTAAAAAGAATGAATATCAGCCATCTCCCGGTTATAAGTCCCTTCCTTTTTCCCATATGCACACAATGTACACATCAATTAACAAAATAGTAAAACAGGTATTTCACAGCAGTGTGACAAGGCCAACACCAATAATATAGACACAAACTAGTACGTGCACCTCAAACAGCCCATATATACAGGCCTAATACAAAAATCGGTACTATACAACAAACAGAAAAAGATAAATGTGTCACGTTAGAACATTGACATCCTAAAAGTACATCTGAAAAATTGACAATGGAATGCGTGAGGGAATCCCACATGAAACAAAAAGCGTCAAGCCCGGGATTAGTCCGAAAATAGATGCCGCGCCTCAGGGTTATTAGTGAAGCTCCACAAAGATCCCCAGTGTCTGGTATACCTGGACATCGCTTCGTGGGTAAGGGCACTCATCTCCTCCAACCTACCTACTTGGCTCAATATGTTTAGCCAATGAGATATGGGAAGAGCTTTCTCCTGTTTCCAATATAAAGGGACCATACTCTGCAGATGACACCATATGTCTCTATAGGGTAATGTTCAATCTAGTTAGAGAGTCAGGGGAAACATTTAAAAATATGAGCGGGGTGATCTTTGGAGATCCAACACAAACTTGTATAATTTGGTCCACCTCAGCCCAGAATGGGACTATCAATGGACACTTCCACCATATGTGCATATACAGTCAGGTCCATATATATTGGGACATTATCACAATTCTAACATTTTTGGCTCTATACACCACCACAATGGATTTGAAATGAAACAAACAAGATGTGCTTTAACTGCAGACTGTCAGCTTTGATTTGAGGGTATTTACATCCAAATCAGGTGTATGAATTACAGCAGTTTGCATATGTGCCTCCCACTTGTTAGGGGACCAAAAGTAATGGGACAATTGGCTTATCAGCTGTTCCATGGCCAGGTGTGTGTTATTCCCTCATTATCCCAATTACAATAAGCAGATAAAAGTTCCAGAGTTAATTTCAAGTGTGCTATTTGCATTTGGAATCTGTTGCTGTCAACTCTCAAGATGAGATCCAAAGAGCTGTCACCATCAGTGAAGCAAGCCATCATTAGGCTGAAAAAACACAACAAACCCATCAGAGAGATAGCAAAAACATTAGGTGTGGCCAAAACAACTGTTTGGAACATTCTTAAAAAGAAGGAATGCATCGGTGAGCTCAGCAACATCAAAAGACCCGGAAGACAACAGAAAACAACGGTGCTGGATGACCAAAGAATTCTTTCCCTGGCGAAGAAAACAGCCTTCACAACAGTTGGCCAGATCAAGAACACTCTCCAGGAGGTAGGTGTATGTGTGTCAAAGTCAACAATGAAGAGAAGACTTCACCAGAGTGAATACAGAGGGTTCACCACAAGATGTAAACCATTGGTGAGCCTCAAAAACAGGAAGGCCAGATTAGAGTTTGTCAAACTACATCTAAAAAAGCCTTCACAGTTCTGGAACAACATCCTATGGACAGATGAGACCAAGATCAACTTGTACCAGAGTTATGGGAAGAGAAGAGTATGGAGAAGGAAAGGAACTGCTCATGATCCTAAGCATACCACCTCATCAGTGAAGCATGGTGGTGGTAGTGGTATGGCGTGGGCATGTATGGCTGCCAATGGAACTGGTTCTCTTGTATTTATTGATGATGTGACTGCTGACAAAAGCAGCAGGATAAATTCTGAAGTGTTTCGGGCAATATTATCTGCTCATATTCAGCCAAATGCTTCAGAACTCATTGGACGGTGCTTCACAGTGCAGATAGACAATGACCCAAAGCATACTGCAAAAGCAACCAAAGAGTTTTTTAAGGGAAAGAAGTGGAATGTTATGCAATGGCCAAGTCAATCGCCTGACCTGAATCCGATTGAGGATGCATTTTACTTGCTGAAGACAAAACTGAAGGGAAAATGCCCCAAGAACAAGCAGGAACTGAAGACAGTTGCAGTAGAGGCCTGGCAGAGCATCACCAGGGATGAAACACAGAGTCTGGTGATGTCTACGCGTTCCAGACTTCAGGCTATAATTGACTGCAAAGGATTTGCAACCAAAAATTAAAACGTGAAAGTTTGATTTATGATTATTATTCTGTCCCATTACTTTTGGCCCCTTAACAAGTGGGAGGCACATATGCAAACTGTTGTAATTCCTGCACCGTTCACCTGATTTGGATGTAAATACCCTCAAATTAAAGCGGAGTCTGCAGTTAAAGCACATCTTGTTTGTTTCATTTTAAATCCATTGTGGTGGTGTATAGAGCCAAAAATGTTAGAATTGTGTGGATGTCCCAATATTTATGGACCTGACTGTAAGAGCCAGTATCTGAATGACATCTCCAGCACAATGGAGGAATAAGCGGATTAATAGCATGTAGTACTACCGGTGTTTTGTACCATCTACTAACAATTTTGTAAAATGACTCTTGCATAGTAATACACCTTGACGGGCCACAAGCATTCCTGCATACCTCCGCAACCGTTTCTTCAGGTAATTTTAGGTTCAACTCCTTCTCCCATGCCTCTATATATGAGGGGACGGGTCCACCATCTGGACACACCAGTGAATTGTATAATGAGGAAATACATTTTGGAGGAAGAGAACGTTGCGCCGCCAGCTTTTCAAACCATAAAAGGTCCCTGTCCCAGGACTCAGAAAACCAGATACTTTTAAAATTGCGTTAAATTTGAGAGTAAGTGAGATGATCTATCCGAAGACCTGGGGTATTAAGACATAGAGTGTGTAGATCTGGTAACGTACCATCTACTAATATGTCTCCCAATCTGCAATTCTTTAATGCTCTCTGCTTATCCAACCACAACGTAGTAAATGGTTCTTTAAGCCCTAACATATCTCTCATACTTAGTAATGGTGAAGGATGCGCCCACAACTTGTGTGTACTATGAATGGATGTCCAGACCACCAACGGAGCCTTAGTTAGCAGGGGAATATTAGGAGGAAGTCGAATGCCCATTCCCACTCCCGTAAATGCCTGAGTGAATGAGAAGCCCACAATCTTCTCCTCAATCTGAACAGATGGCTTAGAGGAATAGCTCCAAAACCAGTCTAGCACCCTGGTAAGTTGAGTCGCTCTATACAAATTTTCCATGTCAGGAAACCGTATACCCCCATACCACTTAGGCTTAGCCATAGTGGAGTGTGCGACCCTACACATCCCATTCGCCCACGTGTATTTAAGAAAAAGACTCCTAAGTTGGGAAAAGAATGCTCTGGGCAAAAATATAGGTAATGTTTGGAATAGGTACAACACTTTCTGCATAATCATCATCTTTAGTAGGTTTACCCTACCCATCCATGAAAGGCATGGGATTTTCCAAGAGTGTATTGTATCCCGTATGTTGCTGAGTGTAATGTAGTTCAAAGCATACCAACTATCCGGGTTCGGGGAAATTTGTAAGCCTAAATATTTTATATAGTTACTTGACTAAGGAAAGTCAGCGGCCGCTCGGGGTCTGGTTATCATTGCCCTAGGACAGGAAATATTCAATGCTGTCGATTTAGATGGGTTTATTTTGAAATTCGATATCGAATGAAACTCCCCAAATAACTGCAAAAGAATAGGGAATGAGGTGTCCGGATTGGAAGTTATGACCAACAAATCATCTGCATACGCAGCCGTTTTGTGACAATGGCCCCCAACCGTGACACCCTTAATTTCTGAGCATTGCCCAAGGCCTCTTTTACAGGAGCGTGACGGATTAGGTCTGGGTGCGTTCAGGGTGCGTTCAGTGAAACTCGCGCCATTTTGCAAGCAAGTTAAGTCAGTTTTGTCTGTGATTGTGTTCAGTTCAGTTTTTTTCCGAGTGGGTGCAATGCGTTTTGGTGCGTTTTTCATGTGCGTGATAAAACAACTGAAGGTTTACTAACAACATCTCCTAGCAACCATCAGTGAAAAATGCATTGCATCCGCACTTGCTTCCGGGTGCAATGCGTTTTTGACTGAAGCCCCATTCACTTCTATGGGGCCAGGGCTGCATGAAAAACGCAGAATATAGAACATGCTTCGTTTTTCACACAACGCAGAACTGATGCGTTCACATCATGCATTGCACCCGCGCGGAAAACTCGCTTGTATGAAAGAGGCCTAATACTTTGAATTAGTGTCTCCATGGTAAGGACAAATAAGAGCGGAGAAAGTGGACAACCCTGTCGCGTCCCATTAGTAATCCTAAAATGAGAGGACAAGGTTCTGTTAATCCTGATTGCGGCAGACGGGTCTGTATAAAGGGCAAATAATGCAGTTATTAAGGGGGCAGGAAAATTAAATGCTTCTAATATTTTCCTCATATGTACCCAATCTATTCTGTCAAAGGCTTTTTCTGCATCGGTGGACAACAAAGCCAGAGGGACACGTTTAGTTTTTGGATACTGAATCAGCTGCAGAACCCGCAAAGTATTATCCTTCCCCTCCCTCCTCTTCACAAAGCCAACCTGTTCCCAATTAACCAAGGAAGGAAGTAGATGTTGTATCCTATTGGCCATCATTTTGGCATACAGCTTGATGTCAACATTTAGCAAAGAAATAGGTCTATAACGGCTACACAACTTGGCATCCTTTCCTTCCTTGGGTAAAACCATAAATTGGGCTGCTAATGAGTGTGGGGGAAAGGCACCATCTCTGGCTGCTGAATGGAAAGCCCACAGCAGATCAGGAGAGAACACGTCCGAGAACGTTTTATAATAAGTTATTGAGAAACCATCAGGGCCCGGGCTTTTACCCGAGGGAGTGCCTTTCAAGGCCGTATAAGTTCCTGTAAGGTGAAGGGAGTCACAAGCTGATCACTCTGAGAGACAGACAGTGACGATCAGGGCTGGTGCAAGGATTTTTGCCACCCTAGGCAAAAGCTAATTTTGCCACCCCCTTGACTCCGCTCATTGACCACACCCTTTTACCCGCCCCTTTTTCAGCCACCTATTGCATGCAACATTTAACTATGGTTGTGTACCCTGTGCCAGTCTATGGTCATATACCCTGTGCCAGTCTGACTATGGTCATGTATATATAATATCCAGCCATTGTCTGCCACCTAGTACCATCCCAGTGATGCCAATCATTCTGCGCTGTTCAGCAGGTTGGCACACCAAACACGAGCAGTGCCACTTATTCACTGCCAGGCGCTATTCAGCCACTGTCTGAAATCCTGTGCCACCATGGCAACATAAAACAGTATGCTGCCTTGTGCCCTCTGCCAGTCTGGCACTGTCCTGCACCCTGTACCATTCATAGCCCTTTAGACAGTCTGTGCCACCTATTAGGCTCCATGTGCCACTGCTGGGCACCCTGTGCCAGTCAGAATCTATGGCCCCTAGTCAAGCAGCAGGTGTGCCCTGACCCCTGTACACAAGTGTGTGCCACCCTGCTGCCAGTCACTGTCCTGCAGCCTCTGACACCCAAGTGCAGGTTCTCAGAGTGCGGTTGCCAGGGGTGCTCACCAGGTTCTGCTCCTCGCTGTGCTCCAGGTCCACATTGCCTTGGCTCTTGTCAAGATCATGTGTCTTCGGCGCGTGATCCCGCGAGACCCACCTCTCAAGGATTTTTGTCAACACAAGCGAATCTACATTTTTGCACCCCCCCCCAATCATTTCACATTTCTGCCCCTCGTGATTCATGTCCATTTCTTGCCCCCCCATCATTTCACATTTCTGCCCTTCATGATTCATGTCCATTTCTTACCTCCCCCATCGATTCACATTTCTGCCCCTCATGATTCATGTCCATTTCTTGCCCCCCCATGTGCTAATATCATAGTGCCATCCTCTCCCCCTGCCCCCTAATGTGCCAGGATCAAGTGCCTCTCTCCTCCCCCCTCCATGGGCAGTAAGGTAACAGTCCGGTATTTAAAAAAAAAAAAAAAACTTTCAGTAAAGTTTCTCCTGGGATTCAAACTCACAACCTTTCACATCAGAGGCAAGGCATTTACCCACACAGCTATGAGAGCAGTATAGCCAGTTACTTAAAAAAAAAAAGTAAAGTAACAGTCCGGTATTTTATTAAAAAAAAAAAAAAAAACACTTTCAGTAAAGTTTCTCCTGGGATTCAAACTCACAACCTTTCACATCAGAGGCAAGGCATATACCCACACAGCTATGAGAGCTGTATAGCCAATTACTTAAAAAATAACTTTGATACCTAGTGTACATGACAGCTGCCCCAGTACACTGTGTATGGATGTAGCAGAGCTGGGTGTGTTGGGGCAGCTGTCATGTGTATGGATGTACACTAGTATCAAAGTTGCCTACAGTAGAAGTCTTATATATTTTTTTTATTTTTTTTAAAAGTTATTGGCAATACAGCTTTCATAGCTGTGTGGGTAAGTGCCTTGCCTCTGATGTGAAAGGTCGTGAGTTCGAATCCCAGGAGAAACTTTTTAAAAAGACAGGCTGAATAAGATTTAAATACACCAAGGTAGGGAGTTCAAAAGAGTGTCTATCGGGTAAAACTGTTCAAATTGGGTAGCTATACTCTGTGTTTAAGTAGTCGGCCCTCCTGACTGCATACGGATTTCTCTCATGAATGTTTGGTCCTGTCTGCGCTTCGCCATTAGGGCCAATAACTTGGACCCCCTGTTACCATGAAGGTAAACCCTGTGTTTGGCATACATGTAAGTCTTGGAGGCCCTAAAGTTCAGCAAATGGTTTAACTTCTCCCTCAGAGTCGTGAGTTCGGCTAAGTCCCTCAACGCTAGCGAATATTTGTGTCTCTGCTCTAATTTGGTGATGGAGGACAGTGTGTCATCTATATATTTTTGCCTTTGCTTCTTAACATAAGTCCCAATGCAGTACGTAGCTCTGCAGGGTGAGCGATGGTGAGGTCACAGGGGTAGTTACGAACCAAGGGTGTACTAACAGTTTTTCATATACCCTGGGCAGTCGTACAGCAGTGATGGAGAGGCTGGCATATGGATCCTCTGGGGCACTCTCTGTGTATAGGGACCAGGCCGGGTGGTAGGTGAGGTGCCCTGGGTGTTTTTAATGTGCCGGTGGCAAGATCCCTTTAAGTTTGTGACGCCAGTGCCGGTAACGGTGGCACACCGATTTATTGTAGTAATAATTGAGGAACACAAGTTGCAATAAACCAGAACTTCCTTTTACTGAAACAGTTCAACTATTTACAGTCTTTAGTTGGTTCCTGATGTCAAAAGGTTGAATACATAGAAACATAGAATGTGTCGGCAGATAAGAACCATTTGGCCCATCTAGTCTGCCCAATATATCTGAATCCTATGAATAGCCCCGGCCCTATCTTATATGAAGGATGGCCTTATGCCTATCCCATGCATGCTTAAACTCCTTCACTGTATTTGCAGCTACCACTTCTGCAGGAAGGCTATTCCATGCATCCACTACCCTCTCAGTAAAGTAATACTTCCTTATATTACTTTTAAACCTTTGCCCCTCTAATTTAAAACTGTGTCCTCTTGTGGCAGTTTTTCTTCTTTTAAATATGCTCTCCTCCTTTACCGAGTTGATTCCCTTTATGTATTTAAAAGTTTCTATCATATCCCCTCGGTCTCTTCTTTCTTCCAAGCTATACATATTAAGGTCTTTTAACCTTTCCTGGTAAGTTTTATCCTGCAATCCATGTACTAGTTTAGTAGCTCTTCTCTGAACTCTCTCTAGAGTATCTATATCCTTCTGGAGATATGGCCTCCAGTACTGCGCACAATACTCCAAGTGAGGTCTCACTAGTGATCTGTACAGCGGCATAAGCACCTCCCTCTTTCTACTGCTTATACCTCTCCCTATACATCCAAGCATTCTGCTTGCATTTCGTGCTGCTTTATTACATGGCAGGCTTTATACAAAACGGCAGGCAAAGTCTTTGCAAGATACTCAGAGGGCATAAACACTTACAGATCAGCCTGCACTTTTCCTCAGGTCCTGTCTGGGTTACTCCAAGGCCCGTATGCCCTATTGCTGGCTTTATCCTTGGGTAGGGAAAACCTTCCTCTGGTATATGTCTCCTTGCTATAGAATATTCTTCTGCCCTTAAGCTCTCTGCTTGGCTGGAATAAACTTGGCTCTGCACTGTGACTTTTTATAGGAACTTGGTTTCTCAGGAGGCAAACTCTTCCCCTGGTAGCAAGCTAGGAGCCTGGGCTATCTAGCTGCATGTCAGAAGCTGCTCCTCAGCTCTCCTCTGGCTAAAGTCCACACTCACTTCTGACTACTACTACTCTAGACCCCTCCTTTCCTGTCCTGAACCTGACAATATATACTAGGGGTTCCCTAGCTCCCTCTGCTGTCTAGGAGGAGGAACTACCCCTAACAGGCCTGGTACAGGAGATACACAGGAAAAACACATAAAAACATCATATAAAATACAATGACCCTGTTCCACAGGAGGTGGAGAACAACGTGGCCCAATTGACCCTTGTGTAGTGTCCACATTTACCTAGTGGGACACTACACCAAGAGCTATCAGTTCGCCTCGTATAACAGCCTTATGAGCTGCCCATAACACGGAGGAGGATATCTGAGGAGTAGCGTTCTCCCGAAAATAAGTAGAGATCGCCTCAGCTATCCTCGCCTTATGCGGGGTTGATTTCAGCAGTGCATCATTCAGACGCCACGTGAAGGATCGCGACATGTAAAATACTAACTGGGGCATGGTCAGAGATGACTATAGTGTCTATAGAGGAATGCGCCATATTAGGTAGAAATTCTGAGGGGATAAACAGATAGTCCAATCTTTGGTAAGATTTGTGTGCTTGAGAATAGTAGGTATAGTCAGGGGCGTAGCTATAGGGGGTGCAGAGGTAGCAGTCGTTACCGGGCCCAGGAGCCTGAGGGGGCCCAAAGACCCTTGGGCCACATAAGAAGACACCAGTATTATAGAAAGTGCATGCTGGTCAAGTTACACCTCTGGGTTACACCTCTGGCTGGAGGGAAGGGGTTAGGTCAAGAATTTGACATCGAGGAGTGCTGTTTCAATTTTTGCCTCAGGAAGCACAAAGGCTATGTGCTCCCCTGCTCCTGGCCACAAATCACTGAAGGAAGGGGGGCCCAAGCTGAACTCTCACGCCAGGGCCCATGAGCCTTCAGCTACGCCCCTGGGTATAGTCTCTATCCTGTGGATGTGTTATCTGCCAAGTATCTTGCAGCCACATCGAGGCCAAAGATTTTTTTAGAGTAAGAAGTTTCCTCTGTGAGATACTCAAACGTTTCGATGTAGAATCTATTGTGGGTTCTAATACCAAGTTAAGATCCCCACCTACCACTAACATACCCGTCCCAAAGGATTTTACCTTTCCCAACATGTTGGAGAGCCAAGTCACCTGATTGGAATCCGGGGCATATAAACCTGCGATGGTAACTGGTGTATTCGCTATCAAACCTTTTAGGAATAGGAACCTTCCATCCGGATCCACCAGACTAGCATGTAGTGTAAATGTAACATTTTTCTTTATTGTAATGGTTACACCTCTGGATCTAGATTCACTGCAACGGGAGTGGAACCATTGCACAAAATATTTCTGTGGCAAAGCAGGACTCTTACCGGACCTAAAATGAGTCTCTTGTATGATCGCCACCTCTGCTTGCAGTGATCGGAGATGTTGGAAATCCCCACGCAGTCCATGTCACAATCTTAATAGTACTCATATAACCAAGAAACAAATAAAACAATTAAAGGAGAACAACAACAGAAGAGATAAACTCAAGTGAAAGAGAAAAATAACTAGAAAGAATGTCCCAGTAGATTGCAATGTCACGGCAAGAGGAAGTGGACCCCCATGCCCCAACATTACAAATAATAACACTAACATCATCATATACTAGATGAAGTAAAGAACAATACAGGTCAACAATTGTACCAGACTCAGGCCCTGAGATGTACCAGAATGGCAACCTTCACCAATTTGTGAGTCGTGTGCCATCTCCGTGCCTGAGACGGAAGACAACAACCTCCCCTAGAGGTGTAAATAATCTGCAAACCAGGGAGGAGGCCATAAAGGGCAACCCTCAATGCAAAGAGGGCAATAAAGTGAAAGCGCTACACCACTTCAGTCCTCCACAGTAGGGCATCTCTTATGAGGTTGACATCCTTTAGCACGTTTCCATGGAGTCGCCTCAGGAAGATCCGTTAAGTCCTTGATTTGCAGCCAAGACGAAATCTCCGACACTGGCGTTGCATATAGGAAGTAAGTTGTCTGGCTTCCTGATGAATTTAGTGGAACCCTGAATAACAAAGGAGAGTCCAAAAGGAAATAGCCACCGGTATCTGATTCCCTTTACACGTAAGGCGTCGGTGACCGGTTTCAACTGCCTCCTCTTATTCAGCGTGACCGGGGATAGATCCTGAAAAAAGGAGATTTTTATGCCTTCAAACAATATTTCCCTTGTTTCCCTAGCGGCCTGTAAGATTGCGTCTCTGTGGTGGGAAAGGAGGACTCTGCAAATAATATCTCTAGGAGGTTCTCCGTCTTTGGGTTTGGGCCGTAGTGCTCTGTGTGTCCTTCCTTTCCAATGTCAGATCTTTAGCTGTATCTGGATCCAAGAGGGGTCTCAGGATGGAACAAGTAATGTCCATTATGGTAGAGTCAGTTGATATTTTGGGGACTTCTTTAATCCTGAGGTTGTTTCTCCTACCTCTATTGCCCTGATCTTCTATATAACCTAGGAGGTTGTTCATTCTAGCTTGACAAGTTTGCAGGGCGAGTGAAGTGGCCCCTCCAAATGACAATAAAGAATCTTGATTTTCTTCCAAGCGTTCTACCCTCCCTCCAATGTCTCTTATATTCTGTTTGATATCTGAAAGGTCTGCTAGAACTGGCTGAAGAGCTGATTCAATTATTTTTTGGAAAGCTTTCTGGGTGGTGACCAGTTGCAGATCTTTTGAAAGCGGCCGTTCTCCCCCAGCGCTTTCAGCATCAGAAGACTCTAAAGTGTCCGGAGCCGTAACACCAGCGGTGTGAGATTACTGAGACAGCTTGGACTGAGGGTGGGCTTTATGCAAGAACCTCTCCATGTCTGGCTGCAATTTTGTCTGTTTAGAGACGGACGATACCTCTGATTTACCAACTTTGACCATATTGGAGGATAGTGCAGAAATGGCCAGTATATGAATACGGATGGGGTGGGATACACTTCTCTCCTACAGCTGTAGTTCTAAGGGAGCATTAGATTTAAAGAGCAAAAAGACAACCGAGGGGTGAGTGAGGCAGCCTGGGCAGGCATTGGTTAATAGAGGACTATCCCTTTAAGGTGGTGTTCCCCTGGCAGATGTACATGACTTCTGCAGTCCTAAAATACGCTCAGATCAGAGGAGTGCTGTATGTGGTGTCCTTCAGGTCTCCCTCTGGACAGCAGCTTACTCACGAGAGGAGCAGGCGTAGTCCCTTCTCACCGGCCGAAGACGTCAGGGCCCTCTTCCAGCCCTATCCACAAGGCATGACGGGGCCGACTCGGCAGAGGAGCGGGGGGGGGGGGCGATCGAGTGGCATCTAGGAGCAGCAGGTGCCCTCACTGCAGACGAGAGCCAAAGAAGCACGGGTCCCCATCGCCAGGTCGCAATGCGTATGCAACCCACAGGTGAGGCCAGGTGGCGGCAGGCCTCACGGTTTTTCAGGGCCCCAGACCTCCGCAGAACCCCCTGAACGTATCCGCCGATTGCAGACAGTAAACCGGGCTAGGATATATGCCTGTCAGGTAGGTGACACAGGCCGTTCGGGAGCGATGGCACTGGATGAGCGTCCCTATGCTGGAGCTCACTAGGAAGCTGTCCTCCCTGCTCCAACACAAACCTTTTTGAACTGCTGCATAGCTTAACAGTTCTTTGGCATGGAGATCTTGTATGTGCATTGCCTGGGTTTGTGTACTGTTTAAGGGCCAACTCACACAACTTATTTTGAAAAACACACTTAAAAAAAAAAATCTGCTTTTTTGGACGGAGCTGATACAGCTTTTTGAATCACTTTTTTTTAACCAATGGGTTCAATACAAAGCAGAATTTTCAGCTTGATGTTTTTTGAAGCAGATATGTGCCCCAAAAAAGTACTGAAAATGCACACAAAACACTTGGACTTACTTGGAGCTGTTTTTTCCCGCTTTGGGGCGTTTTTTGGAGCAGATTTTGAGGCAGAAACTCTCCAAAAATCAGCACCAAAAAACTGTGTGAACTGGCCCTAAATGTTGACTGTGTTCTGTAGGAGTATGGTATGTGTGCTGTGCACTGTATAGAAGATGAATAGGTGTTGTGTGTGTGTTTTATCTGTATTTTCTGGATGCTGTATTGATGCCTGGGTGGTACCAAAGTACACGTCCGAACAGGCAGCTATGCAATTTGGGACAGCCCTGTAGGAACCTGTTATAGCAGTTGGTGTGGAACCACCCCGTCAACCAATGCCTAAGGGCATTATCCTGACAGCCCCCTAGTTTTCCTCCTTAAGGCCCCATTCACACGTCCGCAATTTCGTGGAACAGAATTGAGGCCCAATTCATTTCTATAGGGCCGCATTTCCGAAAAAAATAGAACTTGTCCTATTCTTGTCCGCAATTGCGGAGAAGAATAGGCATATCCTATTAGTGCCAGCTATGTGCGGTCCGCAAATTGCGGAACGCACCTTGCCGGTGTCCGTGTTTTGCGGATCTGCAAAACACGTTGCGGATGTGTGAATGGACCCTAACCCCTATACAGGGATCTGGACTTTGCTGCAGGGGAACCACCAGGCTGCTACTTCCTTAGGCCTCTTTCACACTACCGTATGGCTATTTCAGTGTTTTGCGGTCCGTTTTTCACGTATCCGTTGTTTCGTTTCCGTATGGCATATACAGTAATTACATCGAAAAAATTGATCTGGGCATAACATTTTCAATAGATGGTTCCGCAAAATCGGAACGGATACGGAAGACATACGGATGCATTTCCGTATGTGTTCAGTTTTTTTGCAGACCTATTCACTTGAATGGAGCCACGGAACGTGATTTGCAGGCAATAGGACATGGTCTATCTTTCAACAGAACGGAAAACCAGAAACGGAATGCATACGGAGTACATTCCGTTTTTTTCTTTGCGGAACCATTGAAATGAATGGTACCTTATGCGTAACGCAAAAAACAGCCCACAAAACGGGGGGGGGGGGGGGGTAGTGTGAAAGAGGCCTAAGTAGGCACTACATGATTGACAGCTGAGCCAAGGAGGGGATTCAGAGACAGCAATGCAGTGCATCAAGGGGTCACGCAAAATCATAGTCAGGGACCGGACGAGTTTAGGGCAGGCAGAGTACGTGCAATACAGCAAATGGTCCAAGGTCATGGCAGGTAGCAGTGGTCAATACGGAGGTCAGGCATTGGAGGGTCACAACAAAGGTCTATTAGAAGACAATCCCCTTTGTTGCTGATCTGGAGTTAAGCACTTGACAGCCAGTCCTAATTTTATTTTGGTTGACAGGGCCAGGTATGAAGACATATTCACTGCCTGGCCCTGTCAAAGTGCAGAGGGCACAGCAGCTGCAGAGAAAGCAGAGCCTCTAGGTGTAACGGCAACGCCCCTGTTGCTCCTAGAGGCTCATTTGCATATATTAAAACAATATTTTTCTCAGCAGTGCGGGCACATAGGAACATGGGACCAACATAGATGCCTTCAGCCAAGCTCACATGCAACAGGTTAGCCAGTGTCATAGGTACAAGTCTGCTGACAGATGTCCTTTAGGCTACATGCACACAATCGTATGTGGTTTGTGGTCCGCAAAAACAAAACAGGATTACGTCCATATGGTGGATCGCTTATTTTTTTTTTTGCAGATCCATTGTAATAATGCCTATCCTTGTCCGCAAAACAGACAATAAAAGAATAGGACATGCTCTATCATTTTTTTCTTGTGAGGCTACAGAACGGACATACGGATGCGGATAGTACACAAGGTGCTGTCAGCATTTTTTTGCAGACCCATTGAAATGAACGGGTCCGCATCCTAGCTGCAAAAAAAAAAAAAAAAAAAAAAAAAAAGAGACACGGAAACAAAATACGTTGGTGTGCATGTAGCCTTAAAGGCGTTGTCCAAAGTTTTTTCTTCTTTCACCGCAGAGGCAGCACCCTGTATGCACACGGGTTGTGTCCGGCATTGCAGTTCATCCCTCTCCACCTGCATGAGGGTGGGCTGTAATGCCAGACACTGCCCCTTCTTCCCGAACCTGGACAAACCCTTAAAAATTCATACCCAAATAACCAATGACACTGGCTTACAGACCGACATACTTTATTTCCAATATTTTATCTAGAAGTGTCTTTTATGGTTACTTTATTAAAATACAAGATATCTGGAAGGGAAAATAACTAAGATCAGTACAATTATTCAAATGTACAACTCCAAAAGCTGCAATTTCAGTGAATTAATAAAAATAAAAAATAAAAATAAAGAAAATAAAAATTGCAGCCCTTGACAAAGTTTTACTTTTTTCATTTATATATTTGCTTTAAAACATATTTCTTAAGGGAGAATTACATTTCTGCCCACACAACACAAGGCATTTACAATGAGACCTGTCATAACTTTGCTGCTGAAACTTACAGTTTGACTTAACACATAGAAGACTATGGAGGAGTAAGAAAAAGGTGGGGGAGGGGGTGATCAGATTCACATTTCAAATCCATTTCACTACCTTAGAGATTGGTTATAGATATTTACAGCTTTAAGTGGTTCTCCGGGAATAATGACTTCAGTGGTGATGTGCTGCTTGTGGCCACATCACCACTGAAGCCAGTTACTGGCTGCAGCAGAGCACGTGATGAGGTCCATGCACCTCGGGATGTAAACAAACAGTCTGGGGACCAGAACATGGACATGGGGGAACTAATCTCTCTTTACAGAGGCAGGCATTAAAGAGGACCTTTCACTCGTATACAAACTAAAAACTAACTATACCTGTGGGCAGAGCGGCGCCCAGGGGTCCCCCTGCACTTACTAGTATGCCTGGGCGCCGCTCCGTTCGCCCGGTATAGGCTCCGGTGTCTCAGCGCCGTCTGTTGTATTGGACTGATTTTTTGTAGGAGGTGTGTCCCTTGCTGCAGTGCTGGCCAATCGCAGCACACAGCTCATAGACTGGCTATGAGCTGTGCGCTGCGATTGGCCAGTGCTGCAGCAAGGGACACGCCTCCTACAAAAAAATCAGTCCAATACAACAGACAGAGCTGAGACACCGGAGCCTATACCGGGCGAACGGAGCGGCGCCCAGGCATACTAGTAAGTGCAGGGGGACCCTTGGGCGCCGCTCTGCCCACAGATAGATAGTTTTTAGTTTGTATACTAGTGAAAAGTCCTCTTTAAATAAAAAAAGTCATTATTCCCTGAGAACCCCTTTAAAAATTAAAGGAGGTATTCCTATCACATACAATGGGGCCATATTGCTAAGATATGCCCCCATTGTCTGATAGGCGCCTACAAGGAGAACAGAGCGGAGAGAGCTGTGGCTGGAGGACCTCGTGTTTCCCGGGGTCCGTCCACCACCAAACGCTGCTTCCATACAAGTGAATTGGAGCGCACCGCGCATGCGTGGCCCCTACTCCCATTCATTTTTATGGGGCAGATGGAAATAACCGAGCCAGCGTTTGGCTATTTTTGGCAGCCCCATTGAAATAAATGGAAGGCTAATTTCCCAGCTCCGTTCTTGTTGTAGGTGCGGGTCCCAGACGAGGACGTATCCTGGCGATATGCCCCCATTGTATGTGATGGAAAAAAAACCTTTAAAAGAGCCACCAGAGACTAGATTATAGTCAGAGCGAACCTGCAGAGTCCACACTTTCCCCATAGGGATGTTAGAGGAGACAATGATTGGACAGGTTGGTCTGACAGGAGACAATCCACCACCAGAGGTGTCTTGCAGTGGTTTTCTCCTCTCTTGCCTCTAAAATCACATCCATGTTCGGTCAAACTGAACAAGCACGTCTATGGGGCAGTTGGGAGGAAAAGCCATTGAAGGTGTATGGGCACCATCATCAATTCATAATGTGGGGCTCAGCCCCCCAATATATACATGCAATAAAAAGAGGACGATAACTAAATCTATTAGAGTACATGGCATTAAAAGGGTTGTCCCATCTTGGACATTGCGGTCATATCACTAGGATATGCCCCCAAATGTCTCATAGGGGTGGGTCCTACCTCTGGGGAACTGCACCTTTCCTTAGAACGGAGTCCTCAAAGCACAGGAGGGTGCTCTGCATATGGGTGGCCTCCCTCCATTTCTATGGGACTCCCGAAAATAGCCGAGCAGCACACTTGGCTATTTTCAGAAGTCCCATTGAAATGAATGGGAAGCGCACCATCCATTTACTTCTATGGGGCTTATGGAATCAGCCGAGCACAGCCATTTTCGGCAGTCCCATAGAAATGAATGGAGGGTGGACGCGCATGCACAGTGTGCACTCCGTTCTAAGCATAGGTGCAGGTCCCAGAGGTGGGACTTGAACCTATCAGACATTGGGGGCATATACTAGCCATATAACTCCAATGTTTATATGCCCCCAATGTCCACACCTGCCGTCCACATTTGTATACATGTACCTGCAGCTCTGCCTAAATAGGTTGTACGATTAGGATAAGGGGCCATTTTATTTCCCTTGATACAGCACAACTCTTGTCCATGAGCCATGCCTGGTACTACAGCTTAACGCCACTGAAATGGAGCAGACGTACCATACCAGACACTAACATTGGAAGCAGGGAGGGAAAGGATACTCACCTCCTCCCATCTTCTCTTATCACTCACCACTGCAGGCTGCCAGCAGTTTCCCAAGGACAGCACCGCACATTGTATAGTGGCAGTTATTGGTATTGCAGCTCAGCCCCATTAACTTGAGTGGGGCTGAGCTGCAACTAGTCCATGCGAGTGACGTAAAGTGATGTCAGAGGGTGCGGCGCTCAAAGACTAACAGCTGATCAGTGGGGGGTCCTGGGTGACGCACCACCGCATATCTGATTCTGACCTATCCTGGATCTTTTCCTGGATAACCCCTTTAAGATGTAGAAATAAGCACAGAACCTATTTAAAATTCATATGCATCTGACGAGTCTGAAAAGTACTAAAGTGAAGGGTTAAAAATGATATATACACAACTGTGGGTTGGGTTGTCGTTTTATTATGGCGATCAGAAGCTAAGTGCAAATTATAATATTGCTAATATATAAAAAAAAAAAAAAATATATATGTTAGGTTATCAATCATTTCACTAGTCATCTCACCCAAACTTTTATGTTATTCTGCGATTTTTAAGGCTTGGTGGCATCTTTAGCATTTGCGATCTAAGGCTACTTTCACACCTGCGTTAGGTGCGGATCTGCCTGGTATCTGCACAGACGGATCCGCACCTATAATGATGCAAACGCTTGTATCCGTTCAGAACGGTTCCGTTTGCATTACCATAAACAAAAAAAAATAAAAATTATTTTTTATTTTTTGGGGTTCATGATAAATGCAAACTGATCAGTTTTGACTTACAATGAAAGTCAATGGGAGGCGGATCCGTTTTCAATTGCACCATATTGTGTCAGTGAAAACGGATCCATCCCCTGCGACTTACATTGTTAGGTCAGGACGGATCCGTTTGGCTCCACATCGTCAGGCGGACATCAAAACGCTGCAAGCAGCGTTTTGGTGTCCGCCTCCAGAGCGGAATGGAGCCAAACTGATGCATTCTGAACGGATCCTTATCCATTCAGAATGCATTGGGGCTGAACTGATCTGTTTTGGGCCGCTTGTGAGAGCCCTGAAATGGATCTCACAAGCGGACCCAGAGACGCTAGTGTGAAAGTAGCCTAAGGCCACATTCAATGGTGGCATGCAAGAGGCCAGGATCTGCGTTTTGCAGTGCTGCTTGAGTCCGCTCCATTTCATGAGTATTCCTTCACAACGGTAACGGATGGAAGATCAGCAGCAAACGAAAGTGTAATATATATAAAATCCAGACTTAAAGCGCCAGAGACATATAAATGTTAGTTTTGTAAACGGCCACTTATGACTAACTATTTGGCACAATATAGTCATCATGAAAGGTTAGCAGTCTTTTCCTGCACAGCAGCGCCATACACATAAAAGGGTCTGGCTGCCAGGCGGGTGGCCGGGTGCACCTCAGTACTGCATGCCCTTCATTCTCAGGATTAGTGGGGAACCCAAAGATCAGACCCTACACCCCTCCCACTGATTACAAAATGATGGAATGTCATAACAATATGCCATTGCATTATAATTATTATACCTCTTTAACTTCAAAGGGTTTCTGTCACCCCAATTCTCGCTATTAAACAGGCTGACATTATAGATGTGAAAAAGTCACCCGAATTTAACTCTGCATTTCTTTTTTATTTAAGTGTGCCCCCGTTTTCGTGTAATTTGAACTTTTATTATATGCCCTCCCGCTCAGTATATGGCGCAGGCGTGAGATTTACACGGCAGACGGGGCCAGCAGGAGAACCAACACAGGCCTGGCCCTGTCAATCAAGACAGAAGGGTGTGGAAATGAGGTGGGCGAACGGAGTCTCTAAGAGCAGGTGCAACGCCCCGAAACCCCCCCCCCCCCCCCGATCATAGAGGCTCATTTGCATATAATAAAAGTTAAAATTGCATAAAAACGGGGGCATACTTAAATAAAAGAAATGCAGAGTTAAATTCAGGTGACTTTTTCACATCTATGTCAGCCTGCTTAATAGCGAAAATTGGGGTGACAAACCCTTTAAAGGGGTTTTCCCATGAAAAATATTCTACCGTTTTCAAACCAGCACCTGAATCTGAATACTTTTGTAAGTAAATAAAAATCTAGCCTAGCCACAGACTCAAAATATATCTGTATAGCACCACCTGCTGTTTGTGCTTTTCCGCGCCCCTTTAGCTTCACCAGCAAAACAGCTGCCAGCTTGATATAGATCTACAGATGAGTGAATGGGGAGATCTCTGGATCCATGTGAGGTGCAGGGCTGCTTCTGTTAGAAAAGAGATCCTCATGTACTTTGATGTCCGATTTTCATTTTTTACATTAGTCATGGGACAACCCCTTTAAGGCCTAACCAAAACTAAGAAGGGAAGTGGAGAAAGCTTTACTGTCTACTAGTAGGTGCTCAATTAGCAGTACAATTGCTCAAGGAAAAAAATAAAATAAAAATACACACATTCACTTCATGTTCGATAAGTTAAAAGAAAGGCAAGATGCAGCATTTCAGCAGCAAAGTGCTTAAAACAGACAAAAAATAAAATAAAAAAAAGTTTCCAGCACAGTACACAACAGGTGGAGAGGCTTCAGAGGAAGTACGGTGTGGTGGTTCTGGGTGGGATCACTCGTTCCGAATCTGGGACCGCACGAAACAGTTTTGGCTCCCGTGTGTTCACATCCTTGAAAACCATAATGGACGCAATGTTGCCGCACCTGTAGCAGTAGTTTGGGGCAGACCAGACGGTTACCAGCTTCTCGTCGAACATAAACTTGTAGCCCTCGTGCACTAGCTGATGCGCTCGACAGATAAGTTTCAGGTTATTTATGTGCACAAACTAAGTAAAAAAAAAAAATATAAAAAAAATTGGTCAAACATTAATAAGCTGCTTTTTATGTAAATTACAAAATTTTAAATGGGCCATCTGGGACTGAAATACTGGGGTCCCATCATTAGGATAGGCTTCATGCACACGACCGTATGTGATCCTACGGAACGGACATACTGATGCAGACAGCACACTGTGTGCTGTCTGCATTTTTTGCGGACCCATTGAAAGGAATGGGTCCGCATCCTACCCGCAAAAAACAAAACAAAAAACGGAACGGACACGGAAACAAACAGAGTTTGGGTGCATGTAGCCTTAGATCGTGGTGGTCAGACTCCCGACCAATCAACTGTCTGATTGGTCTGCTGTACTCTGGAACAGGCACAAGAATAGCACAGCTCTGCACAATGGGTCGTCGTTTAATGGGAGTTGCTCTGCACTGCGACACGCCCAGTGTACAAAAGCTGCGCTATACTGAAGCACCGAAGCCTATTCCAAGTCCCAGACGAGCAAGTGCAGGGCGAGAAACTTGCACCGTGTCTCAGTGTGAGGTTCCTCTGACAAGATCATACAGCATTAGGGCTCATGCACACAAACGTATTTTCTTTCTGTGTCCGTTCCAGTAGTTTTTTTTGTGGACCGTATGCAGAACCATTCATTTCAATTGGTCCGCAACAAAAACTGAAGTTACACCGTGAGCATTCCGTTTCCATATGTCCGTTCCGCAAAAAAGAAATATATAGAACATGTCCTATTATTGTCCCCATCACGGACAAGGTTAGTACTGTTCTATTAGGGGCCAGATGATCAATAAAATACAGAATGCACATGGACGTCAGCCATATTTTTTTGCAGATCCGTTTTTTGCGAACCGCAAAATACATACTGTTGTGTACATGAGCCCATAATTATTTCTAAGGCTGTGTGACCCAGAGAGACCTGGAATCTATTGTATTACACTGACAGCATTACGTTAGTGTAATTTAGTTGATTTCAGGGTCACACAGCACTATATATCATTATGGCCCCATGCACACGGCCGTTGTTCACGGCCGTGGAACCGCGGCCTGGATCCCTCCTGAGAGCAGGAGCGCACGGCGTCACTGGTTGCTATGACGCCGTGCGCTCCCTGCTGCCGGCACAGTACAGTAATACACTGGTATAGATCATACCAGTGTATTACTGTACTGTGCCGGCAGCAGGGAGCGCACGGCGTCATAGCAACCAGTGACGCCGTGCGCTCCTGCTCTCAGGAGGGATCCAGGCCGCGGTTCCACGGCCCGCACACGGCCGTGAACAACGGCCGTGTGCATGGGGCCTATGTCAGGGGAGCGGAAGTCAGAATGGGACCTCGCACTGAACTCGTGCGTGTCAGGCCTAAGAGTACTGACAGATACAGCAAAGTTTGCTGTGGACTTTCCTGCATCACTAGGGGGGGGGGGGGGGGGGTCTTCTGCTGCTTTTAACCTTTGAACTGCAAAGGCTGAAGGACGCAGCATAAACGGACATGCTGCGGATTGTAAACCTGCAGCAGCAACTTACTGTTCTCTGCAGTGATTAGACGAGATTTCGAAAATCTCATCCACTTAGCTTGGACTGTAGATTTTCCATATGAAAGTCTGCTTAAAAACACCATTTGCCCCTCATGTGGCTGTACCCTTACAATGTGCATAAAATAACGTCAGTTTTTAGTATATGGACTAGATTGGCATTCACAAAATGCGGTTTTACATGGTCAAATTACAGTCATGTTTATACCTACCTACCTCACAGAATCAAGCTCAAAAAGGGGTTCTCAGAGCATTTACAAAAATCCTTCCGTCTTCTAACCTATGGAAGCAAGATCATTTTAGCAGTATTTACCTCCCCGTTGCACCGTCAATCCTGTCATCGTCGCTACGTTGACGTAACTGCCTGGACCGGTTGTGGGCTCTTCCACTGAAGTCCTGCCCTGAGGTGCTCCTCAGTCTCATAATGTAAATGCAGCTGAACAGGAAAACTTGAAGCAGATTTGTCCGGGACCTCAGCAGAAAAGCCTGCGGCCTGTCCCGGCAGTTATGTGAGCGCAGTGGAGATGGTGGGATCATCAGCCTGACAGAGGTATAAGCACTGCTGAAATGATCCTGCTCTCACAGAACGGATTTTATTAAAAGCCAAGAGAACCTCCTAAATTCCGTTCAGAAGGACAACAGAAGATCAATGTGTTGTTATCATATTCTGAAAATCTTAAAGGGGTTATTCAAACTATAAAACATGCCCCCCAATGTGTGGGTCCCTCATATGGACTATTCTTACCACGGCCGCCAATAGCCGACCGCGACGGAGGACGAGCTTCCCTAGAGTCATCAGTTATGAGGGAGATGCAGCGGAGGATAGACCATCAAAAGTAAAATCAGGTACTCCTCCTTTAAACATTTGTTCCAGCTAATCAAATTTACTTGGCAGCGGGGTCAGAGGGGCTTAAAAACATAGAAGATAAACTGAATTCTAATGGTGTCACAGCGCAGCTATTCCATGTTATCCAGGCCCCCGCTGCTCTCTACTTCCAGCTCCAGTCTCGACATACAGGATATATCTTAAAGTGCCTTATTAGCCAATCGCTGGCTGAGGCAGGCTACTGCCCCTCTGACTCTGCAGCCAAATACTGCCGATGAGCCAGAGCACCCCTTTAAGTATTTGGCTTCCAACACACATCATGGTATTGTTTTACACAGAAGGCGCCTCAGCAATCAGCGGATATCCGTGGGTCTGGCTTCTCTGTCTTGGCAATTAGCTGGTGCAGTCAGCTTTACGCACATGGAAAGCAGAGACGTTTGAGATTAGTATAAAAAAGTAAATAACAAAAAAATAAATAAAAAATGGACCAAAATATAATTACCTCATTGGTGACCTTTGCACCAAACAGCCAACCTGCCCCTCTGGGGCTGATAGCCCAAGTGTCCACGTCCTCTGGGTCTGACCATACCAAGTCACAGAATGCTCCTTTGTGAGGGATTTCTTGATTACGTTCAATGGTCCGGATCTGATCCAAAGTCTTTATGTCTGGGGACAGCCCACCATGTACACAGAGAATCTGCTCATCTATTAACTAGAGAGACAAAAATACATAGGGGGTCATTTATTAAACAGAAATATGCCTATATTAGGCATATTTATAGCATAGATTGCGGCGCAAAAGTCCCTGCGCCGCAATCCGCAACTTTTTTTCCGCTCACGTCAAGTATAAAAAAAGTGGGCGTACCATTTTCTACTCCTGGTTTAGGCGTAGAAAATAGTCTATATGTAAGACAGCAAGGAAGCTGGCTTACATTTAGAAGCGGTGATGGATCCTCCAAAGTTATTTAGAGGGGCGACTCTTCGTAGCTTTGGCGGATCCACCGCCAGCACAGCGCCTTATTAAGACCGGCGTCTAAAACGCTGGTCTTCATAAATGTGCCTCACAGTGATTGCATTGAGGACCGATTTTCAGGAATCTCAGACTTCAAGGAATTCTTGATCACAGGACCATCTGAAATTGTCATTTACGCTATAACAAAACAAAAAATTCATTTCATATCTGCTCTAAAACAAAAAAACAGAAACTGAATAAATTTCACTGTATAAGAATTGTAAAAAAAAAAAAAAAAAAAAAAAAGTGTACAAACCAACTTTCTAATTTTTTTATTAAATTATTTATTCTGTCAATATTAGAATTTTTGTCGGGTTTATATCCCGTGCAGCCAGAGGGGCAGTATCTGAATCTCTAACACACACAGAAATAAGACGTGGATACTTACAGCTGCCACTGTCAGCATATCAAACACCTTGGTACAGTACCGCCATGCGTTGGCATTTCCATATTTTGTTTGGCACTCATCTAAAATAAAGGAGACACATTACCCCTTAGAACCAGACAAGATAATAGAGGTTGGCAAACTACAGCTCACTAGGTGTTCTGACACTACAAGTCACAGCATGTCGGGTATTCTGGCAAAGGTAAAAATCACAGCTGATAAGCAGCCTAAACAGTCATTTCAGGTCAGGAGCACGTACAACCACAAACCAAGACAGACAGGCACCAATTATGACGTCAATACGTTACTCCTTCATCTGGTATTTTAGGTCTGAGGACTGCACAGTCGAGCTCATAAGTAAAATTATGCTAAGGCCTCATGCACACAACCGTTGTAATTGTCCGCAAAACGAGATTTTTGTATAACTTACCAGTAAAATCTCTTTCTCGCTCTTTCCTTGGGGGACACAGAAGACCTTGGGTATAGCTCATCTCCCTAGGAGGCGTGACACTAAGAAAAAACTGTTAAGCCCCTCCTCCACAGCTATACCCTCAGCCTGGAGAGAAAGGCTGCCAGTTGCGTGTCCAAGTAGTGAGAAAAGGCAAAGCCCAAGAAGTGGAACCAACAAGCCAACTACCCAACGGGTAAAACAAACTCGGAAACTCGCGTAGATAAAAACAAAGAATGGGTGGGTGCTGTGTCCCCCAAGGAAAGAGCGAGAAAGAGATTTTACTGGTAAGTTATACAAAAATCTCGTTTTCTCGCCCAGTTTCCTTGGGGGACACAGAAGACCTTGGGACGTTCAATAGCAGTCCAAGAGGGGAGGGACTACAGCACCAAGGCGAAGCACCCGAAGGCATCAAGAAACCGCCGCCTGCAGACCAGGCAGCCCAAGACAGCATCCGCTGAAGCCCGAGTATGCACCCTGTAGAACTCGGTAAGGTGTGCAAGGAAGACCAGTGACCGCCTTGCACAAATGCATGGCCGAAGCCAAATACCTCCGGCCCAGGGGACACCGACCGCTCTGGTGAAATGGACAGTGACACCAAAGGCAGAACCCTGCCCTTGGTGCGGTAACCACAACAATAGCCACTCGGAGAAAGCGGAGGAAGCCACCCTGGAGGCCGCAACCCTTGCACGGACCTCCTAGAAACACAAGAGGCCAAACGTCGACAAGAGCCGGAGATCTCCAAGCAAAAATGCAAGGCCCAAACAACGTCCAAACGGTGAAGTGTCCGTTCCTGGGGGCGGGAAGGGGAGGACGAATGCCTCGCGGAACTGAAAGACAAACACCACCTTCAGAAGGAAGGAAGAGACGGGATGGAGAACAGCCCTGTCCTATGGAAAGACAGAAGGCTCAGAACAAGAAGGACCGCCACTCAGGCACCCGTCAGAGACCAGACGGCTACGGAAACACAACCGCACAGGACAGAAGGAGTAGAGAGAACTACTGTAACGGCTCCAAAGGAAAGATAGGAGCGCCAAGAACCCAGTATGTAGATCCCAGGGCGGTACCGGAGGGCAGTACAAAGGGAACCCAAGAGCCGCTCCATGGAAGAAGGTCTTGACAGGCCCAGAGGGGCCGTGGAACGCTGAAAGAGGAGGGACAGCGCCGACACTTGAAGCAACAGGGTCCCAGTCCCAGGTCCAGGCCGGACTGGAGAAAGACAGAACCATGGAGAAAGAAAGGCAGAGAGGGGAAAACGCCCAGCTTCCCACAGAACCCCAGGTAAAAACCCTAAGTCCTACAACAGAACCTGGACGAAACACGGCCAGGAGCGAACACTAACGAGCCCGCTAGAGTCGCCTGGGCAAGCGGGTGAAAACCCAACGAGATCATGCGCAGACCAGTAACACGGCCAGAACGGAAGCCGTTCTACAGTCCCAGTGTGGGAGATCCAAGGGCAACCCTGACCGAATGGTAGTCCTCCCAAGTTACCGAGAAGGTAAGTCCATGGCAGAACCATTGCCAAGAATGGAAAAAAAAAAAAAAAAACTCAATCTGCACCCAGCTGGAGGACAGAACGCGGCAGACCCGGTAAATAGGCACACAGCTAGTACAGCCAGTGTGAACAAGGGAAACAGTACGAGGCCAAAAGGAACACCAGAACCATCCACATGAACAACCATGCTCTCCCCAGAGGGGAGGGCAGCGAAGGAAAGCCTCTGAAGCACGGCCGGGACAGAAGCCACATCGGAGTGAACTGTACCGAGCGGGAGCCAAACAGAGCCGGCGAGAAAAGGCAGTCGAGACAGAGGCCGGCATAACACCCTCCAACCGAAAGGAGGGGTGGGCAACAGGGAAGCCATAGGACAGCTCAAGAGCAGAACCCCGCTACACCGAGACGCCCGGTTCACCGCCCGCAGAAGGCGAATACCCTGAAGAACCCAAGATGGAGGTCCTCCGGACCTGGGTACGCGAGCACCCAAGAGAAGTTGGGTGACCTTCCCGAGAAGAGCGGCCCGACCTGGTAACAGATCAGACTGAAGCGCAGAGGGCACCAACCGGAAGGACTCACACCACACCGCATCTGAAGAGGAGGAATGGTAGTAGGCGAGGGAACCGTAGTCCCGCCAGAGAAAACGCAGAATTCGAGGGACGCTGCAGACAGCACTCTCGACTATGTGACCACCAACGCAGGGAAACAATGCCGCGGGAGGACGAACGGGTACGCATCTAGGGACCACGAACACACCCCGGGCGGAAGGGACGAAAGGAATGAGTACCACCCAGCTCGGTGCAGTAGCGAACAAGTAGAGCTCGTCTACTTACACATAAGGTATATAAATATATACACCTTTGAACACATTGGGCATTCATTAGCTGTTTGTTGAACACCACCGTAGGCTCACACAGGTGGACAGAACGAGCTCTTTAGAGAGATAGCGCAAGGCTAGCTGCAAGCATCGTATCTCAAGAGAAAAAAAAGGTATGTTGCAGGAGAAAGGGAGGCATACGTACGAGTAGCCCCGTAAGCAGTGAGAAGACAAACCCACCCATGGGAGGAGAAGGCATACCTGGCCCAAACAACGGACAGAGCGCACAAGAAAGTCCGCTCACTGCAAAAAAATAGTCACTCAGCGAAGGATCAGCCAGAGTCCAACCGTACCAACAGAAGTGCAAGTGCAACCTGAAAGGCAGTCATGCACAAGACCAGCACGGCATGCAATGGAACGCAAGCAGTCCGCCCAGAAAAGGGGGGAAATGTACCTGGCCAACACAGCAGTCGGCAAGAGTGCAGAAGCCCGCCCCAAAAGGGGGGAATACCAAGGCCAGTACCTACTTTGGAAAAGTAGGACATACCATATTCCGCCCAGAAGGGGGCCATGCCCATGGCCGCACATGTCCAGCAGAACGCAGGAAGGTACACTTAGGGAAAGGGGGCATGCACAGGGTTATTCTATCATTAAGTGATTGTGCAAAAATCCACCCAACACCGAATTTCGTGAGAGTGCACCACTCCGCCAATGAAGGGGGACGTGTACCAGTTCAGCACCGCATAAACACGGACAGCCATGGATCGCGTGAGCGTGCAAAAATGCCGCCCATGGAATAAGGGGTGGCCATGCACAAGACCAGCACAGATTCCATGGGAGTGCAAGCATTCCACCCAAGTTAGAGGGCATGCTCATGCCCAGAAATGGGGGTCATGCACATGGCCAGCATCGCATCCAGTGAGTGCGAGCACCCCGCCATGGATTGGGCCATGCACATGGCCAGCAACGCACTGGCGAGAGAACAAACACAGTCAGTGAGAGTGTACGTATGTCGCCTGAGGAAAGGAGACATGTCCAAGGCCAGCAGCGAATCCAGTGAGAGTGCGGCACACCGCCCACGGAAGGGGGGGGGGGGGGGGGTCATGCACATGGCCGGCAACGGATCCAGTGAGGTTCAGTGTTCCACCTATGGAAGGGGAACGTGCACATGGCCGGCACTGTATCCGTGGAGAGTGCAGTGTACCTCTTATGGGAGGGGTACACGCACATGGCCGGCAACGAATCCAGTGAGAGTCCAGTGTTCCGCCTATTGGAAGGGGAACGTGCACATGGCCGGCACCGTATCCGGGGAGAGTGCAGTATACCTCCTATGGAAGGGGTTCATGCACATGGCCAGCACCGTAACCGGTGAGAGTGCAGTATTCCGCCTATGAAGGGGTTCATGCACATGGCCGGCAGCGAATCCAGTGAGTGCAACGTCCCGCCTGTGGAAGGGGGTCGTGCACATGGCCAGCACCGCATCCGGTGAGAGTGCAGCAGTCCGCCTAGAAAAAAGGGGGGTCATGCACAAGGCCAGGCCGCAGCCAAAGAGAGTGCAGTATTCCGCCTAGGAAGGAGGGCCATGCACCTGCAGCCACCAGAACTGGGTGACGCATACTGGCCAGAAAACTTTTATGCATGCACTTGGCCAGCGCCGTATCCCGGGAGAGGGCAAGAAAACGCCTGGGAGGGGGAACATGCCCTGGCCAGCGCCGCAGCCGGGGAGCGCGACATACCGCCTAAGAGAGGGGGGCATGCCTACAGACAGCATACCGAATGATGAGGCTGCCGCGTCCTGCGCAGCCCCACAAGACCAGTTATTTAAAACAAAATTATAATTTTTTTTTTTTAAATATTATTATTACAATATTATTATTATTTATTAATATTACAGCCTCCCTGAGGCAGAAAGGGGGGCAACCATACAGGGGCACAGGCCGTACGGGCCCATCAGGAGCCGGCCAGTACCCAAAGGGTTAACAGGCATCTGGCCTGTGTGGGGGGGGCGGCGCTGCGAACTCTTGGGGGCGGGGGAACCTCCAGGCGGGAAGAATTCGCGCTTGGAGAGTTCCCGCCCCCCCCCCCAGAGGCCTGAATTTGCGGCCTAGCAGACCGTGAAGCCGGGGCCTAAATTTTACCGGAGAGCGGGGCCGCAAGCATTTAAAGTACCGGCCGGCCTAAGCCGGCCGCGGGTGCCCACATACCGGCCGCGGGAGCCCACCCCGAGTGCCGGAATTGCGGTCGGCAGGCCGCGAAGCCTGACAAACTATGCAGCGCCCGGCCGGCCGGAATGCACCGACGGCCGGCCGGGGCCTGTTGGAGCACAGCTCTAGCCAACGCCGGCCGCGGGAGCCCACCCCGCGGCCGGAAGAATCAGGGACCCGAGAGGAGCGTGAGGTGCGGCCCAGCAGGCCGCGACGCCTGGGCCAAAATTTGCGGCGTCCGGCCGACCGGACCGAAGGTCGGCCGGGCCTAGTTGGAGCATAGCTCGCACATGTAACACCGGCCGCGGGAGCCACCCCGCGGCCAGGAAGAGTCAGGGGCCCGGGAAGGAGCACCGGATGGTGCGGCCCAGCGGGCCGCGAAAAGGCCAGGCCGCAGCCCGTGGACTAAAGTTTTGCGGCTGCCCTGAGCACGCACCGGCAAGCGCCCCCTCTTTGCGCGGACCTCCATCCTGTAGTGAGGCTGCCGCGTCCCTTATGATCTATGGAGGGGAGAAAGGGAATGGGTGAGTGCTGTCCCCCTTGCGACACCCCAGGGACCAGCCTAGGTCCAGCCACCCAATAGCCACTCTGCTTGGATAGGCTAAAGTATGGGGGTCAGTCACGCAGGAGACCGGGGTGGGGGGAGGGGGTCGTAGGGCTGGAGAAGCCAATCTCTCACCATAGCCGTCTTCACCCTCGGTCCGTTCCAGCAGGGTCGCCCCTTCAGCTACTGGCACCGTAGTGGCAGGACGCTGGAAGAGGGGCTTGGCGTGCGGGCGACCCTTGCGCTGGCGGGATGCAGGGGAGCTGGGCTGCCCTGGTCCACCTTGCCTTCTGTGGGGGAGGCAGCAGTGCGGATGACCGGCACTGGCGCAGCTCGACCCCGGGAGAAACAGAGAGGTCTAGTGCGACTCTGTTGTCCCTGATTGTCTGGAACAAAAGAAAAGAAAAAAAGTAAAAATCAAAATTTAAACAAGGAGAAAACAGCCCTTGCCTCCTTGGACACTAAGCTAAAACTGGCAGCCTTTCTCTCCAGGCTGAGGGTATAGCTGTGGAGGAGGGGCTTAACAGTTTTTTCTTAGTGTCACGCCTCCTAGGGAGATGAGCTATACCCAAGGTCTTCTGTGTCCCCCAAGGAAACTGGGCGAGAAAAGATGCGGACAGTACTCCATGTGCAGTCTGCATCCGTTGCGCCGCAAAATAAAAAAAATATAGCATGTCCTATTCTTGTCCGTTTTGCGGACAATAGGCATTTCTACAATGGGCCACAGCAAAAAACTGAATGGTCGTGTACATGAGGCCTAAGTCTAACAAAAAAAAAAAAAAAAATCTAATTTGGCAGTGCCGCAATTGTAACGGTCTGTAGAATAAACTATATTTTTAGGGTACTTTCACACTAGCGTTTTTCTTTTCCGGCGCTGAGTTCCGTCCTAGGGGCTCAAATCCGGAAAAAAACTGATCAGTTTTATCCTAATGCATTCTGAATGGAGAGTCAGTCCTTCAGGATGCATCAGGATGTCTTCTGTTCAGTCTTTTTGACTGATCAGGCTTTTCAGAAAAACGTAGCATGCAGTATTTTTACCTCCGGCCAAAAAGCCTGAACACTTTGACTGAACGCCTGATCAGGCTTTTTTCCCATTGACTTGCATTAACGCCGGATCCGGCCCCGTGTGTTCAGTCAAAACGGATCCGGCTTTTGCATGTTAAACCCGAAAAATGTGAAAAAAAAGTTAAAGTCCATAAATGGCGGATCCGTTTTTTCCAATGCATTTTTCCATTGTGATCGAAAGCCTGATCAGGATTCAAATGTAATCCGTTTTCACACGTTTTTCCGGATCCGGCGGGCAGTTCCAGTGTCGGAATTGAACGCCGGATTAAAACAACGCTAGTGTGAAAGTAGCCTTACAGCAAAAAACACAAATCGCATCATTTATTTTCTATCACCCACTAAAAACAAACGCTAAATCAATAAATTGCAGCTATTAAAAAATAAAAATATTATATACCGCATTTTTTGCCCTATAAAAACGCACTCCCCCCCCCCAAAGTCGGGGAAAAATAGCAGTGCGTCTTATGGGTTGAATGCTGCATTTTGCCCAATTTTCAATGATACGCCACTCCGCGATACACCCGCCGCGCGGTATCAGCCGAGAGGGAGGAGGGGCTGGGGGCCGGCATCTGGTTTTATAATGACAGCGGGGCCCGTGCAGTGACTATTCTACTACACGGGGCCCGCTCACTGTATATAATCGTATCTGTAATTGTAGGTATTGTTAATGTATACAAATTCTGGGTAATCAGCGCCTGTATTACGGTACTTACAAGCGCTCGTAGCAGAGAGGAGGGAGGAAACAGGCCGGGCGCTGGCAGCGCGAGTAACTACGTCACGCGCCTGCATCGCCTACTTTATGAATGAAGGCGGCGTGGGCGCATGACGTAGTGACTCACGCTGCCAGCGCCTGTCCTGCCTCTTCCTTCCTACCGAGCGCTTGTAAGTACCGTAATACAGGCACTGATACCCAGAATTTGTATACTTTAAAGGGAGTCTTTCACGCCGATTCACCGTATTAACCTAACAGACTTATGTCCACGGCATGCCCCCTAATAAAACTGTGCTTACCATATGAGGCTTGCCATCATTTTTCTGCCCAAAAAAAAACACTTTTAATCCATATGCAAATTAGGCTGTGAAGGTGCCCAGGGGCGGCATTACAACGGCCAGTGCCCAGGCCCCTGGGTCATTTTCATACGAATCCACTCCCCCATCCACCACGTCTGCCCGCCCTTGGTCTCTGCTCTAACCTCCCTCCTCCCGTCCGTAATTCTGCACATGCGCCGATGACCGCGATATCGGCACGTGCGCATTGAATGACCAAGGGCGGGCAGACGTGGTGGATGGGGGAGTGGATTCGTATGAAAATGACCCAGGGGCCTGGGCACCGGCCGTTGTAATGCCGCCCCTGGGCACCTTCACAGCCTAATTTGCATATGGATTAAAAGTGTTTTTTGGCAGAACGATGATAGCAAGCAACATACCGTAAGCACAGTTTGAATAGGGGGGGGATGCCGTGGACACAAGTCTGTTAGGTTAATACAGTGAATCGGCGTGAAAGACTCCCTTCAACAATGCCTACAATTACAGATACGATCATATACAGTGAGCGGGACCCGTGTAGTAGAATACAGTCACTGCACGGGCCCCGTCATAAAACCAGATGCGACCCCCACCCCCTGTATTGGGGGTCATTCACACTACAGGGACACTTATGGAGGGGATCTGTGGATGACACATAGCATAAGATGCTATGTATGTGCCACCCACAGATCCCCCATAACAGTGTCACCCACAGACCACCATTAGTTTAAAACCCACCAAAAGCACACCTTTTGGTTAAAAATTTTTTTTTTCTTCTTATTTTCCTCCTCAAAAACCTAGGTGCGTCTTATAGGGCGAAAAATACGGTAATATCTCAAAATAGCATCAATGACTGAAAACATAACTCTTAAAAGACTAAGAAAAAATAAAAATTAAATGCTGAGTCCTTAAAACCCAAATAGGCCAGAACTTAGATATTGAGAACATATCCTCCAAATCGGTCAAGAGCATTAGGTCAGTAGAGGTCTAACGCTGAGCAGCTCCACAGATTAGCTGGTTTTGGCAGCTGCTGGCATAGGAAACAACAGTCGTAAGCAGAAGGCTCTGCCCAATGTGTAGTGGCTGTACTGGCGCAGTGCAGCTTATCTCCCAGTCAGCTGAATGGGAACTAAGCTGAAGTACACCAGCGCAGCCACTTTACAATGGACAGAGCCTTCCGCTTCCGGCTCTGTGCACAGATTACTCTCTGGTTGCTGCCAAAAAAGGCTTTGTGGAGGACCCTGGTGTTGGAGCCCCACAAATACTGATCATCTATCTAGAGGATAGGTTATCAATATCACAAAGCCAAAATATGCAGGATTAGATCTACTGTATACAAGACCAGTTACCGTAGAATCCGTATACTTGTGTGATTTGTCTACTCTCGTGATTCCCTCTCAGCAGTGTAATGCGGTCGGGCCACTTGGCTTTCAGAGCAAGAAGGTAGGTGAACGTTTCCAGGCTGTAATATCCTCGGTCTACAAAGTCTCCCTGAAAACATAACAGAGCATTTATGCCGCACATTCCCATTAGGCTGGATGCACACAAGCAGACTTTTACGGGAACCCAGCATGGCCGCTACACAGTGGACAGACATTTTGCTTTTGGCTCTTCGAGATGGCTGCTGCTCAGTATAACTGCCTGAAGGAGGTGCAGAGTATTGGAGCCCCAAAAATCTGATATTGATAACCCACCCTGAGGTCACAGCACCCGTGTAATCAGACTACTGTGGGCGGCACATGATGGCAAAAGGTGAGGAAAACAAAAAGTAGGGTGGATCATGAGGAGGGCACCAGGTACGGTATGCCGACTACAAATTAGCAAGTCATATATTCAGTTTGGACAGGATGGTCGCTTTAAAGGGGTAGGCCATTTTCTGGTTACTGTTGACCAATGTTTTTGTGAGATCATTATTGCTGAAAATCTGCACCATTTTCTATATTTCATAAAGGTATGATCCCTCGTTTACAAAGTCTTATGTGCTGTCCACACAGGGGTCCTGTCAATAAGATGGCCGCTGATAGTCATGTGACTGGCAAATCACCTCCATTTAAAAGACACTGCACCTTCCATTTCTACTTCCTCTGCTGGGAGTTTAGTGCAGGTGCAGTGTGTTTGAATGGAGGAGACATAACATGGAGGTGATTTGCCTGGTCACAGGACCATCAGCAGCCATCTTATGAACAGGACCTCTGTGTGGACAGCACATAAGACTTTGTAAACGAGTTGAAATTGAGTTTCCCCAGTTCCATTTTAGTAAAGGACTTTGGGAGTCATTTATCAAACTGGTGTAAAGTAGAGCTGGCTTAGTTGGGCATAGCAACCAATCAGATTTAACCTTTCATTTTCCAAAGGAGCTGTCTAAAATGAAAGGTGGAATTTGACTGGTTGCTATGGGCAACTAAGGGTACTTTCATACTAGCGTTAAAGTTTTACGGTATTGAGTTCCGTCATAGGGGTTCAATACCGGGAAAAAAAACTGATCAGTTTGGTCCTAATGCATTCTGAATGGAAAGCAATCCGTTCAGGATGTCTTCCGTTCCATCCCATTTACGGTATTTGGCCGGAGAAAATACCGCAGCACGCTGCAGTATTTTCTCCGACTAAAATTCCGAAACACTTGCTGGAATGCCGTAGGATTGGGCGATATACCGGTATCATGATAAACCGTGGTATTAAAAAAACTGCGATATCGCCGTTTCCTAAATACCGCATGTATTTTGTGACGTCATAGAAGCGGTCATGTGCGCTGACCGCTTCTAAATCTGCGTCCGCTGCCGCCCCAGCATGAACCGATACTGGACATTTGCAGAGTACTTGTACTCCTGCAAATGTCCCAGATACCTGCTGGCCGCTTGCGGCGGCGCTCTTAGCAGTTCGGCCGGAGTGGGGGAAGGAATTCTGTGACCCACGCAATTAACCCCTCAGGTGTGGGACCTGAGGGGTTAATTGGGCGGATCACAGCGTCCTCAGAGGTCGGGCGCCGGGAATGTTCTTCAGTCTCTGCATTTCCATTGAAATGTATTAGTGCAGGATCCGGCATTAAAATTGAGGCACTGATGGAATCGGTCTTCAGGTCTGCGCATGCGCAGACCTTTAAAATTGTGAAAATAAATAAATACCGGATCCGTTTTCCCAATGACACTGGAGAGACAGAGCGGGAAATTCAATGCATTTGTCAGATTGATCCAGATACAAATAATATCCGCTTGCATACCGATTCCCGGATCCGGCATGCAGTTCCGGCAACGGAACTGCATGCCGGAAACCAACAACGCTAGTGTGAAAGGGGCCTTACTCAGTTCTACGTTATACCCCTTTATTTTTTTTATTTTGCAATTTTAGATCCAACAGCCCTTAGAATGACTAAAGTGAGGATCCTCTATTCCAGCCCTATTGTAGTGGACATAGCAACTTACCATAAATATGTAATTGGTGTCAGGGACTTGGCCTCCGGTTCTAAACAGCTCACATAGATCATAAAACTGGAACACAGAAAAATAGTATATCACTGAAATAAGGGGAAAAAATTGTGCCATTTACTAATCACAATAAATAAGGCGTTCACTACGTTTGTAGAGCTTATTACAATTACAGGGATATTAAAGGGAGTCTTTCACCTAAAATGACCATTATACACCACAAACATCATGATATCCATTACATTCCCCATATTATAATCTTACCTTTCATATTGCTGTCCGTCACCTATTCTCTCTTAAAAACGCTTTTAAGCCATAAGAGAGAATAGGTGACGGACAGCAATATGAAAGGTAAGATTATAATATGGGGAATGTAATGGATATCATGATGTTTGTGGTGTATAATGGTCATTTTAGGTGAAAGACTCTTTAAATACTGTCTTCTGATATTTCATACTAAGTGCGTTACAAAAAAAATTAAAAAAATTAAAATGTTTTTGCTCCATATTTTATTTAGTAAAAAATAAACTTACCATAAATTTTTCTACCATAACTTTTACAGGTCTTGGTGGGATTTGAATCCTAACCTTCTGCACAACAGACAGCAGCTTTACCGACTAAGATTTTCTGTGTTTTTAGTTTAAAAAGTCATTTATTTGAGGTTTTGTGATTCAAGAATGAAAAGGTACAGTAGATGATACATTATAAATCAATACTCCATTATAGATCATTGTTACAATGGTTTGTTAGAAGAGATCTAACATAAATCGAAAAGAAAAGAAAAACAAAGAAAAAAAACAAAAACAAACAAACAACTTGGATCAATTGTTACAGAATTTTCTGTGTTTTTATTTTATTTAATAACTATTAGCCCCCTTAGGGGGCTAGAACCCTTCCCCAACTCACCGCGATAGAGATCTCTTAGGGTGAATAGGACTTTACACTGTCCCTGTGCTTTGTGCACACAGCAGCAGGGAGCTTACCATGGCAGCCATGAATGGCTTCAGTAGCGTCCTGGCTGCCATGGTAACAGATCAGAGCCCCGCGATTTCACTGCTGGGGCTCCGATCTGAAGCTGCCACTGCCACCACTGAAATTACTGGAGGAGGGGGATCCCTGTGGCCACCAATTAAGATAACATTATTATAATATTGAGGAGGGGGAGCTGATGCAGATAATTAACCCATAAATACAAATGTGGGCGGCGGGTGCTGGCCGTATCACACAGTCAGCACCTGGCCTCAATGACAGGGTGCAGCAATACGCTGAACTGTGTCAATTAACCCCTCTGGTGCTGTATCGATTGGGTATTGAAAGTTTGATACCTGGTGCAACACTAGTGCAGAATCGGCGCCGGAATGCGGGGGAAAAACAGACTATAGGCAGCAGCCCCGGAGAGCCTTCAGCCACCTGGGGGAGGCCACCTACCAGATCAGAACCTGGGCCTCCCCCCAGCTGCCGGTGAGAACCATCCTTAAGAGCTTCCCAGGAACTTCCTATCCGGAGGACAGGAAACCTGAACTAGTGCTTGGTGGGGGTGCGAACCTTTTATCTTCTCAGGTTTCCTGTCCCGGATGGGAGGTCCCTGGTCGCATGGGGTGCAGTCATGGGTGAGGGGAAAAATCTGTGCCAAAAGACTGTGTGAACGGGCTCTATTACTATTTTTTTTTCACAAGCACAATATTGAATAGACAGGCCTCATGCACACAGCCGTCTATTTTTTTTATTTTTTTTTGCTATGCAGATGCACGGACAGAAACACCATGGAAGCACTCAGTAGTGTATCTTGTGGGGTTCAGTGCCTCCGTTCCGCACCACAGCTCTGGATTGCGAACCCATTCAAGTGAATGGGTCAGCCGTCATGATGCGGGGAGAACACGGCTGGTGCCCGCATATTGCGGACCCGCTGTTTGCAGGCCGCAACACGACCGGGCATGTGCATAAGCACAGAAAATTGCATATTTTCAACAGAACAGTCCTTTAGACTAGTGGAAATTCTGTTGCCTGCTATACAGAAGGTCTAAGGTTCAAATCCCACCAAGACCTTTATTTATTTTTAATACTAAACGTTATGACAGAAAAATAATAATCATGGGCTCCCATAAGCCCGGCAGCTTCCTATACACAATATTGAAGAGAGATGTCAATCATCTGATAGAATGACTCCAGCACTGGGTTTCAACTGGAGATTCAGAAATTCTAAGAAAAAATAAATAAAAAAAAGTGACCCAGATTTTAATCAGCCTGACAGAGTGGCATACAATCAGCGGCAGATCGGCTTTAAATAACATTTCCTACAGTTTAATGTCATGACACCACTTACACACATATGCTTAGCCTCTTGATGTTGATATTCGTGATGAGAGCTTTATTTTTTAGGTTATCCTGCAGAGATTTTGGTTTGGCACGGACACCACATATTTTGGAGTAACACTCTCCTCTCCTTGGATACAAGCAGTATAAGAGCATTAATTTACCTGTCCATGTATATCTCCGCAGACTGTAACTGGAGTAGATACGGGCTGAACATTTGACTCTTCCAGCAGCAGATCACACACATAATCACATAAGCGCTGCATGGGAAAAAAAAAAAAAAGATCAGTCTGAGCAGGAATGTACACGAGAGGAATAATCCACATGCATATGATGCCATCAACATCAGAACGGCAGAGGTCAGACACTCCACCAGTCAGCTGTTTCAGAGTATCTCCAGAGGCAGAACTCCACAGCTCCACCCATTGTGTAGTTGGCGGAGCTGGTAACCGGAGAACTGCTCCCATTGAAGAGAATAGGAACAGCGCTGCAGTTACCAGCTCTGGCCACTGCACAGCGAACAGGTCTGATTGGCGGGGGGTATGGGGAAGGTCATCAATAATAAAATCATGGAATACACCGATAAAAAGCAATGCCCCTTTTCACAGCCTTTTTTTTGTGCTGTGCATCTAAAATGAAAACTAAAGTGAAGCAACTTTGCAGACATTCTGCACATGCGCCGGGAGCCTTACCAGCGGATAGGGTAGGGAAAAATTAAGCATTATAAGAGAACAACCAAGAACCAGTTCATATAAGACTAGCTCCAGCAAAGGCTCACTGTCGGGGAGTAGTTAGCAGAGCTTGCGAAATGGCCAGCAATACTACCGTCGGCGCTTGCGCACTGGCACTCAATTTTTCCCTACCCTAAGGTGAGGCTCTCCAGCGCATGCGCAGTGTCCCGATGTCCAGCTGAGCTTCTAAACAACTCTGCTGTGAAATTTCTCTACCCCGTCGTTTTGCGCCTGCGCGGCACACCTCATGTCCGGTGCGGCCAGACGTGACGAGGGTAGGGAAATCTCACGAGGTAGGGAAATATAACGGAACACCAGGTATGAGATATGTCCGGCATCCGTAACCTGCGTTTGTATTAAGCATAACAGATATTCATTGGTGGCGCAGTGGCCACAGCCCCTCCCCTCCTCCTCCCTGCTATCAGCCCATTGGTGGCAGCGGCACAGGGGGGGAGGGACTGCCTCCTTCTCCCCTGTGTTGTTGAGAAGAACATGGCACGCGCTGACACATGTCAGTTTGTGAAAGCGGCAGAGCAGCGGAGGGTCTAGGCGCAAATGGCGACAAGACTACAAAGTCTTGTCGCCCTTTAGCAATTCTAGGTGGCCCATTTTTTTGCGGGGCGATCTGAACTTTTTATTGATACCATTCTGGGGTGTGACTTTTTGATCACTTTAATTTTTTGTAGAAAATGAAACTACCAAAAACAGCGAATCAGCTATTTGGACGCTTTTTTCCCCATTTTGCTGTTTGCGGTATGGGGAATACATTTTTATACTATGGGCGCACGACACCCACGATGTGTATTTTGTTTTATTTCTTTTATTTTGGGAAAAGAGGGGTAATTTGAATTTAATTTTTTTTAACTGCTGGTTGCAGACATGAGTCGTGGGTAGCCGCCTGCTTCTTATAGCCATGTTTAAAGACCGGCCCCATGACGTACAGGCTTTTGCAGAATAGGCAGGCACAGCTAGAAGACAGGACCTGGAGGTATACACTGTCCTGTGTAGCTGAAGTCTGTGGGCAAACATGCATCACATGTGCCTGCTATTTTAATAAGATCATGCATGTCACATGACAAACACCAATACAGCTATGATCACGCTGCCAATAAAGGAAACTTACATAGCAGAGGCTAGAAATCTGTGTAAAGCCTCTAAAAAAAAAAAAAAAAAAAAAAAAAAAAAAAAAGGAGGGGGATTGCGATACTCGATACCACGCGAAAAAAAGAAAAAACACCAAAAAAAGACGTGTGCATTCCGCATTAAAAAAAATGGCTTATTGCGCAGTTTCAAATTATTTTTTTTCTGTTCTGGCGTTCACCGCATAGGAGATTCTTTTATATTTTAATAGTTTGGACTTTTCGGATGTGGCGATATGTAATATGTTTATTTATTGCTTATATATTTTATATGTAAAATTGAGAAAGGGGTTGATTTATACTTAATATTTGGGTGTGTTTTTTTCACTTTTTTTTTATTTAAAGGGTTTCTGTCATGAGAAATAATGTTATGTAGCGATGTGCTAATGTCAGCAGTACATAACAGTATGCTTTATAACTTCCTGCCTGCCGCCGTTCTCTTACGCTGCGTTCACACCTGAGCGTACGGGATGGAGCGTTCTGTAGGCACGATTGTATGCGCGTTTACAATCGCGGCTCCGGAACAAGCGAACGCCCATTGTCGCGCGTTCCCGTCAGTCTATGTACAGGAACGCGCGACAAGACGCCCCAAATAAGCTCCTGTACTTCTTGGGGCGTCAGGCGTTTTACAGCGCGATCATACGCGCTGTAAAACGCTCAGAAGAGAACCATTCCCATAGGGATTCATTGGTTCTTGCCTGTCGAGTGTTTTACAGCGCGTAGGAACGCGCTGTAAAACGCTCAGGTGTGAACCCAGCCTTAAAATAAAGACTTATAATATGCTAATGAGCCACCTGAGCATTTTACAACGCGTTCCTACGCGCTGTAAAACGCACAACAGGCAAGAACCAATGATTCCCTATGGGAAGGGTTCACACCTGGGCGTTTTACAGCGCGTACGATCGCGCTGTAAAACGCCCGACGCTCAAACAAGTACAGGAGCTTTTTTTGGCGCGTTTGACGCGCGTTTGGGTCATAGACTCTTTGGACAACACTGCTGTCAATCACCCAAACGCGCGTCTAACGCGCGTTCACTATTAAAAAAAACGCGACATAAACGCGCATAGAAACGCGCGTTTGAGAAACGCCTAGGTGTGAACCCAGCGTTAGGGCGTTGCTTCGGCACCTAGAGGCTTGGTCTAGGCACCCTTTGGCACGCCCAGGTCCCGTTGATTGACTTTCGAGTAGGGCTGCAATGATTAATCAATGTTATTGAATAATCGGCTGATTTGTTGCTATGCAGGCAGTCAGGCGCTATGCCTGCGGGTCCCGTAAATCCTGCACGGCCGCAGTTAAGTCCCTGACCCAGGGGCGTTGTTTGGTCAAAACATTCGGGGCTTGAGCCTGAATGTTATGCTGGCCCCCACCCCCCTTGTTCAGCCACTTCCTGCTCAGGGCTCATGCTGCCACCGTTACTGCTGCATTGCCACAGTGTCCCAGGCCTTTGCACATTGCTATACACATGGGGGTATGTGCAAAGCATTGGACCCTAGTGTCTGTAGTACAGACACTAGGGTATGTGCAAAGCATTGGACCCTAGTGTCTGTAGTACAGACACTATGATGTAATGCTCTTCCAAGTCTGCACATACCCCCATGTGTATAGTAGGAGTGTACATACTAAGGTATACAGACTAGTTTTATTAAAATGTAAGTAAGCCACTCCCTCAAAAATTAGTCCCCCTTTTCCTATTGTATACAAAAAAAGTGAAAAAACTAAATAAAAAAAATGTAGATATTTCATATTGTCGTGTGGGTAACTGTCTGAACTATTAAATTATAATTTTAATGATGCTGTAAACCAGCGTAAACTTAAAAAAAAAAAAGTCAGAAATTGCTGCTTTTTAGTCACATCACATCCTAGAAAAATGAAATAAACGATTAAAAAGTCACATAAACGCAAAGCTTCAACCAATAAAAACTTGCAAGATCATACTCGTCTATCCCAAGTACACAAATACCATTTTAGTAGAGCCAGAAGCAAAGCTCAGTTCAGTGTAGTGGCCGCACTGGTTTACTGCAGCTCAGCTTCCATAGATGGGATATTTATGACCTATTCTGAACATTTAGATTTTATTGTTTTTAGTATTTTACTGTATTTTTCAGACTAAGATGCACCCCATGTTTTAGACGACACAAAATTAGAAAAATATATTTTCTACTTATTCAACCTTCCCTGGCGCACTTAAAACCCAGATGGACCTCAATCGCTAAAATAGTGCTGAGGGGACGGGCCCTTCTGATGAATAAGACTTCAGGGCAGTACATGCGGACTATAAGACACAGGTAAGACAGTGGGGGAGATTTATGAAACTGATGTAAAGTAGAACTGACTTAGTTACCCATAGCAACCAATCAGATTCCACCTTTCATTTTCCAAAGAAGCTGTGAAAAATGAAAGGTGGAATCTGACTGGTTGCTATGGGCAACTAAGTCAGGTTTTTTTTTTTATGAATTGTATTACGATTTTTTTTTTTACTCCCTTGCTCATGCCTCTTAGAAAAGAAATGGTGGCTCTCTCACTGTTCCACTTCTGGAAAGGTGCACAACCCCACAGCACTCCCAAATGCTGGTAAAAAGCGTGAATATAAAAGTTGTAATGGGGGTCACTCAATATTCAGGCAAACACACGGTAATTAGTATCCATATAAATTTTATAGGCTACAAATGAATCTTATAGGCTACAAATGAACAATTTTATAAAACATTTCATAAAAATTAAATACACTTAAAATGCCGCACTCCAATGTATGGAAAGTCTCTCAAGAGTTATTTGGCCCTGGACCATATCCAAGGGCTGTAACTGTTGGCAGATAACTGCAAGTTCAATAGTCAGGAGATAGCGATAATGGTAAAGATAAATCTCACAGTTTATATATGGTGTACTTTACCGCTCCTGCAAGGAATCCACAGACGTCAATTTTCCAACAAGATATGCTGTTTGTGAGCTGTCAGGACCTGTAGGTAGACTCTGTATATGAAGTTCCCCACGCCGTTAGTAGCGATATTGCTCGATGTTGCTGCTCTGACCTTCCAGGACCTAGGTGGCGTCCCACGTGGTTTACTGGGCGGTCACGTGATCTATTTTTCCAGGCGGGGTTTTCAAACTTCTTAGCGCAAGTTCATAAAATATATGCGGTTATAGAGTCTTTTCTTTGATCGTCCCTCACGGTCATTCACCAGACGCGTTTCGGGGTAAAAGGGACCCCTTCCTCAGTGGATTCCTTGCAGGAGCGGTAAAGTACACCAAATATAAACTGTGAGATTTATCTTTACCATTATCGCTATCTCCTGACTATTGAACTTGCAGTTATCTGCCAACAGTTACAGCCCTTGGATATGGTCCAGGGCCAAATAACTCTTGAGACTTTCCATACATTGGAGTGCGGCATTTTAAGTGTATTTAATTTTTATGAAATGTTTTATAAAATTGTTCATTTGTAGCCTATAAGATTCATTTGTAGCCTATAAAATTTATATGGATACTAATTACCGTGTGTTTGCCTGAATATTGAGTGACCCCCATTACAACTTTTATATTCATGCCTCTTCTTGTTTAACTGCTCAGAGGCTGTGTTGGCGCCATCGGAATGTGGAATCCGAGGGGTTAAATGGCTAGGATTGGAGTTATAATACCGGCCACATATGGAGCAGGCTCAGCACCTAAGCCCAAGGGTGACATAGATTTTGGAAGAAGGCAGCCATGTTTTTCTAATCCTGTATAACTCCTTTGAGAACTAGGGCTGAAACGATTCCTCGAGTTAATCGAGAAGCTCGACAAAAAAATCCTTGATGCAAATTTCGTGTGTGTGGCGTCGGGGGAGCAACTGACGGCATGGCACCAGGGAGAAGGAGCTGATGGCATGGGGGGCTGATGAGTTTTTATAGAAAATGTTCTTTTAATTCGTTTTTTCTTATTAGAGTACTTGATTACCGTATTCGACAACTTACCCCCTATCCACAGGACAGTAGCTGATCGGTGGCAGTCCGACCACTGAGGCCCCCCGACAATCACAACAACAACAGCCCGATTGTGTGTCCACCTCCCCATTCAACTCTATGGGACTGTCGGAGATAGCAATGTACATGTGCTCAGCCATCTCAGGCGCCCCACAAGGTTGAATGGAGCAGGAGAGCGCTTGTTTAGCCACCGCTCTATTCAACTCTACAGGGTACTCTGCTATCTCCGACAGCCCCATAGGGCTGAATGATGTGGCAGTGCGTATGCATGACCACCGCTCCATTCAAACGGGTGATCATCGGCGCAATGTTTCTGTGATTGGCAGGGATCCAACTGCAGGGGGCTCCTGCCGATCACACAAACAGGCCTGAGCTCTGCGCTTGAATGGAAAAAACACATGGGTCTGTCCTTTCCATTCAACTATATGGGACTGCTAAGCGCTTGTACTCTATCTCCGACAGTCTAATAGAACTGAATGGATTAGGCCGGGGTCTGGAGCGGTGGACACCCATGCACGCTCCTGCTCCATTCACCTCCGAGGATGCCAGAGATAGCCCAGCACTTTCACTCTCCAGCACCCCCATAGACGCATATGCCCTGTCGCTTCCTTTGCATGATGGCTTCTCTATTCAAGCAGGGGAGCACAGGCCCCCGTACTCTTGATCAGCAGGGGCCCCAGCGGTCAGAACCCCTGCCAATCAGACACATCCTCTGGATAAGGGATACGTTGTCAGAATTATAATCCACAAAAGAGGTGATAAATGTATGATCGCTGGGGAACAGGCACTGATCATAAGAATTGGGCCCCCCCCCCCCCCCCCCGAGTGCCCGACTTGACAGGAGTAGTAGTCACTCTTGTGCATTACTGAACTAGCCAAGTGTCTATGAGACTCATGGATGCAAAACCCTAATTCATACCCAGAAGATCAAAAGTCAGAGTTTCCCCATACACATTCATTACTAGTTTACAGGAAAGGGAGTCCGGTATCACTGTGGGTCCGCTATCCTCCGGGGAACCCCTACATCGACAGTGCTCATGCACGACAACCACTTTACCCTATTCTATGGGACTTCTGAGCACAGCAGGTTGTCAGATAAGCCCACTGCATCCAATAATGCCAAAACATTGATATATTAAAGGGGTTGTCTCACTGCAGCAAATGACATTTATCATGTAGAGCAAGGATGCCTAACCTGCGGCCCTCCAGCTGTTGCAAAACTACAACTCCCAGCATCCCCAGACAGACTGGATTCATTTTTCAATCACACTGTACACTCCTTGTTTCCATGGTTACGACCACCCTGCAATCCATCAGTGGTGGTCGTGCTTGCACACTACAGGAAAAAGTATCAGCCTCTCTGGTGGCCAGGACCGCGGGAGCGCACATAGGCTACTGCTTTTTCCTATAGTGTGCAAGCACGGCCACCACTGATGGATTACAGGGTGGTCATAACCATGGAAACAAGCAGAGTATAATGTGATGGAAAAATAAATCCAGCCAGCAAAGGAGGCGATATGGACAATCACAATACATTAGTAAGTGCCTTGTATTAACATTCTCTACATGATAAATGCCACTTACTGAAGTGAGACAACCCCTTTAATTAAAAGCTTCAGAATTGTTAAAGGGAACCTGTCACCTGGATTTGATGTATAGAGCTGAGGACATGGGTTGCTAGATGGCCGCTAGCACATCTGCAATACCCAGTCCCCATAGCTCTGTGTGCTTTTATTGTGTAAAAAAAAAAAATATATTTGATACATATGCAAATTAACCTGAGATGAGTCCTGTATGTGAGAGGAGTCAGGGACAGGACTCATCTCAGGTTAATTTGCATATGTATCAAATCGGTTTTTATACACAATAAAGCACACAGAGCTATGGGGACTGGATATTGCGGATGTGCTAGTGGCCATCTAACAACCCATGTCCTCAGCTCTATACATCAAAATCCCGGTGACAGGTTCCCTTTAAGAGAAGGGTTTCTATTTCTATCACTTAGTCATAATCAGACTATCGTGACATGGATGTACTATCGTGACAGGGGTGTGAAGGACCTCAAGAGAGTCTCAAACCTAAGCAGAAGCAGTGGCCACCTTCCCTGCACCCGTATACACCTCGTATAGGGTGGCAGTGGATGTGCCAGGCAGGACATGCCCATGGCCGTGTGTATATAGAGGCTGACACAGGGAGGCCATGGGCAGGTACTAGGCGCCATGTCAGGACGCCACACACGGTTTTCTCACCTTCAAGTCATTCTCCGGTAAATACTTGCACTGCCGGGCGATTTCCACGTACTTCTCCAGGTCCAGGGGCGCCATTTTGCTTTAGGCTGGCAACTGTTAGAGCGGGAGGCACCGGGATCACGTCACTTCTGGCCCTCAGCTCCTTCCTCACTTCCTGGAGAATGCGGAAGACGGAAATATCAACTTTTTTTTTCTTTCAACAAACTTTATTAAAAGCGTTAAGCGCAGACAACGCTGGAGTCACATTTCAACGTTTATTATTTAGTACAGGACGGCATTCTGTAGGTGACAGCTACACACCAGGGTGCTGTGGGGGGAGGGGGAGCGGGGTTCTTTACAAATGTCCGGATTTTGGGGGTTGTCTGGGAAGGGAAGCGGTTTCCATGGTGATGGCGGCCTAGCTGCCTGACAGCTCTGGTGAGAGACCCGCGGTGCTGTAGAGGGGGAGCTGGAAGGTAGGTGACCCGGGTTTCCCACTGTATGCCGGGGATATGTATTCACTGAAGACACAGCTAGATCATAACGTCGGGCATGTCAGCATTGGGCTTCATCCACACGTGGCGGTTGCGTTTCTTTATTTTAGCTAATATATTGATATTTTCATATTTTTTTGGGGTAGCATTTTTGATATACTTTATTTTTCATGTGCTTTTTCAGTCTTATAGAGAACCTATGGACAAACACTTAAAGGGGTTGTCTCACTTCAGCAAATGGCATTTTTCATGTAGAGAAAGTTCAATTCATTTTTCCATCATGTTATACACTGCTGGTTTCCATGGTTACGACCACCCTACAATCCAGCACCAGTGGTGGCCGTGCTTGCACACTATGGGAAAATGTGCTGACCCCTCTGGTGTCCAGGACCATGGGAGCGCACATAGGCTGCTGCCTTTTTCTATGGTGTGCAAGCACGACCACCACTGGTGCTGGATTGCAGGGTGGTCGTAACCACGGATACAAGCAGTGTATAATGTGATGGGGGAAAAAAATCAATCTAGCCAGCAAAGCAAGTAATATGGATAATAACAATACATTAGTAAGCTCCTTGTAATAACTTTCTCTACGTGATAAATGTATCTTTTTGGCTTCTTTAAAAAAAACAAACGCAGCATGCTGGAGCTCTTGGTGTTTATTCAGACGTTTTCACATCACCTTCTCCGTAAGGGAAAACCGCCATCAGGAAAACGCTAGTGGTAAGATGTACTGGGGCAGAATTACGTCTTTTTTAAGTCTCATTTACAGACTGATTTTACGCCTGTTTAGGAGGCATTTGCGCCTTGTTCTTATAATTCTTATTTTGAGACTAATTTAGAAGTTGTCTTTGTTTTGCGCCTTATTGCCGATGTATTTATGTTTATGCGCCTTTCCTTGCGTTTGAATTAGGCGCATCAACAGTCTTATTTCTACTCCACTCCTGACCAGGTTTTTTTTTTCTTTAAGTGCGCAAAACAAAAAAATAAAAAAGTCTTAGGGCCCTTTCACACTTGCGTTGTCCGGATCCGGCGTGTACTCCACTTGCCGGAATTACACGCCGGATCCGGAAAAACGCAAGTGTACTGAAAGCAGTGTTACTATGGCACCCAGGACGCTATTAAAGTCCTGGTTGCCATAGTAGGAGCGGGGAGCGGGGGAGCGGTATACTTACAGTCCGTGTGGCTCCCGGGGCGCTCCAAAGTGACGTCAGAGCGCCCGTGCGCATGGATGACGTGTTCCATGTGATCACGTGATCCATGCGCTTGGGGCGCCCTGACGTCACTCTGGAGCGCCCCGGGAGCCGCACGGACGGTAAGTATGCTGCTCCCCGCTACACTTTACCATGGCTGCCAGGACTTTAGCGTCCTTGCAGCCATGGTAACCATTCAGAAAAAGCTAAACGTCGGGTCCGGCAATGCGCCGAAACGACGTTTAGCTTAAGGACGGATCCGGATCAATGCCTTGCATTAATTCCGGATCCGGCCTTGCAGCAAGTGTTCAGGATTTTTGGCCGGAGCAAAAAGCGCAGCATGCTGCGGTATTTTCTCCGGCCAAACAACGTTCCGTTCCGGAACTGAAGACATCCTGATGCATCCTGAACGGATTTCTCTCCATTCAGAATGCATTAGGATAAAACTGATCAGGATTCTTGCGGCATAGAGCCCCGACGACGGAACTCTATGCCGGATCCGGACAACGCAAGTGTGAAAGGGCCCTTAGTGAATATGAACCTGTCTGACAAGAAAACAACCACTAGAGGTCAGACTTAGGCTTAGTTCACACGAACGTGTGTGATCTGTGGCCGTATTGCGGCCCGCAAATTGCGGGTCGCAATACACGGCCACAGTTCCGTGTGCATTCCGATTCACGGATGCGGACCCATTCACTTCAATGGGTCCGCAAATCCGGAATAGCGGAACGGCCGCACGGGACGGGACCCCTCGGAAGCACTACGGAGTGCTTCCGTGGGGTTACGTCCCGTACCTCCGTTCCGCAAAAAGATAGAACATGTCCTATCTTTTAGCGGAACGGGCGGATCGCGGACCCATTAAAGTGAATGGGTCCGCGATCCGATGCGGCTGACCTACGGCCGGCGATCGTGCATTGCGGCCCGCTGTTTGCGGGCCGCAGCACGAGCACGGGTCACACACGTTCGTGTGAACTCGGCCTTATACCAGATATGATTAAAGGGTTTCTGTCACCTGAACATAACTATATTAGTGCCATCTCACTGCCTGCTGCCGTTATTGAGAAAAACAAACTTTTATAATATGCTAATTCGTTTCTGGGGAGGGGGGGCGTTCGTGGCCGTTCTCCCACCTCTAGCCATGCCCTGCTACACTAGATTGACAGGGCCAGGCAGCGTTGGTCTCCTACCTCCAGCCCTGTCTGCAGTGTAAATCTTGTGACTGCGCCGTCCCGTTCAGTATATGCCGCAGGCGCAGTGAGTGAAGGGCGCTCGCTGTCTGCCAGCTTCCTCACTGCGCCTGCGCCGAATACTGAACAGCGCAAGATCTCCCCAGCGCACAGGGCCGGCAGGAGGAGGTGAAGGCTGCCTGGCCCTGTCAATCTAGTGTAGCAGGGCGTGGCCAGAGGTGGGAGAACAGAGCCTCCAGAAGCTATCTCCAGCAGTCCCATAGAGTAAGGCTCCATTCACACGTCCGTGGTGTGTTGCGAACCCGTAACACACCCGGCTGGCACCCCCTATTGAAATGCCTATTCTTGTCCGCAGCTCTGCAAAAGATAGAACATGTCCTATTCTTGTCTTTTGGGGAGCTGCGGACCGGAAGATCGGGGACGCGCTCCGCAAATGCGGATGCGGACAGCACACTGTGTGCTGTCCGCATTCATTCCGTCCCCATAGAGAATGAATGAGTCCGCACCCATTCCGGACCCATTTGCGGACGTGTGAATGAAGCCTTAAAGGGAGTCTGTCACCAGGGAATTTACTGTTAAAGGGGTTGTCCAAGTTATATTTATTGATGACCTATCCTCAGGATAGGTCATCAATATCAGATCGGCTGGGGTCCGACATGCGTCACCCCTGTCGATCAGCTGTATGAAGAGAAGGTGTGCGCCGTGCCAGCGCCGCCTCCTCTTCACGGTTTACCTTCTCGCCGTCACCTCTGCAGCGGTGAGCAGGTAACCGTCCCATTCATTTCAATGGTATGGATCGCTCCTATACAAGTGTATGGGAACAATCCGTCCCATTAAAATGAATAGGACGGTTAGGTGTAATTACACCTGCTCACCGCTGCGGAGGTGACGGCGAGAAGGTAAACAGTGAAGAGGAGGCGGCGCTGGCACGGCGCTGGCACGGCGCACACCTTCTCTAAATACAGCTAATCGGCAGGGGTGCCGCGTGTCGGACCCCGCCGATCTGATATTGATGACCTATCCTGAGGATAGGTCATCAATAAATATAACTTGGACAACCCCTTTAACAGTGAATTCCCTGGTGACAGACTCCCTTTAACTCTAGGGGACAGCTGGAGATGGCGTGGTTCTCTCGTGCAGTCCTGTAGAATTAAAGGGTTTGTCCCACTTCAGTAAGTGGCATTTATCATGTTGGGAAAACTAATACAAGGCACTTACTAATGTATTGTTAATGTCCATATCGCCTCCTTTGCTGGCTAGATTAAATTTTCCATCACATTATACACTGCTCGTTTCCATGGTTATGACCACCCTGTAATCTATCAGTGGTTGGTCGTGCTTGCACTCGATAGGAAAAAGCAGTAGCCTATGTGCGCTCTAGCGGTCTTAGTCACCAGAGAGGCTGATGCTTTTTCCTATCGTGTGCAAGCACAACCATTACTGCTGGTTTGCAGGGTGGTCATAACCATGGAAACGAGCAGTGTATAATATGCTGGAAAAATGAATCCAGCCAGCATAGGATACAATATGGAGAATCACAATACATTAGTAAGTGCCTTGTATTAACTTCTTCAACATGATAAATGCCACTTGCTGAAGTGAGACAAGTCCTTTAAACTGCAACCAACCTAAAGGTACGACCACACGGAGCGGTTGCGATGCGGCCACTGCAGTCCAGTACTGTGCGGCCAATATGGGCCTCAGCTGTCTCTTGTTAAACTAATGAGACCGCAATGTTTAGTCAATCTGCATTGTTAATGGTTCATTAAGAAGAGCCAGCCGTGGCCCGCACTCTATGTGGTCGCAACCTAAGGCTGGGTTCAGACCTGAGTGTTTTACAGCGCGTTCCTACGCGCTGTAAAACGCTCAACAGGCAAGAACCAATGATTCCCTATGGGAATGGTTCTCACCTGAGCATTTTACAGCGCGTACGATCGCGCTGTAAAACGCCCGACGCCCCAAGAAGTACAGGAGCTTCTTTGGGGCGTCTTGTCGCGCGTTCCCGTACATAGACTTCAGCGGGAACACGCGACAATGGGCGTTCGCTTGTCTCTGTATGCGCGATTGCAAACGCCCGTACAATCGCGCATAGAGAGCGTATGTTCAGTACGCTCAGTACGCTCAGGTCTGAACCCAGCGTTAGACTATGTCCACACATGACTTGGAGAGACAGTGGGAAAAAAAAAATCCCTTTTCCAGAGGACTTCACCCTCTCTATTGGAAGGAGTGAAATCTGCAGTGGAGATCCGCAGAATAAATTGACACCCTGCAGATTTCAAATCCGCACCGCAGGTCAATTCACGCTGCCTTTTTTACACAGAATGCGGATGAGATTTCTTAAAATCTCATCCAATTTGCTGGACCTGTACAACACTGTGGATTTATTTGCAGGTATTAGGTATCTGCAGCCGTTCAGTAACATGTGAACATAGCCTTAAGTAGGGGTGGGAGATATAGGCGATATAAATTTGTGCCACGATATGGATTTTGTGCATATCGCCTATATCGCCGGACCTCAATATGACCACGGAGCGGTAGTGAAGATCGGTTACCATGGCAGCCAGGAGTTGCGCTACTGAAGTCCTGGCTGCCATGGTATGTTAGTGAGCAGCATTATACTCCCTTGCACCGTGGCCGCCGGTCGCTCCTTCTGTCGGTGCGGCGCATGCTTACAGCATTAGCAATGCGCCGCACAGACCTATGAGAAGAAGGAGCACCCGGCGGCCACGAGTATAATGCTGCTCACTAACATGCCATGGCAGCCAGGACTTCAGTAGCGTCCTGGCTGCCATGGTAACCGATCGAAGCCCCAGCATTACACTGCTGGGACTCCGATCAGAACTGCCCACTGCCACCAATGATGGGGGGGGGGGGGGCGAGGAGGGGGACCCTGTGGCCACTGCCACCAATGATTAATACTGGGGAGGGAGGGGGGGGTGGGTTTGAGTTACCAGGGGGGGCTGATAAGAGGGAGAGGCTGGGGGGCGGATCAGAGGCTGGGGGGCGGATCAGAGGCTGGGGGGCACATGAGAGGCTGGCTGCCATGGTTAACTCCCTGCTGTTGTGTGCACAAAGCACAGGGCAGCAGGGAGAGTGTAAAGTCCTATTCACCCTAGTAGAGCTCTATTAGGGTGAATATGACAAGGGTTCTAGCCCTTAAGGAGGCTAATAGTTATTAAATAAAAAGTAAAAAAAAAAAGTTTAACCCCCCCCCAATATAGAAAACAATATATCGCAATATATAACGCATATCGCACATGCTTAAAATTATATTGCAATATAGATTTTAGGCCATATCGCTTACCCCTAGCCTAAAGCATAAAAAATGTTGCAAAATGCTTTATACATAAGGAATCTATGTGTATTGTAGGAAGGCGCAAAGGACTGTCATTGATGGAAGGTATGTGTCACTGAGGTTCCTGGCCTCGGTGAGGTAAGAGCCGGTAATTTCATGTGTCAGCGGCAGCTAGTGCTGACTAACACTGTTGGTTATTTAGTATGGCTGTAAAGCCGATCCAGGCCGGCTCTTACTGGGAGCAGCCAAAGTGCAGGGTGGGTGGCTGCTCCCCACATTCCAGGCCGGGTCTTTACCGGCCTATATAAAACACGGCCAGCAGTCTCAGCTGGGTGTGGATAACTCCTCTCTGACAGTGGAGCGCTGTCAGTCTCTGTGTGTTTGGGAACTAAGAACTTGTGCCGTGCTAAAGGGCTGAGAGACGCCTGCTGGGAAACAGGCCCTAAACCCTGCTGGGGACTGCGGTTGGAAAAACTGCTGACCAGGTGAAGGCTTTTGTTCTGTGGACTTTTTATGGTGTGAACAAACACCAAGACTGCAAACCGTTCCTTTTTGTTTTTTCCTTATGTGTGCATAAAACACTGAACTGTTGAAGTTAAAGACGTTGTGGTTGCCTCTGTACTGTGTCCGCTAGCCTGTCTACCAGAGCAAAACCCCACAATATCTATGATCTCCTTTGCTGCGGATTGCAGCACGGAAATGCGTTGTAGAAAACCCCCGCAGCATGTCTGCCAGGCAGGGACATATCCTCAATGTGCCAAAAATGTTCGTTTTGTCTAGTCAAAGTCTAGAACATAATGCTAGGGAAATGTATGTTACATGTGATGGGTAGTATTCATTTCATTTATGTTTTAGGTCGTGTTTTATTACTATGGAAATTCTAGGAGTTTTAGAAGCAGAAGATGTGCCGAAAGAATCTATGTGGTGAGTATCTGCCCAGGTGTTCTTTACCGCTACCACAGAATAGGGGATGATCGGTTGGGGTCCGACTGCTAGAAACCCCATTGACCACAAGAACAGAGGTCCGTTGTTTCTTGTCTTGTATGGAGCGCTGCTCATGCATGTTCGCTGCCGCTCCGTTTAGGCCTAGTTCACACTTCAGTGATTTGGTGAGTGATTCTTGGTTGACAGGGACAGGTGAGATGACTACACAGGAACCTGGTCCTGTCAATCAGAAAGGAGAGGTAGGGGCTGGCAGAAGAGCAAGGGTGCACACGGTGGTTTGGGCCCGCCCCTCGGTGCACTCAACTGCTCATTTGCATATGGTTTAAAATTACTTTCCCCCCCCCCCCCTCCCCCAGAATGAAACAATGGATGGCTAATCGAAGGTTTTAACAGTGAATTCCCTGGTGACAGACTCCCTTTAACTCTATGGGACAGCTGGAGATGGCTTGGTTATCTCGTGCAGTCCCGTAGAATGAAAGGGTTTGTCCCACTTCAGTAAGTGGCATTTATCATGTTGAGAAAATTAATACCCTTACTAATGTATTGTGATTGTCCATATCGCCTCCTGTGCTGGCTTCATTAATTTTTCCATAACATTATACACTGCTCTTTTCCATGGTTATGACCACCCTACAATCCATCAGCGGTGGCCGTGCTTGCATACTGTAGGAAAAAGCGCTAACGTCTCTGGTGGCCGGGACCTTGTGAACGCACATAGGCTACTGCTTTTTCCTATAGTGTGCAAGCACGGCCACCACTGCTGGATTACAGGGTGGTCATAACCATGGAAACGAGCAGTGTTTAATGTGATGGGAAAATGAATCCAGCCAGCAAAGGAAGCAATATGGACAATCACAATACATTAGTAAGTGCCTGGTATTAACTTCCTCTACATAATAAATGCTATTTGCTGAAGTGAGACAACCCCTTTAAATGCAGCAGCAGACATTCACTGGCACCACTCAATTTAAAGGCTATGTACACCTTTGGAGGCAATTTTTTTAATGATTGCATTTTACTCATTTTGGGCTAAAAATATATCTTTTTTATTTTATTGATCTTTATTAAAAATATTGCTGTTCTGTCACAAAGGGTTAAGTGTTTTTCTAGCTGTGTGACTGATACTTTCACTTTGTACCTTATCTCTAAATTACTAAGAGGTCATAAACACTTATTTAAGCCACTTTCTTATCAGTAAGATAAGAACTGAGCTATAATGAGTGTTTATAAGGGCAGAGATAAGGAGGCTGTCAGCTCCCTGCCTGATGGAAGAGAGAGAAAATTGAGAGGCTGCTACTAGAGAATCTCAGCCCTGTAAAGAGAAAAGGGCTCCATATTTTTAATAAAGACCAATTTAAATAAATGATTTTACAATGTACAATGCAATAATAAAAAATTGCCCCCAAAGGTGTCCATAGCCTTTTAAAGATGGAACACGGGATCCTCTTTCTCAGTGGGGGGTTTCTACGGATAGAGGGTGCATGTTGTTGAAAACCCCTTTAAGCTAGGGCTAGACGGCGACATGTGTCACACGACTTCTTGTCGCTGAAAAGTCACGCAACATTTTTTGCCATGATAGTCAATAGGGTTGCAATGCGACATGACAGTTGCAAAAATCTATTCAAGGGTCCATTCACACGTCCGTAATTTGGGTCCGCATTCGTTCCGCAATTTGCGGACCCATTCACTTTCAATGGGGCTGGAACGGATGCGAATCCGCATTTTCGGGATCCGCATCCGTTTTTTCGGGATCCCCAATTCCGTTCCTGAAATTCCTGAAAAAAAAATAGAGCATGTCCTATTCTTGTCCGCAATTGCGGACCAGCAAAGGCATTTTCTATTATAGTGTCTGCGATGTGCGGTCCGCAAATTGCGGATCGCACATTGCAGGTGTCCGTGTTTTACGTAAAACATTTACGGACGTGTGAATGGACCCTTAGTCAGATTTTTTTTAAACTGTCACATCACAGTTGCAACATGTCCCATGGTGACACCATTGACTATCATTGCAAAAAATGTTGCACCACAAATGTTTTTCGTGTAGCCTTATCCTTGATGAGCGTGGATTCCTCAGAAATTCTTATGAGGGCTACAAGCTGGTGATAAGTCACCACAAAAGGTGTCTACCATCGGCTCATTTCCCTCTCCCAGTGAAATAAACATGCATACTTGGCCGATCCAGAGATAACTGTTTGCCAAGCAAGTATTCAGTCGACCGATATCTATGTCTATGGCCAATGTAAAGGTGTTGTCTTGCCAGTTAAGATGTTTAAAGGGGGTTTTCTTGGAGTTTAAAGGGTCATCTCATCTTGCTATTTATGTGGCTAGATGGGACTAAGCACAGGCCCCTGGTGCTCAGGATTACGTAAACGGACAAGCAGCTCGGCGCTCCGCTGTTTTTGTAATTCTCTTTGTAGTGAATGGGAACAGTGCAGCAGAATAAGGCTACTTTCACACTAGCGTTCGGGTTTCCGTTCGTGAGCTCCGTTTGAAGGAGCTCACGAGCGGACCCGAACGCAGCCGTCCAGCCCTGATGCAGTCTGAATGGAGGCGGATCCGCTCAGACTGCATCAGTCTGGCGGCGTTCAGCCTCCGCTCCGCTCGCCTCCGCACGGACAGGCGGACAGCTGAACGCTGCTTGCAGCATTCGGGTGTCCGCCTGGCCGTTCGGAGGCGTGCGGATCCGTGCGGATCCGTCCAGACTTTCAATGTAAGTCAATGGGGACGGATCCGTTTGAAGATGCCACAATGTGGCTCAATCTTCAAGCGGATCCGTCCCCCATTGACTTTACATTGAAAGTCTGGACGGATCCGTCCCAGGCTATTTTCACACTTAGCTTTTTTTTGCTAATATAATGCAGACGGATCCGTTCTGAACGGAGCCTCCGTCTGCATTATTATGAGCGGATCCGTTCAGAACGGATCCGCCCGAACGCTAGTGTGAAAGTAGCCTAAGGCTACATTCACACTTGCGTTGTTGTTTTCCTGTATAGAGATCCGGTAGAGGGTCTCAATACATGAAAAAAAAACTGTTCCGTTTTGTCCTCATGCATTCTGAATGGAATACGTTCAGGATGTCTTAAGATCGGGCAGCATTCCGTTTTGTGTCCGGTCCGGCACTGAAAAGAATGTATGTCAATGGTGACGGAAGCAGTGTGACTTGTTCTGCTCTGCTGTGTGCAGAGCACCAGCCTACTCGTCTGTTTCCCAAACCTTGCCATCTGGGGCCCGTGCTTAACCCCATCTTGCCATGGAAACAGTGAGGTGGGACAACCCATTTAATATTGATGGCTTCTCCTCAGGTAAGGTCATCGGTATCTGATTGGTGATGGTCCAGCTCCTGGCACTCCGTCCAATCAGCTGTTTGAAAAGGCTGCAGCGCTCACTGGAGCCTAGGCCAGTGACGTCACGTTAATCAGTCACATGGCCTAGGTGCAGCTCAGTTCCATTCAAGTGAATGGGCTTGGGCGGCAGTACCAATCACAGCCACTATACAGCGCATGGCACTGTGCTTGGTATGCTGTGAAGAGGCTGCGACACTCGCCACAGTGCTGCGGCCTCTGCAACCAGTTGATTGGTGGCGGGAGTTGGAACCCAACCGATCACATATTGATGACCTATCCTGACGATAGGTCATCAATATTTTCCTCCTGGAAAAACCCTTTAAAAATGCTCACAATGGCTTAAAAAATAATACTAATAAAAAGAGTCTCTCGCCTTGGAGAACCTGCTACATCTATGCCTTATACAACAGCCTATTGATTTCAATGGGGTGGCGCTCCAGGAAAAAGTGAACACTTGCTGCTGGGTTTCCCCACAGACTGATCACTGGGGTGCTAGCAGCAGGCTCGCTGTAATCATATCAACCATCTAACAAGCAAGAATTGTCTAAACTGGACAACCAGACTAAAATAAAGCGTAAGATGACCAGAGCATTCGAGAAATGGCGTCTGAACCTGCCAACCATCTAATGTGTACTTCCCCTGGTGGCACATGTTGGGAGAAATAAGGATTTCAACATGCCACATGCTTGACCATTGCGTGTACATGTGTTTGGGGGTTAGCTGAGATAGCCGTCAGTCTAACGTGTGAACCGACAACTATCTAATGTGTATGGCTGGCCTTAGAGATTGACGGCAGACCTATACGAGTTTCACAAATGTACTCATTACTGGCGATATCTCTACAGGTATGCTTTAGCTCCCAGCGGAGAAGCCCCGAGCCCTCGTGTCGGTCATACATGTCTGTATGTACCTGCCTCTGATGCCCAAGGAAAGGGAAAAGTGGTCATCGTTGGAGGGGCAGATCCTGGCTGCTGCTACTCTGATGCGCACATCATAAATTTAGGTAAAGCAAACGACTGTTGGTTAGTCCCTGAAAAATAATTCCGTTTTAGTCATATTTTATTAGCACAGTAGAAGAAGACCCTTGAACAAGGTGCAGTAGAATGGTCACCAGTGTTCTTGTGTTCACGTTTCCGTTTTTCACTGAAATGTGCTGTCCGCAATTTCTGAGGACAGCACACGTACCCATTGATTTTAATATGTTTGTTCACAAATCATCTGCACTACTTTGTTTCGTGATGCAGACCAAACACACCCATTATAGTCTATCGGTCTTGGAAAATCATGGACGCAACACGGATGGTCTCAGTGTTTGGTCTGTTTTTCACTGGCCACCGATAGGAGATGCTTTAGAAATTGATTTTCAGCTGAGCACTGTTCGTGGAATATGGATGAGAGGGTAAAAAAAACGGACACATAGACCAAACAAGGATCCTTCACGGATTTAACACGGACTGATTGTTTTCACGGACATCAAACTGACATGGAAATTTTAATGTATTATAGCCTAGAGCTGTATTCGCAATTCTACTAGAAACAGTCAGCAAGTTTGCACACTCTACAGTTTAAATGGGTTTTCCCATTAACAACATTTATCGCCTAGCCACAGGATAGTTTATAAATGTATGATCGCTGGGGGTCCGAAAGCTGGCACCCCCACAGAGGAACCTAAGTCCCCTGTTGTGCATGCACGACCACTGCTCCATTCACTGTCTGTGAGGCTGCTGAGTACAGCCCTCCGCTATCTCTGTCAGTTCCGTATAAAAGGAGCATTGGTCATGTATGCGCAATACCGCTCGTGACCAGTGGGGGTCCCAGCAGTTTGGCCCCCCCCCCCCCCCCCCCCAGTGATTATATGTTCATCCTGAGAGGCAAATGCTGTTAATGGGAAAACTTTAAATCGTAACTTTATATCCGATTTATATAACATTCTTTTTAGTGTACGTGACAATGATGAAAGCTACTTGTTAACGTCTTCTTCGCTGCTTTATCAGTGGTTAAACTTCAGGCCTAATCATTGCATTTCTTCAGATCCATTGTCCCCATGTCAGCACTTACTGCACTTATCTTTCAGTCTTGTCATAAGGATATGTGGATTAATTCTCCATTCCTATCATCAGCAATACTAATATTTTAATAGCATAAATTCACGTCTGCATTAATATAGATTTGGACACATACGGTATACTTTATGACCCACAGGACGGGAAGTGTTGTCATGAGTACACGAGAACTATTCATATCACTTGGGTGATATAATTACACTGTATTCATACGATTCATACCCACCAAAGTGACTTTTAGGGAAAACTCTTTGTAGTTCTTTTGTTTCATTCATTAAAGGACTTGTCTCACCTCAGCAAGTGACATTTATCATGTAGAGAAAGTTAATACCAGGCACTTACTAATGTATTGTGATTGTCCATATTGCCTCCTTTTCTGTCTGGATTCATTTTCCCATCACATTATACACTGCTCGTTTCAATGGTTACGACCACCCTGCAATCCATCAGTGGTGGTCGTGCTTGCACACTATAGGAAAAAGTGTCGGCCTCTCTGGTGGCCAGGACCGTGGGAGCGCACATAGGCTGGTGCTTTGTCCTATAGCGTGCAAGCACGACCACCACTGCTGGATTGCAGGGTGGTCATAACCATGGAAACGAGAAATGTATTGTGTGATGGAAAAATGAATCCAGTCAGCAAAGGAGGCAATATGGATACTAACAATACATTAGTAAGTGCCTTGTATTAACTTTCTCTACATAATAAATGCTAATTGCTGAAGTGAGACAACCCCTTTAAATCTTTGCAGGGATTTGTTATGCTGTGCACATGCTTGCTGTATAAAGTACTCAGTGCTTGCCTATCTTTTTACCTTTAGATACCTATGAATGGGATAACCCTGGCTGGAAGGATCTGCTACCACGCTACGAACATGCCTGCTTTACTTCTGCCAGTGATCCTACTACAATATGGGTGTTTGGTGGAGCCGAACAGGCAGAGAACAGAAACAGCATTCAGGTAATTAGACCAGGTATGTATCCTTGGATGAACGTATATTCCTGTATCCCTGTGAGTAAAAAGTACAATGTAAACTATGACACTCGAGTTTTGGCTTTCCGTTTGTGAGATCCGTTCAGGGCTCTCACACGCGGTCCAAAACGGATCAATTTTGCCCTAATGCATTCTGAATGGAAAAGGATCCACTCAGAATGCATCAGTTCAGTCTCCATTCCACTCTGGAGGCGGACACCAAACTGCTGCATGCAGCGTTTTTCTCTCCGCCATGTGGTGCGGAGCAAGACAGATCCGTCCTGACACACAATATAAGTCAATGGGGACGGATCCATTTTCTCTGACACAATAGAAAACAGATCCGTCCCCCATTGACATTCAATGGTTTTCAAGACGAATCCGTCATGGCTATAGAAGACATAATACAACCGGAACCGTTCATGACTGATGCATGCGGTTGTATTATTGTAACGGAAGTGTTTTTGCAGATCCATGACGGATCTGCAAAAAAACGCTAATGTGAAAGTAGCCTATATCTTATTAGTATTACATCTGGGGGTTAAAGGCGTTGTCTGGGTTCAGAGCTGAACCCGGACATACCCATATTTTCACCCAGGCAGCCCCACCAAGCATTTCATGCTCCGATGCTCTCCTTTGCCCTTCTCTAAATCGCACAGGGCAAAGGCATTTTCAGGAGATCCGGTGATGTACCAAGCTCTCCTTAGGGCTGCCAGGTGGAGGCTTCCACCCAGCAGTGAGCTCGGTTACGTCACCAGCACTGACGGGCGGGCTTTAGCCCTGCCCTAGCCTGTAAAACGGTTAGAGCAGCGCTAAAGCTGGCCCATCAGATCTGGTGATGTCACCAAACACACTGCGGGGCGGAAGCCTCCGTCTAGCAGTGTGCCTAGGTAAACAAACAAGCCCTTGCCCTGCGCGATCCAGCACTGGGCAAGGGAGGACATCTGGGTGAAAATATGGATATGTCCGGGTTCATCTCTGAACCCGGACAAACCTTTTAAAGGCTATGTACAGCTTTGGGGGCAATTTTCTTTTATTATTGCATTGTACTCATTTTGAGCTGAAAATATCGAGCCATTTTTTCTGTACCGAGCTGAGATGTTCTAGTAGCAGCCTCTTGATTTTCTGTCTTTTACGTCAGTTGGGGAGCTGACGGGCTCCTTATCTCTGCTCTCTGCCCTTATAAACGCTCATTATAGCTCAGTTCCTATCTTACTGATAAGAATGTGGCTTAAATTAGTGTTTATGACCTCTTAGTAGTTTAGGGATGAGGTTTATTAGATGACTGGTGTTCCGTGAAATTTCCCTACCCTCGTCACTTCCTGTTGTGACGCGGCCGCACCGGACATGACGTTCCCAGCTTTGGAAGGAGGTGTGCCGTGCCGCGCAGGCGCACAACGACAGGGTAGGGAAATTTCACACCAGAGTTGGGGAGAAGCAGCCATCTAATGCGCTTGCGCCTTACCTCTCAGCTGGACACCGGCCGACACTGCGCATGCGCCGGGATCCTCACCAGCGTAAGTGATCAACCAAGAACCAGAGCAGATGAAACTAGCTCCAGCAAAGGCTCACTGTCGAGGAGTGATTAGCCGCTCTTGCACACTGGCCCGTAATTTTTCCCTAACCTCTAACCGCTGGTGAGGCTCCCGGCGCATGCGCAGTGTCGGCCGGTGTCCAGCTGAGAGGTAATTAGGTGGCCCCTTCTCTCCAACTGTGGTGTGAAATTTCCCTACCCCGTCGTTGTGCGCCTGCGCGGCACACCTCCTTCCAAAGCTGGGAACATCATGTCCGGTGCGGCCGCGTCATAACAGGAAGTGACGAGGGTAGGGAAATATCACGGGACACCGGCACAAAGTGAAAGTACCATTCACACAGCTAGAAAATCATTTAACCCTTAGTGACAGAACGGTTCAATATTTTTTAATCAAGGCCAATTGAAAATATGATTTTTAGCCAAAAATGAGTAAAATGCAGTCAAGGTGTACATAGCCTTTAAAGGCTTTAGGACAATTACTTAAGTCTTCCATCTTTTCGATCCTGCTCTGATATAAGTCTTGCTAATTTTGGAGGCAAATGGCTGTGTAGTACAAGCTGGGTTATGATCCTTGTAATCGGATTAAGGAATGGGGCGTTTGTGAACACATTATGGAACATTTACCAAAGACTGGAGTTTCATGCGCCGGTCCTAATAAGACATTTTTTTGCGTTTTTTTGGGGGGACCGCGTGACTTTCCGCTAATTTATCCTCTCTCGACACATCCAGCTGTACAAGTACCGATAGAACACCGTATTTGCCAAATTTCCTCTTCCCGCTACATAGTACTTCACCGATAGTGAAGTACTATGAGAGCTCCTCACACGCACTTTCAGCTGTTATACTCACAGGGGCAGGTGGGGATTAGGCACATCACACCAGTATATTCCAACTGAAATTTCTCCAGTTTCCTTTTGAAGTTCTCTAGAGCATAAAACTCCAATAGTACTTGTACAGCTGAATGATTCGAGACAGAGGATAAATTAGCAAAAAGTCGGGCGTTCCTGAAAAAATGCATACTGACATTGTGAATCAAACCCACTTCACTTCTGGGACCTGCAGCGGTAAAACCATCGCGATTGCATATTGGAACTTTTTATAATGAATGCTAATAAGACATCAGTTGTCGCATCTTCTGCTGTCCATATGCCATACACAGCTAGGGGCTGGCATAGATTTCAGTTTTCTGGTGTAAATTATTGTAAATGTGTTTAGCAGAGGAGGTCCCATCCACCTTTTATTTAAAAGTGGCACGATCAGCGAAGAATCTTAAAGGGGTTGTCCAGGATTCTCGTGGTTTTTACTTATCCCCACTAGTATGTTTGACCTGATACAAGACTCATACTCATCTGATCCCTGCCACCCCGGTCCTGCACTCTGGCTGTTTTTAGGGGGGCTAAGTAAAAGCAGAGGAGATCCTGGACAACCCCTTTAAAGTCTCAACTTATTTTTGTGCAAAAATGTCCTACTTTTGTAATCCTCTCTGGTGAACAGCTTTGGTACATCTGCCCATATGGGGTTCATGGTAAGAAACTTGGCATCTGGCAAAAATCTTACAGTTGAGGGTACTGTACCTTTCTCTGTCAAGTGCTTGAAGCTGTCCATACGTACGCTGATGTAAACGCTGACTCTCCATTCTATGCCTACGAATATGCAAACAGTAGATATGGAGTGTGAAACATGGGGGAGGAATATAGTAGCAACCAAGATTTCTGATCATATACTGTACATGGAAGTTGTGTCTAAGAACATCAGGATTATCTTCTCCGTTTCTCAGAAAGCTGTTCTTGGAAAAATCCAAATGTAGAAGGACCATGTCCATCCCCGAGGACGTTTCATACATCCTGTTCTGCCATTGGGGATAAGTTCTATGTTTTTGGAGGAGGAGAGAAAGGCGCCGAACCCGCTGCAGACAACAAACTCCATGTGTTTGATACAAGTAAGTGTGAAACTGTGACCCGAAAAGTGAACAGGAAGTTCCTCAAGACTCCTCTCATATGTGTATTAGGCTTCAGGAAGTACACATCTCTTCCAGGGAAAACTGGATGGTATACAAGAAATCCAGGAAAGTTAAGTATTCCTAGCAAAGAGTAGTTTGCTAAAGACTTTAGGTCCTGTTTTCGGGCCTGGATTTTTATAGAATGATGGGCAGGTTGGTAGCGGGGCCTGCCATTCCCTTCCTGGCCAGTACTAGTTTTCTTGTCCAGCTGGGCTATTAAGGTGCAAGGTATGCACTAGAGAGAGAGATCTATCTGAGGAGACAGAACCTGTCTGGCGAGACTGTTACTAAAGTTGCTCGCCTTAAAGTGGAAATTTCCTCTTGTTGTGATGTAGACAATGCTAATGAGTGGTCGATAGTAAGCCAGTTGTACAGTCAGGGAATCTTTTATGTTTAGTTAGCGCTCAGCCAAACACTGATTGACTTGTCTTTTGGGCCTGAAAGGCTACACTTTTATTTGGTGCAACAAAATAAAGAACAGGCAAAGCGCTGTTTGAAAAGGACATGGACTGTTACTGTCTCTGACCGCATTTCATCCCATTTTATCTACCTCTGCAGAGCTAATTCCAGCATAAATTATAATATTAGTTTTCCGTCTTACAAAAGGGGATTCAAAGGGTTTGTCTGTCCATTAAATTTTTATATTTTTTTTAAAGGCATCACATGGTGCAACATATTAAAATAGCTGAATACTCATCTTACTAATACCTCACCGCTCTCATTATGATGCTTCCTAGTCCCTCTCAATATGTAGGGCCCAACCTCTATGCCAGTCAATGGCTGAGGTGGGTCGTTGGTACCGCCGTCTTTTGCTGTGTGCTGAGAGAAACCAGCTAAGGAAAGACTGCTAAGATGCCGTGGATGTCAAGTGAAGGGCCAAGTGCAACACAAAGAACATCCGCTATGTAATGGGTGGCGCTGTGTTTGGTAAGCTGTGAGGAGGTCTCAGCGCTCCCAGGTGCACCATGGTGTCGCGCTTCGGTGTGGGAGGGAAACACCACACCGAGCATAGGAGGGAAGGTGGGAACAGGGAATCAGGCCTGAGAACTAGGGAAGGAAGATGGACGCCTCCTAGTGAAAATCCTAAACAAAAACCTGACTCACTACCATTATGAACAGACCCCAAAGGTAGGTGAGTTCATACGCAGGAATACCTAGAGTCCTATCAAGCCCTATAGGACCCTGTTACTAATGGCAGGCACTAGACTACCTGTTCCTCTATAAGGAAGGACCAACAGGAGTCTCCTTCAGGCCTAATACAAACAATAGGAAAATGCAACACACAGAACCCAAACAAAATACAAAAGGGAAAGGAAAGACTTAACTTGAAAGGAGCAATGGAAGCACCAGGAACTTAGCTAAGATCCAACCATAATTTATCTGAAGGTCCAAACAGAATCTATAAACTGCACAGCATTGTGGAAGAAGCAACTATAAATAGAGAAGGTTAAATTACCATAATAGCCACACCTGGGGAAAGAAGGTGTGGCAAGCACCAGAAACAACACAGACGTCATTTGATCCAAACGGAAAACATGTCAGATCAAACCACGTGTTGCCAGTCTCCCTGATCTCCTGCCACCTGTCACGGGAACGTCCTTGACATGTGATCTCCTGAAACAGCTAACCGGTCTGGTGCCAGGAGTCAGACCCCTGTGATCTTAATGACCCATTCTGAGGATAGGTCTTCAGTATCTAACTGTCAGGAGTTGTTTGGTATCAGAAAAACGTGGTTGTGTGATTTAAAAAAATGGTGCCACGCACGTCCACAGTTTGTGTAATATTGTAGCTCATTTACTTTAATGGAGCTGAACTGCAGTACCCGACACAATTTATAGACCGTTGTTGTACCGTTTCTTGAAGAATGGAGCCATGTGTTTTTTTATTTTTATTTTTTTAATCATGCACGGCACTTTTAAGATGCATAAAATAAATACTCACTGCGCAATTTTATTCTTTTCATAGGCAGCCTGACATGGACGCAGCCTGTGATATCTGGTAATCCGCCTAAGCCACGTCATGGACATATTATTACAGCTGTAGGAACCAAGCTATTCATTCATGGTGGGATGGCAGGCAGCTCTTTTTTTAGTGACATGTTCTGCATTGACACAGGTAAAATTAAAGCACCAAATAACAAAAATTCGGATACCAATAATTAATGAACAGAGGTATTAATTGCGAAATCACCATAACCGATACCAAGTAAACACAAACCTCCGTATAGAGATAATAAAATGTCTTTATTCAATATGACAAAAATACATAGACCTCTGACTCTGTGGCTTCCTCTTTGTCCTCCCTTTTGGGGGGGTTCTATTTGCTGCTAATTTTGCTGACCATCGTTCTACGTACCGTATTTTTGTCATATTGAATAAAGACATTTTATGATCTCTATACGGAGGTTTGTGTTTACTTGGTATCGGTTACAGGTAAAATTAGCTAATAAATATTATACAGTGCCTTGAAAAAGTATTCATACCCCTTGAACTTTTCCACATTTTTTTTCACATTACACCCACAAACTTTAAATTTTATTGGGATTTTATGTGGTAGGGTAGACCAACACAAAGTAGCAAATATGTGTGAAAGGAAAAGAAAATGATACATGGTTTTCAAAAATGTTGGCGTGTGGCGTGCATATGTATTCAGAAACAATACTTTGTAGGACCACCTTTCACTGCAATTACAGCTGTAAGTCTTTTGGGGTATGTCTGTACCGGCTTTGCACATCTAGAGGCTGAAATTTTTGCCCATTCTTTGCAAAATAGCTTGCGCTCATGTTGGAGAGCATCTGTGAACAGCAATTCTCAAGTCTTGCCACAGATTCTCAATGGGATTTAGGGCTGGACTTTGGCTGGGCCATTCTAACACATGAATATGCTTTGATCTTAAGCATTACATTGTAGCTCTGGCTGTATCTTCCACCCCAGTCTCAAGTCTTTTGCAGCCTCTACCAGGTTTTCCTCCAGGATTGCCCTGTATTTAGCTCCACACATCTTCCCATCTACTCTGAGCAGCCTCCCTGACCCTGCTGAAGTAAAGCATCCCCACGGCATGATGCTGCCACCACCATCTTCCACGGTGGGGATGGTATGGTCAGGGTGATGTGCAGTGTTAGTTTTTCACCACACATAGCGTTTTGCATCTAGGCCAAAAAGTTCAACTTTGGTCTCATCTGACCAGGTCACCTTCTTTCACGTGTTTGCTGTGCCCCCATTATGGCTTGCTTTCAAAAATGGCTTTCTTCTTGTCACTTTTGCATAAAGGCCAGATTTGTGGAGCACGATACTAGTAGTTGTCCTTTGGACAGATTCTCCCACTTGAGCTGTGGATCTCTCCAGAGTGACCATGGGCCTCTTGGCTGCTTCTCTAATTATTGCCTGGTCTATCACTTTAGGTGGATGGCCATGTCTTGGTAGGTTTACAGTTGTGTCATACTCACCCTTGAAATGTTTAAAGTTTGGGATATTATATTTTTTTTTTTATCAAATCTTTTTTTTTTGATCAATTAAAGGCACCTCATGTTAACAATACATTGTGTCTTTTTCCATTCCAAAGTGCAGAATCATTAAATAGCAAAAACATATGATATTATCTTATAAGGATCATCATACAACGGTACATAATGTACAGAAACATAAGACCAAGGTTTATCAATGGATGCAGTTATCCTAGCTCGAATCCCCCCCCCTCCCCCCCACAAACACATTGTGAACCCCCAAGATAGCCTAGATGACAACATGCGTGTGAGATAACCATTCATTCCATAATCTCTCATACTTCTGAGGACAACCTCTCTTCACAAACACACCTTTTTCCATCATCAACATATCATTCACCTTCCGCACAAACTCATCCAATGTGGGCGGACTCTCCTGGATCCACCTCATAGCCACCAACTTCCTGGCCACATACAACAACCTCCCCACCGCTACCTTAACCGCCACAGACCCTCCAATCTCCGACACATACCCTAACACACAGACCTTGGGATTAAAGTTTGGGATATTTTTTAGGGTCCGGGTACAGGGGATTGAATACAAATGCATACCACACTTTTCAGATTATTTATTAAACATGTTAATACTTGCTACATTGTATTTGTCTATCACATAAAATCCCAATAAAATACATTTTTCAAGGGATTATCTGATTCCTGAAATGCCCCTTCCCCTTATGCCCAGGCCCCTCACACACACAATATACTTACCTTGCTTCCCAGCACTCCCGTTGCTCCTGGTCCCCACAGAGCCGCCGCTGCTTCTCCCCGTGTGCAGATGAAAACATCCGGTGTCGAGGGTGAAAGGGCAGACAATGGCAGACGAGCCTCCCTAGCGTCACCCGCGATGTTAGGGAAGCTCTACCCCGTCGCCGTCTGCCATTGGCAGCAACCCCCGCCCCCCCGACACCGGATGTTTTCATCCGCGCATGGGAGAAGCAGTGGCCGCACGGGGACCAGGAGCAACGTGAGTGCTGGGAAGCAAGGTAAGTATATTGTGTGTGTGAGGGGCCCGGGCATATGGTGGGGGGGGGGAGCATTTCAGGGGTTGGATATCCCTTTAAGTTTGTGGGGGTAATGCAAAAAAAATAGTAAAAGTTCAAGGGGTATGAATACTTTTTTCGGGCTAGGGATGAATGTTAGGGTACTTTCACACTTGCGTTTTTCTTTTCCGGCACTGAGTTCCGTCAAAAGGGCTCAATGCCGGAAAAAAACTGATCAGTTTTATCTCCATGCTTTCTGAATGGAGAGCAATCTGTTCAGGATTCATCAGGATGTCTTCAGTTCAGTCTTTTTGACTGATCAGGACAGAGATAAAACCGCAGCATGCTACGGTTATATCTCCGGCCAAAAAACTGAAGACTTGCCTGAATGCCGGCATATTTTTTCCATAGGAATATATTAGTGCCGGATCCGTCCTTCCGGTAAAAAAAGGGGAAAAAAATAAATGCCGGATCCGTTTTGCCGGATGACACTGGAAAGACGGATCCGGCATTTCAATGCATTTTTCTGACTGATCAGGATCCTGATCAGTCTTGCAAATGCCATCAGTTGGCATACGTTTTGCCGGATCTTTCTGCCACAAGTGTGAAAGTAGCCTTAAAATACTCTGACGGATTTAGTGATAAAATTAACTACATTGTGTATATAAAATGTATTCTTTAGATACTATGAAGTGGAAGCGGCTAAAAATGAAGGGGGATCTGCCTCCTGCTTGTGCTGCTCATTCTTCAATTTCCTGGAAAAAATTCATTTATATCTTCGGTGGGATGACCGAAACTGGGCCCATAAGCACAATGTACAGGTTTGATACAGGTATGCCGTTTTCACTGCAAATTAAATTAAAGCTTGAAATTGGAGCTACCTAGTAGAGATGAGCGAATTTCCGCTTATGAAATTCTTTACACTTCGTTTGTTGGTAAAAGCAGAATTGCGTTATGGATTCCGTTACCACGGACCATAACTCAATTCTATGACGGAATGCCTTTAGAGGCATTCCGTTATTCATTCCGTCATAATAGAAGTCTATGGGCTGCAAAACTGATCCGTCCCGTTTCCGTTATGCAGGAGAGGACTTCCCTGCATGATGGAAACGGGCCGGATCCGTTATGCAGCCCATAGACTTCTATTATGACGGAATGAATAACGGAATGCCTCTAAAGGCATTCCATCCAAGAATTGCGTTATGGTCCGTGGTAACGGAATCCATAACGCAATTCTGCTTTTACCACCAAACGAAGTGTGAACGAATTTCAAAATATAAAATTCGCTCATCTCTACTACCTAGCATAACACACTGCATCAATATTTTGGCTGGAGTGTAAATTTTAACCCCTTCAACACCCTACAATTTTAATTATTTTGTTTTTTTGTTTTTAACTCCCTGCCTTCCCAGGGCCATAACGTTTTATTTTTCTGTTCATATAGCCATATGATTGTTTGTATTTTCAGGGACAAGTTGTACTTTCTAATGGAACCATTTAATATTGTATGTGATGTAGTGAGAAACTGGGGAAAAACAATTCCAAATGAGGTGGAATTGAAAAAAATAAATGTACACTTTTTTATTTTTTATAATTTTTTTTGTTTTTACATTGTTCCCTGTGCAGTAAAACTAACCTGTTCTCTTTATTCTTTGGGTCAGTATGATCCTACTGATACCACTTTTATATAATTTTTCTAAAGGGGTACTCCGGGAATGATTTAAAATGGCTACCAGCAGCCTATCCTAGAATGTGAGCAGGACTGGTTGCCACCATTTGCAGAACTACTTAGAGGGACAGGGCCTCACTACACAATGCACTGTTCTATAATAGATGTGATCCTGCCTACGGTCTGCCATCATGGCTGAGCAGCCTGACATAAACCAATGTGTAGTATGTGCAAGTACCAGAGCGTAGTGTGCAGTGAGACCCTGACCCTCACCCTCCTTGGCAGCTCTGCATGAGACTCTTTGGAAATCAAAAAATTGTATGTACAGGTGTCAATGATACCTCTGGTATTAAGAGTGGTGCTTCTTAGGCCAGTCTTGGCGATAAACCCCACTGGTGTACGATGCGCCAAAATTATTAAGTTAATAAATCTGGCGCATCTTTGAACGGGCCATGCTTCAAAAAATTCAATCTATAGCAGAATGGGAGCTAGTGTAGAGTATGTCATGTTTGTGGTAAATGTGTCCATCTTGTCCACTTTTTGTAAAAGTGGTGAAGAATAAAATGTTGCAAATTTGTCGCAAATGGCACACGGGCCAATATGGCCCCCCCAAATTATAAAAAAAACAGACCCAAATTGTTCCCTGCCTGCAACAGCTCCTCTGTTTTCTATTCAAATGACCTCTGTATCCCTCTGATGTTGCTGAGAGGCCAGAAGCAGGGAAACTGATATCGCACACATTGCAGTCATGTTTCTCTTTATTCTACTTTTGCTAAATTCTGTCAAAACCAATGCATTTTGCCATGATGATTTTTTATACATCCTAAGGGAATTTCTCATGTTTAAATTCTGTAATACAATGCTCCATGATGGACCTTCTCCTTAAAGGGTTTCTGTCACCAGATTTAACCCTATTAAGGCTACTTTCACACTTGCGTCCGGGGTTCCGCTTGTGAGTTCCATTTGAAGGCTCTCGCAAGCGGCCCCGAACGGATCCGTACAGCCCCAATGCATTCTGAGTGGATTGGGATCCGCTCAGAATGCATCAGTTTGGCTCCGTTTGGCCTCCGTTCCGCTCAGAAGGCGGACACCCGAACGCAGCCTGCAGCGTTTTCATGTCCGCCTGGCCGTGCAGAGCCAAACGGATCCGTCCAGACTTGCAATGCAAGTCAATGGGGACGGATCCGTTTGACGTTGACACAATATGGTGCAATTGCAAACGGATCCGTCCCCTATTGATTTTCAATGTAAAGTCAGGAGTCCCTATTAATATACCATCGGATCTGAGTTTTCTCCAATCCGATAGTATATTTTAACTTGAAGCGTCCCCATCACCATGGGAACGCCTCTATGTTAGAATATACCATCGGATCGTGAAAACTCAGATCCGACAGTATATTCTAACACAGAGGCGTTTCCATGGTGATGGAGACGCTTCAAGTTAGAATATACTAAGAACTGTGTACATAACTGCCCCCTGCTGCCTGGCAGCACCCAATCTCTTACAGGGGGCTGTGATCCGCACAATTAACCCCTCAGGTGCCTGATCGGGTGCTGCCGGGCAGCAGGGGCCAGATCCCCCCTCCCTCCCCAGTTTTAAATTCATTAGTGGCCAGCGCGGCCCCCCCTCCCTCCCCAGTATTAAATTCATTGGTGGCCAGTGCGGCCCCCCTCAGTATTAAATTCATTGGTGGCCAGTGCGGCCCCCCTCCCTCCCCTGTATTAAATTCATTGGTGGCTAGTGCGGCCCCCCTCCCTCCCTCCCCTGTATTAAATTCATTGGTGGCCATTGCGGCCCCCCCTCCCTCCCCTGTATTAAATTCATTTGTGGCCAGTGCGGCGCCCCCCTAATTAAAATCACCCCCCCCCCCCCCCCAAATCATTGGTGGCAGCGGAGAGTTCCGAATTTTAGAAGCATTATACTTACCTGCTGCGCTGTCTGTGACCGGCCGGTCGCTCCTCCTACTGGTAAGTGACAAGTCTGTTCTATAAGCAATGCGCCGCACAGACCTTTCACTTACCAGTAGGAGGAGCGCCCGGCCGGTCACAGACAGCGCAGGTAAGTATAATGCTTCTAAAATTGCTAAGTAACCATGGCAGCCAGGACTGCAGTAGCGTTCTGGCTGCCATGGTAACCGATCGGAGCCCAAGCGATTAAACTGGGACTCTGATCGGAACTCTCCGCTGCCACCAATGATGTTTAATACTGGGGAGGGAGGGGGGGCGGCACTGGCCACCAATGAATTTAATACTGGGGAGGGAGGGGGGTCTGCCCCCTGCTGCCTGGCAGCACCTGATCTCTTACAGGGGGCTATGATACGCACAATTAACCCCTCAGGTGCCGCACACATAGCCCCCTGTAAGATCACAGCCCCCTGTAAGAGATCGGGTGGTGCCAGGCAGCAGGGGGCAGTTATGTACACAGTTCTTAGTATATTCTAACTTGAAGCGTCCCCATCACTATGGGAACGCCTCTGTGTTAGAATATACTGTCAGATTCATTTCATTCCATTTCCATTCATTTCAACGGGTCCGCAAAAAAAACTGAAGTTACTCCATGTGGGAAACTACTACTGAGGTTTTTAGCCATAATAGTTACAGCAGGTTAACATGAAGCTCTATAGCTCAGTGGTTAAGGTTCTTGACTTTAATGTAGATGGCTGTGAGTTTCGAATCCCAGCAGAATCCTTTATAAAACAGAAGCTAAATATTACTTAAATAGAAACACCAACCTTTTTGATTTGTGTAACTATTATTTCCATTACGCCCCATGACAGCAGCTGTGAGAGATCCTCCCCCTTCCTAACAGGAAACAGGAACTTCACAGATCTTTAAATAGGGTTCACCACACTTCATCCTCAGTTTCTTCCTTTTTCTTGTCATTAGGACAGGGGGATGGATCTTTACCGGTTCGTTCAGGAGGCTGTAGGGCTTCTAGGGTTTATATGCCATACCTATTAGAAGTTCCTGATGGCGTAAGTCTCCACCTCGTTACCTTCATACCTGCGGCCGGGCGAAGTTTCAGAGGGAGGAAGAAGGCATCCTCTCCCTGGCTCTTCGGTTTGGCGTGCTCCCGCAGGTCCTGTTTCCGGCGCACTTCCACAGGCGCGCCGGAAGTGACGTGTGCGTTCCACACATCACAGGGGAGGGGCTAAAAACATGGCGGGCAGTGCGCGGCCCATGAAAAGAGGATGCCGGCCAGCCAAGTTGGAAGGAAAAGTGGATATAGCCTGGGCAAGTTCAGTAGACGGCAAGACTTTCCTTCCAGTCCCCCTCCAGTGTTTTTAGCATCATGCAGGAGGAAGGGGATGCTAAGCAGCGCATGGAGAAACAAGAGCAGCACACAGAAACCGGCATGATACTCCTGGGAGAGGTAAGAGGGGTTGTACCTCACAGTTTCCCTTTGGGGAGATTATGTCTTTATAATATTCTCCAGTAATTTGTATAGGCTATGTGTTGATACAGGTTAAAGAGGCCCCCAGGAAGGCTACACACAAGTCAAAAGGGAGAGAATGGGGGATTTGTAAAAAGAAGTTGAGCCCGTCTTATCCAAAAGCCTGCTGTCAACCCTGCCTGGACAAATTGGTAGTGGAAGAATCCCCATCTTTGTTCCAGAATATACAGAATCTAGTCAGGATGGAAGTCATTACTCTGTGGAACAATTTAAAAAATCGCTTCCGTGTTCTTCCAGGCAGAGGAAGGCTCAAGAAAGAGAATTATACTTCTCAGAGTCAGACTCAGAGAAAAAGGAAGTTCTAGAAAGCTCAGATCCTTCTTCTGAGGACCTTACGGAAAAGGCCCCTATTTAAAGTGGAAGACTCGGACCTTCTTTTAAAAGCAGTGAGGACCACCATGGAGATAGAGGATGAAAAAGAGTCAAAGTCCAGACAGGAATTAATGTTTGACAGCCTGAAACCAAGAAAGGCCAGAGTATTCCCTGTCCAAGATTGTATTAAGGAGTTGATAAAGAGGGAATGGAACAAACCGGATAAAAAGTTTTTTGTTCCCAGATCAATTAAAAGGAAGTACCCCTTTAATGATGAGGATGTCGCAGAGTGGCGGGAGGTTCCGAGAGTAGATGCTCCAGTGGCGAAAGTTAATAAGAGATCAGCGTTCCCATTTGAAGATCTTGGCTCCAATGGATAAAAGGGAGGACACCTATCTTAGAAAAAATTGGAAAGCATCTACATCTTCCTTTAAACCAAATATTGCTGCAACTTCAATTGCTAGGTCACTCAAAATCTGGTTAGGGGAGTTAAAAGTCACATATTGCTAACAGAAACCCGAGGGAACAACTACTAGAAGCAATCCAGACAATGACAAAAGCGGTAGATTTTATTTTGGATGCGTCGGCTGATGCTCTAAAGTTATCTGCCAGAGTAGCCGCATTATCAAATTCGGCCAGAAGATCTATTTGGCTCAAGGGTTGGAAAGGAGATGTTGCTTCCAAGTCAAAGCCATTCCTTGCCAAGGAATTTTTTTTATTTGGCCCAGTACTAGATGAGATATTAGATAAAGCATCCGATAGAAAAAAGGCATTTCCAGTAACTAGTTTTCCAAAACAGAGAAGACCATTTAGTTTCAGAGACAAAAAGAACGAAGATACAGTAGATTTCAAAAGAAAGGCAGTGATTGGAGGAGGGATAAATCAAAAGACCTTTTATTCAAGTCCAAGCCCCAGTCCTCCAACGCTCTTCAAGAATGACGCCAGGGCTCAGGTGGGGGGTCGTCTGTCTTCTTATTTTTAAGCCTGGCAAAGTATAACATCAAGTACATGGGTAAAGGATATTCTAAAAGAAGGCTACCGGCTGGAATTAAAAAAACTCCCACCAAAAATACTAACAATTACGGCATTAAATCAGCACTCTCCAAAACAAATGGCATTATTAGGCGAAATAAGAAGCCTCATAGTCAAATCAGTTCTAGTCCCATTCCAACAGAAGAAATAGGAGAGGGATTTATTTCGACACTCTTTTTAGTCCCCAAATCGAATGGGTCCTATCGGACTATAATAAATCTAAATGAACTGAATTTATATCTAACATACCAAAAATTCTGCATGGAATCGATATCATCAACAATTCTACATCTGTTTCCCAATGGTATCAATAGATATCAAGGACGCTTATTACCATGTGCCTATTCACCCCTCGTCTCAGAAATATCTCAGGGTGGCAGTACAGGTGAAGGAATCAGTCGTCCATCTTCAGTTCAGGGCCCTTCCCTTTGGGATATCACAGAATGTTTATAAAATTGATGGGGAAAGTGATGGCACAAATAAGGAGGTCAGACATTATTCCTTATCTAGACGACCTGCTAGTAGTGGGACAATCTCCAGAATCCCTTTCAGCTCAAGTGCAGGAAGTATTGAAAACATTAATGAGCTTGGGCTGGATTATATATTGGAAAAAATCATGTCTGATGCTGAGTTTCCAATGCACCTTCGTGGGAATTCAACTAGATTCCTTATCCCAAAAGTCATACCTCCTGATTGCGAAGCTTCTGTCAATACAACAAAGGATAAGGGAATTCAGCAGGTCCAGAATGACCACTGTAAGGATATCGAAAGGAAATTCCTTAGAGCCAGGGGATTGTCAGATCAGGTAGTAGAGACACTACGGCACGGGTCTGGATCTGTCAGCCCCTCCTGAGATCCCTCTGATTTTAGATTTCTTGCAGGAAGGTCTAAATAAGAAATTAAGGCCTAGTACACTTAAAGTTCAGGTCTCTGCTATTAGTATATTGTTTGACTGTACTTTGGGATCTCATCCTTGGAGCAAAAGATTCATAAAGGAGTCAATTAGATTAAATACTTTCCTTAAATCCAGATCATCTCCCTGGGATTTAAATATTGTCCTTTCCATGCTCACGCAAAGTCCTTTCAAATAATTGGACTCAATCTCTCTGAAGATGCTGTCATACAAGACGGCCTTTCTTGTAGCTATTACATCAGCCAGGCGAGTGGGGGAGATTTCCGCCTTATCTGCCTCTCCTCCTTATACCTTAATTTTGGAAAACAGAATTGTGTTGAGGCCTCCCTAAGGTTGTTTACAATTTCCACCGGTCACAAGAAATACATTTTCCCTCATTCTGCCAGAATCCCAAAAATGATGGGGAGGAAAAATTCCATACACTAGACGTTAGGCGATGCGTGTGTAAATACCTAGACACTACAAAAGAGTGGAGAAAAGCCCCTGCATTATTTGTTCAATTCCAGGGCCCCAACAAAAGTCTAAAAGTCACTAGCTGTACGATTGCTAGATGGATAATGAGAACTATAAGTCTAGCCTACTCTTCTGCAAATCTTCAGGTGCCCTCAGGGTTCTCGGCCCACTCTACGAGGGCTGTAGCAGCTTCCTGGGCAGAAAAAGGCAGGGCCACAATTGACCAAATTTGTAGAGCGGCTACCTGGAGCTCTCCAAGCACGTTTTATAGACATTATAGGTTAGATTTATTTTCTGCTCAGGACTTGGCCTTTGGGAGAAAAGTCTTGCAGGCAGTAATCCCACCCTAAAGTTATCTAGTCTATTCTCCCACAGGTGCTGTTATGGGGCGTAATGGAAATACATTTATTACTCTTACCAGTAATCAGTTTTCCATGAGCCCATGACAGCACCTACTTTATCCCTATATATATATATATATATATATATATATATATATATATATACAGTACAGACCAAAAGTTTGGACACACCTTCTCATTCAAAGAGTTTTCTTTATTTTCATGACTATGAAAATTGTAGATTCACACTGAAGGCATCAAAACTATGAATTAACACATGTGGAATTATATACATAACAAAAAAGTGTGAAACAACTGAAAATATGGCATATTCTAGGTTCTTCAAAGTAGCCACCTTTTGCTTTGATTACTGCTTTGCACACTCTTGGCATTCTCTTGATGAGCTTCAAGAGGTAGTCACCTGAAATGGTCTTCCAACAGTCTTGAAGGAGTTCCCAGAGATGTTTAGCACTTGTTGGCCCTTTTGCCTTCACTCTGCAGTCCAGCTCACCCCAAACCATCTCGATTGGGTTCAGGTCCGGTGACTGTGGAGGCCAGGTCATCTGGCGCAGCACCCCATCACTCTCCTTCAGCCTGGAGGTGTGTTTGGGGTCATTGTCCTGTTGAAAAATAAATGATGGTCCAACTAAACGCAAACCGGATGGAATAGCATGCCGCTGCAAGATGCTGTGGTAGCCATGCTGGTTCAGTATCCCTTCATTTTTGAATAAATCCCCAACAGTGTCACCAACAAAGCACCCCCACACCATCACACCTCCTCCTCCATGCTTCACGGTGGGAACCAGGCATGTAGAGTCTATCCGTTCACCTTTTCTGCGTCGCACAAAGACACGGTGGTTGGAACCAAAGATCTCAAATTTGGACTCGTCAGACCAAAGCACAGATTTCCACTGGTCTAATGTCCATTCCTTGTGTTCTTTAGCCCAAACAAGTCTCTTCTGCTTGTTGCCTGTCAGCAGTGGTTTCCTAGCAGATATTCTACCATGAAGGCTTGATTCACACAGTCTCCTCTTAACAGTTGTTCTAGAGATGTGTCTGCTGCTAGAACTCTGTGTGGCATTGACCTGGTCTCTAATCTGAGCTGTTGTTAACCTGCGATTTCTGAGGCTGGTGACTCGGATGAACTTATCCTCCGCAGCAGAGGGGACTCTTGGTCTTCCTTTCCTGGGGCGGTCCGCATGTGAGCCAGTTTCTTTGTAGCGCTTGATGGTTTTTGTGACTGCACTTGTGGACACTTTCAAAGTTTTCCCAATTTTTCAGACTGACTGACCTTCATTTCTTAAAGTAATGATGGCCACTCGTTTTTTTTCTTTACTTAGCTGCTTTTTTCTTGCCCTAATACAAATTCTAACAGTCTATTCAGTCGGACTATCAGCTGTGTATCCACCTGACTTCTCCACATGCAACTGATGGTCCCAACCCCATTTATAAGGCAAGAAATCCCACTTATTAAACCTGACATCTTATATAGATGTATATAGCATTTTAAGTAGTCTTAAAGAAGAAATATGCCGTCAGCCATATATTTAAGATGCTTTCTTTATGTATAGTATGTCAGTTGTTTTTTTGTGTTCAGAAAATAAAGGTCCTAGGAATCTTGTCCCAAACTGAGGATGGAGTGTGGTAAACCCTATTTAAAGATCTGGGAAGTTCCTGTTTCATGTCCGGAAGGGGGAGGATCTCTCACAGGTGTTGTCATGGGCTCATGAAAAACAGATTAGGGTACTTTCACACTGGCGGCAGAGGATTCCAACAGGCAGTTCCGTCGCTGGATCCGGCAATCCGGACGCAAACTGATGGCATTTGTCAGACAGATCCGGATGCGGATCCGTCTGACAAATGGATTGAAATAACCGGATCCGTCTCTCCGGTGTCATCTGGAAAAACGGATCCGGTATTAATTATTTTTGAATTTTTAAAGGTCTGCACACGCGCAGACTGGAAAGCTGGGTCTGTTTTGCCAGAACACTTAATGCCGGATTCGGCATTCCGGCAAGTGTTCAGTATTTTTGGCCGGAGAGAAAACTGCAGCATGCTGTGGTATTTTCTCCGTCCAAAAAACGTAAGAGGGACTGAACTGATGCATCCTGAACGGAATGCTCTCCATTCAGAATGTATTAGGATAAAACTCCTGTGACGGAACTCAATACCGGAAAACAAAAACGCTAGTGAGAAAGCACCCTTACCGGTAAGATTAATAAATGTATTTTTTGTTGGGAAAGGTGGCAACCCTAACAAAACCCCTGCTCCCCGGTGACCCCCATAAATTCCTGAACGGAATGCTCTTGTCGGATTTATCTGCTGGGGATTCTGATGATTATTCTATTTTATGGAAAGAAAAGATACCAGATCTAATTAAAGCTGTAAAACTGACATTATTATCGGATAGGGATACCTCGGGAAAATCAAAGTCAGATAAGCTTTTCTATTTTCCCAAAACTAAAGGAAGTGCTTTGCCAGGTCATCCAGTCCTTACTCAGTAGATTAAACAAGGCTGGGATAAGCCTGAGAAAAAAACCATCTCAGATTCTAGGCTAAAATCCATATATAACCTAGATGAAAAGTTTTCTGAAGAATGGGCCTCAGTACCTAAGGTTGATCTGGCGGTTGCCTGTCTGTCTAAAAAAGCTATATTTCCGTCAGACGAGGCATCACTTATCAAAGACCCTATGGATAGAAGAATTGAGTCCTTATTAAAAAGTGATTATGTATCAACTTCGGCGGCCTGTGTGGCTGGGTTATCTTCTGTTCCTGTAGCCAGGGCCTTAAGAATTTGGTTATCTCAGCTTTCCCAGGACCCGGAAGAGGGAGTGGCTAGAGAAGATATGTTAAAAAATCTTCCAGTAATGAAGGCTGCTTCAAAGTTTTTATATGATCCTCCGCTCGATATTGCAAGATTTTCAGCAAACTCCATGGCTCTCAACAAATAATAAGGTTTTTCCATCTCAACAAATAAGGTTTTTGGGCTGCATACTGAATTCTCACTACAAAGAGCATCATTATGTCACGAGGGTGTCAAGAGCCACGTCTGACTCCGTTATACCCGGGGTCAGGAAGTCGCAGCGGGTGGCTGCGCGCTCTATGTCTAAAGATCACGTTGTTTCTTAGTGATTGTTTTCTGTTTGCCTTGCAATCCTTTTTGTCTCACTCAGGGATCCGTAGCTTCTCCTCCTCAGCTGTTTCTTGTCTGCCACTCCCAACCTCCTTATATTCTCCTCTCACACTTCTCTAGTTGCCAGTTATAGAGCTTCCTGCCTGGACATCTATACTGACCCACTGGAGCTGTGAATCCTGGTTGTTGTTCCAGAGTGCTACCCTCCGGATCCCTGTTGGGCTTTTTGTTGTCTCCTGTTGTCGCCCACCTGGGATTATATGTTTAGTCTGTATTGTCTGTCCTTCCCTTGGTGTTTTCCTTTAGAGCTAGTGGTGCGGACTAGTGTTTCCACCGCCCTGTTCACTATCTAGGGCTCATCTTAGGGAAAGCCAGGGTTTTAGGCACGTGATCGGCGTACGGGTGAGGAACCCGTCTAGGGACGTCAGGGCAGCCAGGTGCCAGCCGCAAGGTGAGTCAGGGGTCACCACCTTCCCTCTCACTTGGGCAGGGCCTTCCTCTTTCCCTCCCTCTGTGTCACGTATGTGATAGTCACGCCGATCGTGATACATTAGTTCAGAGGAATAAAACATCTCCTGTCCAGAACCAAGATCTCTATCCGACAGGCAATGAAAATATTAGGTCTCCTGACCTCATCTATAGAGGCCGTCCCTTGGGCCAAAGCCCACATAAGAAAGTTACAAAACAAGATTCTATCCAGCTGGAACAGAAATTATGGCTCATTAGACAAGAAGATAGTGATATCTCCTTCAACACACCAAGATTTGAGATGGTGGATCTCTTCGAATCACCTACGGCTGGGCAAGGATCTGAATCCCCACTGCCAGAAAATTCTCACATCGGATGCCTCCTCTTGGGTCTGGGGTGCCCATGTAGACTATCTATAGGTCCAGAAAAAGTGGACGAAAGAAGAATCAATGAGATCCTCCAATTGGAGAGAATTGAGAGCAGTGAGACTAGCCCTTCTTCATTTTCTAACACATCTTTCCGGGAGAAAAGTAATAGTCCAGTCCGACAATTTACCAACCGTCTTCTATATCAACAAACAGAGAGGCACAAGGAGTCGCAGTCTTTCCAAGGAATGTGCCATCTTGATGGATTGGGCAGAGATTCACAAAGGACATCTCCGATCCATATAAAGGGGATTATGAACCAATCTGCGGATCTTCTCAGCCATACTCCACTACATCCTGGAGAATGGAGACTAAATCCGATAGTATTCAACAACATTCTGTCTCGTTGGGGAAAGTCTTGGTTGGATGCCATGGCAACAGTACAGAACACAAAGCTCAGTCAGTTCTCCTCCATTCATCGGTCCAGCCAAGTGATAGTGATGGACAGTCTTTCAATCAGCTGGGCAGCAGGCCTAATATGTTTTTCCCAGTCCCTATCATACCGAAGGTACTTAAGAAGATACTGGATGATCGGACAGAAGTGATAGCAATTCTTCCATTCTGGCCTCGGAGGTCGTTGTTCTCCCTAGCACTAAACCTCTCCAAAGGGAGAGTCTGGAAGATTCCTCCCAGTCCAGACTTGCTTCTCCAGAAAGGTTTTTTTTCCACCACAACCCCAGCAGTCTACAACTGGCGTCTTGGAGGCTGAGCGGCAGTCCTTAACAGCATTGGGGTTTTCATTAGATCTAGTCAATACAATGGTAGCCACTCGTAAATCTTCAACGATTAAGTTATATAATAAAGTTTGGAACACTTTTAACAATTGGTGCCATAGTTCTACGCTCCCTGAAGATTTGAAGTCTGTTTTACAATTTCTTAAAGATGGGTTTACGAAGGGGGTTGAGAACAAACACCTTAAAAGTACAGTTTACGACTATGAATGCCCAGTTGAAAGGAACATTTTCAAACAAATAGTACGCACTTTCTTTAAAGCCTTAAGACCTCCTGTTTCTCCGCCTGTTCGGTCCTGGGATTTGTCTGTAGTACTCTCGGCTATGTTAAAAGAACCATTTGAACCAATTGAATCTTCCTCACTAAAGCATGTTTTTATGAATGCTCTGCTCTGTTTCTTGTTGCAATAACTTAAGCTAGACGGATTAGTGAGCTTCAAGCTCTTTCTTGTAAAGATCCATATTTTAGAGATATGGGCGAATGCATAATCCTATGGACTATGCCAGGTTTCCTCCTGAAAGTGCCATCGGTAATTAACATTATTAAAGAGATCTCTCTTCCAGTTCTTCATCCGAATGCCCTAGACGAAGTGGATTGGCATCTGTTAGACGTAAGAAACATAGAATGTGTCGGCAGATAAGAACCATTTGGCCCATCTAGTCTGCCCAATATACTAAATACTATGGATAGCCCCTGGCCCTATCTTATATGAAGGATGGCCTTATGCCTATCCCATGCATGCTTAAACTCCTCCACTGTATTTGCAGCTACCACTTCTGCAGGAAGGCTATTCCATGCATCCACTACTCTCTCAGTAAAGTAATACTTCCTGATATTACTTTTAAACCTTTGCCCCTCCAATTTAAAACTATGTCTTCTTGTAGCAGTTTTTCTTCTTTTAAATATTCTTTCCTCTTTTACCTTGTTGATTCCCTTTATGTATTTAAAAGTTTCTATCATATCCCCTCTGTCTCGTCTTTCTTCCAAACTATACATGTTAAGGTCCTTTAATCTTTCCTGGTAAGTTTTATCCTGCAATCCATGTACCAGTTTAGTAGCTCTTCTCTGAACTCTCTCCAAAGTATCAATATCCTTCTGGAGATATGGTCTCCAGTACTGAGCACAATACTCCAAATGATAGGCCAATAAAGGAGAGCTTTATTGGCCTATCTTCAGGCTACCTCCTCCTTTAGAAAATCTGAAGGTCTGTTCTTACAAATTCAAGGGCCAAACAAAGGAAACAGAGCTAGCAAAGCAACGCTAGCAAGGTGGATCAAGCGCTCAATTGAAATGGCCTATACTACTTCTAAGCTGATTTGCCCTATTTCTTTAAAGGCTCATTTTACAAGATCCACAGCTTCTTCCTGGGCAGAATTGGCACATGTCTCAATAGATCAGATATGTAAAGCAGACACATGGTCTTCCATTTCTACATTCATGAGACATTACAGACTAGACATCTTAGCAGCCAAAGGGTTGACTTTTGGCAAAAGAGTGCTTCAAGTGGCGGCCAGTGGAAGCCTAGTACAGCTGCGGCTCATTTTTAGAACAGGGTGCTCTTTCCCCAATCTCTGCTGGGGGAAGGCGCGTCTGAGCAGGAACGCTGTGCTTCCATTCTCAGATGCCGTGGTGACATTTGACAAATGCCACAAGGGGGCCGACTAAGATTTATCGCCCAAGGGCCCACATGAACCTGGATCAGGCCCTGTTGAGGGGATGAAGACGCCGGTCTTTATCCTCTATAGCTGCCGGTGAATCCGCCAGTTATGAAGAGGCGCCGGTCTCTACATAACTTTGGCGGATCCACTGCCTCTTCTAAATGTAAGACTGCTCTTTAGCTGTCTTACATTTAGACCATCTTCTACGCCTAAACTAGGCGAAGAAAATGATGGAGACGGGCCTACCAGCCCTTCCTTGCCTACCCACTTTTTTAGACCGGTCATGAGCGGAGAAAAGTTGCGGAACTTTTGCGCTCCAATCGGCTCCAGAAATATGCCTCATATAGGCATATTTCTGGTTAGTAAATGTCCCCCGTTGAGTCTTTGCATAAACTTGATTGATTTGTCAACAAGTGTTATAAAATTATGAAAAGTTTGGAATTGTACTGTAGTATTCTATAGGAACATCTGACAAAAATATCAAAAAGCCCTGCTGCAGCAAACTTTGTGAAAACCAACATTTAGGTCCTTTTTAAAAGTTTTGGTGATGATTATAAGGGCTCATGCACATGACCGTATGAATGAGCCTGCATCCGTTCTGCAATCCGCATCTGTAGTTCCGTTCCGCGGCCCTGCAAAAAAATATAGAGCATGTCCTATTCTTGTCCGCAGTTGTGGAGAATAGGCATTTTCTATGATCGCAACGGCTATGTGCGGTCCGCAAATTGCAGAACGCACACAGGCTGGTATTCGTGTATTGCGGATCCGCAAAACACTAGTCGTGTGACTGTAGCCTAAGGGAGTTATTACTTTTCATGCTTTTTATCCTCTAGGGCACATTACTGTTTGTATCCATGGAGTTATATATCCTGTAGTATCAGGATGCCTTCACACATGCAAAAAATACGTAGGTGTGGATTTTTATGTACAGATTGCATCCCCATTCACATTTATGTGAGGGCACCCTTATACAGCTAAGTGGATGTTATTGTAGCCTGTAGTGTTGAGCGCAGTTACCACAATTTTTATACTTATTTCTCCTTTCTATACTTAAGTTTGTTTTTTCTTCTCCATAGAGGAACATTTATGGGCACAGATGAAGTTTGACTCCCCAAGTCCCCCAGCAAGGCTAGATCATTCCATGTGTATGGTTCCTTGGAAAACAAGGAAAGACACTTCTGCTGAGGACCATGAGTCGCAGACGTCTGTGCCAATCTGCCTCATCTTTGGTGGCATGGACACTGCTGGGGAGCTGTTCAATGACTGCTATGTCACTGCACTACAAGAGTAGAATAGCAGCGGTGGATTCTAAAGTTTTCCAGACCTCAGGTCATTTCATTTCCAACTTTCACCAGAATTGCAGACGATACCATGAGGATTGGCAGCTTATGTATAAAATGTAATACGTGTACCTCTGCAACCATTTTTTTTATATTTTGTTATATTGAGTTTAAGCAAATAGTCTTAGAAAACAATCTACTGTAAGGTTTGAAGTCACATTCACAGCAAGTGACGTGATGCTCCACTTTGAAAGGGCCTGGCAGTGCAAACGTTCCTAAAGTCAAAGTGCGGCAGTTGCAGAGAGAGCAGAGCAGAGCCTGTAGGAGTAAAGGTCCATTCACACGTTCGTAATGCTTTGCGGATACACAATACACCCAGCTCGCACCCCCCATAGAACTGCCTAATCTTGTCTGCAATATGTTCTATTTTTTTTTCCCGGAGCCGCGGACCGGAAGTTCGGGGGTGCGCTCCGGAAATGCGGATGCGGCAAGCACATAGTGTGCTCTCCGCATCCATTCTGTCCACATGGAATAAATAGGTTCTACAGCCGTTCCAGATATTGCGGAACGGATGCGGACCCATTCTACGGACGTGTGAATGGACCCCAACAGCAACACCCCCATTGCTCTTAAAGACTCATTTGCACATGTTAAAACTTCCTTTGTCTTAGGCTTGTTTCACACTTGATTTGTTAATTCCGGTTTTTAGATCTGGCAGAGGATCTGTTTTTTTTAGTTAACAAAAAAAAAAAAAAAAAAAAGAAGATCTGGCACCATTGACTTATTATGATTACTAATTTTCACGCCGGATCCAGTTTGTTCTGTTTGTAGCAATTTTGTGTCTGGTCAAAAACGCAATGGAATGTATCCTCATCAATTTTGTCACCATTGACAATGAATGGGGGATAAAACTGATCCGTTTTGGCCCGGTTTTAAGACCCTTTGCCACAACGCAAGTGTGAAACAAGTCTCAGAAATGCGGACACATATGAACACGGGACCAACACAGATGTCTTCAGCCGCCAAGTGCACATGCAGCAGGTAAACCAGTTTCATAGGTACAAAACTGCTGACAGATGCCCTTTAAGGAACTACATTTGCGCAAAGAAAAGAGGCAGAAATATGGATCCCATATTTTAGCATCTCTGGAACAGAATGTTTGCTTGTTGGCATTTCTAACTATTACTGCACGTCAGGACCAGGGGGAGTACTTTGAATTGATTGGGCAGCTGCCCAAAAAATTTAAAAATTAAATATGGAGGGGGGGGGGGGGACCACAAATATACCCCTGTCCATTATACATACTTTATCAAATCTCTGCATCCTTACCTGTATGGTTGTGCATCTGCTTCTCTCAGGTTGTGTGAAGACATCCTCAAACTTTGGACCCTGTATTCCAGTGATCTCCAACCTGTGACATTGCAGCTGGTGTAAAACTACAACATGAGAGCATGTTGAAGTTTATAGCAGCTGGAAGGCCACAGCTCTAATGTATAACCTATTAAAATGTTGCTGCTACACTACAAAGCATAGACTACAGTTACATCTTTGCTAGCGGATGCACAAGTGAACCTAGTAATCAATAACCAGGTTTGTACAAGGCTAAACTTCACCTTGTTTATTAAGCAACCTCTGCCTGTATGCCTTATACACTACTCACAAGAAGTTAAGGATATTTGGCTTGTGGGTGAAATTTCAGGAGGAACCTAAAATGTACTCTAAACTTTTACAGGTGAACATAATGTGACCTTCTCAACTTTTGAATTCACATGTCCAACTATTCAGTGTTTCAGTACTTGCCGTTCTCTAACAAGGAGCTTAACGCCAAAATTCACAACAGATCCATGAATCGCCCAATAAATTTCCTGGTTCAATAAGAATTGGTATTTAAACAGTCCTCCTCATCATGCTGTTCACATTTTGACATCATGAGACCAAGATGTCACAACAATTGATTAACTGTACCTCGCCATTGCAAGGCTTCAAGCAGGAGGTTCTCAGATGGAAGTGGCCACTGAGCTCAGAGTGTCATCAGCAGGTTGTATTAGAGAGAGACTGGAAGAGTCACTGAAAGGCATAGAAGTGGACATCCCCTAGTGATGACCGCTTCATTGTGAACAATGACCTGCAGAACCGGATAATGAATGCCACACCACTCCAGGCACATTTAAGGGAGATAAAAGGCACCCAAATGTCACGTCAGTCCATTTGAAACAGTTTAAATCCGCATAGTCTGCGTGCTAGACTACCTGCCCACAGGCATCTCTTGCATGGGCCAGGGAGCCTCTACGCTGGACGAGGGACCAGTGTGCCTCAGTGCTGTTCACCGATGAAAGTCAATTCACACAGCAGAAATTATGGCCACCAACGATGTTGGAGAGGTCAAGGACAGCACTATGCATCAGACGAGCCTTTGGTGTGGTGGTTTTAGTCTAGGCAGGTGTGTAGTCAATACAGAACTGCCCTACACTTTATGAATGGTACAGTGACAAGCCCATCTTACTTGAATAACATGAATCCAGTCATTGTGTCTAATTTCATCTTCATGGACGACAGCTTATCAAGGTCGCATCATTAGGGAACAGCTGTGGGAGACTGGGGTACCGCAAATGGAGTCGCCGTGTAGAGGCTCGTAACTCTGTACCCTAGAACCTCAATGACCTGAGGGCTGTCCTTCAAGAAGAGTGGGATGCCATGCCTCAGCAGACAATAAGTCGACTTGTGAACAGCAGGAGACATCGTAATCAAGCTGTAATTGATGCTCAAGGCTACATGACAAGTTTGAGACATTTTGTGGGTGTATACCTACCACTGGTGTTGGCTTTGTTTCAATAAATTGTTTGAGAAATCACCATTGCTGCTTCTACTTAAATGCCCTACTTCCATAATATAATGTCACTAGCATGAACTTTAAGTTTTTTTTCATAAATTTCACCCAAAAGCCAAATATCCTTAACTTTTTGCGAGTAATATATATTATGAGGATTTGTCTGCAAGGAGGTTTTTGAAACAAGAACTAGGGCATCAACTGATCATACCAGCAGCTGCGTTTGGTTGAGGGTTCTCATATGGTTTGTACAAAAGATAAAAGCTTATCAGTTATAACTAGGGATGAGCAAATCGACTTCATCTGAAACATCCGTAGTCAATTCGCATAAAACTTGGTTTCAATATTGTACTGAGCGAGCGCTCCGTTCAGTATTAGAATGTATTGGCTCTGATGGGCAGAAGTTATTACTTAGTGACGTGGTACCTTGGAACTGAACAAGAGTTCAGGATTATTATTTTTTACAGTAGAAATCAATTTATTAAGTTATTACATGAAGTCTCGCAAGACTTCATGAAAATAACTTCAGCTCATCGGAGCCAATACATTCTAACACTGTACGGAGCACTTGCTCAGTACAACATTGAAACAGTGTTATGCAAATCAACTTTGGATGTTTCATCCGAAGTAGATTCGCTGATCCCTAGTTATAACCAAAGCATAAATTCAGACTGTAGCTTTGTCAGTTGCAATACATATTAAAATTGCTACATGCTGGCGACTTAAGAACGATTTCCAAGCTACTTAAGGCCTCATGCACACTGCTGTTTTGGTCCGCATCAGAGCCGCCGTTTTGGCGGCTCGGATGCAGACCTATTCACTTCAATGGGGCTGCAAAAGATGCAGAGTGCAGTCCACATCAGTTGCACCGCAAAAAACAAACTGTCCTATTCTTGTCAGTTTTGCGGAGAATAGGCATTTCTACAATGGGACGCCTGTTCCTTTAATTGCAAGAGATACACAGGCAGCTTCCTTTTTTTTGCGGAACGGTCGTGTGCATGTAGCCTTAGACGGATCCGCTCATATAATGCAGATGGATCCGTTCAGAACGGATCCGTCTGCATTATATTGTAAAATAAATTCTAAGTGTGAAAGTAGCCGCAGACGGATCTGTTTGAAAAATTGGGCCATATTGTGTCAAATTCAAACAGATCCGTCCCCATTGACTTACATTGTAAGTCTGGACGGATCAGTTTGCCTCCGCACGGCCAGGCGGACACCAAATGGAGCCAGACTGATTCATTCTGAGCGGATCCGCATCCACTCAGAATGCATTAGGGCTGGACGGATCCGTTCGGGGCCGCTTGTGAGAGCCTTCAAACGGAACTCACAAGCGGAGCCCCGAACGTAAATGTTAAAGTAGCCTTACTCTATAAATGTAAAAAATCTATTGCCTACAATATCAGCGCTACTCTTGGCTGCAGATATTTGGAACCCATACTCAAGCTCTCCCAAGCATTCCCTATGGCAGTGTTTCCCAACCAGTGTGCCTCCAGCTGTTGCAAAACTACAACTCCCAGCATGCCCGCACAGCCAAAGGCTGTCCAGGCATGCTGGGAGTTGTAGTTTTGCAACAGCTGGAGGCACACTGGTTGGGAAACACTGCCCTATGGGCTGCAACTTTTTTGTAGTGACAGTGAGCTTAGGTCTAGCCTCAGCCCAATTGTGGCCAGGGCCTGCTGGGTATGGTAATTTCAGGCAATTTTCTAACAGACTGTCACTAGGGGTTGTCCCATCACAGTAATCCCTTTTCAAATGCCCTATTGAGGTAAATGGCCAAAACAGATAGATCACCCCTTTTAGCTATGGCAGGTCACCACTGCAAACAGTCTCGTGGCCTTCTGGGGTCTCGTGGCAGCTGTGCATTTATTATTCAGTATTACAGTTATTCCTCTTTGTACTAGCTCCCCCAGCGATTACAGATTGATACAGTAGCAAGGCACCCAGTGATCAATTGCTGGAAAAGCTGCATTTCAAGAGAACATCTGGACTGTCCCAGATATGCAAGTTTTAGTAAATAAGTGTATTTTCTATTATATAGAAATCTTCAAGTATCTTCTCTTGTGAGGCTAGGTTCACAGTTCGGTTATTTTCATCAGAAATTGCGAGCCAAAACTAGGTGCAGGTCAAGAACACAGATCAGGTGCAAATCTTTCCATTATACCTTCTGTGTAGGCTTTCACTTCTGGTTTTGGCTTACAATAACTGATGGAAATATCTGACGTGTGAACTCAGGGCTCATTCAGACAGCCGCAAGTGTTTTGCAGTCTGCAAAACATGGATACTACAGACAAGAATAGGACATGCTCTATATCAGGCATCCTCAAACTGCGGCCCTCCAGCTGTTGTAAAACTACAACTCCCACAATGCCCTGCTGTAGACTGATAGCTGTAGGCTGTTCGGGCATGCTGGGAGTTGTAGTTTTGCAACAGCTGGAGGGCCGCAGTTTGAGGATGCCTCCTCTATATCAAGGAAAAGCAACCTTCGGCACTCCAGCTGCTGTGAAACTACAACTCCCAGCATGCAAACATTCTCAGCTGTTATTCTGACTCCCATAGAAGTGAATGAAGCTCTCTGGGAGTTTAGTTTTTGAAAAGCTGGAGTGCCAGAGATCCCTGCTCCAAATTTGTGCATGGCCATCTCATTGAGCCGTGACTCTGTTGTTCAGTTACTATTATTCCTCCTAGAATTTAATAAACCAATAGTTTGCAGGGGGGGGGTCCTTATAGACTGGCACTGTAGGAACACCCCCCTTGATAGAGGAATGGCAACACTTATCTTTGTAGTCACATTTCTAGGAGGAATACCAGGAACAGCACAATAGGACATATGCCCAGGCATTTCATGGGGAACGTATGTTCTAAAACAGACATGTCAGGAGAGCCAATGGGTTGAGTAGTAGGGCCCTGAAAAAAATGTTTTTTTTTTTTAATACACAGGCATGGTGTGTGCATACCACATAAGAAATAGTCAAATTAAATTCCATTGGCGTTTAGAACAGCAGAGAAAAGAATCAGGTACGTAAGGAGTAGGTTATTTATCAAACATTTATTGTGGTCAATGATGGTAGAAAAAAGTTCTACATAGAATGCACATGACCTTTTTTTCTTCAAATAAATAAAACATCTGAGCAACTTTTAAACTGCACCTTACCCTCCCAAAATACCAGAGCCCACCCTCCCACCCCCTGGGGAAGAAACTGAACAAAAATGATCCACGTGAACAACTGCTAATGAAAAGCAGTAAACAGCCATAATGGCTTATTGTCTCCACTGGGAAGTGAAGAATCCACAAGAACGTTAAAGTTTTCTGCGTTCAAATATTCTCTCAACAGAAAGTTCAAGTCCTGTATTTACAGCAATTTAGCAGCCAAAGACAACTTTCAAACCTATAACTCATCCTTCTCAGCCTCTTCTCCTTCAGGGGGAGGTGCTCCTGCCCCACCATATAGTTTGCCAACAATTGGTTGGACAATGTCTTCCAATTCCTTCTTTTTAGCTTTAAACTCTTCAATATCTGAATCTTGATGACTTTCCAACCATTCAATCTTTTCTTCTACCGCCTTTTCGATGGTTTCCTTGTCTTCAGAGGACAGCTTGCCACCAAGCTTCTCCTTATCACCTATCTGGTTTTTCAGGGAATAGGCATAGCTTTCAAGCTCGTTTCGAGAGTCGATGCGTTCTTTGAGCCTCTTGTCCTCTTCAGCAAATTTCTCAGCATCGGTGACCATCCTTTCGATCTCCTCTGGCGTTAACCGGTTTTGGTCGTTTGTAATGGTGATCTTATTTTTGTTGCCTGTACCTTTGTCTTCTGCTGTAACTCTCAAAATGCCGTTTACATCAATTTCAAATGTAACTTCGATCTGAGGAACACCACGAGGAGCTGGAGGAATGCCAGTAAGGTCGAATGTGCCAAGAAGATGGTTATCCTTAGTCAATGGACGTTCACCTACAGAAAGGACAGATAATTAGTTTGAAAGTAGAAACAAACTAAGTCTAATTTGAGGAGTGATGCTACTAACTGCCATTAAATGGATCACCCTGTAAAGATAATGTGGCCAACTTATGCAGCAGGATCTATAACAATATGTCTAAATATGCACTAGGACCCAGAAAACTACTGTGTTTATATGAAAGGGTTAATCCCATCTACTAGAGAGGTGGTAGGTATGTTGCTAGTATATTCCATCCCTTTGGCTGGGTAATGGACCCACCAAGAATTGCTCTGAGCACCCTTTTCTAAATGTTCCCTGCTCAAAAGCACTCAACACTTGGCTGTGGAGGGTAGAAAATAAATCAATACCTTACATAATTCCTATAGGAGTAACATGTTTTGCCAATTTATGTTTCAGAATGGCTTATTTACCTTCATAAACCTTGATGGTGACAGTAGGTTGGTTATCAGAGGCTGTGGAGAATATCTGGGACTTCTTTGTAGGCACAACAGTATTTCTGGGTATCAGTTTAGTCATGACGCCACCAACAGTTTCAATTCCAAGAGTCAGAGGACACACATCAAGCAAGACCAAGTCACCTGTAAAAAGATTGCTTCACACTGGTTATCAAGGTTCTTCAGACTTAACAGCTAAACAATATCCTTAAACATTCACTTACCAGTGTCCTGGTCTCCAGACAATACTCCAGCCTGTACAGCAGCACCATAAGCCACAGCCTCATCAGGGTTAATACCACGGGATGGTTCTTTGCCATTGAAGAATTCTTTTACCAGCTGCTGGATTTTAGGAATACGTGTGGATCCTCCAACCAGCACAATTTCATCAATATCAGACTTCTTAAGATCAGCATCTTCAAGTACTTTCTGGACTGGTTTCATTGTGGAGCGGAAAAGGTCCTACAAGTAGTAGTTTGAAGTAGTTTAGAGTGGTCTTCACGACTGTCTGTTCAATATACAACTGTATTCAACACATATAACTTACAATAGTACAAGTACTTGGTTGCTTACCATGTTAAGCTCCTCAAACTTGGCACGGGTTAGAGTTTCAGAGAAGTCTTCTCCCTCAAAGAAAGATTCAATCTCAATTCTGGACTGATGTTGAGCAGACAGGGCTCTCTTAGCTTTCTCTACTTCACGACGCAACTTCTGTACTGCCCTGTTATCCTTGCGGACATCTTTGCCAGTTTTCTTCTTGTAAAGCTTAATGAAATGCTCCATGACACGCTGGTCAAAGTCTTCTCCTCCCAGATGGGTGTCACCATTGGTAGCAACTACTTCAAAGACACCATTGTCGATGGTAAGCAAGGACACATCGAAGGTACCACCACCAAGATCAAACACAAGGATGTTCTTTTCCCCTTCCTTCTTGTCAAGGCCATATGCGATGGCAGCAGCAGTACTAAAAGAGAAATAGATTAAGTACAGGTAACCGAGAGAAAAAAAATAAAAAAAATAACACACAATAAAAAAAAAAAAAAAAAAAAAAAAAAAAAAAAGATACCAAGAGACAAATAAAGGAAACTTACGGCTCATTGATAATCCTCATCACGTTCAACCCTGCAATGGTACCAGCATCTTTTGTGGCCTGACGCTGAGCATCATTGAAATAGGCAGGCACAGTGACTACAGCATGGGTAACCTAAAACAGAAACAACATGTTAAAACTAAGTCTAGGTCAAAAAATACCATCTTGAACAACCACACCATAAGTCTCAACAGTACACACCTTTTTGCCGAGGTAAGCTTCAGCAGTTTCCTTCATTTTGGTCAGCACCATGGCAGAGATTTCCTCAGGGGCAAAGGACTTTCTTTGCTCTCCAACATCTACATCAATGTAGGGCTTGGTTTTCCTGTCCAAAACCTAGTAGATATAAAATACAAAAATCATGTAACCTAATGGAAATAGATCACATATTGACTTCTAATTATAAAACTGTTCTATCTTTGGAGTTCGGCCAATAAACACATGGGGTCGAATCAATGTTAAAAAAACAAAACAAAAAAAAACGACTTCATTGTAGTCTGAGAGATTTGGAAACAGTTTATTTAGCTGCTCCAACATCTTTCAGTTGAGAGCGCTCATGCCAACACTGCCAATACCAGGCACCCCTCATCTCAGGACTGATGAAGTTGTGAGCCATTTAACCACGCACTGACTTGTGCATATCAAATGGTCACAGTTATTCATACGAAACCCCTTTAAATAACTTTAAGTGACTACAGAACACTCAACAGGCGATTAACTGCCTAAGAAGCCTTATCCTACAACCATGTAAGATTATGGTTCAGGACACTTACCTTGAAGGGCAGATATTTGATGTCCTGCTGAACCGATGGGTCATTCCATGTGCGACCAATGAGACGCTTAGCATCGAAGACAGTGTTCTCAGGGTTGGAGGTCAACTGATTCTTGGCAGCATCTCCAATCAATCGTTCACCTTCTGGAGTGAAGGCCACATAGGATGGGGTGATTCGGTTACCCTGGTCGTTGGCGATGATCTCCACACGGCCATTCTTGAACACTCCAACACTGTAAAGTTATAGTAAAACATTAGACGCAAGTCTTATCTGACAGGACCATAAAAAAAAGGACAAATTCAGTTAGACTGGTATAGATTAGCCCTAGTGGACATTTAGAGAGGACATTGCATAGCATGTACACTAGAAAGGGTATGCAGGGAGAGATCAACTAATATTTATAGGGGTTGTACCAAGATTAAACTTATCCCATATCCAAAGCATAGGGGAGTAAGCGACTGACCGCTAGGACTCCCACTGATAACAAGATCAGATCTCCCGCGTCCTCTCCTCACAAGTGGCGGTCAAGCATGCGTGCTGCCATCCATTCATTCCTACAGCTGAGCGCTGTTCATAGCCATCTCTGGGCAGACCCATAGAGCACACCTGGTCAATCGCAACTCCACTCATACAGGGAGAAGGGACCCTCATTCCTGTGAAAGGTGTCTTAACACTGGGACCCCACCAATCTCCTGTTCTGTGGATAGGGCATAGGTTTTTTTTTTATTATTAAAAAAGGCCCACCATAAAACCAGCTCTCTGTATGGGATGAGTTGCACTACCAGAAACAGCCCGTTTACAAGAGTGGCGCCGTTTCCTCAAAGACCAATTCTAAATGGAGCCGAAACATCGCGTCACTTATGGGTGAATAAATACATCCCTTTTTACCGCAATCTACAATTTAGGTAACCCTCTCATTTGGAGCTAGTACTCATGCCCAATTAATTGTATGTATATTTTTTTACATTTTTTCTTTCCTTCAGGCCTGGTATATCTGAATGATCCATGGAAGGGCCTTTATGATTTATGACAAGCCTTGCTGCTTCCCACAAATCCTGATACAATGTACGACCCTCAGTCACCATAACGCTACAGCATTAGAATCTCCCCACATAAAATACAATCACGTACCATGAATAAGTGGTTCCCAGATCAATTCCGACGACTGTGCCAACTTCTTCTCTCTTGTCATCATCGTCAGCATAAGTGCTGGCCATGACCAGCAATACAACCGCTAGCAGCTTCATTCTGACCATCAGAGGAGGTTGCCTTCACCCAGCTGAAATAATACCGCTCTGTAGAGTAGCAAAATCCTGTAAAAAAGGAATGAAGGTTAGAAAGGAAACTTGAAGGGAAGGAAGCAGATATTTCCAGCCTGTGAACCAGCCACCGGCAGGAATAAAGGAGGCGGAGCCACGCCGACAGCCAGCCTCCCCGACCAATGGAGATGCAAGCTGATGAATCATGGGCGGCAGGAAGGAGGGAGAGAAGCTTCTAGAGACAGTACCCAGTATTCCTTTGCATCGTGATCAAGTAGATCTGAGGGCCTCCAAAAATCTATAGGTCAAGACAAATCTAGACCGAGCACAAGGGTCTCAGCACCACATTAGACATTGTAACGGGGGTACAAGAAGAGGACGTGTCCTCAGCACAATAGCAAGACTCAGGCGTCTGCATTCTATTCATCCCTGATCTGCCATGTACTATCATAGCCATTTCATATACAGTGATCCCTCAAGATACAATATTTTCAACATTCATATCTGCCACACACACCATGATACATCTCATATCCACACATATCTGCCACACACCATCATAGTTATTTCATATGACACATCTCATATCCACCTTGTACTATCCTACACATCTCATATCCACCGTGTACTATAATACATCTGATATCTGCCACACACATCATAGTTATTTAATATGATACATCTCATATCCACCATGTACTATATATAATACATCTGATATCTGCCACACTATCAGTTATTTCATATCATACATGTCTCATTCACCATCCTATAGCTGTCATGCATCACCAATGACAAAGCCATGGCATCCACCCATATCAAGTAATACCAAAGCAAGCAGCAACTGTCAGATGCAGACTAGGCATTACCCAGAATTCATGCCCCCTCTTCTATTAGCAAAGGGGTAAACGTGGGCACCAATCTATCAGTCCCATGCTTTTCCATAGCAATCTAATCTCAATGAATGAGACGGACAGCGGCCATGTACGATCACCTCCAGATAACAAAATCATCAAGTCCCACAAAACCCAATCTAATCCCATAGAAAAGCAGCAGCATTACAGCCACACTCCCCATAGCCAGTGCCATCAACATTAATCCCGTATCAGCCATCGTAAGCACCTACCGAACGCAGGCCGCACCCAGTCCTGTAACTTTCTGCCTCTTCTCTGTTTGTTGGTTGCTGTCACACTGACGTACCATGCGCCGCTGCGGTTCTTTTATACGTTCCCGGCCGGCCAAAGTCGTGGAGCGCCGCCATTGGTAGAAACACCACGCGTTGGACTTCTCCTATTGGCTGGCTCATCGTAAGCTGTCGGCACCCGATTCGCACACGTTAGTGTGTCGTCACACCCCCGCCCTGGGTCTCCTTCGAGCTACGCTGACGAATAGCCCCGCCTCCTCCCAACTTGCGCGGCCAATGAGGAGTCTCGCAGTGGCACCTCGGACGGCTGCCATTGGTTGACTGGGTTGTCAGTCGGTTGCTAGCAGTTTCTGGAAGATGCCGCCTCTTGTCAGTTTCGTCAGAATGTCGTCAGCTTGCGGCTGCACGGTGTATGCAACACGGGTGTAATTGTGACAGGCGCCGGTGTGTGAGCCGTGCATTCTAGTCAAATGAGAGCGCCCTGGGAATGTCACAGCCCTCCCCTCCATAGTGTTTCCATTCATTCCTGGGGCTTGTGTCCGTGTAGATTGTAAGCTCTTGGGGCAGGACGCGCTCCCGCTCTGTAGCAGTCTCTTATAATTTCAGGTTTATCATATTTGTATGTTTTATATTATGTATGTGTGACCCATCTACATGTACAGAGTCATGGAGTTAAAGGGGTTGTCCGGGTTGCGTTATCCCAGAAGTGGATTGTGGCGCAACCTGTATAACACCTTTAATGGCGCTTTTGAATAATAATAATAATGCAAATGTGACAGAACCTTAGGTGACGTGCACACGTCAGGGAACAAATGGCAAACTGTCAGTGGCCGTTCTACATCCATGTGTGCGCCCCAACCCCTGCAGTGCCCACAGTAAACCCCACAGTGTCCCCAGTATCTATAATGACCCCCCTGTAATGCTCCCAGTATATATAATCCACCTCTCACCCTATTACTCCTCTGCCTCTCCCCTCTGCCAGTCCCTTCACTGGCTCCCCATTGCCCAGCGAATTCACTTCAAAGTACTAACAAACACATACAAAGCCGTCCACAACCTGTCCCCTCCCTACATCTCTGAGCTACGTTCCCGATACATCCCCACACGCAATCTCCGATCCTCACAAGACCTCCTTCTCTCCTCTCCTCTTATCACCTCTTCCCACAATCACATCCAAGATTTCTCCTGTGCATCCCCCACACTCTGGAACTCGCTACCCCAACATATCAGACTCTCACTTACAGTGGAATCCTTCAAAAGAAACCTGAAAACCCACCACTTCAGACAAGCCGACAACCAGTGACCCTGCTGCCTCTATACCGCCATGAGCAACTTCACCCGCACCTACAGACGTGGACAAAATTGTTGGTACCCTTTGGTCAATGAAAGAAAAAGTCACAATGGTCACAGAAATAACTTTAATCTGACAAAAGTAATAATAAATTAAAATTCTATAAATGTTAACCAATGAAAGTCAGACATTGTTTTTCAACCATGCTTCAACAGAATTATGTAAAAAAATAAACTCATGAAACAGGCATGGACAAAAATGATGGTACCCCTAACTTAATATTTTGTTGCGCAACCTTTTGAGGCAATCACTGCAATCAAACGCTTCCTGTAACTGTCAATGAGACATCTGCACCTCTCAGCAGGTATTTTGGCCCACTCCTCATGAGCAAACTGCTCCAGTTGTGTCCGGTTTGAAGGGTGCCTTTTCCAGACTGCATGTTTCAGCTCCTTCCAAAGATGCTCAATAGGATTGAGGTCAGGGCTCATAGAAGGCCACTTTAGAATAGTCCAATTTTTTCCTCTTAGCCATTCTTGGGTGTTTTTAGCGGTGTGTTTTGGGTCATTGTCCTGTTGCAAGACCCATGACCTGCGACTGAGACCAAGCTTTCTGACACTGGCTAGTACATTTCTCTCTAGAATTCCTTGATAGTCTTGAGATTTCATTGTACCCTGCACAGATTCAAGACACCCTGTGCCAGACGCAGCAAAGCAGCCCCAGAACATAACAGAGCCTCCTCCATGTTTCACAGTAGGGACAGTGTTCTTTTCTTGATATGCTTCATTTTTTCGTCTGTGAACATACAGCTGATGTGCCTTGGCAAAAACTTCGATTTTTGTCTCATCTGTCCACAGGACATTCTCCCAGAAGCTTTGTGGCTTGTCAACATGTAGTTTGGCATATTCCAGTCTTGCTTTTTTATGATTCGTTTTCAACAATGGTGTCCTCCTTGGTCGTCTCCCATGTAGTCCACTTTGGCTCAAACAACGACGGATGGTGCGATCTGACACTGATGTTCCTTGAGCATGAAGTTCACCTTGAATCTCTTTAGAAGTCTTTCTAGGCTCTTTTGTTACCATTCGGATTATCCGTCTCTTAGATTTGTCATCAATTTTCCTCCTGCGGCCACGTCCAGGGAGGTTGGCTACAGTCCCATGGATCTTAAACTTATGAATAATATGTGCAACTGTACTCACAGGAACATCTAGTTGCTTGGAGATGGTCTTATAGCCTTTACCTTTAACATGCTTGTCTATAATTTTCTTTCTGATCTCTTGAGACAGCTCTTTCCTTTGCTTCCTCTGGTCCATGTCGAGTGTGGTACACACCATATCACCAAACAACACAGTGATTACCTGGAGCCATATATATAGGCCCAATGGCTGATTACAAGGTTGTAGACACCTGTGATGCTAATTAGTGGACACACCTTGAATTAACATGTCCCTTTGGTCACATTATGTTCTGTGTTTTCTAGGGGTACCATCATTTTTGTCCATGCCTGTTTCATGAGTTTATTTTTTTACATAATTCTGTTGAAGCATGGTTGAAAAACAATGTCTGACTTTCATTGGTTAACATTTATAGAATTTTAATTTATTATTACTTTTGTCAGATTAAAGTTATTTCTGTGACCATTGTGACTTTTTCTTTCATTGACCAAAGGGTACCAACAATTTTGTCCACGTCTGTATTCCCATACCATGTAGATTGTAAGCCCTCGCCGGCAGGGCCCTCTATCCTTCTCTACCAGTTTGTAACTCGTCTTGTTTATGTTTAGTGTAATTGTCTGCAGTGATGGCCAGTTCGCCGTGTTCGCCCGCAAACACATGCGGGCTGCCATCTTAACTCACAAGTCCGGCGATGCACAGGTAAGTCCTATGCGCGAGCCGGTCTGAAACAAATGCGGTCACCGGGAGCAGGCAGTTCCGAGAACAGCTGCCGGGGGCCTTAATCTTCACTTGTGAGTTAACATGGCAGACCGCATGTGTTCGTGGGCGAACTGGCCATCACTGATTGTCTGTATTATGTATTGTAGGAAAGCACAAGGGGCCGTCATTGACAGAAGGTATGTGTCACTGAGGTTCCTGGCCTCGGTGAGGTAAGAGCCGGTAATTTCATGTGTCAGCGGCAGCTAGTGCTGACTGACACTATTGGTTATTTAGTATGGCTGTAAAGCCGATCCAGGCCGGCTCTTACTGGGAACAGCCAAAGTGCAGGGTGGGTGGCTGTTCCCCACGTTCCAGGCCGGGTTTTGGTTAGGGATATAAAACCCAGCCAGCAGTCTCAGCTGTGTGGATTATCCTCCATTTCACAGTGAATCTGTGGAGGGGCTGTGGTGTGAGAGCGGCATGATGTGTGTTTTACTAAAGGGCTGAGAGCTGCACTGCTGGGAAGCAGGTCCTAAAGCCTGTTGGGGACTGCTACGGCCAAAACCGCTGACAAGGTGAATGCTTTTTGTTCTGTGCACTTGCCATGGTGTGAATGAACACCAAGATGAACTGTCATTTTTTGTTTGTGTGAATAAACACTGCATTATTTAAGTCAGACTTTGTTTTTGCCTCTGTACTGTGTCTGCTAATCTGCCTACCAGAGCGAATCCCCACAGTATGTATACCCCTTATCATATGTACAGTGCTATGGAATATATGGTTCCCCACAGTGCCATCCTGTATGTAAAATTCCCCCAATAGTTCCCCCTGTATAAAATACCCCCCCAACAGTGCTACCTTATGTATAAAATGACCCTAGCAGCTATATATATATATATATATATATAATTTCCATCAATAGTGCCAACTTCATATGAACTACCCCCCCAGCAGTGCCCCCTGTAAGTAAAATGCCTGACAAGTGTTTCCCTAGTATAAAATACCCTATAATAGTACCACCTTATGTATGAGATTTCCCCCCAGCAGCACCTCCCTGTATATAAAATGCCCCCAGTATAAAATACCCCCAACAGTGCCACCTTATGTATAAGGTCCCCCACCAGCTATGCCCCCCCAACAGTGTTCCCCCAGTATAAAATACCCCCCCCCCCCCAATAGTACCACCTTATGTATGAAATCCCCCCCCCCCCCCAGCAGTGGCCCCTCTATATAAATTGCCTCCAATAGTGCCACATGTATATAAAATGCCCCCAATATTGTCCCCCCCAGAATAAAATACCCCTAACGGTGCCATCTTATATATCAAATTCCCCCCCAGCAATGCCCCCTGTATATAAAATCACCCCAATAGTGCCCCCAATAGAAATGTATTAACTCTTTTGCTGGGTGCAAAAAAAAAAACAAAAAAACTCACTTATGCACTGACACTCACTCTGTGCTGGAAGGACCTAACACTCCCAGCATCATGATGTCACATGTGAGCGTCAGGTCCTTCAAGTGCGGAGCGACAATAGGTCATCAATATTAATGGCTGCACAACCCCTTTAAAATAAAGGATCCTTTTTTTTTTTTTTTCTGTTTTTATGACTGATCCAAAGAACGGAAAACGACAGTCATGTAAACCCGACCTAAAAGTGGTTTTCTGCCATATTTTAACTGATGACCAGGGCCGTCTTTAATATTGATTTGGACCCTGGGCAAAAATTTACTTGGGCCCCCTGGATCCCGCCTTCCCACACCCTAGCAAGCAATCACGCCCTCCACCACAACACACACAAAAAAAATCCAAACAACTGGTAGAGTATAGTGAATGACTGTAAATACTTCCAGTTCTGAAGACTCCAGCGGCTCAGGATCAGTGCTCTGGGCAGCTGGGCTCAGGCTGGAAGTGGGCACCGCTCTGCAGGAAGGAGACCAGGGCTCGGCTCACCCTAGTGTTACAGTGCACCCCAGCCCCCCACAGTATGCAGTATAGCACCCTATAGTATACAGCAACCCACAGTATGCAGTATAGCACCCCACACTATACAGTACCCCACAGTATATAGTAGAGCAGTATAGCATCCCACAGTATACAGTACCCCACAGTATACAACACCTCACAGTATACAGTAGAGCAGTATAACACCTCACCGTATATAGCACCCCAAACTATACACGATACAGCACCCCACACTATACAGCCCTCCCACACTATACAGTACAGCAGTATAGCACCCCACAGTATACAGGCCCCCCCCCACAGTATACAGCACCACCCCACTATACAGTAGTTTACAGTATATTAGCATAACAGCCCCTGTCACCTTTTTCTGATGTAATCTTCACAAAAAAAGCTCCACAGTTAAGGCAAACTTCTCCTGCAACACTAGTGGTAGGACCTGTGATGACCTCATAGCCATGTGACCAGTAATATTGCTAGGTTACTGGTCACATGGTGATGATGTCATCTAAGGTCCTAGATCACATTCACAGCTCTAACAGTACGATGCCTGGACCCAGTGCCAGCAGGCATGGCATGGCAGCACCCCCTGTGTAGCTGACAGCCTGACACCCAGGGCAGTTGCTAGCAGGGCTCAAGAGGCAGCTGCCTTGGGCCCCCCAGGAGCAACTGGGCCCGGGGCAGCTGCCCCTTTTGCCCCTTGGTAAAGACGGCCCTGCTGATGACCTATACTCTGGATAGGTCATCAGTATCTGATGGGTGGGGGTCCAACACCCAAGCTCCCACCAATCAGCTATTTGAGAAGGCACCAGCACTCCTGCAAGTGCCATGGGCTTTTCTCTGCTTGAGAAGCACAGCGCAGTACATTGTATAGTGGCTGTGCTTAGTATCACAGCTCAGCATGGGGCTGGACTGTGCCTCGGCCATGTAAATGATGAATATGTTATCACATGACAGGCTACTTTCACACTCGCATTTTGGCTTTGTTTGTGAGATCCGTTCAGAGCTCTCACAAGCGGTCCAAGACGGATAAGTTTTGCTCTAATGCATTCTGAATGGAAAAGGATCCGCTCAGAATATATCAGTTAAGTCTCCATTCCGCTCTGGAGGCGGACACCAAAACGTTGCCTGAAGCACTTTGCTGTCCGCTTGACGAAACTGAGCCAAACAGATCCGTCCTGGCACACAATGTAAGTCAATTGAGACAGATCCGTTTTCTATGGCACAATAGAAAACTGATTCGTCTCCCATTGACTTTCAATGGAGTTCATGACTGATCAGTCTTGGCTATGTTATAGATAATAGAAACGGATCCGTTCATGACGGATGCATGCAGTTGTATTATTGTAACGGATTCGTTTTTGCAGATCCATGACGGATCCGCCCAAAACGCGTGTGTGAAAGTAGCCTTGGACAAGTCTGAGAGAAGAGTGCAGTGCCACAGTGAAGCTCTACTGCCTTCTTAACCGCCTCCGGACCGCCTAACGCAGATCCGCGGTCCGGAGGCGGCAGCGCTGCGCACAATCACGCACTGGCGCGTCATCTCGCGAGACGCGAGATGACGTGCTTAGCCGGCCCGCGCATGCGCAATGCGGGCCGGCATTTCGTCAAGGGGGTCGCGTCATCAGCTTGCCAGCCAATGATCGCGGCTGGCAAGCTGATGATTTTTAAAAAATCCAATCATAAGCCATATAGCAGATCATATTAGTAAATATGATCTGTTTTATGGCTGCCCTGCTCCTCTGCTGGTCCTTTTCGTCGGTTGGATCCAGCAGAGGAGCAGGCTTCACAGTGAGTAGCACCAAACACCACACACTAGCCCCAGATCACCCCCTGCACCCCAATTAACCCTTTGATCGCCCCTGTCAATCACTAGTGAAAGGAAAAAAGTGATCAGTGTAAACTGTCACCTTTTTTTTTCACTGGTATTGACCGTTAGGTTTTAGGATAGTTTAGGCCCCTTGGTTAGGTAGTTTAGGGATCAGTTAGCGCCCAGCCCACCGCACCGCAGTCCCTTATTCGCTGATTAGCGTATCGCTAATCAGCATTTGTACTTTTATAGTATCTGGAAGTGATCAAAACTGATCACAGTCAGATCTATAATAGTATTAGTGTCACTTTAGTTCGCCCTCCACCCAAAACGCAGTGTTTGCCCGATCAGGCCTGATCGGTCGCCCACACGTGCGTTCACCCACGCCCGCCCCACCGCAGTGACAAAAAAAATATATATTTTTTTATCACTGCACATTCACTTTACACGCGCTGCGGCGATAAAAAAATCTATTTTTATATTTTTTATCAACCGCAGCGGCCTCCGTTACTTCGCTAGCCTCCCATTTGTAAGACAGGCTTGCTTTTTTTCTTGGGTAGTCTTAGGGGATACCCCTAAATTTAGTTGCCCAAATGTCAAACAGCAGGTATTCTTCTGAAGAGGCCTACAGGCTTCTGACCCAGTCGGATGAGGAATGGGAACCCTCATCTGACGAATCTAGCGGGTCAGAATACGAACCTGTAGAAAGCAGTGGCTCTCTGACCCAAAGTTCGGACGAGGAGGCTGAGGTCCCTGATACCACCAGGCGTACCCCGCCCCGTGTCGCTAGACCACAGGTTGTGCAGGATCCGCTTCAAGGGCAGCAGAGTGGGGCTGGCGCTGTCGGATTACGTGGTGAGGCATACACCAGCAGCGCAGCCCTCCCTGGACCTAGTACCAGCACATGGTGAAGTGGCGAGCACCAGAAAGGCAGTTGAAGCTGGTACGGTGGCACGAGCAGTAGTTACCCCGTCGCAGACGGGCCCGTAGACCCCCTAGAATCCCTGAGGTGCTGGCAAACCCTGATTGGCAGTCCCCAACTTCAGCCGCACCTGTAGTTCCCCCTTTCACCGCCCAGTCTGGAGTTCGGGTTGAGACAGCTCAGATCGGTTTGGCCCTGGGACTTTTTGAGCTGTTCTTGACTGCGGAGCTCTTGGACTTAGTCGTGGCCGAAACAAACCGGTATGCCACACAATTTATAACCGCTAACCCGGGAAGCTATTATGCCCAGCCTTTCCGGTGGAAACCAGTCCAAGTTTCCGAAATTAAAACTTTTCTGGGCCCTCTCCTCAACATGGGTCTAACCAAAAAGCATGAATTGCGGTCCACGAACCCAATTCATCACATGCCCATGTTCTCTGCTGCTATGTCCAGGGCACTTTTTTAGGCCATCCTGCGTTTCCTGCACTTTAGTGACAATAGCACCTCCCGTCCCAGAGGCCACCCAGCTTTTGACCGGCTCCACAAAATTCGGCCCCTCATAGACCATTTCAACCAGAAATTTGCAGATTTGTATACCCCAGAGCAAAACATCTGCGTAGACGAGTCCCTAATACATTTAACCGGGCGCCTTGGCTTCAAACAATACATCCCAAGCAAGCGCGCCCGGTATGGGGTCAAATTGTATAAGCTCTGTGAAAGGGCCACAGGCTATACCCACAAATTTCGTGTCTATGAGGGAAAAGATCAGACCCTGGAGCCGGTCGGTTGCCCTGACTACCTGGGGAGCAGTGGGAAGACAGTCTGGGACTTGGTGTCACCCTTATTCGGCAAGGGGTACCATCTTTATGTGGACAATTTCTACACAAGTGTGGCCCTCTTTAGGCATTTGTTTCTAGAACAGATTGGCGCCTGTGGCACCGCGCGAACTAGTCGAGCGGGCTTCCCCCAACGGCTCGTTACCACCCGTCTTGCAAGGGGGAGAGGGCTGCATTGTGTAACGAAGAACTGCTTGCGGTGAAATGGAGAGACAAGCGTGACATTTACATGCTCTCCTCCATTCACGCAGACACGACAATACAAATTGAGCGAGCAACCCGTGTCATTGAAAAGCCCCTCTCAGTCCACGACTATAACCTTCACATGGGAGGGGTGGACTTCAATGACCAGATGTTGGCTCCGTATTTAGTGTCCCGCAGAACCAGACGCTGGTATAAGAAGGTGTCTGTATATTTAATTCAATTGGCTCTGTATAATAGTTTTGTTCTCTACAGTAAGGCTGGGAGAACACGATCCTTCCTCAAATTTCAGGAAGAGATCATCGAGAACCTCCTGTACCCAGGAGGTTCCGTGGCCCCATCCACCAGTGTAGTTAGCCGTCTACACGAGCGACATTTCCCCAATGTCGTTGCCGGTACCTCAACCCAACCGTCACCCCGAAAAAGATGTTGTGTCTGTAGCAGGAGTGGAATAAGGCGTGACACCCGCTATTTCTGTCCTGACTGTCCTTACCACCCTGCCCTATGCTTAGGGGAGTGTTTCCGGAAGTACCACACACAGGTACACCTAGCATAGGGATCACATCTCACCAGGACAGGCACACAGGGCTATTAGGACCCATTCACTCACAGCTGCTGCAAACGTCTCCTTTCACCTGGGGCAAAGTGCATAACGCACTTCGCCACATCTTTGGGCGCTTTGCACATTGACCCATGGGGAAGGAGAGGTTTGTTCTATAAAGGTAAAAAAAAAAAAAAAACACCAGTAAGCAAAAAGGTTAATGTTCAGTTCAAAAAGTTAAAGTTTATATGTTCTGTTCCAAAGTTAATAAAATTATTGCGTTGCGGCCTGTTTTTTTTTTTTTACCTTCAAGGTGGACCAACCGATCGACTAGCTGCAGCACTGATGTGCATTCTGACAGAAGCATTGCGCTGCTGTCAGATTACACGCAAGTCGGTGTATGCGGCGCTGCAAGACGAGATTTCTCCTCTGCAGTAAAAGATACGTTTGCCAAGGCATATGAGCTGAGGAGGAGGCGGTGTTCCTATGCTTTGGCAAACACTTTGTATAAAAAAATAAAAATAAATCCCAGCAATGATTTATTCATCCGCATCGATTGATGTGAATGGAGAAATCTGGTTTACCAGGGCATACGAGCTAAGTGGGTATGGATGTTGGGTGGAGCTCCTATGTCCTGGCAGACGCCTTTCCCCTCCTTTTTTTTTTTTTGGCAGAGATTTTTTCATCCACATTGATCGATGCGAATGAAGAAATCTGTGCCGTTCATTTTTTTTCTTTCAGCCCAGAGGCTCAACGGAAAAAAATAATCTCGTTACCTGTATGCTCAATATAAGGAGAATAGCAGAAACTCCTAATGCTGGCCATACATGTAATGATTGCGGAGACCCTCAAATGCCAGGGCAGTACAAACACCCCACAGCTGACCCCATTTTGGAAAGAAGACACCCCAAGGTATTCGCTGAGGGGCATATTGAGTCCATGAAAGATTAAAATTTTTGTCCCAAGTTAGCGGAAAGTGAGACTTTGTGAGAAAAAACAAAAAAAAAAAACAATTTCCGCTAACTTATGCCAAAAAAATATATTCTATGAACTCGCCAGGCCCCTCATTGAATACCTTGGGGTGTCTTCTTTCCAAAGTGGGGTCACATGTGGGGTATTTATACTGCGCTGGCTTTTTAGGGGCCCTAAAGCGTGAGAAGTCTGGGATCCAAATGTCTAAAAATGCCCTCCTAAAAGGAATTTGGGCACCTTTGCGCATCTAGGCTGCAAAAAAGTGTCACACATCTGGTATCGCCGTACTCAGGAGAAGCTGGGGAATGTGTTTTGGGGTGTCATTTTACATATACCCATGCTGGGTGAGAAAAATATCTTCGTCAAATGCCAACTTTGTATAAAAAAAATTGAAAAGTTGTCTTTTGCCAAGATATTTCTCTCACCCAGCATGGGTATATGTAAAATGACACCCCAAAACACATTCCCCAACTTCTCCTGAGTACGGCGATACCAGATGTGTGACACTTTTTTGCAGCCTAGGTGGGCAAAGGGACCCACATTCCAAAGTGCACCTTTCGGATTTCACCGGTCATTTTTTACAGATTTTGATTGCAAACTACTTCTCACGCATTAGGGCCCCTAAATTGCCAGGGCAGTATAACTACGCCACAAGTGACCCCATTTTGGAAAGAAGACACCCCAAGGTATTTTGTGATGGGCACAAAAAGCTATAATCCTCAAAATCTTCCTTTAGAAGCGGTTGGTACAACCTTGCATCCAGTCTTCTACCTGTGTGAGCAAGGCCATAACCAAGTGGGCGAACAAACTGTGACAGTGTATTACCTCAGGGGGACGCTCCAGAGGAGCTTTCTGACATTTCTCTTACATCTGTGGGGCATCGTTGGACGCGGCCCAGCTTATGACCCGGTCTTCGGCCGTTCTTTTGGCTATCCTTCGTACCCTCTGGCTGGGCTGCAGATAATGCAACAGATGGGCCTTAACAGCCCTCCCCTTTGCTGGAGGTAGAATCTTTGGCAAGCATCTGGATGAGATCATCTCTGACGCTGGGAGGGGGGTAAAAAGCACCCAATTGTCACAGAGAAAATCCCTTTGTCCACATACAAAAAGAACAGACCTATTTTTCAGCCCTTTCTGCATTTCTCCAGCCCCAAGTGGCCGGACAACAAGTCTACCCAAGATAGGAAGCGCAAGCCCTCTAAACCACGTCTATCATAACGTCCTCACCCCTAGGGTTCCAAGTGCTACACGGCAAAGCCCTCCTCAGCATGATTTACTGCCAGTCGAATGGGCAGCTGGCTGTACCTGTTCCAACAGGATTGGTTGGCTCACGTTTCAGACATCTGGGTGCAAGAGTTCATATTGGAAGGGTACTTGCTGGAGTTCACTTCTAGTTTTTTTTGTTTTTGTTTTGTTCATCTCCTCTGAACCCCCCTTCCGCCGCCCGTGTCTTTTTTCAAGCTATGCACACTCTACTTTGGCAGGATGTGATCGTTTCAGTTCCTGCCCAAGACTTTTTCTATGCCAGTCTCTTTGTGGTCTCTAAAAAGGAGGGCACGGTCTGGCCCATCCTGAACCTCAAAACTCTAAACCGCTATGTTTGTGTGCAGCGCTTCAAGATGAAGTCCTTGAGGTTGGTTATTGTGCCCATGGAGCAGGAAGAATCTCTGCTCCTCTGTGGGTCAGCCACCAGAGGTTTATCAGGTTTGCAATGGGCCCCTCCAACACCAATTTTTGGCCCTTCCGTTTAGATTAGCCACAGCCCCCAGGGTCTTCATCAAGATTCTGGCCTCGGTCATGGCTATCCTCCATGGAAGGGGGATTCTCTGCAGTGTCAGAGTCTGCGGATTGTCTTAGACACACTGGATCGTTTTGGTTGGATCCTGTACCTGTCCAAGTCATGCCTTTTATCCGTCTCAGCGGCTATCGTTTCTAGGCATGGTGTTCAACACTCATCAGGTCAAGGTGTTTTTGCCTTCAGAGAAGCTGTCCACATTTTGCCTTCAAGTCCTCCCCTTACTATGGCCCCACCCACTCCCCATTCGACAATGCATGAGAGTTCTAGATCTCATGGTCTCGGCCTTCAAGGCAGTCACCATTGTGCAGTTCTACACCAGGACTCTTCAAAGGGCCATTCTCGCCAATTGGGACAGGTCTCCAGCCTCACTGGATCTGCTTCTGCGCCTTTCGGCTTTAACGCGCTGGGCCCTAAGGTGGTGGACCACTTTGTTGATGTTGACATTGGGTCGCACATTCATTTCCCTCCATGGGCTCTTGGTTACGATGGATCCAAGCCTGTGATGCTGGGGAGGGGTGTTGGTAAGTCTCTCAAGGAATGCTCCCTTCAAATCAACATACTGGAATTGAGGTCTGGCTCACTGGACAGACCCATCTGCTGAGACATCCAGTTCACTTTCAGTCTGACAACTCCATGGTGGTCACCTACCTCAACCACTAGGGTGGCACCCGGAGTCCTTCAGCCATGGTGCAGACGGCTCTCTTCCTCATATGAGCATAGAGGCATGTTTCTGCGCTGTCAGCAGTTGACATTCATGGCGTGGACAATTGGATTGCAGACTCTCGGTCGTGAACACCTCTATCCTGGCGAATGGGCCCTCCATCCTCAGGTTTTTTAGGCAGTCTGTGACAGGTGGGGTCGGCCGGGCGTGGATCATATGTTCTCCTGCTTCAAATGGAATGTCACATCCTTTGGCTCTAGCAACCAACGCGCCTGTAATTCTGTAGAATCAGTTTGAGTTTCCGTACGTCTTCCCATCACTTCCTCCAGGGGCGGGCTGGGCCGGGTGGCAAGCAGGCAATTGCCCCCCAGGCCGCCTAACTTTAACAAAAATTATTTATATTTTTTATTCTTCAGGGCCGCACCGCCGATCACCACAGGCGGCGCGGCCCTGGATATAATTGCGGCGGCGACTCAGGGAGAGGCGTGTCCCTCCCCTGTTCTTCTGATAGGCCGCAGGCACTAATGCCTGCAGCCTATCAGAGGCCGGCTCAGGCAGCGCGATGACGTCATTATCATCGCGCCGCCTGAGTCGGGCGGCACACAGCAGGGACACAGGCCAGAAGAGGCCTGCATCGCTGCTGATGGAGGTAAGTAAAAAACAGTAAATCGAATACAGCGGCTCACCCCTGTCACGTATGGGTAGGTGCTCACCCTCTGGTCCTACCCCCAGGACCCCAAAGGATTCAAAGGTAATATGTAAAGTGAGGGGGCACACACACCAGAGAAACAGTATGGAAACAATTGACGGATGAATAATTAATATTTATTACTCTAAAAACACTCCCCTAAAAAGATATATATAAAACATACATAAAATAATAACAACCTATAGTTAATTGTCATGTAAATCCACTGATATGGGTAATAATGTCGATTGTTCAGCTGCAGTATTCTGGATAGTACTGTGGGTATAATAAAATAAAGTTCATCCAAATGGTATCCCACTTTGTACGGTACTGTGGCACAAACAAGTATGCAATGTCCAGAAGGTAACTTCAACAGGTGTATTTTACTTTCAATGCAATGGAACAATGCTGCTGGCTATATATCAATATCCAGTATTCAGAATAGCATGCGTGAATGTTTGCACAGATCCTCAGATTACTCACAGTGTCCAGCCGCTTGCAGTCTCCCGGTCTCACCCGGTCTCACCCCTCCTTATTGTACGGCTGTAGCGCTGGTTTTCCGAGTAGCCGAACACGGCCGTCTGTGGCGTCCCACGTGACCTGATGCTCTGGGGTTCCGGGCGGACGCTGCGATGACGTCACTGCTATGCGGCGGTAATTTCAAATCTGGTAGCGGATCTCTTCTGCTGGCAACTTGATATTTAATTTCTTTATCCTTTATTCTTTTGTTGAATCCACGCTCACTCCACAATGCCACTATATAGTCGGTTGTATTAAGAATAACCACGGCACCACCCTTATCCGCTGGTCTTATAACAATGTTACTTTCCTCCTGTAGGGATTTAATGGCCTTGATCTCTTCTCTATTTAAATTCGTATTGACCCTGCGACTTTTTATTTTTCTCAAATCGCGTTCCACATTGTTCTTAAAAGTGGCCATTTCACTACTAATCTCCTGCCTGGGGAATTTTTTCGATTTGGCTTTAAGGTCTGTATGCACATATTTGTTTTTATTACTTCCCATATCCATTTCCCTATTAATGGGATTTTTGAGGAAATATTTCTTTAGACATAAACGTCTGATAAATTTCTCAACTCCTATAAATGTGGCAAATTTATCCATTGGATTAGTGGGGGCAAACTTTAAACCTTTATTAAGGAGCTGCACCTGGGTCTCTGTAAGTGCGATATCACTGATATTGATTACATTGGTGGTTGGTGTTTTTACTTTCTGTGTTTTTTCTTTTTGTGCATGTCGTCCTCTCCGTATTCTTCGTTGTGATTGTACCTGTGTGACCTGCTGGTTGTTGGTGTAAATTGATATGTCGTGTTCTGATGATGTCTGTGCTCTTGTCTGTGTGTCTGATAGTGCCCTCTGCCCTGTTGGTATTCCCTCGGACGATCCCTCAAATTGTAATTGTGGACATAATCCTGTGTTTTGTGACTGTGTTTCTTTATCTCTTGTCGTGGTGGGGTGGGAGTGCGTGTGCTCCTTATTCGTGCTTGGTGATGTGGTGGTGTAAAGTCTAAAAAATGTGGTGTAGCTAGTGTTTCATACCTATTTGAAATTTTGACATTTTCAAATTGTGTATTTATGTGTTCAACCTCCCTTTGTTCATGAATCTCAGTGATTTCCTTCCTTTCCATATGATGTAGTTTCCTAGATTTTTTACCAATTATTTCTCTTTCTAGTGTGTCTAGATTTTTACAAATTCTCTCATGCCATTTATGAACTGCATCCGTATCCGGAAATGTTTCCATTTCTTTTTTTAGGGTATCAATTTGTCCTGACATTTCTTCTGTCATTTGTATCCTTCTTTTTATGATCATTTGTACAAGGGCCTCCGACTGTATTTTTAAAAAACCATCCCATTCCTTTTTGAATCTATCATTCACCAGATCGGGGGCAGGTATCTTGGTGAGTGTCAGACCCTTAGGGATATAGCCCTTGTCCAAATATTGTGTAAGTGATCTAATCTCCCACTTATTACGCAGTTGGCGTTGCAAAGTCCTCTCCAAATTTTTAAAAACATCATCCATAGATCTCATCGTTTCTATTGATGCTTCCCCTTCCAAATTGAAGGTAAAAGCTTCAATTTTTTTACCATTAAATCCCTACAGGAGGAAAGTAACATTGTTATAAGACCAGCGGATAAGGGTGGTGCCGTGGTTATTCTTAATACAACCGACTATATAGTGGCATTGTGGAGTGAGCGTGGATTCAACAAAAGAATAAAGGATAAAGAAATTAAATATCAAGTTGCCAGCAGAAGAGATCCGCTACCAGATTTGAAATTACCGCCGCATAGCAGTGACGTCATCGCAGCGTCCGCCCGGAACCCCAGAGCATCAGGTCACGTGGGACGCCACAGACGGCCGTGTTCGGCTACTCGGAAAACCAGCGCTACAGCCGTACAATAAGGAGGGGTGAGACCGGGTGAGACCGGGAGACTGCAAGCGGCTGGACACTGTGAGTAATCTGAGGATCTGTGCAAACATTCACGCATGCTATTCTGAATACTGGATATTGATATATAGCCAGCAGCATTGTTCCATTGCATTGAAAGTAAAATACACCTGTTGAAGTTACCTTCTGGACATTGCATACTTGTTTGTGCCACAGTACCGTACAAAGTGGGATACCATTTGGATGAACTTTATTTTATTATACCCACAGTACTATCCAGAATACTGCAGCTGAACAATCGACATTATTACCCATATCAGTGGATTTACATGACAATTAACTATAGGTTGTTATTATTTTATGTATGTTTTATATATATCTTTTTAGGGGAGTGTTTTTAGAGTAATAAATATTAATTATTCATCCGTCAATTGTTTCCATACTGTTTCTCTGGTGTGTGTGCCCCCTCACTTTACATATTACCTTTGATGGAGGTAAGTATTAGTGTTTTTTTTTTTCTTTGTGGGGGGGGAGCTGGCACTATGTGGGGGGGGGGAGCTGGCACTATGTGGGGGGGGGGAGCTGGCACTATGTGGGGGGGGGGGGAGCTGGCACTATGTGGGGGGGGGGGAGCTGGCACTATGTGGGGGGGGGGAGCTGGCACTATGTGGGGGGGGGGGGAGCTGGCACTATGTGGGGGGGGGAGCTGGCACTATGTGGGGGGGGGGGAGCTGGCACTATGTGGGGGGGGGGGAGCTGGCACTATGTGGGGGGGGGAGCTGGCACTATGTGGGGGGGAGCTGGCACTATGTGGGGGGGGGAGCTGGCACTATGTGGGGGGGGGCTGGCACTATGTGGGGGGGGGGGGGAGCTGGCACTATGTGGGGGTAATCTGGCACTATGGGGGGGCTGGCACAATAAGGGAGCTGACACTATTGGGGGGGATCTGGCACTATAGGGGGGGGGCTGACACTATGGGGGAGCTAGCACTATGGGGGGGCTGACACTATGGGGGGATGTGGCACTATTGGGGGGGGCTGGCACTATGGGGGGGGAGCTGGCACTATGGGGGGGGGGGAGCTGGAGCCTGGCACTATGGGGGCCTTACACTGAGGGGAGCTGGCACTATTGGAGGAGCTGGCACTATGGGGGCATTTCTTACTGGCACATTATGGGGGGCACCATGGGGGAGAGGAGCACTAAAGTGGCTTTTTTGGGGCTCTAAAGTGGCTTTTTTTTTATTATTGGCACATTCTGGGGGGCACTATAGGGGAGAGCAGCACAATGGGGCATCTGGTGTCACTATAGGGGCATTATTTAGGGGCACTATGGGACAGTGGGGGCTCTAAAGGGGCCTTTTGGGGGACAATTATTTTTGGGGGACATTATCTTTATACTATTAGTGTCTGGGCGCAGTTATTTTTTAGAGTACTGTGTGCCAATAATTGTTTAAGGGGGCACTATCTGTGTGGTAGTAGTATTTCCAGGGGGACTGTTTCTGCAGTATAGTATTGGGGGTGGCAGAAAAGGGTGTTCAGAAGATGTGAAGATGATGGAAATGTGGGAAACTAATGTCTGTTTGTCAATCTCTGCAGAGACGGGAGATGGCAGAAAAATCATCATGGCGGTCTGGTCTGAATGGAGAAGATGAGGAAAGAGTGTCTACAACACAGGTGACATCACTGGATGTAAGAGGTATGTGGCACTATGTAGGAGAGGAGATGCTCCGGCTCCTTCCCCTGCCATTTGCAGAACGAGGATTCAGAGCTGGGTGAGGACGATGAAAGGGGGGCAGCAGGCCACGGGCGGGTGGCAGATGGTGGGGGGAACCACAGGCCTTGAGCAGGATCTGGGGAGGGAGGAGAGCTGCAGCCGGCTGTTTATTGTATAATGTGAAGCAGGCAGTGCAGCCAGGACAGACCCCCCCCCCCCTCTCTCCGTATGATGTGTAGAGACAGGCCGCAACTATAGAATGTCAGCGGTACAGTGTTTGTTGGGAGTGGCCTATTATATGTAGGAGGGGCTTTAATAATGGGCGGGGCTAAAATGGGTCACTTGACTGGATTTGCCCCCCAGGACTAAGGCTGCCAGCCCTCCCCTGACTTCCTCTCATTTGGCTGCTCTGAAAAATCAAGTCTAAGGGTCTCCAAGTCATCCTAGTAACTCTCGACTGGCCCCATCATGTGTGGCACATATCGCTGTTAGCCCTTCTCTATGACTAACCCTGGCATGTCCTTCTTTGAGAAGATCTGTTATCTCGGGGTCCTCTCTTCCACCAGAATTTACAGTTGCTGCAATTAACGGTATGGCTGTTGAGGCCGCCTTTCTAAGGGCTCATGGTTTTTCAGAAGCTGTGATCCAGGCCAGGAAGCCATCTTCCTCCAAGATTTACCTGAAAATCCTTCTTTCGTTAGTGCGAGCTCAACCAGCTGTCTCCTATAAAGTACTTACTCCCAAAGCTCTTATCCTTCCTGCAATCCAGCCTGATGGGGATAGCGCCCAATTCCCTCAAAGTTCAAGTCTCTGCTCTTTCAAATATTTTTTTTTCAGCACAACCTGGCCTCTGTTTCAGCGGTTCCAACCTTCTTGTAGGGGGTTGCTCATTCAGTACCTCCCTACCGCAAGCCACTGAACCTGTGGATCTTAATCTTGTCCTTGACGCCCTCCAGGCATCGCCGTTTGAGCCTTTGTAGGAGGTGGTCTTTCTGGTGGCTGTTACCGCCATTTGGCGGGTGTTGGAGCTTGCAGCCCTCTCCTGTCACTCTCCTTTCCTAGTACTCCATCAGGACAAAGTGGTCCTCCATTCTGTTCATGTTTCCTTCTGAAGGTGGTGTCTTTGTTCCATCTCATTGGGGAGATTGTGTTGCCTTCATTTTGCCCCTCTCCTTCCCACTCCTGGGAGTGATCTTTCCACACTCTGGATCTGGTTGGGGCTATTCGCATTTGTTCCCTTTTCATGATCCCAGATGGCCAAAGCGAGGACGGGCGGCATCCTATTCTTCCATTTCGCAATGGATTCATTTGGCTATTGTGGAAGAGTATCGCATCAAACGGGCAGTAGGAGCCTCCTGGGCTGTGAATCATGGGGCTTCGACCCTTTAGGTGTTGTGACACAGTGAGGGGTTGTATCTGGCAAGGCAGGTATTTTCCTCCCAGCATGTACGGCTGGGCTGGTTTCTAGCCAGGTGAGGTCAAATACTGGACCAGAGTTTAAGTGCCGGTCAGGGTTTTGGCAGCACCTGGCTGTCTTTAAATAGGCAGCTGGGCTCAGCAGAGATGTCTCTGTTTTTGGGATCTGAGGCTTTCTGCAGTGCTGGAGGGCTGAGAGCCGCATGCTCGGGAAACAGGCCCCCTAAAGCCTGCTGTGGACTACTGGAGGAAGAACTGCCCGCAAGGTGACTTGTGTTATGTGAATTAACACCAAGACTGCAAAGTTACGTGGTGTTTTGTACAATTGGCTCAAGTGTGAATAAACACATGTTTTGAGTTAAGAACTTGTATTTTGCCTCTGTACTGCGCCCGCTTACCCTATCCACCAGAGCAAAACCCCACAATTGGTGGAAGATGCAGGCAAGAGCAGTGAGGCTGGCGTGAACACTGATATTTTGGGTTTCTGCATTTTTCAGGCACAGTTGTATGTCGTACCTTAAACCAGCTGTATTCCAACCAGTGTCCCACTACAAAATGGAGGCTGTTGTAAAGGCCCTCATGGAGGTTAATCTGCCGCAGCAATTTACAAACCTGCAGCAACGCGAGGCTAATAAGCAGCAGCAAGAGACCAACCAGTTTCTGCTACAACACGTGATGGCTTTGCAGACAGCAGGAGCAACCCCAAGCGTCCACAATGCCTGGAAAGCAGTCCGTGCCACGATTCCTAAGATGACCTACCTGGCGATGTATGAGAAAGTCGCTATCAGAGAAAAGCTACCCTGTGACCAGTGGGCCGAGGTCTTCGCTCCATTCCTGGCATCCGATTCCCAGCAGGTGTATTTTGACTTGCCGGACGATCAAGCGGCCGACTACCAAAAAAGTAAAGGGTGAGATTTTGGCAAGACTGGGGGTGAATGTGTTGATCCGGGCCCAGCAGGTACATCAGTGGGGGGTTTAAGCCGGCTGAGCCTGCGAGGACCCAGTATTATGACTTACTTCACCTCTTGCAAAAGTGGCTACAGCCTGATGTGCTGAGTCCCACGGCTATGCTGGATAGACTATTGGCTGATATGTTCTGGAGGGCTCTGCCACCCCCTCTCCAGCACTGGATCGGCCAGGTGTCTCCTGGCAACGCCCTAGAAATGGTGGACCTGGTGGTGTGCTACGAGGCTACTAAGACTGTTTCAGGGTGTTCTTTTGGGAGGGGGCAGTCAAACCCCGTAAATCTCCATCCCAGACCCGGCGACTTGTACCAACCAAACCGAGGTGTGTCCTCTACAGATCTGGCTCTGACAGTCTGCTGGCTGTGTCAGAAGCCGGGCCATGTAAGAGCTGACTGTCCCCATCAGGTGGAACCCATGGATACTAACTATGGATACCGTCAGTCGCTATATGCCAGGAAGCTGTGGGCAGCAGGTAACCCAAAAACTCTAAACCACCTATGCCAGGTGTAGGTAGGAGACGCTCCAGTGGAGGCTCTGCTGGACTCAGGGAGTCTGGCATTTGTTGTAAGGGGTCCCCTGGTACGGTCAGCGGAGTATACTGGCCGGAAAGTCGGGGTCATCTGCATCCATGGAGACTTAAAAGACTATCCCACAGGGAGAGACTTCCCAGCACTGTGGCCTGCTATGAGAGTGACTGATACCCATGAGACAGGGTAACCCTAGCAGACTGGCCCGGCTCAGGGGGAAGACCAGAACCCTTGGAACCTGAGACCGAAGGGCCAGCAGTAAGGGTGATCGCCAGTTCGGTGGTCCTGAATTGGCAGACCTCATTGTCTCCGGGGATAATTTTGTACCCTTTCGTCCTAACCAGCAGCACAAGTGGGGATTTGCCCCTGTAAAGCTGGTCAGGACAGGCGGAATTTTATTGAACAAAAAAATTTTGCCAAGTATCTCATTAATTAATTGATGCCCACCCCAATATAACCCGCCCCTTGTCTGGACGGGGTCGCTTTTTTTCTGTCCTGCGGACTGGAAATGGACAGGCTGAACTCCTTCTAGGAGTTCCCCTTGTAGGGTTAATTGTATATTTGTCTAGTAGGTGACAATTTCTGTCTTATGTTTTTCAGGTGGCGGCGCGACCCCGTGTTTATAGCGCTTACCTCTGCATCGGTCGGGCGCTGGGCAGCGTCCGGTCCTGCTGTGCGCTGCCTCCGCCATCTCGCGAGACCGGAAGTGCGTCAACCGCATCACTCTCCGGGGGGGAAGAAGAAGAAGAAGAAAAAAATAATAAAAAAAAAGCATTCCATGCGCAGCTGAAATAAAAGTTAAGAAGGCAGCGTCCTCTTGGTTTCTCGTTGCCCTCAGCTAGGTGGTGAGAGGGTGTTGCGTTGGGGGGGGGGGGGCCTTGAAATTGATGTCGATCAAACTAAAAAAATTAGTTTTACTTTCGGGGGCACGTGGGGTGGGCGTGCCCTGACCGCCTTATTTAAAGGGTTTCTGTCACCTCCCCTCAGCCAAAAAACGATTTAAAAGCAGCCATGCAGCACAGCTTACCTGGATTAAGCTGTGCTCTTTTATCTTGAAATCCGTCCAGCAGTTACTGCAAAAAACGACTTTGATCGATATGTAAATGTCTCCTGAAGGTGCCCAGAGGGGCGTTTTTTTCTTCTTAGTGAGCCCAGTACCGCCCCTCTTTCAGTGCCCAGCCCGCCTTCCTTGTACTTTCTAACCGCCGCCCCCAGCCTGCCACAGCCTCCCCTCCCTCTCCTCCCTCACGCCGAACGAAGTCTCGCACAGGCGCAGTACCCACTGAGGGCTGCGCCTGTGCGATCATCAGGAGACTGAGGGCGGCAGCTTCATCTTCGTCACTGGGCATGCGCCGAGCCCAGTGACGTCCGATGTTGGCTCTTTCCCTCAGTCAGCCTGGTAGGAAGCGCAGAGGATTGCCGATCGGCTGCTGCACCCTGCGCTTTCTCCAGTCTGCCTGCCACAGTGAAGACGGCCAGCGATTTCTTTCCCCACCCTCCCTTCAGGAAAGAAATAAGTATTTGTTTTTGCTCAGTGAAAATGTATAAATTCAGTAAAGCTTTACTTAATATAATAATACCTAATTCGCCCCAACAAATACTTATTTCTTTCCTGAAGGGAGGGTGGGGAAAGAAATCGCTGGCCGTCTTCACTGTGGCAGGCAGACTGGAGAAAGCGCAGGGTGCAGCAGCCGATCGGCAATCCTCTGCGCTTCCTACCAGGCTGACTGAGGGAAAGAGCCAACATCGGACGTCACTGGGCTCGGCGCATGCCCAGTGACGAAGATGAAGCTGCCGCCCTCAGTCTCCTGATGATCGCACAGGCGCAGCCCTCAGTGGGTACTGCGCCTGTGCGAGACTTCGTTCGGCGTGAGGGAGGAGAGGGAGGGGAGGCTGTGGCAGGCTGGGGGCGGCGGTTAGAAAGTACAAGGAAGGCGGGCTGGGCACTGAAAGAGGGGCGGTACTGGGCTCACTAAGAAGAAAAAAACGCCCCTCTAGGCACCTTCAGGACACATTTACATATCGATCAAAGTCGTTTTTTGCAGTAACTGCTGGACGGATTTCAAGATAAAAGAGCACAGCTTAATCCAGGTAAGCTGTGCTTCATGGCTGCTTTTAAATCGTTTTTTGGCTGAGGGGAGGTGACAGAATCCCTTTAAACCTCCAGGTTCTGGAAGTCAGTGTTGCACTTAGTTCTGTGTGCAGCTGACGTCTGGTAGATCGCTTGGTGGTTTCTCTTAGCTCAAAGATGTCGACTAATCCAGATCCTTCTATGCCCTCTCTTGGTAAGGTGGAGGTCATTTTTTCCTGAGGCGAGTTAAATTGCACCCAACTTTAATGTTCTTATTATTTATTCCTAGGGAAGTCTACTCACAAGCAAAGACATCTTGCTTGTTCCAACTGTAGCAACCCATTACCTGATGGATATGAATTCCACCGTTGCCCAGGCTGTCGACCTAGACCAGCGAATCCAGAGCCTACTGTGGTGGAGATGTTCTCCTGGATGGAGTTTATGGATACCTCCATTGCAGAGATAAAAGGCACAGTCTCTAACTAACAAGAGACCTAGACAGGCCTCTCCGGGGCCTGTCCCGATGACCGAGGACGGTGTGTCCATTGAAGATAATTCTTCCTCTGAAGAGGAGGACTCGGCCTTTCTCTTTCCGGCCGAAAAGACTCAAAGGTTATTACGCTCCATCAGGTCAAGGGACCAGGATGTTGAGCATGGGGAAGCTCCACAATCCACCTCTAGGAGGCCAAGGACCTTTAAAGTGGATAAGTCTCTGAAAAAACTAATGGCCATAGAATGGAAACACCCTCGGAGAAAGGTCCGGTTCTGACAAAAAGATTTAAATTAATGTTTCCCCTGCAGGAAGAAGATTCGCAGGGTTGGTTTCCGCCTCCTAAAGTGGATATGGCAATATCCAAACTTTCTAGGAGAACCTTAGTTCCCTCTGACGACGGCAGTAATTTAAAAGACCCCCTAGACAGACGAGCAGAATGCTCGCTTAGACGCAATTACTCTGCTGCAGCCGCCTCTGCCTCTGTGGCTATAGCCTGCAGTGAGGTCTCAAATTTTGTCCGCGCCCGCACACTCAGAATCCAGTCTGATCTGGATTCTTGGGTGTCTAGAGACGATTTTCTGGACCAGTTCAAGACCCTTTTGTTAGGAATAACAGGATGCATCAGGTTTTTTGTCTGATGCATCCTAGCAGCAACTAAAATTAGCTGCCAAATCTATGGCACTTTCTTCGGCCAGCAGACGTCCTCTTTGGCTGAAGCCATGGGCAGCAGACAACACATAAAAATTCAACCTCTGCTCCCTTCCCTATGAGACAGGGCAGGCTATTCGGATCTGAACTTGATCGCCTAATGGAGGACCTCGCTGATAAAAAGGGGAAGTCCCTTCCTTTAACAATCTTTTCGGGGTTGAGGAAGAGGTAGAGCAGCAAGGTTCCAGGGGAGAGACAGGACCCAGAGGCGCCCTGAAGGAAATAAGAGGTAGAGGTCTCGGTCGTGGAAACCGCAGGGATGAACCATGACTCACAGCAGCCCGACGGTTTCCCGTCCCCACCCATTGTTCTAGCCCAAAACCCTTATTTCAATCCTCCAGTCGGAGGTCGTTTAAGTTTATTCAAAGTTTTTGAGAATCAAAAAATATCAGACCCATGGGTGTTAGAACAAAAAACAAAACAAGTGGAGTATTGTATCAAAAGATATATCATTTATTATAAAATAAAAAAAAATGGGGAACAACGGAATGTTGTAATACAGTACACGGAGAAGCACAGGGTGAGTCAGTACAAAAAGACACCATGAAAATACGCAGAGTCATGCGCAATGGGGTACGGTCAGGTGTAAGGCAAGGCTAGGGCTCTGGGAAACCAGTAGGATATTACGTATACTGTTCACCCAATTGAGGGTATGGTACACCCAGTACCACAAACAGAAAATAAACCCAGAGTCGTAGCTGCATACACTAATGATGTATACATCACCATCAATCCCATATGATCATGAATTATGACCAAACTGGGGTGGAGGTGAATGTGAATGATACAAAAGATACATAAATGGTACCATGGGTATGCGCCTAGTGCATGGGGCCCAGTAAAGACACGTACAAGGGAACCATGCACACAGTTTAAATCAAACTAGATGCAGACCGTACCTGAAGACATGGTGTAAGTTGAGAGACAAACCCTGGGCGCGGGACCTCGACGCGCGTTTCACCTCACGGCTTCGTCAGGAGGTGTTAGAAGTCATAACATCAGGGTACAAAATCGATTTTATTTCCCTACCTCAGGAGAGGCTCATCCTGACGAGGGTTTTAACTCCCATCAGACAGTTAGTCCTGGAGGACTCTGTACGGCAGTACATACAGAAGGGGGCACTGGAGGAACTTACTCCGCGCGAGCAAGGTCGGGGAGTTTATTCTCCCATAGTTCTTGTCCCAAAGCCAACCGGGGTTTGGCGTATGATCATCGACCTACGCTATCTAAACCGTTTTATCAGGAAGAAGCGTTTCCGGATGGAAACCATTCTATCATTGCTAAACATCCTGAACCCAGGAGATATGATTGTGACGATAGATCTGAAGGATGCTTACCTTCATGTTCCCATCTATCCAGCACACAGAAAGTATCTCAGAGTTGCTGTGACCATAGATGGAGTAGTGAAGCACTACCAATTTGCTGTGTTGCCCTTCGGCATCTCCTCTGCACACCTTTACAAAGGTGGCGGCTCCTGTTGTCGCGCATTTAAGGCTTTTAGGGTTAGAAGTCGTCCCCTATTTAGACGACTGGCTGCTCAAAGCCACCTCCGCAGTTGTCCTGCAGACTCACCTTCATCAAGCTCTCCACACTCTGCAGACTCTAGGTTGGCTTATAAACTGGGACAAGTCACAGTTGATCCCATCTACCACGAGAACATTCCTAGGGTTTGTGATCGAATCACAGCAGATGACCCTGTTCATGTCGCCACAGAGGAGAGACAGAGTAATAAAAGCTGCAGAGTTTCTACTTCCACCCAGACGGGTGTCTATCAGGGTTCTCATGAGGATGTTAGGCCCCATGTCAGCATCTGCGGAGGCAGTTCCGTGGGCCTTATGGCATCTACGCCAACTTCAGGAAGAAGTTTTAATGGTTTGGAGTTGCAAGCCAAAGGACTTGGACCGGATGCACTCCCTGTTTGTAAAAGTCTGTTATTCACTCAGGTGGTGGAGGAACCTAACAAATGGGAGGTCCTTGATCAAACCTCGTTGGATTATGTTGACCACAGACGCCTCCCTTCTAGGTTGGGGAGCCCATCTGGAGAACTATCCAGTACAAGGTACCTGGAGTCCTCAGTAGAGACTTCTCTTCCAATTTGAGGGAGTTGAGAGCGGTCAGACTAGCCCTCAATCATTTTGCTCCTCTCATCCAGTCAAGCGGTGAGAGTCCGGACCGACAACACAACAGTAGTGGCTTACCTAAACAGACAGGGAGAAAAAAAATCCCAGACTCTCCCACTTACTGGCGGTTCATATCAGAGGAGACCTCAATATAGTGGCAGATCGCCTAAGTCGGGGCCTTCCCATTCCAGGGGAATAGTCATTAAACGAGAACATCTTTTCCAGGATTGTCCAGCGTTGGGGTACTCCAAAGATCGATCTGATGGCAACTCAGTTGAACTCCAAGGTGAACAGGTTCTGCTCCCTTTACAAGGAGGACAATCCTGTAGCGATAGATGCTCTGTCCATAACTTGGAGGTTCAGGCTGGCTTATGTGTTCCCTCCAATTTCCATGATACCAAGGGTATTGATGAAGATCAAGCAAGAGCAGACCTCAGTGATAGCCATCATACCATTCTGGCCAAAGAGGTCTTAGTTCACCCAGCTCATGCAGATGAGTCAGGGCACATATTGGAGACTTCCCCTAATACAGGACCTAGTGTATCAGGACACAGGTCCCTGTCTAGATCTGAGGAGGCTCAGTCTGACAGCCTGGAGATTGAAAGGTCCCTTCTAGATGCTAAAGGGTTATCTGCGGAGGTCTTGAGAACAATCTCGCACTCCCAGGCGGAGTCCACAAACAGGAAATACTCTAGGATATACAAGATTTTCATTCTATGGTGTATAGAGAGGTAGTTCCCTCAGATCCTCCTTTCTCTGCGATTCTACAGTTCCTTCAAGATGGTCTAGACAAGGGTCTGCCCCCCAAAAAATGGTTTGGATAAGTTATAGCGTTTACAAACTATGGTACAAAAATGTGAATTTCCGCTTTTTGAAGCAGCTCTGACTTTCTGAGCACCTGTCATGTTTCCTGAGGTTCTACAATGCCCAGACAGTAGAAAACCCCCACAAATAACCCTATTTTGGAAAGTAGACACCCTAAGGTATTCGCTGATGGGCATAGTGAGTTCATAGAACTTTTTATTTTTTGTCACAAGTTAGCGGAAAATGATTTATTTTTTTTCCTTACAAAGTCTCATATTTCACTAACTTGTGACAAAAAATAAAAACTTCCATGAACTCACTATGCCCATCATGAAATACCTTGGGGTGTCTTCTTTCCAAAATGGGGTAACTTAGGGGTAGTTATACTGCCCTGGCATTTTAGGGGCCCAAATGTGTGCCAAGTAGTTTGAAATCAAAATCTGTAAAAAATGACCTGTGAAATACGAAAGGTGCTCTTTGGAATGTGGGCCCCTTTACCCACCTAGGCTGCAAAAAAGTGTCACACATGTGGTATCGCCGTACTCAGAAGAAGTAGGGCAATGTGTTTTGGGGTGTCATTTTACATATACCCATGCTGTGTGAGATAAATATCTCGGCAAAAGACAACGTTTCCCATTTTTTTTTATACAAAGTTGGCATTTGACCAAGATATTTATCTGACCCAGCATGGGTATATGTAAAATTACACCCCAAAACATATTCACCAACTTCTCCTGAGTACGGCGATACCACATGTGTGACACTTTTTTGCAGCCTAGGTGGGCAAAGGGGCCCACATTCCAAAGAGCACCTTTCGGATTTCACAGGCCATTTTTTACAGATTTTGATTTCAAACTACTTCGCACGCATTTGGGCCCCTAAAATGCCAGGGCAGTATAACTACCCCACAAGTGACCCCATTTTGGAAAGAAGACACCCCAAGGTATTTCATGATGGGCAAAGTGAGTTCATGGAAGTTTTAATTGTTTGTCACAAGTTAGTGGAATATGAGACTTTGTAAGGAAAAAAAAAAAAGAAAAAAAAATCATCATTTTCCGCTAACTTGAGACAAAAAATAAAAAGTTCTATGAACTCACTATGCCCATCAGCGAATACCTTAGGGTGTCTACTTTCCAAAATAGGGTTATTTGTGGGGGTTTTCTACTGTCTGGGCATTGTAGAACCTCAGGAAACATGACAGGTGCTCAGAAAGTCAGAGCTGCTTCAAAAAGCGGAAATTCACATTTTTGTACCATAGTTTGTAAAACACTATACCCAAACCATTTTTTTTACCCAAACATTTTTTTTTATCAAAGACATGTAGAACAATAAATTTAGCGAAAAATTTATATATAGATGTCGTTTTTTTAAAAAAATTTACAACTGATAGTGAAAAATTTCATTTTTTTGCAAAAATTTCGATTAATTACAAAAAAGTAAAAATGTCAGCAGCAATTAAATACCACCAAATGAAAGCTCTATTAGTGAAAAGAAAAGGAGGTAAAATTCATTTGGGTGGTAAGTTGCATGACCGAGCAATAAATGGTGAAAGTAGTGTAGTGCAGAATTGTAAAAAGTGGTCTGGTCATTAAGGGTGTTTAAGCTAGGGGGGCTGAAGTGGTTATTCTACTCAGCAAACAGTGTCACCAACGTACCTGTACGCAGACGGATACCACACGTAGGGGTGGTTAACTTCCGGTTAACCCTTTATAGATCCAATTCGGTATACTGCCACCACGTGTTTTAACGGCACACGAACCGACTACCAGTCATTCACCCTCATGCAGAGCAGGGACTGAACCAGAAACCGCTTGCTGACCGATCGCAACCGTTCAGCCAAGCAACAATCAAAATGACCTTTCTCACACAAAATGGTAACGTTACTCTCTTCAGAGACAGGACTCGTTAATTCCTTTGCTTAGAACACGGAAAACTTGGCAAATAAGATTTTTCAATCTTTTAATAAAAGGAAAAACAGTGCATATATACATTTACAGAAAAATGACTATTCTAGATAATAATAATTCAAGGTAATAGTAATTCACGACAGTTAAAATAAAAAGGGATAATAGATGAAAAGTATATGTAAAGGGAATCTGTCACCTGGTTTGACCATATTAAGCTCTCACCAATGACATGTTTAATAAAATACCTTATCTCCTGCAGTGGTTTTCTTTCTTATAAGAGGTGTGTTTGGGGTCATTGTCCTGTTAAAAAATAAATGATGGTCCAACTAAACGCAAACCGGATGGAACTGCTGGTTCAGTATGCCTTCAATTTTGAATAAATCCCCAACAGTGTCACCAGCAAAGCACCCCCACACCATCACACCTCCTCCTCCATGCTTCACGGTGGGAACCAGGCATGTAGAGTCCATCCGTTCACCTTTTCTGCGTCGCACAAAGACACGGTGGTTGGAACCAGAGACCTCAAATTTTGACTCATTAGACCAAAGCACAGATTTCCACTGGTCTAATGTCCATTCCTTGTGTTCTTTAGCCCAAACAAGTCTCTTCTGCTTGTTGCCTGTCCTTAGCAGTGGTTTCCTAGCAGATATTCTACCATGACGGCCTGATTCACACAGTCTCCTCTTAACAGTTGTTCTAGAGTGGTGTCTGCTGCTAGAATTCTGTGTGGCATTGACCTGGTCTCTAATCTGAGCTGCTGTTAACCTGCGATTTCTGAGGCTGGTGACTCGGATGAACTTATCCTCCGCAGCAGAGGTGACTCTCGGTCTTCCTTTCCTGGGGCGGTCCGCATGTGAGCCAGTTTCTTTGTAGCGCTTGATGGTTTTTGTGACTGCACTTGGGGACACTTTTAAAGTTTTCCCGATTTTTCGGACTGACCTCAATTTCTTAAAGTAATGATGGCGCCTCGTTTTTCTTTACTTAGCTGCTTTTTTCTTGCCATAATACAAATTCTAACAGTCTATTCAGTAGGACTATCAGCTGTGTATGCACCTGACTTCTCCACAACGCAACTGATGGTCCCAACCCCATTTATAAGGCAAGAAATCCCACTTATTAAACCTGACAGGGCACACCTGTGAAGTGAAAACCATTTCAGGTGACTACCTCTTGAAGCTCATCAAGAGAATGCCAAGAGTGTGCAAAGCAGTAATCAAAGCAAAAGGTGGCTACTTTGAAGAACCTAGAATATGACATATTTTCTGTTGTTTCACACTTTTTTGTTATGTATATAATTCCACATGTGTTAATTCATAGTTTTGATGTCTTCAGTGTGAATCTACAATTTTCATAGTAATGAAAATAATGAAAACTCTTTGAATGAGAAGGTGTGTCCAAACTTTTGGTCTGTACTGTATACATAGGTCAGGCCTAGTTAGAGGGCTCTCTGAGGAGAGGAGACAGTTTAGTGGAGTTCAGGGTTGAGAATGGATGCAAATCTGAGGAGGTCAGATTAGATTAGTGGGAGAGAATGTAGAGTGAAGACTCCATGACACAGATTAGTGAGTGAAACCAACTTTGCTATGAGGTGATACTAAGATGTGAGGCGCAGAAGAGCATTTTCCTTCTGTGGCCGGACTATACACTTGCATCCCTGACCAGTAGGAGAGAGTTTGCCTCCCTGGAATAGAAACAAGCTTCCTAAGGAACCATCGGTGAAAAGAGCCATTATTGAGGGCCACAGACACCTTTGCGCTTGGTGGAGGAATTATAGCTTCTGACAGCCACACCATACTTCTGAGAGACAGATGAGTTTACCTGTCCCAATGTTCAGCTTGTAGGGAAAGGACAAGGAATAGGACTGAGCACATCAACAGGAACAAGGTACACCTAACCCACAGCTCCAAGTCAAACCTAAAAAGCCTAGAAACAGTGGATTTGCAGAATCAACTCTGTTAACATCAAGAGACTGTATTTTTGTACTGCTGCAACCAAAGTCATCAACAGTAAAAGTTGTGAGTTGCATCTTAGGACCCTTTCACACTTGCGTTGGCCGGATCCGGCATAGAGTTCCGTCGTCGGGGCTCTATGCTGGAACAATCCTGATCAGGATTATCCTAATGCATTCTGAATGGAGAGAAATCCGTTCAGGATGCATCAGGATGTCTTCCGTTCCGGAACGGAACGTTTTTTGGCCGGAGAAAATACCGCAGCATGCAGTACTTTTTGCTCCGGCCAAAAATCCTGAACACTTGCCGCAAAGCCGGATCCGGAATGAATGCCCATTGAAAGGCATTGATCCGGATCCGGCCTTAAGCTAAATGTCGTTTCGGCGCATTGCCGGATACGACGTTTAGCTTTTTCTCAACGGTTACCATGGCTGCCGGGACGCTAAAGTCCTGGCAGCCATGGTAAAGTGTAGCGGGGAGCGAGGGAGCAGCATACCTACCGTCCGTGCGGCTCCCGGGGCGCTCCAGAGTGACGTCAGGGCGCCCCAGGCGCATGGATGACGTGATCGCATGTACACGTCATCCATGCGCCTGGGGCGCTCTGACGTCACTCTGGAGCGCCCCGGGAGCCGCACGGACTGTAAGTATGCCGCTCCCCCGCTCCTACTATGGCAACCAGGACTTTAATAGCGTCCTGGCTGCCATAGTAACACTGAAAGCATTTTGAAGATGGATCCGTCTTCAAATGCTTTCAGTTCACTTGCGTTTTTCCGGATCCGGCGTGTACCTCCGGCAAGTGGAGTACACGCCGGATCCGGACAACGCAAGTGTGAAAGGGCCCTTACCACTGTCTACCTCATTATTACCACTATTGGTTGTACCACCATTAACGGTACTGGTGTCATGACAAAAAACATCAAGGGACTCAGCTGCAACAAGCACCCTAAGCACCTCTAACATCAAGGGCACCTCAACCACCATCTTGGCTGATGCTTCCCTACACAGAGCGTGCCCCGGAGGATTTCGTGCTGTCCACCTCAACACTGTGCTGCCAGCCCAGGGAGGCTTTCTGCTAACCGTGAGTAAACTGATGAACTGTGTGTTATAATTTGGCCCCTCATCGGTCCACCGTGCGGGGGGGTGCTGGGGCAGCTGTCATAGATAGAGATATAGTAGAGCTGAGTGTGCTGGTGCAGCTGTCATGTGTATTAGATGTAGCAGGCTGGGTGTGCTGGGGCAGCTATCATATATAGAGATATAGCAGAGCTGAGTGTGCTGGGACAGCTGTCATATAGAGATATAGCAGTGCTGGGTGTGTTAGGGCAGCTGCCATGTGTATAGATGTACACTTAGCCAGCTATAACAGTAGAAGTCTTATCTTTTTTAAGGCAGTAGCAATGCAGCTCTTTTGGCTGTGTGGGTAAGTGCATTGCCTCTGATACAGAAGGTCGTGGGTTTGAATCCCAGCAGAAACTTTTCTGAAATACAGGCTAAATTAGAATACACAAGCACTAACTCGATATATAGACATACAGTGCGGGACCCAGGAAGAGGCTGCATCGCTGACATTTTTTTTATACCCAACTGTTACTGCCATGGGGGGAGCGGGAGGCACTTGATACTGGCACATGGGGGGAGGGGGGTTGGCACTATGATACTGGGACATGGGGGGGAGAGAGGCACTTGATACGGGCACATGGGGGGGTTTGGCACTATGATACTGGCACATGGGGGGTGGGATGGAGAGAGGCACTTGATACTGGCACATTGGGGGGAAGATGGCACTATGATACTGGCACATGTGGGGGGGAGGAGAGAGGCACTTGATACTGGCACATGATGGGGGGGGCATCTATGGGGACACTTACTGGCACATTATTGGGGGGCATTATGGGGGACGCTGGCAGCCTATCAGAGGCCGGACACTGAGGGCATCTACTGGGGTACTATATATGGGGCATTTTATACTGGTACATTATGGGGGGCACTATGGGGGAATTTACTGGGGGCACTATATAGGGGTATTTTATACTAGGACATTATGGGGGCACTATGGGGACATTAGCTCAACTGGGGGCATTACAAGGGGGTCACATTAAAAGGATAATTATTTCTACTAGGGAGGGGCATAATGGTGGGCTTTATTACTCCCTCATGGTATGACCCCCTAGTAGCAGCACCAGCCTCTCCCTGCTCTGCTATCCCTCTGCCCCTTCTCCAAATCCTTATTATGAAATCTTTCTCATTAGGATAAAAACCAACATCAGCTCCGCCGAGCCCCCGGCCAAGTGTGGAAGTGGCGTCCGAGATCCCAAGGGCCAAGCCAAGTAACTAAGTTTTCATGTGGAATATGTTTGTTATACACATATAGCATACACTGTGCCACACAATATACAGTATACCACTACACTGTGCCACACAATATACAGTATACCACTACACTGTGCCACACAATATACAGTATACCACTACACTGTGCCACACAATATACAGTATACCTCCACACTGTGTAGTCTGTTCTATAAGCACCATTGTTTTGTGACGGTGGACAGAAAATAATCTGAAAGTGCCCCTCCAGAGACCAGGCTCTGACTGCTAGTGGGGGTCTGCTGAGCTAACCGATGCCCCCTATGGCAGTAGAACCACCATAGCCCCCATTTTCTACCGCACCGGGTGACTCCAGCCCTAGCAACGCCACTGTACACAGTATCTAAATATATTGGATCGAGCCATGTATCTCATCACACTCATTTCCCTACAAATGAGCAAATAACATTTGGACTGATATCAATTACATATGAAACAGCAAGAGTCTGCTGAGTAGATTAACCTCACCGACTCGTACTTACAACTGCGACTATTGAGTGATAACTAAATGGACATTTACCAGCAGTAATTGCATACCAAGGAACAATACCATCTGGTGGTGAATAGATGTAATAACATCTGATGCATAGAGATTACTTATCAGCAGTAGGTGCATATTGAAGAATAACACCATCTGGTGGGGAATAGACGCAATAACATCTGAAGCATAGAAAATACCAGTTTGAAAGCTGGCAAATACTGCCATCTAGTGATCAACAAAGATAATGTATTAACCTTTTTTAATTTTTATACATTTTTAACCTAGAGATTTATTTATTAGAATTTTTGCATGCATTTTAGTTAGGTGTAAACTATTATAGAGATAATAAAGTATATTTATCCAATTTATATCACTTACCCTTGCTCTTTTGCTCTTCGGTGCACGAATGATGCCAGTGCCTAATATTTTACACTATATACCTCTTTTCTTCTGATTGGGTAAAACAGAAATGTCAAGAGCACCCAGATCCACCTTCACTAGCGGGTGAGCCTCCAAACAAATTGATCTTTGGCACGGTATATTATATACTGAATAAAACGTATTATTAAATATATACAGTACAGACCAAAAGTTTGGACACACCTTCTCATTCAAAGAGTTTTCTTTATTTTCATGACTATGAAAATTGTAGATTCACACTGAAGGCATCAAAACTATGAATTAACACATGTGGAATTATATACATAACAAAAAAGTGTAAAACAACTGAAAATATGTCATATTCTAGGTTCTTAAAAGTAGCCACCTTTTGCTTTGATTACTGCTTTGCACACTCTTGGCATTCTCTTGATGAGCTTCAAGAGGTAGTCACCTGAAATGGTCTTTCAACAGTCTTGAAGGAGTTCCCAGAGATGCTTAGCACTTGTTGGCCCTTTTGCCTTCACTCTGCAGTCCAGCTCACCCCAAATCATCTCGATTGGGTTCAGGTCCGGTGACTGTGGAGGCCAGGTCATCTGGCGCAGCACCCCATCACTCTCCTTCATGGTCAAATAGCCCTTACACAGCCTGGAGGTGTGTTTGGGGTCATTGTCCTGTTGAAAAATAAATGATGGTCCAACTAAACGCAAACCGGATGGAATAGCATGCCGCTGCAAGATGCTGTGGTAGCCATGCTGGTTCAGTATGCCTTCAATTTTGAATAAATCCCCAACAGTGTCACCAGCAAAGCACCCCCACACCATCACACCTCCTCCTCCATGCTTCACGGTGGGAATCAGGCATGTAGAGTCCATCCGTTCCCCTTTTCTGCGTCACACAAAGACACGGTGGTTGGAACCAAAGATCTCAAATTTGGACTCCTCAGACCAAAGCACAGATTTCCACTGGTCTAATGTCCATTCCTTGTGTTCTTTAGCCCAAACAAGTCTCTTCTGCTTGTTGCCAGTCCTTAGCAGTGGTTTCCTAGCAGATATTTTACCATGAAGGCCTGATTCACACAGTCTCCTCTTAATAGTTGTTCTAGAGATGTGTCTGCTGCTAGAACTCTGTGTGGCATTGACCTGGTCTCTAATCTGAGCTGCTGTTAACCTGCGATTTCTGAGGCTGGTGACTCGGATGAACTTATCCCCCGCAGCAGAGGTGACTCTTGGTCTTCCTTTCCTGGGGCGGTCCGCATGTGAGCCAGTTTCTTTGTAGCGCTTGATGGTTTTTGTGACTGCACTTGGACACTTTCAAAGTTTTCCCAATTTTTCGGACTGACTGACCTTCATTTCTTAAAGTAATGATTGCCACTCGTTTTTCTTTACTTAGCTGCTTTTTTCTTGCCATAATACAAATTCTAACAGTCTATTCAGTAGGACTATCAGCTGTGTATCCACCGGACTTCTCCACAACGCAACTGATGGTCCCAACCCCATTTATAAGGGAAGAAATCCCACTTATTAAACCTGACAGGGCACACCTGTGAAGTGAAAACCATTTCAGGTGACTATCTCTTGAAGCTCATCAAGAGAATGCCAAGAGTGTGCAAAGCAGTAATCAAAGCAAAAGGTGGCTACTTTGAAGAACCTAGAATATGACATATTTTCAGTTGTTTCACACTTTTTTGTTATGTATATAATTCCACATGTGTTAATTCATAGTTTTGATGCCTTCAGTGTGAATCTACAATTTTCATAGTCATGGAAATAAAGAAAACTCTTTGAATGAGAAGGTGTGTCCAAACTTTTGGTCTGTACTGTATATAAAGAATATATATGTGTGTATAATACCATCCTAAAGTGCTAGTGCAAAAAAGTAAAAGCAAAGTGACAGTGCTATAAAGTGCAAAGTGCAAGTGAAGTGAACATATATGCATGTATGTACACATATATACCTACATGGCCACCTACATATGGCCATACACATACATACATGTGTGACACAAACAAATACAAAAACAAAGTGCATTATAATTAACCACAATTTAAAACCAATACATAATTCAATCTCCATAATGTATACATAATATAAAAATGTGTGTAATCCATATAGTTTAGTTTGTAAAATATTTTATTGTACATAAAATCAAGAATGTCTTCATCTCCGATATATGCGATACAACAAAATGTGTTCACACACAGTGCAACACAGAATCAGACATATACATAGACAAATTGCAGTTGTTTTATACATCAGTGAATAACATTAACAACAACAAGCGACAGTTTATGACTTAGGGTCCATTCACACGTCTGTTGTTTCTTTCCTGATCTGTTCCGTTTTTTGCTGAACAGATCTGGACCAGATCTGGACCCATTCATTTTCAATGGGTCCTGAAAAAAAAATCTGACATTGTGCTGTCCGATTTTTTTCCAGGACCCATTGAAAATGAATGGGTCCAGATCTGTTCAGCAAAAAACGGAACAGATCAGGAAAGAAACAACGGACGTGTGAATAGACCCTTATACTCTTCTGCATGGCATACCCACAAGTAAGATCTACTTAGGACCCAGCTCAAAATGATGAGCTAACTTACGGCAAATAGCGGATACAAATACTGCGCCTGACCTTCTCCTATCAAGGAAAACCACGGAACTTCCTCCAAGGCCCCCACACTTTTTCAAACAGAGGGGTGTTATTGATCTCCCAGTGCGCTATTTGTTCCATCCGGAATACCTGGTCGCAGCGAGCTAGCCATTGGGGGATATCGGGCAGTGTTCTCGACTTCCAATTTGAGGCTATGAGGAGTCTAGCTACCGCCAATAGATGTTGATGTAAGCGGTTGGTATGGGGAGATAGGCAACTAGGTGATTTTAAACCTATAAGGCAGTATTGTGGCAGAAGCGGTAGAAGTCTACCTTGCAACCTCAAAATAATATCACACACTTTCATCCAGAAGGGTTTAATCAGATGGCAGCTCCACCATATGTGTATGAATGTACCCTCAGTATCTAAACATCGCCAACACTTCGAGGATGAGGATGGGAAGATCCTATGGAGCCTTGTCGGGGTGTAATACCATCTAGTAACCAACTTATAGTAATTCTCCTGCAGGCGTACACATCTGGCTATTTTGCTGGTTTGTGATAGAATTGTTTTAATTTCGTCAGGGGTGAATTTAACATCTAGATCCTTCTCCCAGTTCCTAATGAAAGTGGGCGTGATATTTTGAGAGGTTATAAGAAGAGGTGTAGATTTTGGATATTTTCTTAGCGGGTTCTGTCCTCCCTAGTACCATTTGCTTAAATTGAGTGGGGATATTTTGACCCTGCATCGAACGCCCTGCAATAGTTTTTAATACATGGGCATATTGAAAGTGAGTTAAATTCCCTAATTCGGGCTGTTCTAGAGCTGCATCCTCTTCTTCACGATGAGAGCAAAGTAAATCAAGTAGCGTTGTTTCTAGGTCCGATGCCTAAAGTGGACCTAAACTCGGGGGAGAAGTCCCACAAAACATCTCTAACTAACTTGTAGTAGTGGTGAGGTCTGATCAGATAACAATTTCCCGGACACTCCCGCGAACCACACCTTGAGAGTATTACGGGTGAGAGGGTTAGATATCTGTCTCAAGGTCTCCTGTCTATGCCCCGCGAGCAAAGCTAGAGAGCGCAGCGGGAGACCCGCTAAGTCCTGTTCTAAAACCACGTCTAGCCTCTGTGGCGGATTCCTTAGCCATTCTAATACCCTTAGGCTCTGGACTGATTTATAATAAAGAAAGAAGTCTGGTACCCCTAGTCCCCCCACCCTTTGAGGTTTGATCATTAGGCTGTACGGTAGCCTAGGTCTGACACTACTCCAGAGGAAGCGCGACAAAATCCCTTTCAGCTGTAGAAAAAATGCTCTAGGTACATAAATTGGCAGAGTTTTGCAGATATTAGAGCACCTTCGGGAGGACTATTGTTTTAATTAAGGTTCTGCGGCCAAACCAGGAGGTAAACGGCAGATCCCATGAGGTCATAAGATCCTTGATAGTGCGCAGAATATTTTTAAAATTTTCTGCGTATAATTCTGAGTCGCGGGAAGTGATGTTCACGCCCAGAAAGGGGATACTACTATTGGACCATGAAAAGGGCGTCTTTATTTCTAAGCGGGCTTGTGTCTGTGTGTCTAGCGATACATTTAAGACCTGTGACTTGGAGAGGTTGACCTTAAAGTTAGAGAGGAACCCAAAATATTCCAACAGAGTGTGGATCGCTGGGAAGGCTTCCTCGGGGTTCGTGATAAGGAGGAGGAGGTCGTCTGCGAATGCAGCAAGGGAGTGTGTTTTCCCTTTTATGGTCACACCTTGAATCTTTTGATCCCACCGGATAGCCTGTAACACCGGCTCCACCGACAGGATGAAAAGGAGCGGGGAGCAACCCTGCCTGGTGCCGTTACTAATTGTGAAAGGGGGGGGGAAGTGTGTTATTAACCAGGACTCTTGCGCTCGGAGCACTATACATAGCCATCACTACCTCAATGAAGCTGGCTTGTATACCAAAAGCTCTCAGTGCTGCACACATGAAAGACCAGTTCACTCTATCAAAAGCCTTCTCAGCATCCGTGCCGAGAAGAACTAATGGAGTGGATGATGACCTGGCGTGGTATATAATATTAATCAGACGACTTATGTTCATTCTTCCCTCGCGACCACCTACAAAACCCACTTGCTCCATATGGATCAATTGAGGTAAGAACGGCTGGAGGCGATAGACTAGCATCTTAGCCAGTAATTTCAGGTCTGTATTGAGCAAAGATATCGGTCTGTAGCTTGCACATAATGCGGGGTAGGTGATTGACAGGTTATAAAAACCAGTTTTTTGAGCTAATAGAACCACAAGCAGGTTTAATAGGGCCAGTTTAGGATTCATGCTATTAGTACGGACATGGGCATATGTTTAGCTTATAGGGCTAAACTCTCATGACAGAATCCCTTTAAGTATCCCCCCAGGAACACCTGCCTGTATATAAAATGCTCCCAATAGTGTTCCCCCAGTATTAAATACCCCCAACAGTGCCACCTGTATATGAAATCCCCCCAGCAGTGCCTCCTCTATATAAAATGCCAATAGTGCCAACTGTATATAAAATTCCCCCAATAGTGCCCCCCAGAATAAAATACCCCAACTGTGCCACGTTATGTATCAAATGCCCCCCAGCAGTGTCCCCTGTATATAAAATTGCCCCAATAGTGCCCCCAATATAAATTAGTCACTCTTTTGCTGGGTGCACAAAAAAATAAAAAATAAAAATACCTCATCCACTTTTATGCACTAACACCCACCCTGTGCTAGAAAGGACCTAACGTTTCCAGCATCATGACATCACATGTGAGCGTCAGTGTCATGGTCTCTCCCATAACAGTTGTCAGAAGGTCTAAGAGACTGGCTGCACGTGATGTGATCTGACAGCCTCTTTGGTTTCAGTGTTGTTGCTGATAATTACAACACCTCTCGTCTCAGGTGTAGCTAAGTGGTGAAGGTGAAGGCAAATCCTCTATTTAGTCTAGTCTCAACCATCTTTCTATGCGGTTGATAGCTCCATCCTGGTTGTGGAAGTGCTGGTGTTTGGATCTCAACTGAGTTCCTGCTCGTCCACGTAATTACCGGAGTTAAGTGTCTTTTCCTATTTCTAGTTTGTTGTATTCCCCTATCTTTTGATATTAGGCCTGAGGGAGACTCCTGTTCCTTCACCTGGGAAGAAACAGGTCATCTGTTGTCCTGACACTATTTTTCAGGGCCCTATATAGTGAGCTAGGGCTTTAGGTTCCTGCGTATGAAAATTCCTACCATAGAGGTCTGTTCATACAGATAGTATTAAGGGCTCGGATAAGGGATTCACTAGGTGGTGACCATCTCCCTTTCCCTAGTTTCCAGGCCTAGTACCTTTCCCCTTCCCTCCTAAGTTCGATGTGGAGTTTACTACCCACACCGCACTGTGACAGTCAGGTCCTTCCAGTGCAGTATGACAATAGTTACATAGTTAATACGGTTGAAAAAAGACATGTCTATAAAGTTCAACCAGGGGATAGGTGGGGAAGCGAATCTCAGAAGGAAGTGAGACTCAGATTTCTACACGTTTTCATAAACATTAATGTTGTTTACTTTTAAGAATTCATCTAAACCCTTTTTAAAACTGTCCACTGCTGCTGCTGTGACCACGTCCTGAGGAAGTCTATTCCACAGCTTCACAGTTCTTACAGTAAAAAAGCTTTGGCGCTTCCGGAGACTGAACTTTTTCCTCTCTAATCGGAGGCAGTGCCCCTTGTCTTTTGAGAGCATTTTACATGGAACAGTTTTTCACCGTGTTTTTTGTATGGCTCATTTATATATTTGTATAGGTTAATCATGTCCCCCCATAGACATCTCTTCTCAAGACTAAATAAAGTAAATTCTTTTTAATCTTTCTTCATAACTAAGACCCTCCATGCCCCTTATCATTTTAGTCGCTCTCCTCTGTACTTTTTCCAGCTGCAGTGGGCCTTTTCTATGGACTGGTGCCCAGAACTGAACTGCATATTCCAGATGAGGCCGCACCAGCGCTTTGTAAGCCGATTTACATTGTATGCTGTAATTTAATCTACCATCCACAATGACACCCAAATCCTTCTCTATAAGTGACTCTCCCAGTTTTACATCACCTAGGACATATGAAGCACAGAGATTATTACTACCAAGATGCATAACTTTTCATTTGTCAACATTGAACCTCATTTGCCAAGTTGATGCCAAATCACATGGCTTCATGAGGGATCGGTCATGTCAAACTAATTTAATCAGTTTCTATGAGGAGGTAAGTTCTAGACTTGACAGCTGCAAATCAATGGATGTCGTGTATCTGGACTTCTCCAAAGCATTTGACACTGTACCGCATAAATGGTTAGTATATAAAATGAGAATGCTTGGACTGGGAGAAAACGTCTGTAAGTGGGTAAGTAACTGGCTCAATGATAGAAGACAGAGGGTAAAGTGGAACTATGTAAAGTAATTAACACTGAAGAGGACACTATACAGCTACAGATAGATCTGGATAGATTAGAGGTTCGGGCAGAGAAGTGGCAGATGAGGTTTAACACTGACAAATGTAAGGTTATGCACATGGGAAGGAATAATGCAAGTCACCCGTACATACTAAATGGTAAAATACTGGGTAACACTGACATGGAAAATGACCTAGGAATTTTAATAAACAGCAAACTAAGCAGTAGAAACCAGTGTCAGGCAGCTGCTGCCAAGGCAAATAAGATAATGGGTTGCATCAAAAGGGGCATAGATGCCCGTGATGAGAACATAGTCCTGCCACTTTACAGATCACTAGTCAGACCACACATGGAGTAGTGTGTACAGTTCTGGGCTCCTGTGAACAAGGCAGACATAGCAGAGCTGGAGAGAAAGGCAACTAAAGTAATAACTGGAATGGGGCAACTACAGTACCCTGAAAGATTATCAACATTAGGATTATTCACTTTAGAAAAAAGACGCATGAGGGGAGATCTAATAACCATGTATAAATATATCAGGGGTCAGTACAGAGATCTCTCCCGTCATCTATTAATCCCCAGGACTGTGACTGTGACAAGGGGACATCCTCTGCGTCTGGAGGAAAGAAGGTTTGTACACAAACATAGAAGAGGATTCTTTACGGTAAGAGCAGTGAGACTATGGAGCTCTCTGCCTGAGGAGGGGTGATGGTGAATTCATTATAAAGAGTTCAAGAGGGGCCTGGATGTATTTCTGGAGCGTAATAATATTACAGGCTATAGCTACTAGAGAGGGGTCGTTGATCCAGGGAGTTATTCTGATTGCCTTATTGGAGTCGGGAAGGAATTTTACCCCCTTTAAGTGGGAAAAATTATCATGGACAATTTTTTGCCTTCTTCTGGATCAACTTGCAGGATAACAGGCCGAACTGGATGGACAAATGCATTTTTTTCGGCCTTATGTACTATGTTACTATGTTATATGTAAAGTGCAAAATATGGTTTTTGCAGGCCTGAATAAACAGACATGGATTTTAGTTTCCATGTCGCATTAAATAAATTCCTGAGGTTCCTAGAAATGAAAAACCCCAAGAAGTGACCTCATTTCAGAAAGAGCACCCCCGTACAAACATTTTAAGTGGTGGAAAGGGTACTTTTCAGCAAACAGGTGTCTCATAGAATACAGAAACACTTGTGCAAACATTTCAAAGCACACATTTGTAAAAATGAAAAATTACTAGCAGACCCCAATTTTTCACTTTCACAAGGGATAAAGGAGAAAATGCACCCCAGTATATGTTCCTCATTTTCTCCCCTTTTTGGATACACCCCATATGTGCTTGTAGCCTGCTGTATGGGCGCACAGCAGGCCTCTAGAGGCAAAGTGCAAAATATGTTTTTTGCAGGCCTGAACAAACAGACATGGATTTTAGTTGCCATGTCGCATTAAGGGTACTTTCACACTTGCATTGTTGGATTCCGGCAGGCAGTTCCGGCGATGGAACTGACTGCCGGATCCTTCAATCTGTATGAAAGCGTATACCATTAGACTGACTTGGATCCGGATCACAAATGCATTGCAATACCGGATCAGTTTCTCCGATTGTCATCCGGAAAAACGGATCCGGTATTTATCTTTTTCACATTTTTAAAAGGTCTGCGCATGCGCAGACCGCAAAACCGGATCCTTTTTTCCGGAACACTTGGGGCCGGATCCGACATTAATGCATTTCAATGGAAAAAAATAGCCGGGTCCAGCAAGTGTTCTGGAATTTTGGACAGAGAAAATACTGCAGCATGCTGCAGTATTTTCTTTCTCCAAAAACCGTATAGTGACTAAATTTAAAGGGGTTGTCAGTGATTTTGGACATTGCTGTAAGAGAACACCAAGCATATAAATATTACATACAGTCCTGTCGTACCTTTGCAAGGCTTTTCTGATGCCCCGTTTTCTTGTCCTAAATTCTCTGCCGGATGTGCCACTTTTCAAAGATTCAGTGATGTACCAGGTCCATTTATGCAGAGCGAAACCTCTGCTTCCGCTTCGCAGGGAGCCTGGTGACGTCACCACCAGCCTCAGTTATTATGCAGAGCGCACTGAAGGGCGGAAACTAGGCGGCAACACATTGCACCAAGCCCCGCCCCTCTGGTCCGGTGACCTCACCGGGCAGGGCGTATTCTTAGCAAGGATGGAGGGACTGAGCCAGGAGGCGCTTAGGGGTGTGACTAAGAGGGAGGAATAGTAGCGGCAAGAGGCGGCATATGAAATAGGGGGGCGGCTGCACGAAGGAAACAACGCGATGCTGCGCTGGAAGTTACCGCACACATAAACATAGAGGTAAACAATCAGTAGAGGACTGTAGGAGCCCAGCTGAAGTGTAAAAATACCTAAAAACATCTGGGGGGACCGTCAATCCACTATTAACAGTTTTTTAACTGTTTTTTAAAAAACAATCTTGATCCCGGACAACCCCTTTAAGACATCCTGATGCATACTGATGGATTGCTCTCCATTCAGAATGCATTATGATAAAACTGATCAGTTGTTTTCCGGTATTGAGATACTAGTACAGAACTCAGAATTGGAAAAGTTTAACACAAGTGTGAAAATACCCTTAATAAATTCCTGAGGTCAAATGCAAAACCCCAAAAAGTGACCCCATTTCGGAAAGAGCACCCCCGTACAAACATTTTAAGTGGTGGAAAGGGTGCTTTTCAGCAAACAGGTGTCTCATAGAATACAGAAACACTTGTGCAAACATTTCAAAGCACACATTTGTAAAAATGAAAAATTACTAGCAGACCCCAATTTTTCACTTTTACAAGGGGTTGAATGAGAAAATGCACTCCAGTATATGTTCCCCATTTTCTCCCCTTTTTGCAAACACCCCATGTGCGCTTGTAGCCTGCTGTATGGGCGCACAGCACGCCTCTAGAGGCAAAGTACAAAAGCATTTTTTTGCAGGCCTGAATAAACCGACATGGATTTTAGTTGCCGTGTCACATTAAGGGTACTTTCACACTTGCGTTGTTGGATTCAGGCAGGTAGTTCCGGCGACGGATCCGTCAATCTGTATACGGATACCATTAGTAGACGTATCCGTCTCTCCGATTTTCATCCAGAAAAACGGATCCGGTATTTATCTTTTTGACATTTTTAAAGGTCTGCACATGCACAGACTGCAAAACCGGATGTTTTTTTCCGGAACACTTGGGACCGGATCCGGCATTAATGCATTTCAATGGAAAATAATGCCGGAACCGGCATTCCGGCAAATGTTCTGGAATTTCGGACGGAGAAAATACCACAGTATGCTGCAGTGTTTTCTCTGTCCAAAAACCGTATAGTGACTTAAGACATCCTGATGCATACTGAAAGTATTGCTCTCCATTCAGAATGCATTAGGATAAAACTGATCAGTTTGTTTCCGGTATTGAGCCCCTAGGACGGAACTCAATATTGGAAAAGTTTAACACAAGTGTGAAAGTACCTTGAATGTACGTTTTATGGAGTTCAGGATTTAGAATTTGTATGACCTACTATTAATATCCTCAGTGGTGTCCAAACTATATACTGATGAACTGAGTGTACCTTATTTTGAAAGTTAAAACATAACTTTTATTTTTTCTGTCAATAAAATAAATGAGACACTAAATATTATTTATAGCTATTTATCACTGCGCTTTCCAGAGGGGACTGCACAGAATAAATTGCCTTTTTCAGTGCAGTTCCTTTCCTGGGGGATCGCCTGCCGCCTAAATGAACGTTTGGGGGGCGCTCAGCCTGTATGCTTCTCCTATGCAGACTAGTCTTTAAGCAGGGAAAAACCTGACTGGCTGTAGTCGGAGCACCCGCCCCGAAAAGGGCAACCCCCAGTCGCTGGAACCTCGGGCCTTTGCTGGAAATCCCTTAAACTTCCCTCCTAACAAATCTAGTCCATCATCCGACGCGTTTCGCCATCTAAATATTGGCTCTTCAGGGACATGGATCTGGTAGTGTCACAGAGCGCTTAATGCAGTGGCAGCGTGTGAGTTATTGCGTCTCCCATTTATGGCGCCAGACCCCTCCTACCAAAATTACCATCCAATGGGCATAGTAGGAGTGCTGTCCATTACTCACTCCCACCTTACCTAACAACAAATCCAAAGCGGAGGCGCGCGATCCCAAGGCACCGCCTTCTGCTGTGCCGGACTCGCAGCGATCCGCTCCTTATCGGAAGTGACGTGATCTGTGGGCGTGCAAGTTGCCATAGGGATCTTACTCCGCGTCCCCGGCCCGTTTTAACTACACAAGTATTTGTTTACACTCGCAAGCAGATGAGAGAAGGCAATAAAGAAAATAAATATTCTCATAATCTGACTATTACCCCAATTATATTAACCCTGTGTATCTCTAGCGCCACCGTGTTCAGGGCGCCTCATTTGATCAATTGCTGTGTCTCAAAACAGGGGGCAGATGGTAATTCTTTAGGGTACTTTCACACTTGCGGCAGGACGACTATTCACCCTGTCGGATCCGTCCTTCCGCTATTTCGCCATGCTGCCGGACCGCCGTTCCGTCACCATTGACTATAATAGGGACATGGCGGAGCTCTGGCGCAGCACGTCAGTGCACGGCGAAAGGCAACCGGACTAAAAGTATTGCATATCTGACTTTTTCGTCCGGCGGCTTCTCACCGCGAACTGCCATGCTGCGCCGGAGCTCCGCACGGCAAAATAGCGGAAGGACGGATCCGACAGGATGAACAGCCTGTCAGATCCGTACTGCCGCAAGTGTGAAAGTACCCTTAAAGTATTTTTGGGAAGTTTTTTGACCACATCATTTACAAATTTAAAACAATGTGGCCACCAGATATTTACTAGATGTTTGCTTGTTTTGATCACTATTTAGGAGGCAAGTATTACTAAGTAGGCACAAGGATCATAAAACGGACACGTGCCCAGCTATCACGAGGCTGTATATCAAATGGTACTAGTGATAGGAATATATTACAGTACCAAATTTTGACATAGGTGCTGGATGGAATCTAGGCAGATGATATGTACTTTTTACATCAAATAGGTACACCGAACCAACTCATAGTTCCCAGGAATGGCTTATATGACAGATACTCATTTAGACCGTTAGGTGTCACGGAATTCAATCTGTGTATCCACTTAGTTTCTGCCCTTAGAATCATTTTATCCCAATCCACACCTCTCCTTGGTTTTGGAATGTGCTGTATGCCTACAAATTTGAGACAGGTAATGTCCCCTCCATGACACTGAACTATATGACGTACCAACGTAATCCAGTGGGCAAGTACATTGTGCCAGGTACACTACACCTATAGTTAAGCAATTCACAAAGTCTCGGATAGTATACTCTCCGTTAGTATTAGAGCCCGTGAATTTTTTGGGTTTGTGTACCTGGCTACAGGCCGTACAATTGTCACATTTGAACGTGCCTAAGGGTCTTCTTGAAAGCCAGTTACCTGGTTTCTCTGGGGGATTGAAATGACTGTTTACTAATCTGTCCCTTAGACTCCTTCCCTTCCTGTATGTTTTTTGCGGAAATGGTCCCAGTATCTCGTCTAGATCTGGGTCTGCTCTTAATATATCCCAGTGCTTAGATAAGACTTGCCTCACTTTTTGATGTGCATCATCGAAAGTACCTATAACGCAGATTTTGCTAGGGCATACAGACGTCTCTGTCCTTCGTTTTTTGGGGACAAGAAGCATATCTCTCTTTTCGCTACAGGCTACTTCAAAGGCCGTTCTCAACACTCCATCGGGATAGCCTCTTTCCCTGAACCTTGTTCTTAGGTCTTTGGCCTGACTTCTAAATTTTTTGATTGTTGAACAGTTTTGGCGAAGCCTAAAATACTGGCCTTTCGGAATGCCTTTCCGTGGGGAGTATAATTGTGCGCTATCCCACTGGAGGAGGCTATTGGTTGCCGTAGTTTTGCGATATACCGAGGTAATTATACTAAGTTTGAAAGTACCCTTAATAAATTCCTGAGGTCCCCAGAAATTAAAAACCCCAAGAAGTGACCCCATTTCCAAAAGACCACCCCCGTACTAACATTTTAAGTGGTAAAAAGGGTACTTTTAGGCAAACAGGTGTCTCACAAAAGACAAATACTTGAGAAAGCATTTTAAATCACACATTTGCGATAAAAATAATTAGCAGACCCCATTTTTTTCCCCACAAGGGGTTAAAGGAGAAAATGCACAGCAGGTTGTGTTCCCCATTTTCTCCCCATTCAGGAAACGCCCAATATGTGCTTGTAGCCTGCTGTATGGGCGCACAGCAGGCAAACGGCAAAATATAAATTTTTACTGACAGGCCAGAATTAGCAGACATGGATTTTAGGTGCCATGTCGCATTAAATAAATTCCTGAGGTCCCCAGAAATAAAATAAAAAAACACATTTTGGAAAAAAACACCCCCGTACGAACATTTTAAGTGGTAGAAAGGGTAATTTTTTGGCAAATAGGTGTCTCACTAAAGACAGAAATACTTGAGAAAGCTTTTCAAATCAAACATTTGTAAAAATGAAAAATTACTAGCAGACCCTAATTTTTCACTTTCACAAGGGGTTAAAGGAGAAAATGTTCCCCATTTTTTCCCTTTTTTGCAAACACCCCATGTGTTCTTGTAGCCTCCTGTATGGGCGCACAGCAGGGCTCTAGAGGAAGAGTGCAAAAACAGTTTTTTGCAGGCCTGAATAAACCAACATGGATTTTAGCTGCCATGTCGCATCAAATAAATTTCCTGAGGTCCCCAGAAATGAAAAACTCCAAAAAGTGACCCCATTTCGGAAAAAGCGCCCCCGTACGAACGTTTTAAGTGGTAGAAAAGGTATTTTTTAGGCAAACAGGTGTCTCACAAAAGACAGAAATACTTGAGAAAGCATTTGAAATCACACATTTGCGATAAAAATAATTACTAGCAGACCCAATTTTTTCCCCACAAGGGGTTAAAGGAGAAAATGCACACCAGATTGTGTTCCCCATTTTCTCCCCATTCAGGAAACACCCCATATGTGCTTGTAGCCTGCTGTATGGGCACACAGCAGGGCTCTAGAGGCAAAGTGCAAAAACTGTTTTTTGCAGGCCTGAATAAACCAACATGGATTTTAGCTGCCATGTCACATAGTTACATAGATAATACCATTGAAAAAAGACATAAGTCCATCAAGTTCAACCAAGAAATAGATGGGGACGCGAATCCTAGAAATTGTGGGGGAAAAAATAGGAAAGGGAACACATACCTCACATTTAATAAGAGAAGCTCTGCAGCTGGTGGCTGGATAGCACTCTGACGTCATGTGTAATAAAAGGGATCTGTCTATGCCACGTTCACACTGCCACTTTTTAACATCTGTATTTCAACCCACAACACCTGGACTCTTCTGGGCCTATAGAACAAAACTTAGGTCGTCTTGAGGTTCTAGGATGATCTAAGGTCAGTTCAGTAGAACTGTGTGCAACCGGCATACTACCAGTCAAATAACAGAAGTGCCAATAAATATAAAGTATCTACTGAGGAATATTTCAGCATGTCAATCTACAGGATTTGGACAACACTAGCTTGTCATAACAGAACTTAAAACCTACCCAATGAGGGCTTTTCCTGTGCCCATGATATGTCCAACAAGGCCGTATTTAGTTTTCCTTTAGAAAATTGTTGGTTACTCGAAATCTCAATGAGCCATCTAGGTTAGACATTTTACAATTTTTCAGTCTTATTTTTATCATCTCAGTCTCTGGCCGGTTACCTCGGCAACTCTAATCTCCAAACCACAGAAGGGACTCATTTTTAACCCTAAAGTACAATCATTTTGGTTAAAACATGGTTTAGGAACTACTGCCAATAATAACAGGCCTGATGACATCTAGGGTTGCTTAACTGAACCTACAGATTTTAAAGGGTCGAGTAACTGTGGACCCTGCAGTGGAGAAGTTACCCTTGTATTAGTTGATGTCGTGCACTGCATACAACCATCTGGTTACACAACGGACTCTCCAATCATGGTAGAGAATAAGTGGCACACTAAGGGTAGGCTCACACCTGCCTTAAACGAATCTGACAGGCTGCTCCAGCAGAGAACAGCCCACCAGAGCTCTCCACATTTGCTATTCACTGCCAGTTCACAGATTCAGTGCTATTCACAGATTCTGCTATTCACTGCCAGTTCACATTGACTACAATGGGATCAACCCACTGTTGCATGCAACAGTTCTTGTCAGGATACCACTATAGTCAATAGGGGTCTGGCAGTGTCCTGCTAGGCCGGATCTGGAGAACTCGGGCTGGCTGCTCTCAGCCGCATTAAATACATTTCCTGAGGTCCCCAGAAATGAAAAGCCCCAATAAGTGACACCATTTCGGAAAAAGAACCCCCTTACCAACATTTTAAGTGGTGTAAAGGGTACTATTAGGAAAACAGGTGTCTCACAAAAGACAGAAATGCTTGAAAAAGCATTTCAAATCACACAATTGTGAAAAAATATTACTAGCAGACCCCAATTTTGTTTTCACAAGAGGATCAAGGAGAAAAGCACAGGTTATGTTCTACATTTTCTCCCCATTCAGGAAACGCCCAATATGTGCTTGTAGCCTGCTGTATGGGCGCACAGCAGGCAAAATATCAATTTTGCTCACATGCCGGAATTGGCAGACATGGATTTTAGGTGCCATGTCACATTAAATAAATTCCTGAGGTCCCCAGAAATGAAAAACCCCAAGAAGTGACCCCATTTTGGAAAAAGCCCCACCTTACGAACATTTTAAGTGGTATAAAGGGTACTTTTTGGCAAACAGGTGTCTCATTAAAGACAGAAATACCTGAATAAGCATTTCAAATCACACATTTGTGAAAATAAAATTAATTACTAGCAGACCCAAATTTTTCCCCACAAGGGGTTAAAGGAGAAAATGCACCCCAGGTTGTGTTCCCCATTTTCTCCCCATTCAGGAAACACCCCATATGTGCATGTAGCCTGCTGTATGGGCGCACAGCAGGCAAAAGGCAAAATATAAATTTTGCTGACAGGCCTGAATTGGCAGACATGGATTTTAGGTGCCATGTCGCATTAAATAAATTCCTGAGGTCCCGAAGAAGTGACCCCATTTTGGAAAAAAACACCCCCGTACGAACATTTTAAGTGGTATAAAGGGTACTTTTTGGCAAACAGGTGTCTCACAAAAGACAGAAAAAGCATTTCAAATCACACATTTGTGGAAAAAAAAAAAATTACTAGCGGACCCCAATTTTTTTCCACAAGGGGTTAAAGGAGAAAATGCACCCCAGGTTGTGTTCCCTATTTTATCCCTTTTTTGCAAACACCCCATATGTGCTTGTAGCCTGCTGTACTGGTGCATAGCAGGTCTCTAGACGCAAAGTGCAAAATATGTTTTTTGCAGGCCTGAATAAACAGACATGGATTTTAGCTGCCATGTCGCATTAAATACATTTCCTGAGGTCCTCAGAAATGAAAAGCCCCAATAAGTGACACCATTTCGGAAAATGCATCCCCTTACGAACATTTTAAGTGGTATAAAGGTTACTTTTTAGCAAACAGGTGTCTCACTAAAGACAGAAATACTTGAAAAAACATTTCAAATAACACATTTGTGAAAAAAAATAAAAAATTACTAGCAGACCCCAAATTCTTTTCACAAGGGATTAAAGGAGAAAATGCACCCCAGGTATGTGTTCCTCATTTTCTCCCCATTCAGGAAACACCCAATATGTGCTTGTAGCCTGCTGTATGGGCGCACAGCAGGTAAAAGGCAAAATATGAATTTTACTGACAGGCCTGAATTGGCAGACATGGATTTTAGGTGCCATGTCGCATTAAATAAATTCCTGAGGTCCCCAGATATTGAAAAACCCCAAGAAGTGACCCCGTTTTGGAAAAAACACCCCCTGTACGAACATTTTAAGTGGTAGAAAGGGTACTTTTTGCCAAACAGGTGTCTCACAAAAGACAGAAATACTTGAGAAAGCATTTCAAATCACACATTTGCGGGGGAAAAAACTACCAGCAGACCCTATTTTTTTTTTTATAAGGGGATAAAGGAGAAAATGCACCACAGGTTGTGTTCCCCTTTTTTTCCCCGTTCTGGAAACACCCAATATGTGCTTGTAGCCTGCTGTATGGGCGCACAGCATGCAAAATATACATTTTGCTGACAGACCTGAATTAGCAGACATGGATTTTAGGTGCCATGTCGCATTAAATAAATGTCTGAGGTCCCCAGAAATGAAAAAAAAACCAAGAAGTGACCCCATTTCGGAAAAAGCACCCCCTTACGAACACTTTAAGTAGTATAAAGTGTACTTTATGGCAAACAGGTCTCATTAAAGAAAGAAATACCTGAATAAGCATTTCAAATCACACATTTGTGAAAATAAAATTAATGACTAGCAGACCCCAATTTTTTTTTCACAAGGGGTTAAAGGAGAAAATGCACCCCAGGATGTATTCCCCATTTTCTCCCCATTCAGGAAACACCCCATATGTGCTTGTAGCCTGCTGTATGGGCGCACAGCAGGCAAAAGGCAAAATATGAATTTTGCTGACAGGCCTGAATTGGCAGACATGGGTTTTAGCTGCCATGTCGCATTAAATAAATTCCTGAGGTCCCCAGATATTAAAAACCCCAAGAAGTGACCTCATTTCGGAAAAAGCACCCCCTTACGAACATTTTAAGTGGTATAAAGGGTACTTGTTGCCAAACAGGTGTCTCATTAAAGAGAGAAATACCTGAAAAAACATTTCAAATCACACATTTGTGGAAAAAAATTAATTACTAGCAGACCCCATATTTTTTTTCCCAAGTGGTTAAAGGAGAAAATGCACCCCAGGTTGTATTCCCCATTTTCCCGCTGTTCAGGAGACACCCCATATGTGCTTGTAGCCTGCTGTATGGGCGCACAGCAGACAAATGGCAAAATATCAATTTTGCTGACAGGCCTGAATTGGCAGACATGGATTTTAGGTGCCATGTCGCATTAAATAAATTCCTGAGGACCCCAGAAATGAAAAACCCCAAGAAGTGACCCCATTTTGGAAAAAAACACCCCTGTACGAACATTTTAAGTGGTAGAAAGGGTAATTTTTTGTCAAACAGGTGTTTTACTAAAGACAGAAATACTTGAGAAAGCATTTCAAATCACACATTTGTAAAAATGAAAAATTATGAGCAGACCCCAATTTTTCACTTTCACAAGAGGTTAAAGGAGAAAATGCACCCCAGTATATGTTCCCCATTTTATCCCCTTTTTGAAAACACCCCATATGTGCTCGTAGCCTGCTGTATGGGCGCACAGCAGGCCTCTAGAGGCAAAGTACAAAACCTATTTTTTGCAGGCCTGAATAAACCGACATGGATTTTAGGTGCCATGTCGCATTAAATACATTTCCTGAGGTCCCCAGAAATGAAAAGCCCCAATAAGTGACACCATTTTGGAAAAAGCACCCCCTTACGAACATTTTAAGTGGTATAAAGGTTACTTTTTAGCAAACAGGTGTCTCACTAAAGACAGAAATACTTGAAAAAGCATTTCAAATCACACATTTGTGAAAATAAAATTAATTACTAGCAGACCCAAATTTTCCCCCACAAGGGGTTAAAGGAGAAAATGCACCCCAGGTTGTGTTCCCCATTTTCTCCCCATTCAGGAAACACCCCATATGTGCTTGTAGCCTGCTGTATGGGCGCACAGCAGGCAAAAGGCAAAATATAAATTTTGCTGACAGGACTGAATTGGTAGATATGGATTTTAGGTGCCATGTCGCATTAAATAAATTCCTGAGGTCCCCAGAAATTAAAAACCCCAAGACGTGACCCCATTTCGGAAAAAACACCGCTCCGTTGCCTATCCGAACACCATGATGTACTATTATGTCAAAATGCGGGATGTCATTGACTTCCATGACATAATAGTATGTCACGTGTCGGGAAGGGGTTAAAGGGGTTGACAACAGAAATAGTCAGCTGATTAGCACGCAGTATCTATTGTTGGGTTTTAAAACAAGGCCAACTAGTGTCACTGAGTGGTGTCGACTAGGGATGAGCGAACTTGTGTTTAAAGTTCAGCATACAAGGTTCGGGTTATCTAAGAATTCTGTTATGGATTCCGCCACCACGGACCATAACTTATGGTGCATGGTAGCCAAATCCATACCGGAATTCTTAGATAACCCGAACGTTGTACACCGAACTTGAAACACAAGTTCGCTCATCCGTAGTGTCAACTGTCTCAGGACAGGTGCTCTACAGAAAGAACCAGCAGGCACCCACCTGATAGGGACAAATAGTGCCCATAACTCCACAGCATGAATTCCAAATAGGACTCAAGAGGAAAAGGAACCCATCAAGTACCTGCACTGTCTTCAGACTACAGATGATATCTACAACCTTCACAGGAAGAACTACAAATCATTAAGCTGGATCAAAACAATATTGAACTGGTCCCCAAGGTGCTGGTTGAGTAGATTGCACTCTAAGCCTGATGTAGGCACTGTATAAGGGCTCTTTCACACCTGCGTTATTGTCTTCCGGCATAGAGTTCCGTCGTCGGGGCTCTATGCCGGAAGAATCCTGATCAGTTTTATCCTAATGCATTCTGAATGGAGTGAAATCCGTTCAGGATGCATCAGGATGTCTTCAGTTCCAGAACGGAACGTTTTTTGGCTGGAGAAAATACCGCAGCATGCTGCGCTTTTTGCTCCGGCCCAAAAAAACTGAAGACTTGCCGCAAGGCCGGATCCGGAATGAATGCCCATTGAAAGGCATTGATCCGGATCCGGCATTAAGCTAAACGTCGTTTCGGCGCATTGCCGGATCCGACGTTTCGCTTTTTTAGAGTGGTTACCATGGCTGCCGGGACGCTAAAGTCCTGGCAGCCATGGTAAAGTGTAGTGGGGAGCGGGGGAGCAGCATACTTACCATCCGTGCGGCTCCCGGGGCGCTCCAGAGTGACGTCAGGGCGCCCCAGGCGCATGGATGACGTGATCGCATGGCACGTCATCCATGCGCATGGGGCGCTCTGACGTCATTCTGGAGCGCCCCGGGAGCCGCGCAGACTGTAAGTATACCGCTCCCCCGCTCCTACTATGGCAACCAGGACTTTAATAGCGTCCTGGGTGCCATAGTAACACTGAAAGCATTTAGAAGACGGATCCGTCTTCAAATGCTTTCAGTACACTTGCGTTTTTTCGGATCCGGCGTGTAATTCCGGCAAATGGAGTACACGCCGGATCCGGACAACGCAAGTGTGAAAGAGGCCTAAGACTTGCGGGTGCGTAGAATTAAAAGAGGTTGTACCATGAAAAATATTTTTCATTTTTCAAACAAGCACCTGGATCTGAATACTTTTCTAATTGCATGTAATTAAAAAATTAGTATTGTCATTGAGCTATTCAATAACATGTGTCTGTACAGCGCCACCTGCTGTTTACTCTTTTCTTTATTTCTTGTCCATATCAATGAGGTGGTCACACACGCTCAATTTAAATCTTTAACTGCCACCAGCCATATCTTCTGTTAGAAGTTACAGGAAGAGAACTACAGCAGAAAGGACACACCTTCTGAGCTGCTAGCCTGAAATACAGCTAGCAGTGCAATTCATGGTGAGATCTCTGGATCCATGTGAGGTACAGGGCTGGTTCTAGCTTTGTTAGAAAAGATTACCAGGAATTATAGGATATCTGATTTACATTTTTTACATTAGTCATGGCATAACCCCTCTAAAGGGGTTCTCCGGTCTTTTAATATTGATGATCTATTCTCAGGATAGGTCATAAATATCAGATCTGCGGCGGCTCCGACAACGGGCACTCCTGCTGATCAGGTGTATGAAGGGAAGGCGTGCACAGCGCGCGTGTCGTCTCCTGTCTCTCTTCCTGCTTGCTATAGACATAGCAACAGCCAGCAGGAAGAGAGACGGCATGGCCCGCACCTTCCCTTCATACAGCTGATCGGCGGGGGTGCCAGGTGTCGGACCCCCTCCGATCTGATATTAACAATCTATCCTGAGGACAGGTCATCAATATTAAAAGCCCAGAGAACCCCTGAGATTTTACGGTGGAACAATACGCAGGGTGAACACTGTTGGATGGTTATGACCCCAACCCTTGTTTACAGTGTTAAGTGTCACATACATTAGGGCTGCGATCCTTTACCTGAATGGAAGAATCGTCATAAAATGTACAGGACAATAACAATGCATTTTCTGGAGGCGCTGGAGCGTCACACAGGTACAGCCCGTAACATCTTGCCCCAACTCACCCCTCCCTACAGAATTGCGGTCACTGGATACAGCAGCTCTCATACCATTCATCCTCGGAACCTGACCTTCCAGGGCACAAAGACCTGTCGTATGTTCCTGAAACTGGTCACCTTACAAAAAACTAAAACTATTTCATTTCCACAGAAACAACAAGTTCTCATGAATCACGGCCAATAAGTAAACGGTCAGTTTCCCTGTAAATTAACCCTTAGGATACCAGTTTTTTTTTGTTTTCATTTTTTCCCCCATCTTCCTTGAGCTATAATTTTCTTATTTTTCCGTTCACATAGCTGTATGAGGGCTTATTTTTTGCGGGACAAGTTGTACTTTCTAATGCCACCATTTAAAATGGCATTCAATGTAGCGGGAAGCGGGAGAATTATTTTAAAAGGAGTGGAATTGGAAAAAAAAAAATATAATTTCTCCACCGTTTTGCAGGTTTCGTTCCAACAGCGTGCCGCTTGTGGCAAAACTTACCTGTTCCCTTCATTCTCTGGGTCAGTACGATTACAAAGATACCACATATGTGTAGTTTTTTTTTATGTCTAAATAGTGTAAAAATACATTTAAACTTTGAGAAAATTATTATTATTTTTTTACATTACCATATTCTGACCCCCATAACTTTTTTTGAAAATATTTTAATAGTACAGACGTTTTCGGTCGCGATGATACCCATGATGTTTATATTTTTTGTTATTTATGCATTTATTTTTTAAATATACGGAAAGGGGGGGATTTAAACGTTTCTATTTTTTTTGTTAGGATTTTGAAGCTCACATTTGAGCGTGCAAAATCCCTTTTTTTTTTTTTTTTTTAATTCTGATCATGGATTTTTACAATCCATTTATCACTAAGAATTTTTAATTTCTTATATTGGCCTGCCACCTGGAATCCAAAATCAAAAGGCTTTAATTACTGTGATCGGCATTATTGCCGGTCGCAGTAATTATCTGCGGGTCTCTGCTGTTTGAAACAGTGGCCATGACACCTGCTGCATGTGTGAGAGGGTGCCATATTTGCCCATTGCTGGTAGCCAAAGGGTTAATTATAAACTTCTAGTAGGTATAATAGAGGAATGGCACAACACAGAGTCATAAGAAAAGATGCTCCAGAATTGTTACTACATGGGGAAAGCAAATAGTTACTAAAACAGACATGTCAGGAGAGGCAACTTGGGAGAAAAGTCCCTTTGACAAAAGAAGAAAAGTTACAGATCATAGAAATCTATGAAACATTAAATAGGAACAATAAATCTACTTGTAAATATAAAAATGAAACAGCCTGAAGCACAGCTCATTTGTGCCACTATGAAATGCACCTCTTATCTTTTGGCGGATGGAGATCTTTCTCTGGAAGATATCCGTATGCCGTCTGCATTTTCTGCGGCCCCGCAGAAATTAATCAGTCCAATCCGCAAAAAAATGCAGATTGGAGGCGGACTTAAACTACAGTGGCGTGGATGCACCATTACCGTGCCTTTCAAACGTGGAGCTCGTGTTCAGACCTTGCACACATTTTATGAGGGCAAGGCCGGAAACTGCCCCTAGGAATGCAGTTTGTGAACAGACTTAATGTCACGGTCTCTCCCATGACAGGTGTTAGAAGATCTGAGAGACTGGCTGCACAAGATGTCATCTGACAGCCTCTTTTGGTTTCACTTCTTTCAGTGTTGTTGATGGTAATGACCACACCTCTTGTCTCAGGTGCAGCATAGTGGTCATTACTATTCCCCTATTTAGTCTAGCTACACCTATCACTCCATGAGGGTGATAGCTCCATTTTGGTAGAGGAAGGTGTTGGTGTCTGGATCTCGGTGAGTTCTTCCTACGGAGTTAAGTTTCCTTATTTTCCCTGTCTTTTGGTATTAGGCCTGAGGTAGACTCCTGTTCCTTCAGCTGGGAAGGAACAGGACATCTATGGTCCAGTCACTATTCCCAGGGCATTACAGGGTGAGCCAGACCTTTTGGTTCCTGTAAATGAACAGTCCTACCATTGAGGTCTGTTCATTCGGCTAGCAGACAGGGTTAGGGTTAGGATTTCATTAGGTGGTGACCCCTTTCCCTCTCCTTAGTTTTCAGGCCTGATACCTTCTCCCTCCCTCTTGTGTTTGGTGTGGAGTTCCCCTCCCACATGGTGACACTTAAGTGGCCGTATGATTTTGAATAGGGCATTTAGCACCAGACATACACTGTGCTAACAAACATTCAGTCCCACCTACATGTTGAGTGTCCTGTGAATATTGAAGTCCAGTTCTGCAGCAGCCTTTAACTAGTGGGGATGGGGTTGAATGGTTTTCACTGCCCACCCGGCCTCTGCCAAAAACTGTTCTTTTATCGGTTTTCGGTGCCATTTTAGGTCACACTGGACGGTGCCATTTACATTCCTCTACCAGCAGATCTTCTGGAGGCCATTAGAACTTCAGGAGGAGAACTGTGCTTTAGTCTATACAGGATCCTATAAACCACCATAAATAGGATAAATGAGAATACATTTTTTTGGAACCAGTAACATTGGCTATCTGCAGGCAGCATGTTATAGAGCAGGAAGAGCTGAGCAGATTGAAATATAGTTTTATGGGAAAAGATTCAGGATAAATTGCATTTCCCTCATTAAACTCCTTGCATTTTGTCGGCTAAGTGGATGGTCCTACTCGGTGACTAACGGGCACCTCTATAGTAGGGCCACCCACTGGACTCCTAAGCATGCCAAGTGCAAGGATTTCAATGACTACAATGCAAGTTTTCCTGAAACCTCCCCACAAAGCTATATCTCAATCTGCTCAGCTCCTCCTGCTCTATAACCTGCTGCCTGCAGATCAGACATCGTCAGGCTAACGACTGGCTCTGTTTAAAGGGCTTCTGTCACCCCATTAAACAGTTTTTTTTTTTTTCTTTACTAATAATCCCTACACTGCGATCTCATCATGCATAAGCTAATTAATGATTTTCGTTCAGTGGAATTTGTTAAAAATCGATTTTTGAAATATGTAAGTTACCTTGCTACCAGCAAGTAGGGCGGCTACTTGCTGGTAGCAGCCGCATCCTCCGATGGTAATGACGCCCCCTCTGCTTGTTGATTGACAGATCCCGTCCGCTGGCCCTTTCTCTGCTGGCCCTGCCTGTTTTGATTCAATATCTGGCGCCTGCGCCGCGGCCGTACCTCTCTTCAATCTGCGCAGGCGCACTGAGAGGCGGCCACTCGCTCGGCCGCTTGCTCCTCAATGCGCCTGCGCCGGGTGTAGATGTGACGTCATCGGCGCATTGAGGATGGAGCGGCCGAGCGAGTGGCCGCCTCTCAGTGCGCCTGCGCAGATTGAAGAGAGGTACGGCCGCGGCGCAGGCGCCAGATATTGAATCAAAACAGGCAGGGCCAGCGGACGGGATCTGTCAATCAACAAGCAGAGGGGGCGTCATTACCATCGGGTAGGGATTATTAGTAAAGGAAAAAAAAACAAAAACGGTTTAATGGGGTGACAGAAGCCCTTTAACCACTTCAGCCCCGCTAGCTGAAACCCCCTTCATGACCAGAGCACTTTTTACACTTCTGCACTACACTACTTTCACCGTTTATCGCTCGGTCATGCAACTTACCACCCAAATGAATTTTACCTCCTTTTCTTCTCACTAATAGAGCTTTCATTTGGTGGTATTTTATTGCTGCTGACATTTTTACTTTTTTTGTTATTAATCGAAATGTAACGATTTTTTTGCAAAAAAATTATATTTTTCACTTTCAGCTGTAAAATTTTGCAAAAAAAACGACATCCATATATAAATTTTTCGCTAAATTTATAGTTCTACATGTCTTTGATAAAAAAAAAATGGTTTGGGTAAAAGTTATAGCGTTTACAAACTATGGTACAAAAATGTGAATTTCCGCTTTTTGAAGCAGCTCTGACTTTCTGAGCACCTGTCATGATTCCTGAGGTTCTACAATGCCCAAACAGTAGAAAAACCCCACAAATGACCCCATTTCGGAAAGTAGACACCCTAAGGTATTCGCTGATGGGCATAGTGAGTTCATAGAACTTTTTATTTTTTGTCACAAGTTAGCGGAAAATGATGATGATTTTTTATTTTTATTTTTTTCTTACAAAGTCTCATATTCCACTAACTTGCGACAAAAAATAAAAAATTCTAGGAACTCGCCATGCCCCTCACGGAATACCTTGGGGTGTCTTCTTTCCAAAATGGGGTCACTTGTGGGGTAGTTATACTGCCCTGGCAATTTAAGGGCCCAAATGTGTGAGAAGAACTTTGCAATCAAAATGTGTAAAAAATGGCCTGCGAAAGCCGAAAGGTGCACTTTGGAATATGTGCCCCTTTGCCCACCTAGGCTGCAAAAAAGTGTGACACATCTGGTATCGCCGTACTCAGGAGAAGTTGGGGAATGTGTTTTGGGGTGTCATTTTACATATACCCATGCTGGGTGAGAGAAATATCTTGGCAAAAGACAACTTTTCCCATTTCTTTATACAAAGTTGGCATTTGCCAAGATATTTCTCTCACCCAGCATGGGTATATGTAAAATGACACCCCAAAACACATTCCCCAACTTCTCCTGAGTACGGCGATACCAGATGTGTGACACTTTTTTGCAGCCAAGGTGGGCAAAGGGGCACATATTCCAAAGTGCACCTTTCGGATTTCGCAGGCCATTTTTTACAGATTTTGATTGCAAAGTACTTCTCACACATTTGGGCCCCTAAATTGCCAGGGCAGTATAACTACGCCACAAGTGACCCCATTTTGGAAAGAAGACACCCCAAGGTATTCCGTGAGGGGTATGGCGAGTTCCTAGAATTTTTTTTTTTTTGTCGCAAGTTAGTGGAATATGAGACTTTGTAAGGAAAAAAGAAAAAAAAAGAAAAATCATAATTTTCCGCTAACTTGTGACAAAAAATAAAAAATTCTAGGAACTCGCCGTGCCCCTCACGGAATACCTTGGGGTGTCTTCTTTCCAAATTGGGGTCACTTGTGGCGTAGTTATACTGCCCTGGCAATTTAGGGGCCCAAATGTGTGAGAAGTACCTTGCAATCAAAATCTGTAAAAAATGGCCTGCGAAATCCAAAAGATGCACTTTGGAATATGTGCCCCTTTGCCCACCTTGGCAGCAAAAAAGTGTCACACATCTGGTATCGCCATACTCAGGAGAAGTTGGAGAATGTGTTTTGGGGTGTCATTTTACATATAACCATGCTGGGTGAGAGAAATATCTTGGCAAAAGACAACTTTTCCCATTTGTTTATACAAAGTTGGCATTTGACCAAGATATTTTTCTCACCCAGCATGGGTATATGTGAAATGACACCCCAAAACACATTGCCCAACTTCTCCTGAGTACGGCGATACCAGATGTGTGACACTTTTTTGCAGCCTAGATGCGCAAAGGGGCCCAAATTCCTTTTAGGAGGGCATTTTTAGACATTTGGATCCCAGACTTCTTCTCACACTTTCGGGCCCCTAAAATGCCAGGGCAGTATAAATACCCCACATGTGACCCCACTTTGGAAAGAAGACACCCCAAGGTATTCAATGAGGGGCCTGGCGAGTTCATAGAATTTTTTTTTTTTTGCATAAGTTAGCGGAAATTTATTTTTTTTGTTTTTTTCTCACAAAGTCTTTTTTGACACAAGTTAGTGGAATATAAGACTTTGTAAGAAAAAACAAAAATAAACAAAAAATTTCCGCTAACTTGGGCCAAAAAAATGTCTGAATGGAGCCTTGGGGGGGGGGGGGGGGTGGTAATCAATGACAGGGGGGTGATCACCCATATAGACTCCCTGATCACCCCCCTGTCATTGATCACCCCCCTGGTAAGGCTCCATTCAGACGTCCGTATGATTTTTACGGATCCATGGATCGGATCCGCAAAACACATGCGGACGTCTGAATGGAGCCTTACAGGGGGGTGATCAGTGACAGGGGGGTGATCAGGGAGTGTATATGGGTGATCACCCCTCTGTCATTGATCACCCCCTGTAAGGCTCCATTCAGACGTCCGCATGATTTTTACGGATCCATGGATTGGATCCGCAAAACACATGCGGACGTCTGAATGGAGCCTTACAGGGGGGTGATCAATGACAGGGGGTGATCACCCCCCTGTCACTGATCACCCCCCCTGTAAGGCTCCATTCAGACTACCGTATGATTTTTACGGATCCATGGATCGGATCCGCAAAACACATGCGGACGTCTGAATGGAGCCTTACAGGGGGGTGATCAATGACAGGGGGGTGATCAGGGAGTGTATATGGGTGATCACCCCTCTGTCATTGATCACCCCCTGTAAGGCTCCATTCAGACGTCCGCATGATTTTTACGGATCCATGGATCGGATCCGCAAAACACATGGGGATGTCTGAATGGAGCCTTACAGGGGGGGGGGGGGGGGGGTGATCAATGACAGGGGGTGATCAGGGAGTGTATATGGGTGATCACCCCTCTGTCATTGATCACCCCCCTGTAAGGCTCCATTCAGACGTCCGCATGATTTTTACGGATCCATGGATACCAAAACACATGCGGACGTCTGAATGGAGCCCTACAGGGGGGTGATCAATGACTGGGTGATCAGGGAGTGTATATGGGTGATCACCCGCCTGTCATTGATCACCCCCCTGTAAGGCTCCATTCAGACGTCCGCATGTGTTTTGCGGATCCGATCCATGTATCCGTGGATCCGTAAAAATCATACGGACGTCTGAACGGAGGCTGACAGGGGGGTGATCAATGACAGGGGGGTGATCAGGGAGTTTATATGGGGTGATCATGGGTTCATAAGGGGTTAATAAGTGACCGGGGGGGGGGGGGGGGGGGGGTGTAGTGTAGTGTGGTGTTTGGTGCGACTTTACAGAGCTGCCTGTGTCCTCTGGTGGTCGATCCAAACAAAAGGGACCACCAGAGGACCAGGTAGCAGGTATATTAGACGCTGTTATCAAAACAGCGTCTAATATACCTGTTAGGGGTTAAAAAAAATCACATCTCCAGCCTGCCAGCGAACGATCGCCGCTGGCAGGCTGGAGATCCACTCGCTTACCTTCCGTTCCTGTGTGCGCGCGTTCACAGGAAGTCTCGCGAGATGACGCGCCGATGCGTGCAGGAGGAATAAATCAACCACCTCCCGGACGCATCGGTGCGTTAGGCGGTCGGGAGGTGGTTAATTTGGCCATGTATGTGTTGTTAAAAAAGTGTGGGGGGGGGGGGGGAGGAGACACTTCTGGTGGAGGTTTATCTCCTAGGAGAACAAAAGGTTTGGAAATAAACAATAATAATCTGTCGGGGGAGAATCCAGAGCTGCTCATACACATTAGGCTACTTTCACACTTGCGCTTGATCGGATCCGTTCTGAACGGATCCGATCATATTAATGCAGACGGAGGCTCCGTTCATTACGGATCCGTCTGCATTAATAACTTAGAAAAATTTCTAAGTGCGCAAGATGCCTGAGCGGATCCATTCAGACTTTCAATGTAAAGTCAATGGGGGACGGATCCGCTTGAAGATTGAGCCATATTGTGGCATCTTCAAACGGATCCGTCCCCATTGACTTACATTGTAAGTCTGGGCGGATCCGCACGCCTCCGCACGGCCAGGCGGACACCCGAACGCTGCAAGCAGCGTTCAGCTGTCCGCCTGGCCGTGCGGAGGCGAGCGGAGCGGAGGCTGAACGCCGCCAGACTGATGCAGTCTGAGCGGATCCGCTCCATTCAGACTGCATCAGGGCTGGACGGAGGCGTTCGGGTCCGCTCGTGAGCTCCTTCAAACGGAGCTCACGAGCGGACTGACGAACGCTAGTGTGAAAGTAGCCTTAGCTTGTCAGAAAAAACTTCTGTTTTGACAGATTTGGCCAGAAATACACTGTGTACAGGGCCCCTTACACAAAGCCATGCCTCCAGAGAAAGAGGCACCACCTGCACTTCCGCCTATGATGCCTGATTATGATATGACGACACATGGCACCTCTGTGATGCACCGTATTTTCCCCTAGAAGCAATGAGTAATAAGGAGTCTGATGAGGCGTGCATGGTTTTTATTCTTCTTTACACAAAACTACAGTATGGCCTCGTGCATCCTGTGCGGAGCTGTAGTAAGGGCCACGTCCACGGTCCATACAGAGCGTTTCCAGGTTCAGGATGGGTCATCAGTATCAGATCAGAGGGTATCAAACTCTCTACGGCCCCCCACCCCGAATCAACTACTAAATAGAATCGTTTGGAGCCTCTGTTGCAGATTCTGTCTTGTATGCAGCACTTTTTTGGTCTGGTAAAAAGACAGGCTCGTGGATGGAATCTGAACGGATCCCATCAGTCGGCGGGGGCTGTTCAGCTTCTTTCCCGTCAGTTAGACCGGGTTCACATGAAATTTTTTCCATATATTTAATGTACATACAAAATCTGTATATACATTGACACCTCACACAGACTCCATACTGTGGCATCTGTCACCATAGAATTCCATTGTAAAAAAATAAAATAAGTCAGCCTACATTTTTTTTTTGCTGGACTTTGCAGGATGGGAAAGTGTAGTATAGTTTTTCCCATCCTGCAGAGTCCTGATCATATGACAAAAACCCTTACATGCCCGATCCAGCACTTCCGGCATTTTCGTTGTTCTGCTCCATTAGATGAGCAGAACAATAGAAACAAATAGTGGTGATGTGAACAGGGCCTAAGAGCCGGGGATTTATGCAGGGGACTAGAGCTGAGCGAATTTCATATTTTGAAATTCGTTTGGTGGTAAAAGCAGAATTGCATTATGGATTCTGTTACCACGGACCATAACGCAATTCTATGACGGAATGGCTTTAGAGGCATTCCATTATTCATTCTGTCATAATAGAAGTCTATGGGCTGCATAACGGATCCGTCCTGTTTCAGTTATGCAGGAGAGGGCTCAGGATCAGGAGAGGGCTCCTCTGCATAACGGAAACGGGACAGATCCGTTTTGCAGCCCATAGACTTCTATTATGACATAGAATTGCGTTATGGTCCGTGGTAACAGAATCCATAACGCAATTCTGCTTTTACCACCAAACGAAGCACAAACAAATTTTATAACATGAAATTCGCTCATCCCTACAGGGGACCATTACTGGTCTAAATAACATTATAGCAAAGTTATAAAGTCCAGTCCAATATGGCAGATCTTCCCTGTACTTTACCACTTGGCTATAATAGCCTGTCTGCATTCACTACATACTGCACCACATACATGCGTGTGATGTGTGTGGTGCAGTATATTATGTATGTGGTGCAGTATATGATGTATACATGCGTGTGATGTATGTGGTGCAGCATACAATGTGTGTGGTGCAGTGTATGATGTATAAATGTGTGTGATGATCACACACTGCACTACATACATCACACACATTGTTATGTTACACACTGCTGTCACCTTGTTCTGTGTCCTTCATGTCCGGGCACAGTCTTTAGCTCCACAGCCGCCAGGGTCCTTGTGCAGCGCGCCCGGCACTCCATATTCAAACATGCCCAGGGAGTTGGCCCCTCCTCCTTCCAGCGCCCGCTGGCTTTTCCTGATGCAGGACCTGTATCGCTCCTGCGCCCGCCCAAACTAACCAATAGCAAAGCTTCTTGCTGTCTGGAGCTTTGCTATTGGTTATTGCAGGCACAGGCAGCATCGCTGCGCTGCCTGTGCCGTTCATAGCGCACCCCATGCTGATGAAAAGCAGGGAAAAGTCTAAGGCCTATTGGTACGCCTTAGACTTTTTCCAGGGAGTAAAATGGCCTGAACAGGCGTCTATGACACTTGTACACACATAAGCAGTAAAGCTGAGAAATGGGGATCATTCTAAATTCAAGTGGTACTATACCTACCAATTGGATCAATGGAAGCTCTTAGCGCACATTTTGATCAAACTTGTGTCGGGCCCATCTACCAGGCGTCAAGGTGGCTTCCGCAGACGGGTCCCTATCACTAATATACCGCCTATCTTGGACTTATCCAAGTCCACATTATCAGGGCAGTGAAGGAACCAGCTACATTTGTACTTTGCTCAGAAGCCCCAGGCAGATGGGCGTGTGCTCAGTCTAAGAGAGGCGCTACCCTCAGATAAATATTACAAGAAAATTTAGACTGGCATATTCTTATTCATACTCATAGATGCATATCCATAAAGCAAACATAATGAATAAAAAAATAATGGCTGCGCACACACAAGCAGTAAAGCTGAGAAATGGGGATCATCCTAAATTCAAGTGGTACTATACCTACTAATTGGATCAATGGAAGCTCTTAGCGCAAATTTTGATCAAACTTGTGTCGGGCCCATCTACCAGGCGTCAAGGTGGCTTTATGGATATGCACCTATGACTATGAATAAGAATATGCCATTCTAAATTTTCTTGTAATATGACACTTGTACAGGCGTTATTGCGACCTCTGGTTATTGTAAACTAAATCTAAAAGTCCCTATGTGCGATTTTTTTTTTAAAATAAATTTTCATTTTTTTAATCAATAAAAATACATTTTTTTTTTTAAAATAAATAATTTAATTACATAAAATATATATAACATGTAATAACATTTGGTAACCCTCTGTGCAGACAGGCTCTTCATCCGTCTCTCTCGTCATGTTGACATCTGCTTCAGCGCATGCCTGTTAAAAATAAAACAAGTACTTTTGAGCAAAAGATCCGAGGCCATCAAGTAACCCCCTTGTCACCAGAATCTCATTACCATAAATTTCATTCTGCCCTGTCTCAGATTGAAGACCATCATTGTGGATCATGGACAAGTAGATAAGGAATTGTCTGATAAGTGCATTTACACCATCAGATTATGTCACCAATTTCTGTCCAATTAGACCAATAATTCCTGTGTATAACAAAAGATGTGTGATAACGGCCATTTGAACAATAATTGGTAATAAAATCCGTCAGATAATCTGTTAGTGTCAATGTACCCTTAGGGCCCAATTAAAAGGAGGGATTATTGGGCAACAAGTGTTCATATGAATGCTGGTCACCGCTAATCGGGCCCTTCAATCAATTGACAATCAGTTGCTGACTTTGTGCATGTACTGTATGCACTGACCGTACGCTGTAACATCTGGACCCTGCAGACTTCTCTAGTGTCGGCAGTGGGTTGTACCGTGTAACCAGGGCGGAAAACTGCCAACAGTATAGAGAAGTATGCAGGAGGCAGGATTGCTCAGTATACAGGGATCGTTTGCATCCACCTGTGTCAGGCTACTTTCACACTTGCGTTCGGGGTTCCGCTTGAAGGCTTTCTGAGTGGATGCGGATCCGCTCAGAATGCATCAGTTTGGCCTCCGCTCCGCTCAGCAGGCAGACACCCGAACGCAGCTTGCAGCGTTTTCGTGTCCGCCTGGCCGTGCGGAGCCAAACGGATGCGTCCAGACTTACAATGCAAGTCAATGGGGACGGATCCGTTTGACGTTGACACAATATGGTGCAATTGCAAACGGATCCGTCCCCCATTGACTTTCAATGTAAAGTCAGGAGTCCCTATTAATATACCATCAGATCGGAGTTTTCTCCAATCCAATGGTATATTTTAACTTGAAGCGTCCCCATCACCATGGGAACGCCTCTATGTTAGAGTATACCATCGGATTTGAGTTAGATTGTGAAACTCAGATCCGACAGTATATTCTAACACAGAGGCGTTCCCATGGTGATGGGGACGCTTCAAGTTAGAATATACTAAGGGCCGCTTCACACGAGCGGATGCCGTGCGTGGCATCCGCTCCCTGAAAGAGTGCCAAGACCCGCTGCAGACTGCAGAGGCACGGAGCAGTAACATGACTGTTAATGCTCCGTGCCTCTCTGTTATCTTTTTACTTCGAAATCACAGTTGTCACTGTGATTTCGAAGTAAAGAGATCACAGAGAGGCACGGAGCATTAACAGTCATGTTACTGCTCCGTGCCTCCGCAGTCTGCAGCGGGTCTTGGCACTCTTTCACGGAGCGGATGCCACGCACGGCATCCGCTCGTGTGAAGCGGCCCTAAAAGAACTGTGTACATGACTGCCCCCTCCCTCCCTTATTTTTAACTCATTGGTGGCCAGTGCAGCCACCAAGTAGCCAGGCAGCAGGGGGCAGTCATGTACACAGTTCTTTTAGTATATTCTAACTTGAAGCGTCCCCATCACCATGGGAACGCCTCTGTGTTGAATATACGGTCGGATCTGAGTTTCACAAACACAGAGGCGTTCCCATGGTGATGGGGACGCTTCAAGTTAGAATATACTAAAAGAACTGTGTACAGGACTGCCCCCTGCTGCCTGGCTACTTGGTGGCTGCACTGGCCACCAATGAGTTAAATATAAGGGAGGGAGGGGGCAGTCATGTACACAGTTCTTTTAGTATATTCTAACTTGAAGCGTCCCCATCACCATGGGAACGCCTCTGTGTTAGAATATACTGTCGGATCTGAGTTTTCACAAAGTGAAAAATCAGATTTGAAAAAAAAACAGTTATGCAGACAGACCCGTTCTGAACGGATGCAAGCGTTTGCATTATAGGAGCGGATCCGTCTGTACAGACACCCGACGGATCCGCTCCGAACGCAAGTGTGAAAGTAGCCTAAAAGGCCAATGCAAACGAGTACTGATCAAAGGGCAGAATCGTTGGTCAGTATTTAAAGGGGTTCTGCACTTTGTTTAAACTGATGATCTATCCTCTGGATAGATCATCAGCTTCTGATTTGTGCCACAATATGGATTTTGTGCATATCGCCGGACCGCGATATGACCACTGAGTGGTAGTGAATGATCGCGCTCTCGGCGCGCACCATGTTCTCCTGAGGCGGCACAGTGGAGAAGGAGAGAGTCCCTCCCTCCCCACTGTGCGCGGCTGCCGCTGGCCACCGATAAGAACAGAGTAGGAGGAGGAGGGACTGCGCCACCAATGAATGTGCCGGCCATATCCTGGCCCCTATGACTGCACGCTGCGATCCGTCACAATTAACCCCTTAGTTGAGGGGTTAATCGCGCGGATCACAGCATCCTGTCAGAGGTCGGGTGCCGGGAATGTTCTTCAGTCTCTGCATTGGTGGCAGTGGGCAGTTCCGATCGGAGTCCCAGCAGTGTAATGCAGGGGCTCCGATCGGTTACCATGGCAGCCAGGAGTCACGCTACTTAAGTCCTGGCTGCCATGGTATGTTAGTGAGCAGCATTATACACACGTGCGCTGTGGCCGCCGGTCGCTCCTTCTGTCTGTGCGGCGCATTGCTAATGCTTATAGCATTAGCAATGCGCCGCACAGACCTATGAGAAGGAGCGACCGGCGGCCACGGCGCACGCGAGTATAATGCTGCTCACCAACATACCATGGCAGCCAGGACTTAAGTAGCGTGACTCCTTTCACTTTGTGAAAACTCAGATCCGACAGTATATGGGGGGGGGGGGGACCCTGTGGCCACTGCCACCAATGATTAATACTGGGGAGGGAGGGTTGGTTTGAGTTACCAGAGGGGGCTGATAAGAGGGAGAGGCTGGGGGGCGGATGAGAGGCTGGCTGCCATGGTCAGCTCCCTGCTGTTGTGTGCACAAAGCACAGGGCAGCAGGGAGAGTGTAAAGTCCTATTCACCCTAGTAGAGATCTATTAGGGTGAATATGACAAAAGTTCTAGCTCTTAAGGAGGCTAATAGTTATTTAATAAGGCTAGTTTCACACTAGCGTTCGGCTGTCCGCTCGTGAGCTCCGTTTGAAGGGGCTCACGAGCGGACCCGAACGCTTCCGTCCAGCCCTGATGCAGTCTGAATGGATGCGGATCCGCTCAGACTGCATCAGTCTGGCGGCATTCAGCCTCCGCTCCGCTCAGCAGGAGGACACCTGAACGCTGCTTGCAGCGTTCGGGTGTCCGCCTGGCTGTGCGGATCCGTCCAGACTTACAATGTAAGTCAATGGGGACGGATCCGTTTGAAGATGCCACCATATGGCTCAATCTTCAAGCGGATCCGTCCCCCATTGATTTTCAATGTAAAAGTCTGGACGGATCCGCTCAGGCTACTTTCACACTTAGCTTTTTTTTGCCAATATAATGCAGACGGATCCGTTCTGAACTGAGCCTCCGTCTGCATTATTATGAGCGGGATCCGCTCAGAACGGATCCGATCGAACGCTAGTGTGAAAGTAGCCTAAAAAGTAAAAAAATAAATAAATAAAAAAAAAAAGTTTAAACACACCCCCACCATATATACATGCTTAAAATTATATCGCAATATAGATTTTACAAAATCACAGAAATATAGTGGCAAATATGGGGGAACTGCTCAAACCCCAAACACTGTAGCGTGTTTCTCATTGGGAGAGCAGTCCCACCGCATGTGGACCGCAGCAAGCGACCATTCCCAGCAAAAAATGCGTACAATGGAGGATGCCTGCGCGGTCCAAATGCACCACAAAGGCATCCTACACAAAACGGACATTGTGCGGATGAAAATATAATTATATAAATCACAGAAAAAAAATGCACCAAACGGATATGCCACTGACTGTTCCTGACAGGAATACAATTGGCATGGGTATATGTAAAATGACACCCCAAAACACATTGCCCAACTTCTCCTGAGTACGGCGATACCAGATGTGTCACACTTTTTTGCTGCCAAGGTGGGCAAAGGGGCACATATTCCAAAGTGCACCTTTTGGATTTCACCGGTCATTTTTTTTACACATTTTGATTGCAAAGTTCTTCTCACACATTTGGGCCCCTAAATTGCCAGGGCAGTATAACTACGCCACAAGTGACCCCATTTTGGAAAGAAGACACCCCAAGGTATTTCGTGAGGGGCATGGCGAGTTCCTAGAATCTTTTATTTTTTGTCGCAAGTTAGTGGAATATGAGACTTTGTAAGGAAAAAAGAAAAAAAAAGAAAAATCATCATTTTCCGCTAACTTGTGACAAAAAATAAAAAATTCTAGGAACTCGCCGTGCCCCTCACGGAATACCTTGGGGTGTCTTCTTTCCAAAATGGGGTCACTTGTGGCGTAGTTATACTGCCCTGGCAATTTAAGGGTCCAAATGTGTAAGAAGTACCTTGCAATCAAAATCTGTAAAAAATGGCCTGTGAAATCCGAAAGGTGCACTTTGGAATATGTGCCCCTTTGCCCACCTTGGCTGCAAAAAAGTGTCACACATCTGGTATCGCCGTACTCAGGAGAAGTTTGGGAATGTGTTTTGGGGTGCCATTTTACATATAACCATGCTGGGTGAGAGAAATATCTTGGCAAAAGACAACTTTTCCTATTTTTTTTTATACAAAGTTGGCATTTGACCAAGATATTTTTCTCACCCAGCATGGGTATATGTGAAATGACACCCCAAAACACATTCCCCAACTTCTCCTGAGTACGGCGATACCAGATGTGTGACACTTTTTTGCAGCCTAGATGCGCAAAGGGGCCCAAATTCCTTTTAGGAGGGCATTTTTAGACATTTGGATCCCAGACTTCTTCTCACACTTTCGGGCCCCTAAAATGCCAGGGCAGTATAAATACCCCACATGTGACCCCACTTTGGAAAGAAGACACCCCAAGGTATTCAATGAGGGGCCTGGCGAGTTCCTAGAAATTTTTTATTTTTTGCATAAGTTAGCGGAAATAGATTTTTTGGGTTTTTTTCCTCACAAAGTCTCCCTTTCCGCTAACTTAGGACAAAAATTTCAATCTTTCATGGACTCAATATGCCCCTCAGCGAATACCTTGGGGTGTCTTCTTTCCGAAATGGGGTCACATGTGGGGTATTTATACTGCCCTGGCTTTTTAGGGGCCCAAAAGTGTGAGAAGAAGTCTGGAATATAAATGTCTAAAAACGTTTACGCATTTGGATTCCGTGAGGGGTATGGTGCGTCCATGTGAGATTTTATTTTTTGACACAAGTTAGTAGAATATGAGACTTAGTAAGAAAAAACAAAAACAAAAACAAACCAAAAATTTCCGCTAACTTTTCCCAAAAAAATGTCTGGGGTGATCAATGACAGGGGGGTGATCACCCATATAGACTCCCTGATCACCCCCCTGTCAAGGCTCCATTCAGACGTCCGTATAATTTTTACGGATCCATGGATCGGATCCGCAAAACACATGCGGACATCTGAATGGAGCCTTACAGGGGGGTTATCAATGACAGGGGGTGATCAGGGTGATCACCCCCCTGTCACTGATCACCCCCCCTGTAAGGCTCCATTCAGACATCCGCATGATTTTTTACGGATCCATGGATCGGATCCACAAAACACATGCGGACGTCTGAATGGAGCCTTACAGGGGGGTTATCAATGACAGGGGGTGATCACCCCCCTGTCAGGCTCCATTCAGACATCTGCATGATTTTTTACGGATCCATGGATACATGGATCGGATCCACAAAACACATGCGGATGTCTGAATGGAGCCTTACAGGGGGGTTATCAATGACAGGGGGTGATCAGGGTGATCACCCCCCTGTCACTGATCACCCCCCCCTGTAAGGCTCCATTCAGACATCTGCATGATTTTTTACGGATCCATGGATCGGATCCACAAAACACATGCGGACGTCTGAATGGAGCCTTACAGGGGGGTGATCAATGACAGGGGGGTGATCAGGGAGTGTATATGGGTGATCACCCGCCTGTCATTGATCACCCCCCTGTAAGGCTCCATTTAGACGTCCGTATGCGTTTTGCGGATCCGATCCATGTATCCGTGGATCCGTAAAAATCATACGGACGTCTGAACGGAGCCTGACAGGGCGGTGATCAATGACAGGGGGGTGATCAGGGAGTGTGGGGGGGGGGGGGGGGGGGGGGGGGGGTGTAGTGTGGTGTTTGGTGCGACTGTACTGACCTACCTGAGTCCTCTGGTGGTCGATCCTAACAAAAGGGACCACCAGAGGACCAGGTAGGAGGTATATTAGACGCTGTTATGAAAACAGCGTCTAATATACCTGTTAGGGGTTAAAAAATTCGGATCTCCAGCCTGCCAGCGAGCGATCGCCGCTGGCAGGCTGGAGATCCACTCGCTTACCTTCCGTTCCTGTGAGCGCGCGTTCACAGGAAATCCCGGCCCTGGCGAGATGACGCATATATGCGTGACTCTGCGCAGGGCCGCCACCTCCGGACCGCAGATCTGCGTTAGGTGGTCCGGAGGTGGTTAAGAAATCCATTGCAATAAATACCAATTTAGAATAAAAAAAATAAAAAAACACGTGTGGCCACAAGGAGACGTTACACTGTGCGGGGCCGGCCACAAGGAGACGTTACACTGTGTGGGGGCGGCCACAAGGAGACGTTACACTGTGCGGGGGCGGCAGAAAAGCTAGACTCGGCCACCGCTGTGGCTTTGCTATCAGCATTAAAGGGAACCTGTCACCCAAAAATCGCCTATTAAGCTGTTTACAGTACCTTATAGTGCTGTATAGTCGTTTCCTGATGCACTTTTTGTTAGTTTTGCAGCATGTATGCTCAGTCAGAAATCGATGTTATATTCAGCTGCTGCCCCGTGCTTCAAGTCAGGCTTGAAGTCACGGGGGCAGCGGCCTCGGCGTCTTACATGGCCCTCTCCCCGCCCCCTGCCTCTGTGACTGACAGCCGAAATCCGATTCCGGGACCGCGCTCAACGGCCGCATGCGCAGTAAAGGGCGGCAGGAGCGCGGTCCCGGCTGCCGCGCGTACTACGCGCCGTCTTACTTTCGCCGCACTGCGCATGCGCCCGACATCCTGTATCAAACGCGCCCGCGCCCGGCATCTGGGCGCGGGCGCGTTTGATACAGGATGTCGGGCGCATGCGCAGTGCGGCGAAAGTAAGACGGCGCGTAGTACGCGCGGCAGCCGGGACCGCGCTCCTGCCGCCCTTTACTGCGCATGCGGCCGTTGAGCGCGGTCCCGGAATCGGATTTCGGCTGTCAGTCACAGAGGCAGGGGGCGGGGAGAGGGCCATGTAAGACGCCGAGGCCGCTGCCCCCGTGACTTCAAGCCTGACTTGAAGCACGGGGCAGCAGCTGAATATAACATCGATTTCTGACTGAGCATACATGCTGCAAAACTAACAAAAAGTGCATCAGGAAACGACTATACAGCACTATAAGGTACTGTAAACAGCTTAATAGGCGATTTTTGGGTGACAGGTTCCCTTTAACATTTCCAGCACAGCAAATTCCGCAATCACATGGCGGCTGCGCTGACTGCAAATCCCACACCATAGTCACAGCACTGTGTGAATCCAACCCATGGGTGTGCACACATATTGCAGAAATGCTGCAGACCCCCCCCCCCCCCCAAAGTCCCCCCTCCTCCCCCTCCAGCACTATAATCTCTGCTGTTTCCCGAGTGCAAATACCAGTCTGTAAATATCTGATAAGAACGGGCTCCTCCGCAAAGTCCCCCCCCCTCCAGCACTATAATCACAGCCGTTTCCTCCAGTGTAAATACCAGGCTGTAAACATATGATAAGAGCGGGCTCCTCCGCCACCAGCAGTCAGAGCATCCAGTGTGGTAAAGACAGGCGCTGGTGCTGCTCTTCTCTTCTCACTATAGACACCATCACTCTGAATGAGGATGAGTCCTCTCTGCGGTCACGTGATTTCAGTATGTCACGTGCCTCCATGACGTCACAAGGTCCCTCCGAGTCTTGGCGGGATTTAGCCTTTACCTTTGTTTTGTCAAATGGTAGCGCTGCGCATGCGTATTAACGTGGTCTAGTTCGAAGTTAGGGACAGTCAGGCTATAGTCTCTTTATTCTGTGTGGGATCGGCATAGTTTACTATATCTTATTACCACATGTCTCTCTCTCCCCCCCCCAACTTGTGGATTTCTGGGTATTGTGAAACTACAACTCCCAGCATGCCACAGCTCATTACAGTAAGTTATGACTAGAGATGAGCCAATTGAAACAGACGAACTGATTGACATGCCTGCATGCAGCCAATCAGCAGCCAGCTGCCTGTGATGTCACAGCCCTATAAATACCTCAGCCATCTTACAGTCAGCCATTTTCTAGCTTACAGAGTCCAGGGACAGATGTGTGGAGAGGCTGGGGACAGGCAGTGGGAAAACAATTGTGGAAAAAAAGACTAAAAAACGATTTATAAGGGCAGGGAAAGGATAGAGAGGAATCCTGTCACAGCAGCTTAGTGCAGGGAGAGACTCAGTATCTTATTCAGTACAAGAAAAATATCCGCACTTCACTTCGGCAGTTATTTCTGGTGAAAGCGTATTTCAGTACTACAAAAAAATATACGCACTTCACTCTTTAACCCCTTAAGGAACCATGACGTATACATGTACTTCATGAGGTCTGGGGGAAGATCGTGGTGGAATCGCTGCACGATGGCTGCTCTTACCGGCAGGCAGCCAGGTTCTGTGCTGCTGGGACTTGTGGTGCACCACCACTGTGAATTGAACCCCATTGCTGCTGGAAAGAAGAACATCTGGAATAGCTGCACTTTTTTTTTTTTCATTTGCAGCTGTTCTAGATCCCTCCGTCTCTGTCCCTTTCCACCCCCTGCCCCCCCCCCCCATCCTTTTTTTTACTGACGCCATTTGGTCCGTGCACTTTTTTTGGTATTTTATTTTATTATTTTTACAATTTTTCTAGCTCTGCATCAATTTCTCTGCGTGCGAGCTCAGACCGCCAAGTGCTTTTCAGTGCGTACCTGCCTGATCAGCACCTGAAGATTATTTGAGCAGATTTTTTCGCCAATTTTTTTATTTTTGGTTAAAAAAGAATCTGGTAGTTAGGGCTTTATATAAATATATATATAGTTCTGTATTTCTATATACATAGATATAAGTTACATTTTTAGCCAGTGTAGTAAAGTTTTATACTACAGTTTTTGTACGCACACACGATCTGTGTGCGTGCGTGCTGCAGAGCACCTATCTGTAATGGGCTCAGTAGCATCTGCACATTTTGTTATTTTATTTTTGTGTGAAAAAATAACTGCAGTTAGTGGTAAATCTATATATATATATCTAAATTTCATTTAGTGTCAGTTTAAATTTTTACACGAACGCACCATCAGCGTACGTGCATTTTGCAACCACTGGGCACCGAACAGTAGTGTCCATTACTGATCGCGTCTGCTCAGTTTGCGCTGCAAGTTTTTTTTTCTGCAGAAAGTACTTTTTTTTGTAAATCTTTTTTTTTTCAAATGTATTACAAGCCCCTACACGTGTAAGAAACACAACATACACACCCCACACTAAATATAGGTTTACACGTTTCACACATCACACCCCAATAAAATAAAAATGTCCCATTTAGCCCAACGAGTTTACGCCAACCTTCCCTCCGATACTGAGTCTGCCAGTGAGGGAGAAGAGGATGCCACTTTCCTCTATTCCCTACACCATCATCCGCTGATGAGGGATCCTCTAGAAGGCGCCCCAGGGTAGCAGCAGAGGAGGCCCCCCAGAGTGAGCCCACATGGACCCCACTCCCTGACGATTATCAGCCCCAAATTCCTGAGTTTGTGGGCAACTCAGGAATTCTGATAGATTGTGCGGACTTCACTGAGCTAGATGTTTTTCAAAATCTTCTCTGAAGATTTTGTAAATCTAATGGTGACCCAAACCAATTTGTACGCCCAACAATTCATTGCTCAGAACCCTAGTTCGCCATATGCTAGACCCCTAGGTTGGACCCCAGTAGATGCAGCAGCGATGATAAAGTATTGGGCACTCGTGCTGCATATGGGCGTAGTAAGGCTACTTTCACACCTGCGTTAAGTGCGGATCCGTCTGGTATCTGCACAGACGGATCCGCACCTATAATGCAAACGCTTGCATCCGTTGAGAACGGATTCAGTTTGCATTACCATGATAATTATTTTTTTTTTGTTCATGATAATGCAAACGGATCCGTTTTGACTTACATTGAAAGTCAATGGGAGGCGGATCCGTTTTCAATTGCACCATATTGTGTCAGTGAAAACGGATACATCCCCATTGACTTACATTGTAAGTCAGGACGGATCCGTTTGGCTCCGCATCGTCAGGCGGACATCAAAACGGTGCAAGCGTATTGGAGACTGAACGGAGGCAAACTGATGCATTCTGAACGGATCCTTATCCATTCAGAATGCATTGGGGCTAAACTGATCCGTTTTGGGCGGCTTGTGAGAACCCTTAACCCTCCTCTTATGTTAGCTTTCTGTTACTATCCATGATGTTAACGGGTCGGTTTTGACCCGTGTCTTAAATCAGCCATAAAATACTCTCTGAACAATTATTTATCATCCAATTTGTTTCTTACCTCTTGGTTACCTTGTTAGGCTTCTTTATCCTTGAAAAGATTGGTTTTAATATTTTTGGTGTGACCCCTTAGACCTTTCCTTTGATAGCATACCTCTCATTTTCAAATTAAAAAAATGGTAAAATAAACCTTTAATAGAATATTATAAGTAAATAAAAGGTTGTTATGTCACCAGAATGTTGCTGAGGAGTATTTGAACACATCTCTTAACTTTTTTTTTTCAATATTTTTTATTTTATTTTAATAACATTAACTATAATAACATTGATGGTGTTAGGGTCAATTTTGACCCATATATATTTACTTCAATAAAATAGCCAAAAGTCTTTTTTTTAACATAAAACGTTCATAAACAATGAAAAGCAAGTAATAATACAAAATGTAGACTTGCAAGGTCAAACAAACAACACACAATCAAGCAAGGCAAACCAATAGAAATCAAGTACTACTTTCAAAGCATCTTTGTGCAGGAACTTGCATGTGTTTGTGTGGGTGTTTTTAGATGCATGTGTGGCAAAAGCTAACACTTTTAGCATGTTCTTTGCAGATATATTTTTTACAGTGGAAGCATAATGTGTGTGTCTTTCTGTCCTTATTGCTGGGGCAGACCTGACACCTCTTTCTTTTAGAATCAGATGGCATCACTGGAGTTGTGGCTGTGGCTGTGCTGGTTGATGTTGAGGCAAGGCTAGATGATGATGAGGATGCTGGCACTGATTCTCTTTGTGTTGTTGATGGTGTGGATGGAGTGCTTGATGAACTCTGCATCTGTCTGATCACGGCTGCAGCGATTGGATCTCGAGACACCCGTTTCCTTTGCTCAATGTGTGCCTTGACAAGGGAACTTCCTAGCTCCTCGAGAAATATTCTCCGCTTGTTATTTTTTTGTGTGTTCCAACCTGGGTGGATGTGGGTCCATAACACAAATGCATTGTATGCAGACACATCTAGGATGTTAGAAAACACAGCCATCGGCCATCTCCTGGTCATTCGCTGACAAGTATAGGTAGCAGTCAGCTTGTCCAGGTTGTCCACTCCTCCTTTGTTTTTATTGTAATCCAGGATAATTGTGGGCTTTTTGTCACTTCTTGATGACATAGCTGCATCTTTGTGAAAAGTGGACATAAGTATCACTTTTTTTTTTGTGTGGACAATATGAAACAACAGTGGTGGTGTCTGTAAAAGCAAATTTTGAAGAAAGTGAAGCTCTGTCCTTCACCTGCAAAATTTCAGTGTGCAGCTCAGGTTTATTTATTTTTATTGTGCCTACCATGGTGAGTTTCCTCCTGAGAAGTTCTTGTCCAAGGTCATAGCTGGTAAAAAAAAATTGTCAAGACGTGATATTGTGACCCCGCAGTCCAGTAGTCAAATCAAGGACTACACGTTGTCCTTGTTTTTTCTCAGGGATGCCACTTTCGAGTTTGCCGGTGTAAATCTGTAGGTTCCATGCATAGCTTGTTTTTGCATCACAGGCTGCCCAGATTTTTATGCCGTATTTGCCTGGCTTACTGGGCATATACTGCCGGAAGGGGCAATTTCCACGGAAAGGGATCAAACGTTCATCTACTGTTACCTAAGGCCCAGGGTTAAACATTAGTGGAAGGAGCTGAACCCATTTCTCCCAGACATGCCTTATGGGAGCAAGCTTGTCAGATTTTGCTCTAGTATCTCTGTTGTCAAATCAGAAAACTCTTGATATCATTCGAAAGGTGTGAAGTGACATTGTTGCTGGGAAGATATATCTGCCTCTTGACTTGTCCCAAAGACTATCAGTGGCCTCCAGCGAGAAGAAGAACACCAATATAAGCATCTAGGCATTCCTCATTTATGTCATTCCACATGTTGCCATGGTCTTTTTTTTCCTTCAAGGTTTGTCATTGCAATGATCACTTTTTTTAGTGACAATGGCATGAACAGTTCAAAACATGTTTTGATGTCACTTACTCTCGTCACAGCAAACCTTGTGATCCCAGGGGTCATTTTGATTACATCTGCAGCAGCTGCCCTGCCATTTAAGTCAGGAGGTTCTGAACTCCAACAGATCTTACTACTTTTGGATTTGAATGTTTCAGCAGGAACAGCAGCAGGTTCAGCACTGGTGGCCTCCTCATCAGACTCATCAGATGTGTCTATGTGTTCTGGTTGATACTCTACTTCATCTTCTGCCTCAGAAACCTGCTCATCCATATCGCTATGCTGCTCTGTGTCCTCTGTCTCATTTTCATCCAAGATATAATCCAGTATTTGGCTTCCTGTAAATCTTCTCACTCTTGCATGCTGCATATTGGAGATGATTACTCTGCAAGTCAGCAACTCTGAAATGTATTGGTCCTATGTTTCTTTACTTTATTTCGAGAAGCAGACAAGCAGGCAAAGAGATGGGCCCCTCGCTAACTACAGCTCCCAGGGCTGAGAGGTGATTGGCTGTCAGTGTTACTAAGCAGAGAGAGTGTTTATGATTTCAGTTTTGGCACTTATTAGTGTCCTATAATCCTATATTATAACTGGGTCAGAATTGACCCTAACACCATAAACGTATTAATTTTAACCACAGTATTTTATAATTTAGTGAAAAGGATTCTTTTTCTATGACATTGTTTAAATAGAGGTTCCTGACAAAGTAAAAAAATCTTGATGCAATAAACAAATTTATGTGATACTTATAGACATTCAAAACCTGAAAACGGGTCGGTTCTGACCCTAACATAAGAGGAGGGTTAAACAGATCTCACAAGCGGACCCAGAAACGGCAGTGTGAAAGTAGCCTAAAGAAGCCAAACGTTAGGCAATATTGGAGTTCTGACATTATCAACCAAACTCCAATTTACAGTCAGACCATGATCCGGAAGCAATTTGAATCAATCCGTAAATTCCTACAGTACAATGACAATTCACAGTGCCCATCCCAAAACCACCTAACATTTGACCATCTGTTCAAGGTTAGGCCTGTCAGTGACCACTTCAGCAACAAGTTTGCTGAGGTGTACAACCCAGAGAAAAATGTCAGTGTAGATGAGTCCCAATTATTGTTCAAAGGGAGTATTAGATTCCGCCAGTACCTGCCTAGCAAGCGGGCAAGGTATGGCATAAAATACTAAAACTCTGCGAGAGTAGATCTGGGTACACCCACAAATTCCACATTTACGAAGGGAAAGATTCCAGAATAGAACCCCCACAATGTCCCCCGTCGTAGGAGTTAGTGGGAAGATTGTGTGGTAATTACTGCGCCCAGGTCCCTAACTGCCAGGGGTACTGTGGCTTGCGGCACAGTACGCAAAAATCAGAGAGGCCTCCCTAGATCCCTTGTAGGGCAACCACTGAGAATGGGCGAAAGTAGGGCTCCCCGCAATGAGAATATGCTGGTGGTTAAGTACAAGAACAAGAGGGATGTCCTTGTACTGACTACCATTCACACTAACGCCAGCTCCCCTGCCGCTGTACGAGGCACCACTACCACTGTCCCCAAACCAGACTACATCCTTGATTACAACAGGCACATGGGACGGGTGGAACTTGCAGATCAACTTATGAAGCCCTACAGTGCCACACAAAAATGAAAAGTGTGGCACAAAAAGCTGGCCGTACACATTGTGTACAGATGGCAATGTGCAATGCGTACATCTTATTTCAATCTTCAGGCCACAGAGGAACTTTCCTTCAGATCCAAGAGGTGGAAATCAAGGCCCTAATTTTTCAAACCCAGGCCGTGGAGATTCCCAGTACTTGAGGAAGTCATGGTGCCCGAGTTGTACCAGTGCAACATTTTCCAGGTTCAAGTCCCCCAGACAGCAAGGAAGGGAACGACCCAAAAAAGATGCAGAGTGTGTCACAAAAGAGGGATAAGGAAAGACACAATTTACCAATGCGAAACCTGCCATGAAAAATCTGGCCTGTGCATGCAGGACTGCTTCAGAATCTACCATTCTTCCATGGAATATACATTTTTATGCTCCCTGAAATATTTCGACTTTATATCTGATTTAGTCAACCTCCCAGGAATATCCACTTTCCAACAACCACTACATACATATTCTTTTCTGTGAGACACCTGTTTGGTAAAAAAGTACCCTTTCCACCACTTAAAATGTTCGTACGGGGGTGCTGTTTCCGAAATGGGGTCACTTCTTGGGGTTTTTCATTTCTGGGGACCTCAGGAAATTTTTAAAATATGACATGGCAGCTAAAATCCATGTCTGCCAATTCAGGTCTGCAAAAAACAGATTTTGCACTTTGCCTTTAGAGGCCTGCTATGGCGCCAAAACAGCAGACTACGACCACATATGGGGTATTCGCAAAATGGGGAGAAAATAGGGAACATATACTCAGGTTCATTTTCTCCTTTAACCCCTTGTGAAAGTGAAAAATTGGGGTCTGCCTGTAGAGGCCTGCTGTGTGCCAAAACAGCAGGCTACGAGCACATATGGGGTGTTTGCAAAATGGGGGACATATTCTGGGGTGCATTTTCTCCTTTAACCCCTTGTGAAAGTAAAAAATTGGGATCTGCTAGTAATTTTAAATTTTTCCAAATGTGTGCTTTGAAATCCTCTCTCTAGTATTTCTGCCTTCGGTGAGACACCTGTTTAGTAAAAAGTACCCTTTCCACCACTTAAAATGTTCGTACAGGGGTACTGTTTCCAAAATGGGGTCACTTCTTGGAGTTTTTCATTTCTGGGGACCTCAGGAATTTTTTAAATATGACATGGCAGCTAAAATCCATGTCTGCCAATTCAGGCCTGCAAAAAACATATTTTGTACTTTTCCTCTAGAGGCCTGCTGTGCGCCAAAACAGCAGGCTACGAGCACATATGGTGTGTTTGCAAAATGGGGAGAAAATGGGGAACATATGCTGGGGTGCATTTTCATGTTTAACCCCTTGTGAAATTGAAAAATTGGGGTCTGCTAGTAATTTTTAATTTTTCCAAATGTGTGCTTTGAAATCCTCTCTAGTATTTCTGCCTTCGGTGAGATACCTGTTTGGTAAAAAGTACCCTTTCCACCACTTAAAATATTCGTTTTGGGGTGCTGTTTCCGAAATGGGGTCACTTCTTGGGGGTTTTCATTTCTGGGGACCTCAGGAATTTTTTAAAATATGACATGGCAGCTAAAATCCATGTCTGCCAATTCAGGCCTGCAAAAAACATATTTTGTACTTTGCTTGTAGAGGCCTGCTGTGCGCCAAAACAGCAGGCTACAAGCACATATGGGGTGTTCGTAAAATAGTGAGAAAATGGGGAACATATACTGGGGTGCACTTTCTTCTTTAAAGAGGACCTTTCACCAGAAAAAAGTATCTAAACTGACTATACAGACGTGTAGAGCGGCGCCCAGGGATCCCCCTGCACTAACTGTTATCCCCAGGCGCCGCTCCGTTCTCCGGTTATAGCCTCCGGTATGTTCATTAAAGAAATAAATATATCACCAGTCCGCAATAATGCTATGCAGCAGGTCCGAAAAAGTGATGTGGGTTCAATCACGTTATAGACAGGTACAATATATGAAGTTCGGACTGCGCTTCTGGTCCAGGTCAGTATGCAAGTTCTTAATCCATCTTACTTCCTCGTTTACAGAGAGGGCCGAGGCCTGCAAATATCCCTCAAATAGATATCCTGCAACCAATGGAATTATAATAGTGTGAGTCCGTATGTAACAGTAACCTGCATTGCACTGATTATACTCACACAATGCGAAAAAACCGGGCGTGAATGCAATCCCTCCGTGGTAGGTTGTTCTTGTTCTGTCGGTACAGCCACGTTTCTATGCAATCTGGTTAGATCCCCACACAGACTCAAATGGTGTATACCTCGGACAAATCTGTATTGCTTTTCTTCAGATTCCTGCAAATTTTCTGTGGACAAGAATGGCTTCTGCAATAGTGAAGCTCCGTATATATTTGTTTAAAACTTTTTATTTGTCCGTACTTACAAGACAACTCTTTTAAAAGACAATTTTTAAAACGCATAAAATTCCCAGCGTCTGCTGCTTCTGCCCGACCCGGGTTTCACTCCTAGAGCTTCGTCAGGGGCACACTTGATTTCACCCTCCCCCTCCTTCTTATTTGTCCATTGCAATTAATCAGGAGTCAGATGTGTTCCTCCACAGTGTTTTCCTATCTTGCTGTTAACCCTATACTGGAATCTCCTCATCCCCAGGGGAAAAAAAGACGGATGCTATTAAGTCCCCATTCACATGAGCATGCTTTTTTTATATTGTTTTTTACCCTAATTCAATACAGCTTGCAGGTCGAAATCAATGTTTAGACCTCCCGGCTGTAGTGTACCTAATTCGTATATCCACTTTCTTGTTTCTTGTTTATTAATTTTTTCCAAAAGACTGCCTCCCCTCCAATGATTTTGTACGGATTCTACTCCCATAAACTTTAGACCTTCTGGATTTTTTTGGTGGTATTTTTTATAATGAGCCGATACCCCGTGACTTTCAAGACCTTTTTTTATGTTTCTTATGTGTTCCTGTACACGGACTTTTAGAGGTCTAATAGTCAGTCCAACATACTGGAGGCCACAAGGGCACTCCAGTACATATACAACCCCTTTACTATGACATGTCATTTCCCCCACTACTTCTAATTGTTTATCTTTATTGGTACTTTTGATTGACATATTCTTTTGTAGTTTTTCTGTTCTTTTTCTGTTCTTGCATGGAATGCAAAAACCACACCAATTAAAGCTATTTGTCGTTTTTTTGTTTTCGTGTTTATTTTCAAAACGATTGGCGCTGTGTACCAATTTATTTTGTAAGTTGGGAGCCTTTTTATAAATGACTGTCGGTTGCTCAGGAATCACAAGTCCCAACACTGGGTCATTTTTTAAAATCAACCAGTTTTTTTTTATTGCGTTTTTCAGTTCACCAGAGCACTGTGTGAACTGGGTTATGAATGAAAAACGAAAATCAATGGTCTTCTCTGTTCTTTTTAGTTTATTAGGGGTTCCCTTTTGTTGTTTGGTTACCTCTTTTATACACCTCTCCAGGTCTTCATTTTTATAGCCCTTTTCCACAAAGCGCTCCTTTATTACATTGCTTTGTTTTTTAAAAATGGCCGAATCAGTGCAGTTGCGATGGATTCTCTGGACCTGTCCCTTCGGTACATTAAGTAACCAAGGGGCATAATGACAGCTCGTTAAATCTATATAGCCGTTGACATCAGTTGGTTTGAAAAAGTTTTTCGTTTTGAGCCGTCCTTCTTCGGCATATATAGTTAGGTCCAGTTAGGCATATATAGTTAGGTCTATCAAAAGCCTTTTCTGTGTCTAAAGTGAGAATGGCTGTGTCCTGTCCTCGGCATTCTGCCTTGCCGGCCACAGAGAGGGCTAATAACACTTTCCTCAGATTGGTGACAGCCGCCCTACCTTTAATAAAGCCCACCTGTGCAGGGGAGATCAAAGAGGGAAGAACCGCAGCCAACCTATTGGCAAGCAATTTTGATATGATCTTAAGGTCATGATTAATTAGTGATATAGGCCTATAAGACGCCAAATCCTCCGGATCTTTCCCAGCTTTATGAAGTAACGTTATATGAGCCGTATTCATACGCTCCGGCAACGAAGTCCCCTCCACTATGGAAGAATATAGGGACGTCAAATAAGGCACCACCTGCGCATCTAAAGCTTTGTAAAAGTCTGCCGTGTACCCAGGGGTGTATCTATCACAAGGCAAACAAGGCATTTGCCTAGGGCGGCACTTGCCAATGGGGCGGCAAAATGCCTTGTTTGCTTAGTGATAGTTACACAATATGCTAAATATTTTTTTTCTGCCCCTTGTCCGATCCGATTCTTCACTATGCGAGCGGCATCGCCGGCCCCATAGTGAAGGTGTTGAAAGACTTACTTCCTCCTCCTCCTGACTTCCTCCCGACCTCCCCTGCCTTTTGCGTCCGCGCGTTAGGGGGGTGCCCGAGTTTAGTCTCGCCTAGGGCAGCACAAAACCAAGATACACCACTGCGTGTACCCATCTGGGCCTGGGGCTTTACCAGAAGGAAAGGATTTTACAATCGCCTGAACCTCCGCTGCCGTCAAAGGGGCGTTCAAGGTGTCCAACTGTTCCACCGTCAGAGCAGGCAAGGAGATACGCTCCAAGAAAGCCCTCCCCTCCTCCACCCTATCCCCAGCATTTTGGTAAAATGTCTCCATATAACGTTCAAACAACTTATTAATCTGTTGTGGTCTGTGCTCCCTAGTCCCATCTCCTCTCCTCACCCCCTGGATATGGTTCAGAGGACGCCTACCTTTAGCCAAAGAAGCTAGCAGCTTCCCAGACTTATTGCCGAATCTGTGCAACCGGGCCTCTAGTTGAGATCTTTTTGAAATCTCTATTTTCTCCGCCCATTCGTCAAAGTCTCTCTTAGCCGAGATCCAGCGTTCATTAGCAATCTGGGTCTGGGCCAAGAGAAAGTTACTATAGGCTTCCCTCAAACGTGTACTGGCCTTTTCATACTGATTTCTGGCTATTTTCTTAATAGAGGACACATATGCCATCAATCTACCCCTCAATACAGCTTTGGCCGTTTCCCAGAATAATATCGGATCATTCACATGCTGCCTATTGTCATCAACAAATTCCATCCACCACCCTTTCAAAAGTTTTACAAACTAGGCATCCCTCACCAAATAATTAGGAAACCTCCATCTATACTCACCCCCCCATTATACACTTCCCTGCTATCCATTAGGAGAGGTGAATGATCCGATATTACCATGTCCCCTAGAACAATATCAGTCACTCTATGCACAATCGCTGCTGAAACCAACAAGTAATCAATTCTGGACCAACTCTTGTGCACATGGGAGTAGTGAGTAAACTCCCGACCTTGAGGATTGGAGACCCTCCACATATCCCTGAGAGACAACGACTCGGCAAAGTCCCCCAGAGAATGATGACGACAACCATCGCTGGCAGACCTCCTATCCTCAAACTGATTCATTACGGCATTGAAGTCCCCCCCCTAATACTTTTGCACCATGCGTATCCTGCAATATTCTGGCACATAATGAATCAAAGAAGGCTTTCTGACCTGTATTGGGTGCATAAATATTGTAAAGGCTGAAATCCCCAAACGGGCCAGAAATATGCAAATGTATCACCCTTCCTGAGTCATCCGCTGTTGCAGAGTGAACAGTATGTGACAAGTGACGCCCTATTAAGACTAGGACTCCTGCTTTTCTGTCTACCGCCGCAGAGCCATATACCTCCCCCACCCACAACTTCTTCATCCTATGGAAGTCCGCCGCCGACAGGTGGGTCTCCTGCAACAAAGCAATATCCACCTTTAACCTGCGCAAGTGCCTCAGAACTTTCATGCGCTTATTAGGAGATTTCAACCCCTTTACGTTCCACGAGATTACTCTCATAAATGGAATAGTTACGTGAGACCCACCTGTCGACAGAACCCCACCCCACCTCTCTATCACGGTTTGAATAATATCCATTGAAGCACTGCCTCCCAGCCCGACAGCACTCCATACATCATCATACATTAATTGTTTACATATTGCCCCAGAACAGAGAAAAATAAGCCACATAGGAACCATGGCTAAGTAATGCAAGTAAAACTAAACAAAGTCGAACCGCATACAATAGACACCACAATCAGTTTAAGAACTCCCTTTTTTGCTAGCATTGGACGCTCACCACCACCGCCTATTAGCCGATACTATCCAGAGTCCCCAAGCATTTTGAAAGTCCCTGTAAGTATTCCCGTTACGACAGAACAGGAAAAATCTGCCTCCCCCCTCCCCAAAGCCATGGAGATAAGTCCCAATAACCTAAACAGAACCTGACGCTGGTATCACATTCCTCCTGTCTGCCGTGCTAACTTTGCTCCCGACGATTTTGGAATCCTGTTCATCCTCTGTGGGAGAGACGAGGAGGTTTGATGCACCCGGTGGCATCCATTACTTCTTTGCCGCGTGGAAGTGTCTTGACGGTCCTCCACAATATGGACAGTTCCCGATCTCCGATCCGCTTGATGTCGCATAAACTCCTCCACCTCCATGGGATCCGTAAATTGCTTAGAGCCACCATCCGACAACTGTATCCGCAAGGTAGCGGGATACGCTAACTGAAATCTGGTACCGGTCTCATAAAGGCTAGAACAAACAGGCCCAAAAGCCCTCAGTTTCCGCGCCACTTCTGCAGAATAATCGGCAAAAAGCAGGACTTTGGCCCCTCTCAGTATTAGAGGCTCCCGTCTTGCTCGGTAAGCTCGCAGTATGTCCTCTTTATCAGAGTAGTCCAAATACTTGCAAATCGCCTGCCTTGGCCTCTGGTCAGCTTTGGTGGTAGCAGACGAACCTTGATCTCTCCAGGGTCCCACTCTGTGGGCCCTCTCCTCCTTCCTTCTTCCGCCCTGGAGCCCCAAGGCCTGCGGCAATTCAACTTCAAAGACTCGGCGTAGTTCTGCAACCGGCACCAATTCAGGCACCCCGACCAAGCGCAGATTGCTGCGTCTGGACCTATTTTCAAGATCCTCGACGCGGTCATTCAATTTCTCTGCCAGCTGAAATAGCTCCTGCATCCTCTTTTCGGTGTCTGCCGCCTCCTCATCCATACAAGCCACCCGTTGTTCCACCTCGGACACCCTGTGGTCCTGTAAGTCCACCTCCTCTTTCAGTTTATTGAGCGCAGCTTTGAGGGTGGTAGATAGAGAGGCTATAATGTCGGGGGCCAGCTGTTTCACCACTTCAATGGCCAGGGTCTTAACATCAATCGCCTTACCGGAGGTCTCGAACAGATCCAGCTGCGTGTTAGCGATCTGGGCATCTTGTTCTTCAGGAGACGCGGGCTTCGGCGAGGGGGGAGGGAACGGCGCCATCTTGGGACAGGTCCCGTCTACGCAGTCAGTGCCTGCTGCTGCCTGGGGAGTAGATTTCTGGCCACTTCTTAACAGGTAACGCTCCATACACCCTCCAGGACTCCACTTCACTAGCGGCGGTCCTCTAATGACTCCTGACGTGGCGATGTTAGCAGATATAATCGGCGGTGGAGCGGAGCAGCAGTCGCCAGCGTCTTCACATGCTCGCGCCGCAACCGGAAGTCCTCGGAAGTTACCTTTTTATGTACACTTATGTATGGAAGGCTATCAGTCACTGGTAAGACGGCCCACCGGACTTCTACATATAGGAAGAGCAGGGATAGAAATGAATAAAGTACAAGTTCTACTGAACCTATTCCCATAAAACTATAGACCAGTCTGCTCAGCTCCTCCTGCTCTATAACCTGCAATGCTTCTTCACTGTGTCAGGTTCCTTATCTATGAGTGTGGCCCCTATTCACACTGTAGTCTCTATAGACCAGTAGTAGATTCGCACCATATGAGTCTAAGGTGAATGGCAATATAATTGAGGAGGTTGTCCGGAATAGTAATATTGATGGGTTTTCCGTAGGATAGGCCATCAGTATTAGGGTGGTGGGGGTGGGCACCTCGCCTATCAGCTGTATATAGAGGCCGTGGTGCTCCTGACAGCCTCTTTATTGCTCCGTACAGTAGGTTTACATTTGGCGCACATATTGATTTTACTGTTCATGGCGGGAAGTAATTATGAGCCATAAAAGAGATGATTCTGATAAATTCTATGTAGAATGTGATTTCCTCTCTTTTAGATACACCACCATGTCATGGTCAGTCTTCATGGTATGAACTATTCACCTAATTCTTTCTCATTTAGTTCTGAAAGGATGGGAACTGGGCGACAGAAAAACACCAGCTTCGCCCTGTACTTCCTGACGTGCTTGACATCCCAGCGCCTGAGCCGCCACTTCTTGGGGGACTACGTACGAGCAATAACCCCCTTACAGGAACATCTGTGGCCGGCTCTGTCACCATCATGATGACTGCTGGCCTATGGTAGGTAACATTTATAAGTCACTTTAAGGACCACATCTATTAATGCTGCTTAATATTTACAAAGCGTAAATGTAGTCCAGGCAGTCACAAGATGCGCCAAATTTATCACAGTGGTTCGTTTCTCTACTTTACACCAGCTCAAGGTTAACGTCCTTTTTGAAAAAAGAAGATGCAACAGCACTGTCTATAGTTTTGTTTGTGATGCCAATTGCAGCGTGCGCAGGGTACTAACACAGGGCCCTTTAAGGTGTTGTAACTCACGTACCAGGTTAGGAATGCCAGAGTGGTGTAATGTCTCTGTATGGTAACAGTAATGGTGTCAACGGTGTCTCCTACCTGGGTATGACTGGACTGCTAGATCCTGGTTCACTTGCAATAAAATGAGTGTGTTGCTAGTAGGAGTAATTGAGGGATTTACAGCCATAATTGAGATCCAGACTTGGAATATAGTACAAACTTGTCTTTACTATATGCAGCTTTCATCCAAGTGAGATAAAGCAATAGTCTTGGGTCCCAGCAGGTATTGGCAATGTGTGGCAGGAATCTATCTTCTGTTTATATCATATGCCTGGAGCTCTTTGCAGCATAAGTCATCTGCTTGTGGCTCTGTAATGTTGCAGGAATTATTATCTTCTGCGCTTACTATCTTCTGCTGTATGGGGACTGACTAGCTGAGGAGGAATTTGGCTTCTCCTGGTCTCTGGATGCTACTCACAGTTGTGCCTAAGGGGTATGGTTCTTCCTGGAGTTCTGGAGGTGGCTGCTTGCTTCTACCAGCTGAGGCTGAAGGGCTCAGTCTGGGAATGATGATCTTTTGTCTCAGCCGAGACAAGATTCTGGCTTGGGATCCCTAGAGCCACGATGGGTGTGAATAGTCCTCAAGTGAATTATTTATTGAAAGGAATTGTGGAGAAGTACAGTAAGACAAGACGGTCAAATCCAAAGCTGATGGCAAAGGAGCCTTGAGAAAGTCAACTTTTTCTCTAAATTCCTCTATCTGCTGGAGGAATACCATTGGATCAGAGATGTCCTTAAACTTTTTGGCAATGACACAAGCCCTTTTCTGCAGCGGGGTTACCCGTGTAGTTACTGGACCTGCCAGACCCACGGAAGAAAAAACGAGCACGGATCACGTTACAACGGATCCACGTTTTGCGGGATGTTAAAAAATACTGTCGTGTGCAGGAGGCCTTAAGCGTCCGCATAGGCAGTCCGAATAAAGGGGTGAGAGAACATGAGTTCTCATAAGTGCAATGTTAAGTAGAATTGTCACAAAAAGTGCAGGAAGGTCACATTGCGGCACCAAGAAGAGAATACACACAATGGGCATGTTATACTTGAACGTTACATAACTTGTAAACATTTGGCAAAATTATAGTGCAATTATATCACATAGAAATCACAAAGAGCTCAGGCATACGTTTGAGTCTTTTCTTTGGGTGCAAGCTTTTAACGTTGCAGTAAACATCTTTAGAAAATAGTGCAATTTTATTAATGCAATAATGTGCTCAAATATAGCTTGAGTCCTTTTGCTTAAAGGGACACTGACAGGCAAATTCAGCATATTGTGTTATATATCTGACATTACAGGTCTTATACAGTCTATTAAAAGCATGTAAGTATCCCCCCTGTCCACCTTCTAAGTACCGAAATATAAAGTTTTATAACTTGCCTGTCTCCTCACCAATCTGCCCAAGGGGCGGCATTTCATCTGAAAATGCGCCCAGCCAGCTGCTCCCAACTGCCGTTCTGTAGCCCCGCCCAGCTCATCAATATTCACTTCGCTGGGCGGGGCTACAACTCTCCCCAGTCACGATCCTGCGTATGGTTGATAGAATCCTCTTGGCAGCGTAATCCTCTTGGCAGCGTAATCCTCTTGGCAGCGTCCGTCTAATCCTCTGCGCCTGCGCCCCGCCGTGGTTAGATCGCGCCTGCTGTACACACCCTGCCTGCGTTCCCAGAGGCAGCTGCAGCCTCTGCCTCATGCGCATGCCCCAGGCACTGTTCAAAGCAGCGCTTCAGAGCGCTGCTCACTCACATCTCCAAAGGGGTTAATGATAGTGCGGAGAGTTGTAGCCCCGCCCAGCGAAGTGAATATTGATGAGCTGGGCGGGGCTACAGAACGGCAGTTGGGAGCAGCTGGCTGGGCGCATTTTCAGATGAAATGCCGCCCCTTGGGCAGATTGGTGAGGAGACAGGCAAGTTATAAAACTTAATATTTCGGTATTTAGAAGGTGGACAGGGGGGATACTTACATGCTTTTAATAGACTGTATAAGACCTGTAATGTCAGATATATAACACAATATGCTGAATTTGCCTGTCAGTGTCCCTTTAAAGTGCTTAATGTTGAATCCTCTGGAAACAGGGCAAAAGTCAATTGTAATCCACAGGACAATAAAAGTTAATTGTAATCCAATAGAAATATAAAATGTTATGTAAAAGCACTTAAAATAGCAGCATATTTTAGAGCTATAGTTCCACAAGGTTATCAAGTAACCTGAGAAAGGGGATAAAACAATGTAAAAACTTGGATGCAAGAGGTTAAATGATGGTGGGGAGAGTCCTTACTGCACATAACCATCAGGGTGAGGACAAACTAGTGCAACCTAAAAAAGAAACCGTTAAAAACAATGCCAACGGGTTCACGACGTTGCTCCCAAATAGTTCCTATTTGTTGAAGGATGCATCTTTAGAGAAGAATATAAAGATACAAAAAAGAGGATTATGGTACAATTTGGAGTACCTGGTCCTATGTACAGACCAGGTTACAGGAAGAAAGTACCTGAAGCAGAGGCTTGTAGAGGCGCCAAGGGGTGGAGGTAAAAATAAGGAGTGTGATGGAATTATACCCGTCCAAAGCTATGGATAGGGAAAGGCAGCACAAGTGTTTCAGTGGGTCAAAGATCAACCTTGCCCACTGGAAAGACAATAGAAGATGGTGCAGGGAAAGGTGAAAAAAAAAAAAAAGGGGGGAGGAAGGAAGGGGAGATATCTTTTTGCACCCGTTGAAAAAAAGAAACACTTGATAGGCGCCAGATCCCTTAATCGTTAATCGTAATGAAGATTATATTCAAGTATTAATATTCAAGTATTAATAGCCCTCACCTAGGTCTTTTTAAAGATGAGAGCTTAGTGCATAAATACAAACCAGATTCCAAAAAAGTTGGGACACTATACAAATCGTGAATAAAAACTGAATGCAATGATGTGGAGGTGCCAACTTCTAATATTTTATTCAGAATAGAACATAAATCACTGAACAAAAGTTTAAACTGAGAAAATGTACCATTTTAAGGGAAAAATATGTTGAATCATAATTTCATGGTGTCAACAAATCCCCAAAAAGTTGGGACAAGGCCATTTTCACCACTGTGTGGCATCTCCCCTTCTTCTTACAACACTCAACAGACGTCTGGGACCGAGGAGACCAGTTTCTCAAGTTTAGAAATAGGAATGCTCTTCCATTCTTGTCTAATACAGGCCTCTAACTGTTCAATCGTCTTGGGCCTTCTTTGTTGCACCTTCCTCTTTATGATGCGCCAAATGTTCTCTATAGGTAAATGATCTGGACTGCAGACTGGCCATTTCAGTACCTAGATCCTTCTCCTACGCAGCCATGATGTTGTGATTGATGCAGAATGTGGTCTGGCATTATCTTGTTGAAAAATGCAGGGTCTTCCCTGAAAGAGATGACGTCTGGATGGGAGCATATGTTGTTCTAGAACCTGAATATATTTTTCTGCATTGATGGTGCCTTTCCAGACATGCAAGCTGCCCATGCCACACGCACTCATGCAACCCCATACCATCAGAGATGCAGGCTTCTGAACTGAGCGTTGATAACAACTTGGGTTGTCCTTGTCCTCTTTGGTCCGGATGACATGGCGTCCCAGATTTCCCAAAAACTTTGAATCGTGACTCGTCTGACCACAGAACAGTCTTCCATTTTGCCACACTCCATTTTAAATGATCCCTGGCCCAGTGAAAACGCCTGAGCTTGTGGATCTTGCTTAGAAATGGCTTCTTCTTTGCACTGTAGAGTTTCAGCTGGCAACGGCGGATGGCACGGTGGATTGTGTTCACTGACAATGGTTTCTGGAAGTATTCCTGAGCCCATTCTGTGATTTCCTTTACAGTAGCATTCCTGTTTGTGGTGCAGTGTCGTTTAAGGGCCCGGAGATCACGGGCATCCAGTATGGTTTTACGGCCTTGACCCTTACGCACAGAGATTGTTCCAGATTCTCTGAATCTTCGGATGATGTTATGCACAGTTGATGATGATAGATGCAAAGTCTTTGCAATTTTTCGCTGGGTAACACCTTTCTGATATTGCTCCACTATCTTTCTGCGCAACATTGTGGGAATTGGTGATCCTCTACCCATCTTGGCTTCTGAGAGACACTGCCATTCTGAGAAGCTCTTTTTATACCCAATCATGTTGCCAATCGACCTAATTAGTGTTAGGCTACTTTCACACTAGCGTTCGGGTGTCCGCTTGTGAGCTCCGTTTGAAGGGGCTCACAAGCGGCCCCGAATGCATCCATCCAGCCCTAATGCATTCTGAGTGGACGCGGATCCGCTCAGAATGCATCAGTCCGGCAGCGTTTGGCCCTCCGCTCCGCTCAGCAGGCGGACACCTGAACGCTGCTTGCAGCGTTCGGGTGTCCGCCTGGCCGTGCGGAGGCAAGCGGATCCGTCCAGACTTACAATGTCCATGGCCTGGAAACTCCCCAGATCTTAATCCCATTGAGAACTTGTGGTCAATCCTAAAGAGGCGGGTGGACAAACAAAAACCCACTAATTCTGACAAACCCTAAGAAGTGATTATGAAAGAATGGGTTGCTATCAGTCAGGAATTGGCCCAGAAGTTGATTGAGAGCATGCCCAGTCGAATTGCAGAGGTCCTGAAAAAGAAGGGCCAACACTGCAAATACTGACTCTTTGCATAAATGTCATGTAATTGTCGATAAAAGCCTTTGAAACGTATGAAGTGCGTGTAATTATATTTCACTACATCACAGAAACAACTGAAACAAAGATCTAAAAGCAGTTTAGCAGCAAACTTTGTGAAAACTAATATTTGGGTCATTCTCAAAACTTTTGGCCACGACTGTACATGGGGAGAATCTGCATGGGACAAGTATTCTTTACAGAAAGGGTTAATCCGCAGAGGTAGCACCCAAATAGCTTCTGGCAGAGAACTTTACGTATCCTCCTCTTTACAACCAAGGCTGATGGCTATGCAGTGCTGCAGCTTCCACCAATTGTTTGTGTCTTCCTCTTGTAGATGCCGCAGCTTCTCAACTCCATCTGCAATCCATGGCTCAGCCATGCATGAGCCATGGGCGATTCTGCCCTCTAGCGTCTAAAGGACGACTCTGTTCACCAGATTATTATAAATAAACTTGGTACAAACAAATGAAAGAAAGGCAAACATGTTCTACCCTGCACTCGTTTGTTGCACAAAGGAAGATCTTGACTACTCAGCCAGTAACAGCGCCCAGGATGATGGCCACCTCTGCACCAAATGGTATCTTCCATGGAACCCTTCATCTGCCGCGTATGCAGTGCTCATCAGAGTTGACCCAAAAAGAAAACAAATAGAAAATGTTAGTGCCTATAGCTGCAACCACAGGAGTCATTGACAGGTATAAAAGTATTCCAACCTAATAAAAGGCGAATGCAGACTGGAATATGGTAAAATAAACTGTAAATTCTATACTCTACCTTCTTCGCGGGTATCTTCCTTGGAACCCTTCATCTGCCTCGTGTGCCACCCGATGCAGTTCTCGGAGTTGACCTAAAAGGCAAACAAAACAAATGGAAAAATATTAGTGCGAATAACTGCAGCCACTGGAGTCAGTGACAAGTACAAAAAAGTATTCTAACATTAGGAGTGAATACAGCTGAAACAGAGGGAATTGAAAATGAATACTAGTATTTCATGAATAGTACAAGGGATGCGATTAGGTTTGTTTGTCTTCATACTCTCTTTAAAATATTCTGCACACAGTAAACTCGTAATACAAAGTAAGAATAACTTGAGTTGAGTAATAATTAGTACAAACCTATTAAAATAATTAAATTTTACTCGCCTTATAGCCTTTTTTATAACTTCGATTGATTATGGTGACACATACAGGGGCCATCCTGATGGGACATATACAGCACCTACATAAATAAAAAAAATAAAAAAATATGTTATGGTGCAGCATGTTCAATTTTACATGTAGTGTTTTCGGAGTGATTTAATAATATAACTCGTTTACGGTGAAATTACGGTCACAACCTGTTTACGGTCACAACCTGTACGCAGGGGATCAAGTAGAGTACATCTCTATGCGCTCCGTCCAAGGCCCCTTTAGTATGTGTAGTGAATGAAAACATGATATCCTGAAAAACTGCAATGTTGAGTAATTTAGCTCCAAATATTCACATTCTGTTTCTGCTCTGCTTTTACAGCTTTAACATCTAAGATTGGTTTTTGCTGAAAATGGCAAACAGATGCAGATGTATGAAGAATGTCATGGCTATCACAAAGAGGTTTTCTTGTAAATTTAAATTTTGTAAAGTAAAAGAAAAAATTTTCTACAACATAGTCAATCAAAATAACAGAGGAGAAGCAGGTCATCAAGTACAAAGATTGACAGAGAGATTCTCAATCGAATACGCTAGTGCCCCCAAGTGAGGGTAAATTACGGTGGAAAAGATAAACATACCAAAATCTCACAGGTCAGTCTGTTAAACAGACAAAATTGTCACCCAAACCCTGTACCCCAAGACAGATTACTTAAATACATAGAATAATCATATCAAACCATGCAACAGAATTACAATAGCATTGGTGCTTCAACGATTCAAAGAATATTGTATAGTTTCAATAGGGATCTCCCATTAGTAAGGGATCATCCGATTAAGATTCCTATATACGTCTTAATTTAAATGTTCTCAGATAATCCCCCACTATGTAGGATTGGTAAATTTATTCGGAGTAAAAAAAACGTCAGAACCTTAAGGTGCTAGGCAGGATTAAGGCCAGAGGAAAAGAAGAATGTAAAGGAGGATCCTAATGCAAGTAAGCCTGTTAGCTAATCTTTTTGTTCCTCCGTTTATACGTGAAATAACAGATAATACCTGCTTATCCAGGTCTAGAGGGGAGGGAAAAGGAGGATTAGTTGGGGATAGGGAAAGAGAAAGGGGAGGACAGGGAAACAAACAAAAACATATAACAGAAAACCATGTCACATGTATGTTAACCTTCCGTTGCAAGGAATCCTTACCAACGGAGACCCCGTTAGTCTAAGTATGCGTTAATCTTCTCTGAAGAAATGAAGTTGTTCCATTTTGACCAGATCTCAAGGTATTTTTTGTAGTTACCAATAGAAGACCATTTAATTTTTTCAAAGCTGTTTGTCAGATTAATTTCTGATAACCATTCTTTAATAGTCGGGATGTCGGTGCTCATCCAGTATTTCGGTATTAATGTTTTAAAGGTAGTAATGAGAAAGGGGAATAATCTGTCTCTCATAAGGCGATTATCTTGTTTTGCCAAACCTAGCAGGATCATCTCTCTATCTAACTTAATAGAATAGCCATATATCTCGGATATAATAAGATTAAATTTTTCCCATAGTGGTGTTATTTTGTCGCAGTAAACCCATATATGAGAGAGGGAACCCTCCCGACCATCACATCTCCAACACTTTTTTCTATCCTAAGAAAAAGAGAAGATGAGGGGGCAGCTGAAGAGCGCCGTGAACTACATCTGGTGGTGACAATGGATAACCCTGAATATTTATCAAGTCTATTTTCAGAAGACAAATATAAGAAATTGGTCAACAGTCAGAGTGTTTGGGGTGTTCCAGTGACCCTTCTTCACTTGGCTGCCTCCAAAGGCTCTCTAGAATGCTTGAAGATTCTCCTGGCTAATGGGGAAGAAGTGGACATCTTGGATCTGAAAGCCCAAACCCCATTATTCACTGCAGTTAGTGGTGGCCATTTTAACTGTGTCAAAGAATTACTCAAAGCTGGACATTACTCAAAGCTGGAGCTTGTCCTTCAGGAAGCATCTATAACAACTGTACTCTATACTCATATCCGGACCCACTGCATAATTTGGCATCCGTGTAACCGTACCACGGTCCTGCTCATTGCATTTTGTTCCTGCAAGATAGCCACTCTGGGTCAGAAATCTTTTTGGGCCACCGCTCCGTGAAACGACATTACCTACCACAGGCCCGTCACAACCAGTACGCAGGGGATCAAGTAGAGTACACCCCTATGTGCTCCGTCCAAGGCCCCTTTGCTGCCGGTGTGACCCTGCTGGCCAAACCGTTAACCCCTGCAGTTGCCCCAGAGACCTGGCAGGAAGACCCAGGCTCTGCAGGGAGAGTCCGCTGCCTACAGGAGACCCCAGACGGCAGGTTAAGGTTCAGAGAACAGCCCCAGACAGAACCTGAGCCACTTATTCCTGACCTGGCTGCACCACCAACACTGCGGGTGGGCCAAATCAACAACTCAGTTCTCACCTTCAATCCCAGGGTGCAACCGTGTGTTTTGCCGTGGAAGCAACCCCAGGCACCCTCAAGTTGCCTACCAGAAGCCCTTAAGCCGGAGGTTTTAACCGCCTCTGCATCGGCTAGGGATCCCAGCTTGCAGCTATGAGCTGAGCGCTGCAATTGGTCAGCGCTACAGCATGGGAGAAGGAGACGCCAGCAGGTTCCCCTGGGTGGAGCCTAACATGTGAAGATACCGGAGGCTATACCGGGAGAACGGAGCGGCGCCCAGGTATAATAGTAAGTGCAGGGAGATCCCTGGGCGCCGCTCTACGTGTCTGTATACTTAGTTTAGATTTTTTTAATCTAGTGAAAGGTCCTCTTTAATATCTTATTCAGTACAAGAAAAATATTCGCACTTCACTTCAGCAGTTATTTCTGGTGAAAGCGTATTTCAGTACTACCAAAAAATATACGCACTTCACTCTTTAACCCCTTAAGGACCCATGAGGTATACATGTACTTCATGAGGTCTGGGGGAAGATCGGGGTGGAATTGCTGCACCATGCCTGCTCTTACCGGCAGGCAGCCAGGTTCTGTGCTGCTGGGACTTCTGGTGCACCACCACTGTGAATTGAACCCCTTTTCTGCTGGAAAGAAGAACACCCCCTGTCCCCCCCCCCATCCTTTTTTTACTGACGCCATTTGGTCCTTGCACTTTTTTTGGTATTTTATTTTTTATTTTTACCATTTTCTAGCTCTGCATCACTTTTTCCAGCTCCAAGTCTCTTTGGATAAGTCTCTATGAGCCTGCCACATCCTACCACTGGGATTTTTGCCCATTCCTCCTTGCAAAACTGCTCCAGCTTCTTTAAGTTGGATGGTTTGTGCTTGTGAACAGAAATTTTTAAGTCTGACCACAGATTTTCTATTGGATTGAGATCTGGGCTTTGACTAGGCCATCCCAACACATTTACATGTTTCCCCTTAAACCACTCAAGTGTTGCTTTAGCAGTGTGTTTGGGGGCATTGTCCTGCTGGAAGGTGAACTTCCGTCCTAGCCTCAAATCACGCACAGAGTGGTACAGGTTTTGCTCAAGAATATCCCTGTATTTAGCACCATCCATCTTTCCTGGTGCTGCCACCACCATGTTTCACTGGGGATGGTGTTCTTTGAGTGATGTGATGTGTTGGGTTTGTGCCAGACATAGCGTTTTCTTTGATGGCCAAAAAGTTGAATTTTAGTCTCATCAGACCAAAGAACCTTTCTCCATACATTTTGGGAGTCTCCCACATGTCTTTTTAGCAAACTCACAATATGCATTTTTGTTTTTAGCTGAAAGTAATGGCTTTCTTCTGGCCACTCTGCCATTAAGCCCAATTCTATGGAGCGTATGGCTTATTGTCGTCCTATGTACAGATACTCCAGTCTCTGCTGTGGAACTGTGCAGCTCCTTCAGTGTTACCTTAGGTCTCTGTGCTGTCTCTCTGATTAATGCCCCCCTTGCCCGGTATGTGAGTTTTGGTGGGCGGCCGTCTCTTTACAGGTTTGCTGTTGTGCCATGTTCTTTCCATTTGGTTATGATAGATTTGATGGTGCTCCTGGGGATCATCAAAGATTTGGATATATTTTTTATAACCTAACCCTGACTTGTACTTCTCAACAACATTGTCTCTTCTCTTTTGGAGAGTTCCTTGGTTTTCATAGCAGTGTTTGGTTAGTGCTGCCTCTTGCTTAGGTGTTGCAGCCTTTGGGGCCTTTCAAATAAGGTGTGTATATGTAATGACAGATCATGTGACACTTAGATTGCACACAGGTGGACATCATTACACGAATTATGTGTCTTCTTGTAAATTTTTTATTTGGTTGAAATGTAATAAAATTAACATTGTCAAAGTTGAATTTCACTTTGACAGCTGTACAAATAACAATAAATTTGTAATAACATCATCGTACAATATAGGTATTAAAGAACATTACTTGTATCAAATATTACATAAGATATTATAACATTAAAATAAGTGGGTAAATAGGGGAGAAACATAGGATAAAAGGGTAATGATTGGGTAACAGAGGAAAGGTGGGAGAGGGTAGGGAAGGAAAAAGAAGAGAGAAAGAAAACTAAACCTTTAAGGCATCAGTCAATACAGCTAAGATTGAGCATCTAAAGGATTTTACAAATAAGTATACATTGATCATCTTGTTATAATTCAAATATATCCGAGTACAAAAAAAAAACAAGAAAAGTGAAAAAGAAAAGGGAAAACAGTATATTGTTACATCAAATTAGACTAATTCAAAGAGTTCATCATTTTTTAACTGATATTTTATCCACTTCTGCCAAATGGCTTCAAATTTATCAGTGTTATGATGTATCGTCCATTTGCGTCTTTCGAACTTCTGTATTTTGCAAACTTCTGTTGTCCATTCCAGTATAGTGGGTGGATCTTCTAGGAGCCATCTTCTAGGTATAATAGCTTTTGCTGCGTTTAGGAAAATACTCATAAGTGCAGATTTGTAGAGTGATTGAGATGTGTCATAGATATTAAACAGAACCAACTTCTCAGATAAAGTAATCTTAGTACCGAAAATTTCGTCTAGAATTTTACATAGAGCATGCCAAAAAGGGGCTAGTTTCGAACATGAAAACCAAATGTGTGCGTAAGTACCTGGGTCAATATGGCACCTCCAGCATTTATTACTAATATCACTATTTATTCTATGCATGACCAATGGGGTCTTATACCATCTAGCGTTTATTTTGAATTGTGTTTCTTTCATGGCATATGAACAGGATGTTTGGTCTATGTATCTAATCATTTGATTAATCTGGTTGTCGTTTAGGTGATAATTTAATTCTTTGTTCCATTTATCAATGTATAAAGGCGGGGTTTCCGAATCATTTAACATTTTATATAATTTAGATAAAATGTGTCGGGGCGTATCGATATTATGGAGTAAAACTTTCATAGTGTTATTTATGGCATTTTTATTGATGGATCTCCACTGGGTAGTGTTACCAACTAGTGTATTATATTGCTTAGCAGATAAATTCTGTAATCCTGGGGCGTCTAAGACTTCAGAGAACGATTTTATAGTATTATCTCTGTATATGTCTTTCAACTCTAAGCGTTTACTAGTCGAGTTGCCTTCTAACTCTGCAATTATATTAGTCCATGTATGTGGGATAAAGATACTTACTGGGATATTCAGGTCTCCATTCGGTATCAGGTCTCGTGATTTATTAATGTTATGCCATTTGTTTAATGTAAGCATTGTAATTATATTTTAGATTTTTTTCTTCTTCCTAGTGTAGCTGGGCGTTTTCCAAAGTAAAGTGTATAAGTCAATGTCTGAACACTCTCGTTCTATTTCGACCCATTTTTTGTCTGGAGATATCTTCCTCCATTCTATAATCCTAGCTAGGGTGGAGGCTTGATAGTAATTTTCTAGATCAGGTAGGCCAGTACCGCCATTTTTCCCTGATCTAGTCAAAGTTCTATAATGAATCCTATTTTGTTTATTCTGCCAAATAAATTTTAAGATATTTTGTTTCAGTTGTTTAAATAGGGTCGCTGGGGGGGGGAGGACCGCTCCATCCTGTCATTGGACGCCGCTAAGGCGTTCGATCGGGTGGAGTGGTCCTTCCTCTGGCGTGTTATGCATAGGATGAATCTGGGCCAGGAATTTATCGGATGGGTTAAATTGCTATATAGTGAAGCAACAGCCAGAATTAAGGTTAACGGGGTGCTTACCCCTGCCGTTTCCCTAAAGCGGGGGACACGCCAGGGATGCCCCCTCTCTCCACTCCTCTTTTCAATTTTTATGGAACCCCTCGCCTGCAGGATACGGGCTGAACCCGGTATAGTGGGCTTCGGGGGGAGAGGGACGGATGATAAGATCTGTCTATACGCAGATGACGTTTTACTCTACCTGAACGATGGATGGAGAAGCGTCCCTGATGTTATGCGGATAACAGAGGAATTCGGCAGAATTGCCGGATATGAGATAAACTGGGCAAAGTCTGTACTCTTCCCCCTGAACCGGGTGCCTCCCCTGAACGACCTCATGATCAGAATTATTGCCCCAACAGACCATTTAGACTATCTTGGGATAAAAATTAGCAATACCATTAGGGATTATAATAAGCTAAACATTACCCCTTTAGTTGGGAAGATAAAAGAAAAAATAAGGGTTTGGCAGAAACTTCCGCTCTCGCAGATTAACAGGATTGCGCTGATTAAAATGGTTCTGCTGCCTTGGATACTGTACACGGTTAGCTCTTGTCCAGCTTGGATTGAGGATAGTGTTTTCAATTTGATTGATCGCTTGATAAATGACCTGATATGGGGCAGAAAAAGGGTCCGCATTAAATTACAATATTTGCGAATGGCGGCAAGTAATGGAGGCCTAGGCCTGCCCCATTTCCAAATCTATTATTTGTGTGCACAACTACAATGGTGTGTTAACACTGGGGACGGAGCACTACTATCCCATATCTTAGGTCAACGCCAACAGCAGGTAAATAATATTTTTAGTATACTGGAAACCGGGCTGCTTCAGCGCGCAGATTATTCCTGCCCCATCGGGGCTGCGCTACAGAAGTCCTGGAATAAAATCAAGGTACTGATTCAGGCTCCGCAAATTCTGGACTTTTCCCCGTTATGGGATAACCCCGCGCTAACAGAATTCCTGACACTTAACGAAAATGAATATTGGACTCGTAGAGGTATCACATTAGTTTCACACATATACACGAAAGGGAAAATCAAATCAATAAGAGAACTGATTCAACAGACACCAATAACTGCATTAGAGCACTATAGATACTGCCAATTACAACATGCATTAGCATGCACGCTTAAAAAAACACCTTTGACAAGAGTCACTCAGGGGTTTTTATTATTTTGCTATAACATAGTAGGGAACAAAGTTAAGATTTCACTAATATATAGGAGATTCATTGAGGAACTAAGCACTATCACTAAATTTAAAAGTGTAGATAAATGGAAGACGGATATTGGGGAATGTAATCCTTCACAATGGCGGGAAATATACCAAAACATCAAGAAGGCTTCCCTTTCACGACAACACCGATTGATACAATTTAAAATAATACATCGTCTATATGTTACCCCGAGCCTCTTATCCAAAATGTACAGTAATAAGGGTCAGGAATTTAGTTGTCTGAAATGCTCTCTCGTAGCCGCAGGGTTTGTACACATGTTGTGGGATTGCCCTGCCATTAGGACTTTTTGGGGCAGCATATTTCAGACAATGGCGGTAAATAGTAGGAATAGCCCCCCCTTTACTATCCAAGTAGCTGTGCTTGGACTCTTCCCCCCCCGAGTACAAAAATAGAACCACCAAAAATGAACAGGCGTACTGGCTGAAGGGATTTCTATTGGCTAAGGTGATAATCCTGAGACAGTGGGTGAAAGATAGATCACCAACAATAAATGAATGGCAAAGTTTAATGACGAGAATAACACACTTTGAGGGCATGAAACGACGCGGGGTGAGCTATGCCACAGGAATGGGCGTATAGAGAGGGGAAATAGCGAGAGGAAACATCCTGATTGGAACTGATGACCACCTACCGGCTGTGGCTCCGGCCTAATTATAACCTAATAAACTACTATGCATCCTTAAATAACAAATACTACCAGCACAGTCCACACTAAGTGGAGTCGATAAAACGCTTGGAGAAATACCCAAGAAAGGGGTAAGAGCACCCCGTCGCCCCCCGCGGCGGCCGCACCAAGCCAGGTGGGATGGGTGGGGGGATGACGAGGGGGGGGGGATGGGCTTCTGGGTTTTGATATTTATGCCAGAGAATTGATATTAAAGTTGGGTTATCCTGATTATAGATGTTTTTCTATATATGTATGCTCTCTGGTATGGAAGTGACACACTGTTTTAAATGTATTTGTCATACGTGTTCATCTCTTGTGACCAGATATCTGTTTTATATTGTTCATATTTCGAAAAAAATAATAAAGATATTAAATACTAAATAGGGTCGCTGGTAAGTTAATAGGCAGTGTTTGGAATAGATAAAGAATTTTTGGGAGTATGGACATTTTAATTAAATTTATTCTTCCAAACAAGGATAGCCATAGTGGTTTCCAATCTGTCATTAATTTGTTAATCTCTTTTAGTAATGGTATATAATTTATGTTATATAGATCTTTAGGATCCCTGCAAATATTTATCCCAAGATACTTAAACGAATTTTTTGCAACTTTAATCGGGATGGACTGTTTGATATCTTCCCAAAGTGACGTGTCAAGGGTTACATTAAAAAGTTCTGACTTATTAAGATTTATTTTAAAGTTTGACACTTCTTGAAACCTATCAAATTCTTCTATCAAGTTTGGTAATGATTTTTGGGGATTGGTGACGGCAAAAAGAGTATCGTCTGCGAAGGCAGCAATTTTATGTATTTTGTGTTTAGTATTTATCCCTTCGATGTTTGGATTTTCCCTAATTTTTGTGAGGAACGGTTCTAGACATAACACGAAAAGTAACGGTGATAAGGGGCAACCTTGTCTTGTACCATTATAGATATTGAATGGATTAGAAAGGAGTCCGTTAACCCTGATGCAGGCCGAAGGTGTGGAATATAATGCCATAATTTTCTCTATAAACGTTTGGGGAAAATTCAATTTGCTTAATACAGCTTCTAGGTATTGCCAGTCTAGTCTGTCAAACGCCTTGTCTGCATCAGACGCCAACAGAACTAGTTTTTTTAATTTTTGCTAATTGTATTATATGTAATATTTTAATTGTATTGTCTTTGGCTTCCCGCCCAGGAACAAAACCAACCTGATCATTGTCAATCAGTGTAGTCAATAATCCTTGTAGCCTATTCGCAAGAACTTTAGCGTAGATCTTGATGTCGTTATTTAATAACGAAATCGGTCTATAGTTGCTACAGTCTGATTCATCTTTGCCTTCTTTAGGAATGACCGTAATGTGAGCCAATAAGGATTCGTTCCTGAGCGGGCAGACCTTGGAAATCTCATTAAAATATGACATTAGGTGGGGTGCCAGGATGTCTTGGAATTTTTTATAGTAAATAGCGGAGAAGCCATCAGGGCCAGGGCTTTTGCCGTTTTTAATGGAGTTAATCGCATTTTTAATCTCATCAATTGTAAAGGGTGATTCAAGTTTTTGCCTGATATCTTCACTTAATCGAGGTGGGTTAAAATCATTTAAATAACTATTTATGGCTTGCTTTGTGTTATCTTGGGACTGCCTGTCTTTTTTTAAATTATATAATTGTCCATAGTATTCCTTAAAGGTACCCGCAATCTTTTTGGAGTCTGAGGTATGTTCATTATTTTGCATCTTTATTGGATATGTTGGTTTTGGCTCTTTCTTTTCGTACCACATTCGCTAACGTTTTACCGCATTTGTTGTCTGGTAGATAGTGTTTGAATCTAGATAGGAAAATACATTTTTGGTTATCTTGATCCAGCAACTCCTTTAGATCCCTCCTCAACTTTGCTAACTTTTGTTCTAGAGTTGTATCTAACGTGTTTTTGTGTATTAGTTCTAATTTTTTTTATTTCATTCATTACATTGTCCAGGTCTTTGGTGCGCTTCCTTTTTTCCCTAGCTCCCATTTGGATCAGATAACCTCTTATAACCGCTTTGTGCGTTTCCCAAATTGTGGGGTTACAGTTACCTTCAGAGATGTTGTCTGTGAAGAAGTTTTTCAGGTGGGTATTAAGTACAAACACGTTGTCCTGTTTCGCTATTAGACTTTCGTTTAATTTCCAAGTGCCTCTGGTCTTGTCTAGGGGCAGTGATTGGAGTGTAACGTATAGCGGGGCATGATCTGAAAGGGTTATCGGTTCGTAATCAGCTTTTTTGATCATATCTATATCTCTTTGACTTATGAAAATATAGTCTATTCTGGTATAAGTTTTGTGAACTGTTGAATAGAAAGAGTAGTCCCTGTCTGTGGGATGGAGAGCCCTCCACACATCAACTAGTTGGTGTTGTTGTAGGACCTTTTTGATTGTTTTGATTTTTGCAGCTGAAATAGTTGATTTACCTCTTGAGGAATCAAGAGTAGGTTCCAAAACCACGTTTAGGTCTCCACCAACAATCAGGGATCCCTCATGAAAGGAATCTAGTTTCGCAAAAACAGATTTAATGAAATCAACCTGTTTCTCATTGGGGGTGTATATGTTTACAAATGTATATAATATATTATTTACATACCCTTTAACAAAAATATACCTTCCTTCAGGGTCAGTGAGAGTATTCTTATGTCTGAATTGTAAGTTTTTGCTCATGACTATAGAGACTCCTTTTCTTTTTTGTAGGGGAGAGCAGGCATTGAACCATTGGGTATAATACTTGTTTTTAGTGATCGGTGTATACAATTTTTTAAAATGAGTTTCCTGCAGGAAAAGTATATCTGCTTTACTTTTTTGAAAAATTTTCAATAACTGATTTCTTTTAGATGGAATATTCATTCCATTAGTGTTAAGTGTAGCACATGTTAATCCTACCATCCTTTAAAATTATTATGAGTACGATGACTGAGAGTAGTAAGTTGTGACTGGTACCTTTAAACAAAAAAAGATAGCAACAGAAAATAAACCAAAAGAACAATCAAAGAACAGATTTCCCAGTACACCTCGTAGAGTCTGGTACTGAGATAAGTATTAAATATATTTAGCGTCTGAGTTACAGGGGAATCCTGGGGTTTCCCGGGAAATCAGAGTTCATGGTGCCAGGAGGGCACCACTAAGGTGGGGGGGGGGAGAAATAGTGTGTATAGTACTCACTGATTAACTTTGCCCTACAACTGGGCACAAATTACAAGGAAACATAAAGTGATAGAGAACAAGCATATTGTAGGTCTGTTTTGATTGGAAGGGGGAACGCGGCTAGATGGCCTAGTTCCCCTGCCCAAAATTCGACATGTATTAGACCTTGGACAGGCGTCATGAGCCCGACAATTATTTCAACTATAACTTATTATATATAAAAGGATATCGGGTAACTTCAGCCCGGGGTGAAGCTTCTCCCAGTCTTTCTTGGAATTCTATAGTGATTGACGTCAGGTGTGTCTCTTCTCTTCTGTCTGGGTGTTTCGAACTTTTCCCATCTACCAGCCGCTGGAAGTGTTGAGGTGTCATCTGTATTATCTTCAGCTGTCCAGTCTGGGACTTCTATAGTACCAATGTTCAATTTTGGAAGCACCGAGTAAAGTTCATCTGGGGTTCTAATTGTAAATGGACGACTGTTATGTGTGATTAGGACACCGAACGGATACAACCACCTGTATCTAATCCCATTGTCTCTTAACGCTTTGGTGAGTGGTTGGAGAGCTCTTCTTTTTCCCAATGTTAGTTTCGATACATCTTGGAATATTGAAATCTCTTTACCCTCATACTCAATTTTCTTGGCTATCCTGGCTTTATGCAGTATTTCTTCTTTAGTACGGAAGCTCAGTATATAGCATAGCACATCTCTTGGCGCATTTTTGGGTGCATTTCTAGGTTTGAAGACCCTATGTACTCTTTCTAGACCTAAGTCTTGGTTCTCTTCTTTGCCCAATAATTCACAAAATATTGTTGTTAGTGTCTCACTCAGATCCTTGTCTTCTACAGTCTCGGCCAGGCCTCTTATTCTAAGATTATTCCGTCTGGATTTGTTTTCTAAATCATCAATGTGCATGGTTAACTCATAGATGTTTTTTTGTTGTGACTTAATTTGGTTCTCCATCTGTGAGGTTTGTTGGGTTGCCATTTCTGAAGACTCTTCCAGGGAGCTTACTCTTGAATGTAACTGGCTCAAATTAGTCTTGATTTCAGAGATCTCTGACTTAAGTGTATTCGTCAGCTCATGAAACATGTCTCTCATTGCACTGGCGGTTGGGAGGGACTTAATGTACTTTTCAAGACTTGAGACTTCTTCTTGTTCTTGACCTTGTGATTCCTCCTCGCTATCTGGCCCAGATGACACCGCTTGCGCAGCTTCATGTTTACTTTTGTGTTTCATGGTAGTATTGTTCCTCATAGGAGAGGTAAAATTTTCTCTAGGTAGCTTGACGTCTGGCACTCTACCTGTGGTCTTGTTAGGTCTGCTTACTTCTGTTTGGCTTTTGATTTTCTTCATACCTTGTTCTAATTGCACACGTCAGGTATTGATTCAAATTGTCACTAATGTTTGGAGATGATTGATGCAGAGACAATGGGTTGTGTCAATATCACTTTATGGGAGTAGCTTCTTCATATCAAGCTAATGAGGGAACATATTCTCTATCATAGCATATGTGTCCTAGTTTTGTGTAGCGGCGGCCTGCATTTATGTACTACGGACCGTGCGTGTATATTTTCACTATCGTAGCAATCTGCCTTAGTTTTAGGTAATAGCAGCCTGCAGTTTAAATACAGAAGGTACTTCTAGATGGTGTGTGCAATTCAGAGCACTTCTTTTGGAGGCTTGATGCTTATAGATGTTTTCAATAAAGCAGGAGCTGCAATTCAAAGCGTCCTCACTCTTTGGCAGTTGGCTCCGCCCCCGTGATGTCAGTGTACTTCTGAGTAGTACGGATTGTAGGGTATATAGCGAGTTCAGTTTCGGCAGAAAAAAAACTTTCCCTTTAAATTTCGGAAAAAATGTCTTTGCGGAGCAGCAGGATTTCTGGGGTATTTTCAAGTATGAATTGCAGCGTAACTTGCGAATTCAGTTTCGGCAGATAAAACACTTCGCCTTTAAATTTCAGAAAAAAAAAGGTTTTCAGAAAAGAGGTTACTGTCCCTTTAAATTTCCCACAGTTGAATATAGCAAAGCAGTCCAGTGGATAATTTCTCTGATAGCTGTTTTATTGCTTGAAAGCTGACAGGTACTTGGCAGGAGCTTGTTATCAAATCAGCTGTTCTTCACAATAGGATTTCCCAGTAACTGGTGGGTACCTTAATGGGAGCTTTCAGGTTCCCTCTGATGCTTTAAAATCAATAATAATGCACTGGGTTTTCCTGCTGCCACTTTATTATAATCTGGTGTTTACCGAACACCTAAGCTTGAATCAGTGTCAGGGCAGTGCGCTTTAATATGTGCAGCTATCTACTACACTTGCCCTAATTTGAAAATCGCGCCAGTTCAGTACAGTTCCGGCTGGCGGATGGATCTATCTTACAGTGCGGCAGCCGGCTCTTGTCTACACAGTGCCAGTGAGGATTCAGGCAATAGTCCCGCTTAGATCTTCTTTTATCTCCCTGCTGCTGAACTGGAAACGGCCCAGGGCACTCACCGCTCCAGTGGTAACACGTACAGGTGATAAAGGGGACAGTTCAATGCATAAAAACTTACCGCACCGAGGCAATGACGGCCGGATCTACTTTCGCCGAGCCTGGTGTTACTGGAACGGCATTCAGCAGCGCTATTATTTTGCTGGTATTCAGGCTTGTAATCACCAAACCCTTGAGTGTTCCAGTTATATGGTGTGGATGGAGTGGATCTTAGTTAGGATCGGCGGCTGGTGATGCATAAGCCGCGGGGCACGGCTCTCACTGCCCGGGTGGACGTTCTAATATAGTCCGGTGCTCCCAGAGTGCCGCAAGGCCGCAACTTTTCTCCCCCTTTAAATTCAAAAATAAAGATATTCCTGTGGTCCAGAAGGAGTCCTGTGTCTGGATATATGATTTGTAGCTTAAATAAATCCGATTAAAATCGATTTTTTGTTGATTCTTTTCCAACTCTCCACAGAGCTCACACAGGCTGCGTCTTGTCAGCTCTGCAGCTAGCTCCGCCCCCTAATTATGTGTCTTCTGAAGGTAATTGGTTGCACCAGAGCTTTTTATGGGCCTCCTAACAAAGGGGGTGAATACATACTCATATGCCATTTTTTTGTTTTCTATTTCTAAACAATAGTTTTATTTATATAATATATACAAGCCCACCCGCGCTCCCTGGTTCACTAAAACCTTCGTATCATACAGGGAATCGCTGCAAGGTTCACTGCCACGGTCTGCTGCAGTGACCGTAATGTAAAAGTATTTTTTAAGGTCTGATTTGGACTCAAATCAGAATCGGAACCTGCGCTGATTCCGATACATTTCAAAGTATTGAGTAGAAGTACAAGGGGTATTCACAGTAGTAGGTGGGTGTGTATGGAAAAAAATATTCACAGTAGTCTTTGGATTAGTTACCTTATTTAACAGATAGTCTGTCCATAGAGTGTTCTTCTTATTGGATCCGGTGGGTTGGTTTCCAAAAGCGCCTTCAGGTTCAACCTCTAGCGTGGGTGGTGCTCCGGCCGGCAGCAGATCACTCACGCGAGGGAACCCCAGTTGAAGTCCGGGAACTTGGCGTGTGACGTCACCGCACTGAGTATGGAAGCCTTCAGGGGATAAATTCAATCCGACGCGTTTCTGAGCCTAAACGGGCTCCTTCGTCAGGGATGGTAAGGTTTGTCATTCCTGAAAGTAAATAGGCTGTTGTTCCCATGGCAACTACTAGTTTATTGGCACTAGGAACACTTAACCCCATCTGATCCAGTCAGTATTTTATTCAAACGCAAACAGTTCAATTCCTTGATTGAGGCCATATGGGGCCAAGCTATTTAATTTAAAAATCCATTTACTTTCTTGTCTTGACATCTCTTTTAGGTAATCACCACCTCTCTTATTGGCCGGTACTATTTCAATCCCTCCAAACGTGGATCCCATAAATTTGCTTGCATGATGTTGGGCATAGTGACGGGATAGTGGGTGTCCCTCGAATTTTTTGTGTATATTATTCACATGTTCTCTAATTCTTGTTTTTAGTTGTCTTTAGGTCCTTCCCACATAGATTTTTTGACATGGGCATCTTATGAAGTATATGACTCCTGCCGTATTGCATGTCATATAGTGGTTTAATTTGAAAGCGCGGAGTGTTTTATTTTTATTTCTAGCATAGGCCCTTTTGTGAATTTGTTGGTCAGTTTACAATTTGGGCATAGTTTGCATGGAAAAAAGCCCTTCTTCATGTTGCGTTTATTTGTGGATGGTGTTTTAGTTGTGACGGAGGGTGCCACTAAATTGGAGAGGTTGGGGGCCTTCTTAAATATAAATTTTGGGTGGGGTGTCAACATATCGCCGATTTGTTTGTCCTGTTTGAGTATCTCCCAGTGTCGTTTGATGATATTCTTAAAAGTGGACATACCTTCACTGTAATTGCTAATTATTGGGATGTCAATTATTTGTGGGTGGTCATCATCTGTTTGTTTAGTTATCTCGGCTTGTTTTGTCTGTAATAGCATGCGTTGGTCCAGGTTATTGATTTGCTTTGCAATTGGTATCAGGCTCTTGATGTCATATCCTTTGTCCAGAAATTTCTCATTGAGTTTCTATGTGGGAAAGGACCAAAAGACAACTAAAAATAAGAATTAGAGAACATGTGAATAATATACACAAAAAATTCGAGGGACACCCACTATCCCGTCACTATGCCCAACATCATGCAAGCAAATTTATGGGATCCACGTTTGGAGGGATTGAAATAGTACCGGCCAATAAGAGAGGTGGTGATTACCTAAAAGAGATGTCAAGACAAGAAAGTAAATGGATTTTTAAATTAAATAGCTTGGCCCCATATGGCCTCAATCAAGGAATTGAACTGTTTGCGTTTGAATAAAATACTGACTGGATCAGATGGGGTTAAGTGTTCCTAGTGCCAATAAACTAGTAGTTGCCATGGGAACAACAGCCTATTTAGGCCCCATGCACACGGCCGTGTGCGGGCCGTGGAACCGCGGCCTGGATCCCTCCTGAGAGCAGGAGCGCACGACGTCACTGGTTGCTATGATGCCGTGCGCTCCCTGCTGCCGCCGCAATACAGTAATACACTGGTATGATCTATACCAGTGTATTACTGTACTGTGCCTGCAGCAGGGAGCGCACGGCGTCATAGCAACCAATGACACCGTGCGCTCCTGCTCTCAGGAAGTATCCAGGCCGCGGTTCCACGGCCCGCACACGGCCGTGTGCATGGGGCCTAACTTTCAGGAATTACAAACCTTACCATCCCTGACGAAGGAGCCCGTTTAGGCTCAGAAACGCGTCGGATTGAATTTGTCCCCTGAAGGCTTCCATACTCAGTGCGGTGACGTCACACGCCAAGTTCCCAGACTTCAACTGGGGTTCCCTCGCGTGAGTGATCTGCTGCCGGCCGGAGCACCACCCACGCTAGAGGTTGAACCTGAAGGCGCTTTTGGAAACCAACCCACCGGATCCAATAAGAAGAACACTCTATGGACAGACTATCTGTTAAATAAGGTAACTAATCCAAAGACTACTGTGAATATTTTTTTCCATACACACCCACCTACTACTGTGAATACCCCTTGTACTTCTACTCAATACTTTGAAACGTATCGGAATCAGCGCAGGTTCCGATTCTGATTTGAGTCCAAATCAGACCTTAAAAAATAGTTTTATTTATATATTTCAATCATTTCACTTCACCAACTTAGACTATTGTGTTCTGATCCATCACATAAAATTCTGATTAACAAAACATATAAAATGCTGTAATGTAACAAAATACCAAAAAAGTCAAGGGGGGTCTATACTTTTGCACTGTATAATGCAGTCAATTCTTTTATTTCTGTAGACAAAAAAAAATTTATTCAGCGTTCAGTGCTGCAGTTATATGCGGTAAAATCTTTTGTGAATTATTTCGGTGGAAAAACAATTTTTATTCAGCGTTCAGCGCTGCAGTTATATCCGGTCAAATCTCTATGATGTCTCCATGATAAATCTGCAGCGTGGGGGGCCCCATGTGGCTTCTACACACTTTCAAAATAATCCTTCTGCGGAGCGAATAGATGCCGGATGACCGGGACGCTCCATGACCTTCCCAGGAGCTTGTGTTCAGCAATGCTGTTATATGTGGTAAAATCTTTTGTGACTTATTTCGGTAGAAAAAAATATTGTATTCAGCTTAAGTGCTGCACTTATATGCAGTAAAATCTTTTGTGAATTATTTCAGTGGAAAAAATATTGTATTTAGTGATGCTGTTATATGTGGTAAAATCTTTTGTGAATTTTGTGTACCAGCCCCACCTAGGGGCGAATAAAGGTAAATGACTGCCAGCCTGTTAAAGGAAATTACAGCATGATACCACAATACATTTAATATGACATTTAGCAAGAGTTTAAAGTGCTCTCATATAGCACATAGTGGGACACTGCATCAAGATGAATCAGGCATGTTTTAGACAGGATTTCCACACACCAATGCCTGATGCATCAGACTTGATCATCCATGGTGCCACACCAACAATTTGACAAAAGAGACCGGTTTCTTCTGGCTACCTGCCTCAGCTACTATTCTGATGCTGTTACCCGTCTGATGCCACACATCTGATGCCAAGTGCTCTTTCTTTCACCCACCATCTTCAGCGGGTACTGGTATTGCCATCCACCTCCACAATATGTCACCTTGCCACTTTGTGGCCTACTCATGCTGCTGCCACCTCCTCACTCAATCTTTGTGCCACTCTGTGGCCTGCTCCTGATGCTGCTACTGCTGCCTCCACCTGCAGACTCGGTCATTGTGCCACTTGGTGGCCTTCTCCTAATGATGCTGCCGCCACCTACAGGCTCTGTCATTGTGCCACTCGGTGGCCTCCTCATACTGCTTCTACCTCTAGACCCTGTCATAGGTCCACTTGGTGGTCTCCTCATGCTGCTTTCACCTCACCACTGTCATAGGTCCACTCGGTGGACTTCTCATGCTGTTCCCACCCTCCCCACTTCATGATTGGGCTACTATTTTGGCTTTCGGCCTGGCTGACATAATCATTTATTTGACACTTCTTTTGATCTGTCAGAAGGAAGGAAAAACGAGACGCACAACGGATCCTGTCTGTGTAGCAGCTTTAATGCCTGTATGGTCCCATCAGAATTGGCTTATGATTTGGTAGCCAAAAGCAGGAGTGGGTACAAAACACAGAAGACATGCAAATATTCCATTCACGTGTCATCTCTGTTTTAGATCTACTCAGTTTTTTTTGCCTTTTGAAATACTGCTGGATTATTGAGCAAATGCTGACCAAGTGAAGGCGGATGCTCCACAGACAGGATCATTTTTTTCTGGGTAATTGTTCTGACGGATCACGTCAATACAAACTTACTGCTGACATCCTCTCCACTCTGTCGGGGGGCTCTACTTGTGTAAGCTTTTGATATAACAGCTTCTGTAGACATCTATGTGGAATCAGCTGACGACGGTGTAAAAGGCGTGCTCTTTTTCTTGACGCTAACATCTACCTGTGATACTTGAGTTATTTGGTCAGTTTTGGCCCCGTGACTGCCCTAATAAGTGAAGTGTGCAGTGATTCTAATAGTGACGCCTGTCATCTACATGTCATATGGACTCACAGTATTGTTTCACTACCACAGCAGACTCCCTATGTGTGTCACTGCAAGGCACAGTGTTCTACACCACTATAAATGCTCTCTGCAGCCAGGAAATAGCAGTTTTTTAACACGATTCGCCGCAAATATATTCGGATCGAATCAAATTTGTCCCGAAAAATTAGCCGAATTGAATTTTTCGAAAAATTAGCTCATCTCTAGTTATGACAGATGCTTATTCATGTTTATATGAACCATAACTTCGGCATAAAGTGAAAAACAATCAAGTTTTTTTCCGTTTTCAAGATCAGAATAGGACAACATACAGTTTCTCCAAACCGTACCGGAACCAGCGGCTTTCCTGCGGTCTGGGAACGGCTGTGGTATATCCCGCTCTAAACTGACTCTGCATCCTAAGGGCAGTTAGAGGGGTTGTGCTAAGTTTTTAAGTTATCCCCTATCCACAGGATAGGATATACGGTAACTAGCTGATCACCGGAGGTCTGACCTCTGAGACCCCCACCGATCACAAGAATAAGGATCCCATTCCCCTGTTCTGATGGAGCAGCAGATCCATTCATTCTTTATGGGAGCTCCGGAGATAGCAGAGTACAGCGCTTGTCTATCTCTGTTGCTCCCATAGACCATGAATTGAGCAGTAGGGTGCATGCACCATCTGCCTCTTCATCAGAATGGGGGAACGGGTTGTCAGCATCAGCAATCAGCTAGTTTTCTCCTATCCTGTGGATAAGGGATAACTTAAAAACTTGGCACAGCCCCTTTAAATACAATGATGATGCAGGGAGCCGTCTATTCCCTGCTTCACCTTTCAACTGCTTGTGCTTTCATCGTGCTTGCGGAGCTGAATTACAGAGCACCGAGGCTGGGGAATGTTGACTGTTCTCCGATCCCTGTAAAAAATGATGTTTCAATATATGCAAATGAGCCTCTAGGAGCAACCAGGGCGTTACACCTAGAGGCTCTGCACTTTATTTACAGGGCCAGACAGGCAGGATGACATTTACATGGCCCTGTCAGTCAATGTGCACAGGACGCGACAGTTGCAGAGAGAGCAGAGCCTCCGTTGCATACATTAATACCTGCTTTATCTCAGCAATGCGGGCACATACTGTTTGTACATGGGACCAACACAGATGTCTTCAGCTGCCAAGTGCACATGTAACAGGTCAACCAGTGTCATAGGGACAAATCCGCTGACAGATGACCTTTAAACTAAAAGTTTTTTTTTTATTTTTTTTTTTTATCTTTATTGTAATTTTTAATTATAGTACATATAAATAAAAGGTATAACAAGTACAAGTCATAAAACAAAAAGAAAAAAATATATATAACATTAATATTAACCCCTTCAGGACACAGCCATTTTTCACCTTCCTGCCCAGGCCATTTTAAGCCAATCTGACACGTGTCACTTTATGTGGTAATAACTTTTAACGCTTTTACTTATCCAGGCCGTTCTGAGATTGTTTTCTTGTCACATATTGTACTTCATGACAGTGGTAAAATTGAGTCAAAATATTTAATTTTTATTTATAAAAAGATACCAAATAAAAAAAAAAAATGAAAAATTTGCATATTTCCAAATTGTAATTTCTCTACTTTAATAATAGAAAGTAATACCTCCAAAAATAGTTATTACTTTACATTCCCCATATGTTTACTTCATGTTTGGATCATTTTGAAAACGACATTTTATTTTTTGGGGACGTTAGTAGGCTTAGAAGTTATTCTTAACATTTTAAAGATTTCCAAAACCCAATTTTTTCAGGACCAGTTCAGTTATGAAGTCACTTTCTGGGGCTTACATATTAGAAACCACCCATAAGTCTCCCAATGTTAGAAACTACACCCCTCAAGCTATTCAAAACTGATTTTAGAAACTTGGTTAACCCTTTAGGTGCCCCACGAGAATTAAAGGAAAATGGGAATGACATTTCAAAATTTCCCCTTTTTTTTTTTAGCAGATTTGAAATTTTTATCTATTTTGTCTGCAACACATCAAGGTTTAACAGCCGAACAAAACTCAAAATCTATTACCCTGAATCTGGAGTTTACAGAAACACCCCATATGTGCTCAAAAAATGATGTATGGGGGGGCGGAGTCTGGCAGCCGAGCCGGATACAGAGGCTGTGTGAAGAGCTCCGCTGCAGACCGAGTCCCTATGAGCTTTTTACAGCGTTAATAACAGCTGAAAATGGGAAAAGTGCCTAGAGAAACGCCAGGGAGGCTTAAACTGACATCCACTCAAAGCGACCTGGACAGGTTCGTTAAGAAATCTAAAGTCCACTCAGAAGCCAAGATGGCGACCGCGCGCCAGGCTGCTTTAGCGGCGCGAAGAGAGGATGACTCAGAAGGTTGGGAGGACAGCGATCCGGAGGAGGCCGTAGCTGAAGATAACTTACCTCTCTCAAGAGCCTTCATGAGAGACCTTCTAGGTGCCGCAATTGATCCTATCCGACAGGACCTGTCTGAGATGAAAAGAGACATGCGTCAGTTACACACCAGAGTGGAAGCTTTTGAAACCACTCAAGACAACATCATCGCATTTGGTGAGCAAGTAGCAAGCACATTGGACACTGCACAAGCTCATGTAAACTACTTATATGCCCTAATAGAAGATCAAGATAACAGGGAAAGGCAAAACAATATCAGGTTATAGGGTGTCACTGAGTCAGTCAAGCCAGATTCCCTAAAACAAGAAGTGGAAGCATTCTTTTCCTGCCTTGTCCCGGATTGCCCGCTTGAACTCCTGGAGCTGGACATGAGCGAATTATTGGTGACCCTTTTCCGGGCCCCAGCCAACTATCCTTTTTCCCGTAATACCTCCATCCTTTACCCCTTTTAATCTGCCCCTTACCAATAAGACACAGAGACTTGAGTCAGATTTAAATCGACCACAGCAGCCGTAATTTATTGAACAAAAAACACAAGTTGGAAGGCTGAAAAGTCCGCCTAAATTTGTGGGAGGGGCGTCTCCTCAGGGAGCTTCTGTTCATACCCCCCCCTTTCTTCTTCAAACTCCCTATAGGGTACGCCAACTGCTAAGCTTACCCTCGCTCCTGGCTCCCGGCACAACACAGCCAGCTTAGGTCAGGGGTAAGCGCTTCTCCTCGTCCGTTGCCGTAAAGCCTCTCCCATAAATATAAATTAACAATGAATTACCCCAGACGAGGGAGGTCCTAGAAGCCCCAAAATGTATCCATCCAGAACAACCACCAACTGGACAATCCACCTTGCCTCCAGCCATAAACACCCAGCTCAGAGCCACCAAAACGGACAAGAATAGGACATGCTATATTTTTTTTGCGGGGCCACGGAACAGTGCAACGGATGCGGACAGCAGACGAAGTGCTGTCCGTATCTTTTGCGGCCCCATTGAAGTAAATGGGTCCGCATCTCTCGGATGCGGACCAAAACAACGGTTGTGTGCATGAGGCCTTATAGTCAGGGAAATACTCTGAACAACTTCTTTGCTGAAAAAAGAATCCAATTTATAAACTCCAATCCTTCCTCTTAGACACAAGTAAGTGACAGCACCCCCCTTCCCCCCCATCTAACCCCTTATTTTATCCCATTTTTCCTTTCACTCTACTTGTATTTGCCTTATCCCCCCTCCTTTATTATTGCACCGTGTCTGTTTCCGACATCGCTTGATGTGGTATATTCCTTCTAGTGTCCTAACTCGCTTATCACCGTATATTTGATGCGCTTTCCTTCTTCGCAGCATTCCGCCCATTTTTGTGAAATAAATACCATGCACTGTTTATATGTTGGAACAATGTAATGTTTACAATAATCTTTGTGCTTCCTGCCAACTATGTATAGTTTGTTACAGTCGGGAATTGTACCTCACTGCATCATTATTTGTTGAGCACCGTATGGCTTTTGGAGAGCGGATTTACTGGAATTGTAATTGGGAGCTATGCCACATATGAAGACACCCTGAGGTGGCCCTACAGTGGAAACCCCCAAAATGTGACCCCATTCCAGAAACTACACTCCTCAATTTTTCCAGACAGAGTTGCTTTACACCCACATTTTTCACTCTCACAAGGGGTAACAGGACAAAATGCACACCACATTTTGTTAACCCATTTCCGTCCGAATATTGCCATACATTATGTATGGGCGCACAGCAGGGCTCTAGATTTGCTGATAGGCCTGAATTGGCAGACTTGGATTTTAGCTGCTATATCGCATTAAATAAATTACTGAGGTCCCCAGAAATTAAAAACCCCAAGAAGTGACCCCTTTTTGGAATAAGCACCCCTGTATGGACATTTTAAGTGGCGGAAAGGGTACTTTTCAGCAAACAGGTGTCTCACAGAAGGCAGAAACACTTGTTAAAGCATTTCAGAGCACACATTTGTGAAAATGAAAAAAAAAAAGCAGAACCCAATTTTTCTATTTCGCAAGGGGTTAAAGGAGAAAATGCACCCCAGTATATGTTCCCCATTTTCTCCCCATTCAGAAAACACCCCAAATGTGCTTGTAACCTGCTGTTTGGGCGCACCGCAGGTCCCATTCAGGCAAAGTGCAAAATATGGTTTTTGCAGGCCTGAATTGGCAGACATGGATTTTAGCTGCCATGTCGCATTTAAAAAATTCCTGAGGTCCCCAGAAATTAAAAACCCCAAGAAGTGACCCCATTTCGGAAAGATCGCGATCCAGATATCCCTTTATCTCTGACCACAGAAACTTCAAGCCACTGAAGAAGGTCCCTATGGACCGAAACGTCCGGCTCATATATGGATATAGTAGTTACGCAGCATTTAATTTCCTATGAACTGGATCATGAACCTTTTATTGTGAAAATCACTAAATAAAATTACCTTTAAATTGCAAAAAATATTCTGTGTGCCGCATATTTATACTATAGTTTAATAGGGTTGATCCTGCTGATAGATGCTTTTTAAGTGCACCATCTGTCACTAAATGTTGCCCTTAAAGGGAATGCCCCCTTCTGGGGATAGGTGTGGGTCGCATATCCTAGCGATAAGCCAATTTCTCAGATGAGACAACCCCTTTAAGTTAAGGCAACAAAGTGACTAGAGGCAGATCCCTATTAAGCAGGACCCACCTGTAAGGTTTATTCCCAGCCCTTCCCCTATTCTGATTCCTCCTCTGTGTTGGTCTCTTAAGGCTCTGTGGAAGGAACTCCGCCATAGTGGGTGGTTTGGGAGCCCCTCGTTTTCCTTGGTCTGTTATAGAGAAATAAGCAAAGCATTAAATAGACAACTATTGGTCACAGCATCATCACGTATGCAGTTCTGCACCCAGGATCATCATGTAGAAGTTTATTCTAAATTACTCATCGTATAATAACAAGTGCAACTTTCTAATGCATCCTATGCTCCCAAGCTTCACCATTTTCAAGATCTCTGCTTACTATCAGTGAATGGAAACATTTTTGCTTGTATGTAGAGGCTGAAAGCATGTACATCCTTGGATCTTAAGCTGCTATGGAAGGGTATTCTCACCTAGAAGTATTGCTTCAAGACGCTGCTAGCCGCACAAGTGTTTAAAGTATGTGCCATAGAGTATTATGGGGCCTCTGAAGGAAGGTTGTTGTTATTCCGTTTGCTATTCAGTGGTAAGAACCTGTTCAAGACCTCCCAAGAAGAGCTGAAAAAAATGGGGCAGGGAACTGAGCCAATGGTCATGGAAAATAAAATAGGCGCTTCTGTCTCTGGTGGCAAACTCCACACCATAGTGCGTCCCCCTGTCACTTCTCAAAGTGTCACCCTATGGCAACACACTAAGTTCTCCAGGCTTTTCAGAAGAAGTTTTCCAGGCTTTTCATAGGATAGGTCATCAATATGAGATCGGCAGGGGTCCGACACCTGGCACCCCTGCCCATCAGCTGTATGACAGGGGTCTCCTGTCTCTTCCTGCTCGCTGTCGATATAGCAGCGGCGATCAGGAAGAGAGACAGGAGACGACATGTGCGCACGGTCATCAATCAGGATCGGTCATCAATATGAAAAGCCTGGAAAACCCCTTTAAGCCTGTAATGCAGCAGGTTTGCTGTGTGCATGCCCTGTTAGTGTGCCAAGGATATAATCAGAACAGGCTTTCAGTTTTGGATTTGAACAATAACGATTCCATTCAGTGACAGCAAGTAGAGGTCTTAAAAATTGTGAAAATCAGAAAACCAAAGTATATTATATAGACAACTTATGTCTAAAGAGGTCGTCTTATCTTGGACATTGGGGGCATATCACTAGGATATGCCCTCTATGATAGAGAGGTGGGACCAGCACCTATCCTTAGAATGTAGCCTGCAACGGGACGCAGCCGTCCTCAATTCATTCCTATGGAAGTGCCGAAGAAAGCCGAGCGACACGCTCAGCTATTTCCGTCAGCCTCATAGAAGTGAATGGAGCTGGGCGGGCACTTGCACGGTGCGATTCCCATTAATTTCAATGGGACTTCTGAAATTAGCCAAGAGCGCCGCTCGACTATTTTAAGCACCCCCAATGGAAATGACTGGAGGACGGAGACGCATGCGGTGGTGGGATCCGCATCTATCAGACATTGGGGACATATCCTCGCGATATGTCTCCAATATCCAAGATGAGACAACCCCTTTAATATGTTCGATGTAGAAAAAGTAAACTAGAATTAACATGAAGTTATATTCTCCTCTTCTGCTGAATTGTTCTTCCTCTACATGGGGTGCCGCACTGTCCTTAAACCTGCCAAGAAGCACAAAGCCAGGATATGTCATTGGTTTAAGATCATACATGTTGTGCACCATACACCATGATGCACATGTACATCACTCATTCTGGTTACATACATAGAATCGGTTTTCTCAAGATCCCACTCTCGCCTCCACTGTCTGGTGGGCTTCCTGTGCCGTGCCAGTCTCTCCTGATAAATCTGGTCTCGTTCTTGCTTCCACCGTACGTACTCTGCACGCTCTTTGCCGGTCATGGACATGGTCATGTCCATCCGATTTTTCCCTCCAGGTCTCTGTCCCTTTATGTTATAGGCCAATAATAAGTATGTGGGGCAGTGGAGGCTCAGCGGTAATTAACGCACATTTCAGACACAAGGACACTTACGTGACTCTCCTTTTCCCGGTCCATACCAGTTTTAACCTTCTCAAAATCAGGGCCACCCCAATTTCTGTTGTGCCTGCTGCTTCCCTCCTTTCTATTGACTTCTAATATGGGACCTGTCCTTCTGGGATCATCAAGGAATTGGATTGGATTTTTCTCCCTTACTCCATCCTGCAGGAAAGATCAACCTTCAGCTGTACTAAAGGATATGTATGAAAAATTTCACCTGTGAGTACCCGGTAATTTATGCAACGGTGATGCGTTGTTGGTTATAAATCATTAAGGTACTTTAGTGCAGAGCAGCATTTACAAGTATGCAGGCTTCAGAGCAGAAATCACCCAGCATCCTTTGTTAACTCAGAGTCACCAGAAATATTAAGAAATCTTTGTTATCGAACAACCATAGGCTAGTGCAATTTAATATACTCCATCGCCTATATTACTATTTAACTATGTTGCGTAGGATTTATGAAAACCCTAATTATAATTATAAATGCCGAAAATGTAAAACTGACTCAGCAGACTTCTTACATATGATTTGGGCATGCCCGGTGATCCGCGTTCTCTGGGGCAAGGTATTCGAGGCACTTGAACATAAAATTACGCTTAGACCGATATTTAATGTAGAAGCTGAAATACTCTGAGTTGTTCAACCTTCTATTAATTCCCGTACATGTGAGGAGCTTCTATGGTCGAAAGTATTACTACTATCTAGATTTATCATAGTTAGAGTTTGAGGCTCAGAGCGATACCCTAGTCCAGGGGTCTGCAACCTTTAAGACATAAAGAGCCACTTGGACCCGTTTCCGAAGGAAAAAAAAATCTGGGAGCCGCAAAACCATTGCGACATTTAAAACAAATATAACACTGCAAATATTGTTTCTTACCTTAATGCTATATACAAGATCGTGCAGTCAGCTGTCAATCTGAAGAAAATAAAGGACTTTTTGACTTAACAATGTAAAATATATTTTTGCAAATTAATAGCTAATTAAAATATTTAATTTACCTGGTTAATGGGATTTTTGCCCCTGAACCTCAGTGCACAGTGTCTGCACATTGGGGCTGTAAGACGTCACCTTCATTTTCACACAGGCTTGCAAGCTGTCATCTGTGAGGCGTGATCGATGTTTGTTTTTAATATAGTTCATGTTGGAGAAGACCTGCTCACATACATATGTGGAGCCGAAGATCGACAGGACTCCAAACGCATACTTTTTCATGTTTATATAAGTGTTGGGGATGGCATTCCATGTTTCGAATACAAGTTTGTCCTGTTTGGGAAGGTTTTCAATATCACTCCATTTATGATTCTGAGCCAGAATGGCCTTCTGACGGGCAACATCCTCAAGAGTAGCGGTCAAGCATTTGAACTTGGACACCCATATATCTTTGTCGGCTATATCGGCCAGTTCCATCTCAAGATCAGGTTGACTTACACCTGCAAATGCAGTCATATTCAATAGGGATGGATCGATCGCCAGGGGAGTGACAGGGAAGGATAATGTGTTTTTTTCCTCTCTGAACTCACAGAATAGTTTCCCAAACGAACTATGCATTGCGGTGATTGCAGACTTGAAATATTCCAAATTTATCGTATCATGACTTTGTTTGAACTCTCTCAAAGAGGGAAAGTGAGACAGTGTACCTCTCTGGAAATCTTTGACAAACACTGTCAACTTGCGCTCGAATGCCAAAACCTCCTCCAGCATGTGCAGGGCTGTGCCTCCTTTCCCCTGAAGGGTTGTATTTAGCGTGTTTAGATGTGCTGTCGTGTCTACCATAAAATGTAATTTTTCCAGCCACTCTGGCTGTTCCAGCTCAGCAAAGGTGAGCTCTTTGCTGCCCAGGAAGGTTTTTACTTCTTCCAAACATGTGACAAAGCGTTTTAGCACATCGCCCCTGGACAGCCACCGGAGCAGGAGGTCAGAATATATGCTTTCCACCTCATCCAATAGCAAACGGAACTGGCGGTGGTTTAAGCCCTTTGCCATTATCTTATTAACAATCTGAATGACCACATCCATCACTTTTGTGCATTCCGGGGGAAATTTTTGAGCACACTTTCCTCTTGGTGCAGGATGCAATGAAATGACAGCAGCGTTCTACCCAGCACCTTCTGCAGTAGAGCCACAAAGCCCTTCTGTGCTCCTCTCATGCTCGGTGCCCCATCAGTAGCCACTGAGACCAGGTGGTTGGTGTTTATTTTTTTAGCACTTAAAAAGTCCAGGACAGCCTTACAGATATCCTCACCCCTTGTTTGGTCTTTTAGTGGTATCAGCTCAATCAGTTCTTCCTGTGGCCCAAAAGAGTTCACATATCGGCAGAACAGCGCTATTTGTTCAATACCACCTTTATCTTTGGACTCATCACAGGCGATGGAGTACGCCACAGCTGAATTAATGTCTTGAATTTGCTGTTTGCTAATGTTTTCTGCCATTTTTAGGGTTCTGTCTTTGACAGTCTTCGCAGAGAGAGGCATGTCTTTTATTTTCTGCACAATTTCATTCTTGTTTTTGAAGTCCATGTATAGATGTTCCGAAATCTTAATGAATGCTTCTTTTATATACTCTCCATCTGTGAAGGGCTTCCCGTGCTTGACTATTTCCTGAGCGGCCACAAAACTAGCATATGTTGTGTAATTTGCAGACTTCACCCACTTCTTGAAATTATGTTTGCTCGTATTAACCTTCCTCATAAGTTCTGCAACGGCTTTTCGTCTCTCGTCTCCATCTGGATATTTTTCAGCAAAGGCTGTGTGTTTATTCGGGAAATGTCTTGCAATATTCGACATTTTGTTGTTTGCAAATTTCTCACCACATATTAAGCATACTGGTAAACCAGTCTCGTCAGTAGAGAATGCAAATGATTCTGTCCATGTATCATTAAACACTCTGTTTTCTTCAGAAATTTTTCTCTTCTTGCCTTTATCCATGGCTGGTCTACCGGGGGGTCGAAAACAGCGACGTAATTAGAAATCACAGAATTACTCCTCCTCATAGAAATAAACGTTAAATTACCGTATTTTTCGCCCCTATAAGACGCACCGGCCCATAAGACGCACCTAGGTTTTTGGGGAGGAAAATAAGAAAAAAATATTTTTAACCAAAAGGTGTGCTTTTGGTGGGTTTGGAACTAATGGTGGTCTGTGGATGGTACTATTACTGGGGATCTGTATATGACGGACACTGTTACAGGGGGATCTGTGTATGATGGACACTTACAGGGGGGATCTGTGAATGACGGACACTGTTACAGGGGGATCTGTGGATGACGGACACTGTTATGGGGATCTGTGGATGACGGACATTGTTGCAAGGGGATCTGTGGATGACGGACACTGTTACAGGGGGGATCTGTGGCTTGCACTGTTACAGGAGGGATCTGTGGCTGGCACTGTTACAGGGGAGATCCACAGACCCCCCACCCCATAACAGTGCCATCCACAGACCCCCACCCCTTAACTGTGCCACAGATTCCCCCCCCCCCACCGCCGCCCCCTAGTATACAAATATAAAATGTCTTATTCAATTAAAAGTTATTACACATGGCCCCTCACTCCTAATAGTACCTTACATCCTAATAGCTTCTGTACAATGCCGGCAGGCAGGCTGCTACCTTTTTTTTTTGTGTGTGTGTGTGTTCTTCACTCCCGCGCAGTGCTGGCTCAGGCTGGCTCCAGAAACGTCACTCCCCCCCCCCCCCCCACACGCAGGCGGCCTGACGTCACCAGGCACTGTACTAGGCTGGCTCCAGAAACGTCACTCCCCCCCCTCACACGCAGGCGGCCTGACGTCACCAGGCACTGTACTAGCGTCGAGGCGGAGCTGATGGAGGCAGCGTTACCTAGCAACGGCAACGCTATTGCCTGTCACCGGGCGGGCAGTGTGTAGCGGAGCGGTGACCTGTCAGCAGCGGCAACGCCAGAGCAGGTAAGTGTCACAGTGCACCTCCTCCCCTCGCTAGCATCCGCCCCGGAGCCGCGGCAAAGGTTCAAAAGAGCTGCATGCGTGGGTTGCCGACGTCTGCCCTAGTCCTAGTGGTCCTCCCTGGTCGGTAGAGTCAAGAACTATGAGAGATTCGCCTCACAGAGCCCACAACAAAAAGAGAAATGGGAAAAAATATAGTCCCTGTGGATCTAATAGGTCGGTGACCGGTGTTGTGTTTTTTTTTTTTTTCTCCTGAGACCAGAACCCCTCGAGACAATGAAGTGGGGGGGGGGGGGGGGGGATATAATAGGAAATATGGTAATATTACTATTGTGTATTGATTTTATTGTATTTGTGCACTCAAAAGGGGGTCAATGTATATACTACCCTGGAGGGTATTACTCTTTTTGTCTTATGCTTGCTACCCTTTTGTATAAAAAAAAACCTCAGAGTCACCACAGACCTTGCTCTGGTGACTTGTATTCTAGGAATGTCGTCCTTACACTAGTCACAGTATAGGAAGGACTACTATGGTAGCTCAGCTAAGCTGTTAGGGGTGTATCCGACCACCAGCCGATTATAAGATATTAGTGAAACTCCTCGCCAGTAGGTTAAGGAGGGTTATCCATACTCTGATTCACCCAGATCAATCGGGGTTCATCCCCAAACGTAGTATTCAGTCTAATATTCGTAGAGCTCTCCTTAATATTTATATTGGGGGGGGGATGACCGCTCCATCCTGTCTCTAGATGCCAAAAAGGCCTTTGACAGGGTGGAGTGGCCTTTTCTGTGGAGAACGATGGGGAAAATGAATCTAGGTGAATACTTTATTAAATGGGTTTGTCTTCTCTATTGTAACCCAATGTCAAGTGGTAAAATAAACGGGGTAGACTCTGAACGGTTCTCCCTACAACGGGGGACCAGGCAGGGCTGCCCCCTCTCACCTTTACTTTTTGCTCTATCTTAAGAACCCCTAGCATATATAATTAGACAGGCCAATAATATTATGGGCTTTGGCGGGAAGGGGTTGGACGACACAATTAGTCTCTATGCGGATAATATCCTCGTCTTTTTAAACCAAGGGTAGAAGGCGTTACCTTTAGTGATGAATATCTTTGATGAATATGGTTTGGTAGCAGGATTCAGAGTAAACTGGGATAAATCAGAATTACTCCCCTTGGTCCGACCCCGCCTGGTGGTTCATCCAGTGTGAGAACTTTGACCCCCACTGACTCTATAGAATATTTGGGAGTTAGAATTAGTGCGGATTTTGCCAGATGTAACTCTTTAAATATCGTTCCTATGATTAATAAGGTGAAAGATGAAATTCACACTTGGCAGAAATGACCTTTGTCGCAGTCTGAAAGGATTGCACTGGTGAAGATGGTGGTCCTCCCTATTGTACTATATTATTTAACTGCCTGTCCAGTATGGACTGATGACTCCTTTTTTAGACTTTTAGAAAGATTAATGAATGATTTGATTTGGGGCAGGGTAAGAATTAAACAAAAATTCCTCTGGCTTGCAGAGAGAGATGGTGGGTTTTCCCTCCCCTTCTTCCAGGTGTATTATATCACGCCACAGTTGCGGTGGTGTATGGGCGAGGACCATTATCTTGCATTTTTTCTTAGGGATTTTCATGGCCCATACCATCTAGTAATTTACACCATATCTACGAAGTTTATACGTTTTCAATATTCAAAAGAAAATCAAAAGTTTAATGAAAACAATATTCTGCCGGAACCGGAGGCATAGAAACTGGCGCAAAACTCAGGTCAGTTATGTTCTCGTCTCGCTGTGATGTTGCTCTCGACTCCTCCCTCTGGTTTAGTCCTCTGGGCTCCATCACAATTAATGATGTGGGTTTGTGGTTTCACTCAGGGCATAAAATTAAATTGAGTCAGGAATTTATGGACGCTCAGATGAGATTTATCAATTAGAAATCAGCTATTTACTTGAATAACATCAGCAAAATCCAGCCACCTTAGGCCTCATGTACACGACAGTTGTTTTATTCCGTGTCCGTTGTGCTAATGCACCGTTTGTCATCCGTGTCCGTGATCCATGGTTCCAGTCCGTCAAAAAAATACAACCTGTCCTATTTTTTTTAATGGAAAACGGTTCGCGGACCCATTCAAGTCAATGGGACAGTGAAAAAATGCGGAGGCACAGAAGATTGTCATCCGTGTCTGTTTTTTTTCTTTCATTTGCATGACAAACTTGACTTTTTTGACTAGACTTTTTTTTTACTTTGCTTCATGTCTGGTGATCCTCCAAAAATAAAGCAAGACACACGGAAACAAAAACGGAACAACGGAACCCCATTTTGCCGAACGGAACACAACAATGGTCGTGTGCATGAGGCCTTAAGGGTACATGCACACGTTCAGGATTTATGTGCGGAGAATCAAATAACATATTAATTGAGCCTCAAACCGCTTTTGGACTGTGACTACACACTGAGGAATCACTGTTAATTAATCAATACTAATTATATTTTGAACCACTGTTATCCCAACTGCTGCTATATCTTGGGCTGCTGCCATCACACTGAGGACTTGACATACGAGTCCATAACCAATATTTAACTATCTTTTGAACCGCTGCTATTTT